>NW_026695224.1:0-600000 GCF_021218885.2 Marmota monax
TTAACCCTAACCCTCACCCTAAATCTAGCCATAATCCTAATCATAATTCTAGCCCTAACACTAGCTCTAACCCTCATCATTACCTTAACAATAATCATGATCCTAATGCTAACCCTAGGCCTAACCCTAACCCTATTCATTACCCTAAACCTAACCTAAACCCTAAAGCTAACGTGAAGCCTAAACCTAATCCTATCAATTACCCTAACCCTAACTCCAATCATAATGCTAATTTGAGCCCTAACCCTAAACCTTAACCTACCCAAACCCAAAACCTGATCCTGATCATTTTAATACACCTACCTCTAATCCTGAACCCTACCCTGAAACTAACTCTGACACTATACCTAGCCATAACCTTACCCTAAAACTATCCATAACCATAACCCTAGAACTGATATTAGTCCTAGCCCTAATTCTTGCCCTAATCCTAACACAAATGCTAGACCTCATCCTAGCCCTAAACCTAGCCTTGATTCTAACCCAAACCCTAACTCTAGCCCTATCCCTAATTTTACCCCTCGCCCTAGTTCTGAACCTAGCTGTAACCCCATCCCTTCCCCTAGAAGTAACCCTAACACTAACCCCAGACCTAACCCTACAACTAACCCTAGACCTGATTCTAGCCCTAATTTAGCTCTAACTCTAACCCTAACACTATCACTAATATTAACTCCAGCTCTTACCCTAGCCCTATTCCTAGTTTTAACCCTATTCCTTACCATAACCCTAACACTTGCCCTAAACTTAGCCAAAGCTAGCCTTAGCCCAAACCCTAGATCTAACCATAACTCTAAATCTAACACTAACACTAAGACTAAAGCTCACACTAACACTAGCCCTAACACTAATGCTAATCCTAAAAATAGCCCTAACCTAGTTCTAGCCCTAAAACAAAACCAGGCCATAGCTCTATCTCTAAACTTTAACCTAAACCAAAACTTAACCCTACACCTATCCCTAACCCTATCTCTAATTCCAGTCCTACCCTAAACCTAAAACTGACCTTGATCCTGACTCTGACCTTAACAATAACCCTAGCTCCAACATCACCCTAAAAATAAACCTAACCCTAAAACTAGACCTATCCCTAACTCTAACGTTATAACTAGCCCTAATCATAACCCTAGTTCTTACATTAGCTGTAGCCCTAACCCTAGCCCTAACCTAACCCAAAACCTAGGCCTAATATAAACCCTACACCTAATTTTAACCCTAACCCTAACCCTAGCCCTAGTCCTAATCATTACCCTAAACCTAACCCTAACCCTAAAACTTGCCCTAACCCTAAACCTAACCCTAGCCATAATCCTAACCATAATCCTAGCCCAAAGCCTAGCTCCAACCCTATCCATTACCCTAACCATAACCATAACCCTAATACTAGGATAAGCCTAACCCCATCTCTAACCCTAAATTTATCCATTACCCTAAACCTAACCTGAACCCTAAACCTAACCATATCCATTACCCTAACCTTAAATCTAATCCTAATGCTAATTAGAACCCTAACTCTTAACCTAAACTCAAACCTTAACCATGACCTTGACCCTAAAATAACATTATCTCTAAACCTGATTTTAACCCTCAAACTAACACTTACACTAGAAATATCCATGAGCCTCACCCTACAACTAACCCTAACAATAAACCTAGACCTGACATTAGCCCTATCCTTAATCCTAGACCAAACCCAAACAAAAAACCTAGCCCTAATCCTAGCACTAAACCTAGCCTTAATCCTAAACCTAACCCTAACCAGCCCTAAACCTAAGCCTAGCCCTAACCCTAACCCTAACCCAAACTTTAACTGTGACCATGACCCTAATAACAATCCTATCTCTAAACCTGACACTAACCCTCAATCTAACACTTACACTAGAATGAGCCATAAATCTCACCTTATAACTAACCCTAACCATAAACCTAGAACTGACATTAGGCCTAGACCTAATCCTAGCCTTAACCCTAAGAAAAACCTAGCCCTAATTGTAGCTTTGACCTAGTCTTAATCCTAACCCTAACCCTAACCAGCCTTAAACCTATGCCTAGCAATAACACTAACCCTAGCTCTAATCCGAGCACTAATTTTGCTCTAACCCTAACCCTAACCATATTGCTAAGACTAACTCTAACTCTCACCACAAACCTATCCCCAGTTTAAACCTATCCCTTAAAATAAGCAAAACCCTAGCCCCAAACCCAAACACAATCCTAGCCTTAACTTTCGCCCTAGACCTAAACCTAGATCTAATCCTAACTCTAAATCTAACCCTAAGCCTAAGCCTAAACCTCACCCTAACACTAGCTCTAATCCTAATGCTAATTAGAAACTAGCCCTAACTCTAGCCCTAGCATTCAAACAAAACCAAGTCGTAGGCTTAACCCTAATCCTTAACCTAAACCAAACCCTAACCCTACTCCTAGCCCTAAACCTAGCCCTAATTCAATTCCTAACCCTAACTCTAAAACTTACTCTGATCCTGACTCAGACCCTAACCCTAGCTCAAAGCCTAATCCTTACCCTAAACATAAACCGACACCTATTTCTAAATCTAACCCTAACCTTAGCCCTAATATTAACATTAACCCTAGCCCTAAACCTACCCATTACACTAAACCTAACTCTAACCCTATTGATAACCCTAGGCCTAACCCTAACCCTAAAACTAACCAGAAAACTAAAGCCATACCTAACCCGAAACCTTATACTTACCATAGACCTAATCCTAGCTCAAACCCTAACCCTTACCATAAACCTAAACAAAACCATAGCCCTAACACTAATCCTAAACCTCAATCTAACACTAAACATAACCCTAAACCTACATCTAACCATTACTATTACCCTAACCCTAACAATACCCCTAATAATGACCCTAGACCTAACCCTAACCATACTGTAAATTTATCCCTAGACCTAACCCTAAACCTAACCCTCACCCTAGCCCTATCCCTAGCTCAAAACTTAACATTTATGCTAAACATAACCCTAGCCCTAACCCTAGTTATAACCCTAACCATAACCCTAACTCAAGACTTATTCCTAACCATAAACCTAGCCCTAAACTTAGCTCTAACCTTATCCATTATATGAATAATAACTCTTACACTAATGCGAGCCCTAGGCCTTTCCTAATCCTATCGCTAAACCTAACCCTATCAATTACCCTAAACTTAACCTGAACCCTAAACAAAATCTTATCATTACCCTAACCCACACCCTAATGCTAATTTGAGCCCTAACCCTAAAAACCTAACCTCAACCGAACTCTAACAATGACCCTGACTCTAATAAATCTCCTAGTTCTAAAACTGACCCGTACCTAAACCTACTCTCACCCTAGCCCCATCCCTAGTTCTAACCCAATCCCTTACTGGAACCCTAATCCTAGTCCTAACCCTAGCCCTAACCCTAGCCATATCCTTAGCCCTAGCTCTAACCTAGATCTAATTTTAAATCTAAATCTAATCCTAAGCCTAAACGTAAGCCTAAACCTAATCCTAACTCTAAATATAAATTAAACCCTAAGCCTAAACCTAAAGCTAACACTAGCCCTAACCCTAATGCTAATACTAAAACTAGCCCTAACCCTAACCCTAGCCTTAAAACAAAACCAAGCCATAGCCTTAACCCTAACCCTTACCCTAAACCAAACCCTAACCCTAACCCTAATCTTAGCCCTAAGTCAATTTTTAACCCAAACTCTAAAACTAATCCTGACCATGACTTTGACCATAACACTAACCCTAGCTCTATAAATCACCCTAACCCTAAACCTAAATCTAACACTAGACCTACCCTAACCCTAACCCTAAATTTAGCCCTAATCCTAACCCTGGTATTGCATTAGCCATAACCCTAACCCTAGCATTAAGTTAACATAAAACCTAGCCATAATCTGAGTTGGGACCAAAGTTTTACTCCTAACCCTAACCCTAACCCTATCCCTAATCACAACCATAACCCTATCCCAAACAATAGCTGTAACTCTATCCATTGCCATAACCCTAACCCTAACCCTAATGCTAACCCAGGCCTAAACCTAACCCTATCTCTAATCCTAACCCTATCCATTACCCTAAACCAAACCTAAACCCTAAACTTCACCCTATCATTACCCTAACACTAACTCTAATGCTAATGTGAGCCCTAACTTTAAAACTTAACATATCCCAAACCCTAACCCAGACCCTGGCCCTATTAATGTCCCATCTTTAAACCTGAACCTAACACTTACACTACATGTAGCCATAAACCTAAACCTAAAACTATCTTTAACCATAATCCTAGACCTGAGATTAGCCCTAGCCCTAACCCTAAAACAAATGCTAGCCCTCATCCTAGCCCTAAACCTAGACTTAATCATAACCCTAACCCTAACCATAGCCCTAACCCTAATTCTAACCCTCAACCTATCTCTAAACCTAGCTATAATGCCATCTCTTACCCTAAACTGAATCCTAACCCTAACCCTAATGCTAGACCTAGGCTAAACAGTACCCCTAACTCTAATCATAGCCCTAATTTAATCCTATCCCTAACCCTAACCCTAACCCTAGCCCTAAGAGTAACTTTAACTCTCACACCAGCCCTGTCCCTAGTTCTAACCCTATCTCTTACCATAATTCTAACCCTATCCCTAAACCTAGCCATAACACTACCTAATCTTTATTCCTAGTCCTAACCCTAGATCTAACCCTAACTCTAAATCTAACCCTAACCCTAAGCCTAAGCCTAACATTAACACTAGCTCTATGCCCTAATGCTAATCATAAAACTAGCACTAACCCTAACCCTAGCAGTAAACCAAAACTATGCAATAGCCCTAACACTAAACCTTAACTTAAATCAAACCATAACACTACACCTAGACCTAACCCAAGCCCTAATTCGAGTCCTAACTTACCCTTAATACTAACCCAGACTCTGTCTCATATCCTAACACTCACCCTAGCTCTAAACACCACCCTAACCTTAAACCAAACCCTTACAATAACTCTAGCCCTAATTCGAGTCCTAACCCTAACCCTAAAACTAACCCTGACCCTGACTATTAACCTAACATTAACACTAGATCTAAATATCACCCTAACCTTAAACCTAATCCTAACATTAAAGGTTAAACCCATAACCATGACCCTAAAACTAACCCTAATTGTAACCCTGGTTTTTACATTAGCAATTTATTTAACCCTAGCCCTAACTCTAACACAAAAACTAGCCCTATGTGAGCCCTAAACCTAGCTTTACCCTAACCCTATCCCTAACCCTAGCTCTAACCCTATCCTTTACCCTAAGCGAAACCCTAACCCTAATCCTACCCTAATCCTTAGCATAACCCAAACCCTAACTCTATTACTTGTCCTAACCCTTGCCCTCATTCTAGTTCTAACCATAACCCAAACCAATAACCTAACCCTGACCCTTATTCTGACACTAACACTAATCATAGGTCTAAACCTGAACCTAACCCTAAACTGAACCCTAACACTAGCCCTACCGGTAACCTTATACCTAAAACTAACCATAACACTAGCCCTAGACCTAAACCTAATCCTAAAATTTAGCCATAACTTTATCTTTAGACCTAAAAAATAAACCTAGCCCTAGCCTTAACAATAACTCTTAACCTAACCCAAACACTAATCCTTCCTCTAGACCTAACCCTAGTCCTCATTCTGGCTTTAACCCTAACCATAACACTAACCTGAACACTGACACTGACACTAACACTAACCCTAGCTCTAAACATCACCCTAACCCTAAAACTATAACTAAACCTAACACCCTAAACCTAAAACTATACCTAACCCTAACATTAACCCTAAAACTCGCCCTAATCATAACAACATCTTACATTAGCCATAGCCCTAACCTATCACAAAACCTAGCCCTAATCCCAGCCCTACCCTAGCTTTAATCCTAAAGATAACCCTAAACCTAACCATATCTCTACCCTAACCCTGAGCCTAACCCTAGATTTAATCCTAAGCATAACCCTAGCCCTAACCCTATCCATTACCCTAATGATAACCCTAACCCTTATCTTACCCTAGGCTGAACCCTAATCATATCCCTAAACCTAATCCTATCCATTACCCTACACCTAACTTGAACCCTAAACCTAAACCTATCATTACTCTATCCCTAAACCTAATGCTAATTTAAGCCCTAACCCTAAACCTTAACCTAACAAAAACCCTAACCCTGACCCTGACACTAATAATAACCCTAGGTCTAAACCTGATCCTAACCATAAACCTAACCCTTACAATAGACCTAGCTATAAATATAATTTTAAAACTATCCCTAAATGTAATCCTAGACCTGACATTAGACCTAACTGTAATCCTAGTCCTAATCCTAACACAAACCTTAGCCCACATCCTAGCCATAAACCTCACCTTAATCATAAACCTAACCCTAACCCTAACCCTAATTCTAACCCTCACCCTAGACCTAAAACTAGCTATAGCCCCATCCCTTACCCTAAATCTAACCCTAACCATAACCCTAACACAAACAATAGCCTTAACCCTAGGCCTAACCCTATCACTATCCCTAGCCCTAATCCCAGCCCTAATTTAACCCTATCCATAACCCTTACACTAGCCCTAAGACTAACTCTAACTCTCGCCCTAGCCCTATACCTAGTTCTAACCCTCTCCCTTACCATCACCCAAAACATAGCCATAAACTTAGCCCTAACCCTAGCTCAAACCCTAGTTCTAAATCTAACTCTAAATCTAACCCTAAATTTAAGCCTAAACCTCATACTAACACTAGCCCTAACCCTAACACTAATCCTAAAACTAGCCCTAACCCTACCCCTAGCCCTAAAACAAAACCAAGTCATAGCCCTAGCCCTAACCCTTAACTTAATCCAAACCCTAACCCAACACCGAGCCCCAATCCTATCTCTAATTTTGGTCCTATCCCTAACCTGAAAACTAATCTGGATCCTGACTTTGACCCTAACACTAACCTATCTCTAAACATCATCGTACCCATAAACCTAACCCTAACACTAGACTTAGCCCTATCTCTAACCCTATAACTAGCACTAATCATAACCCTACTTCATACATTAGCCATAGCCTTAACCCTATCCCTAACCTAACCCCAAACCTAGCCTTAATCTGAGTCCTAAACCTAGCTTTAACCCTAAACTTAAACAAAACCCTAACCCAAACAAAAGCCCTAATCCTATACATAACACTAACCCTAACCTTAGACCTAACCCTAACCATATCCATTACACTAAACCAAAACTAAACATAACCATGTCATTACCATAACCCTAAACCTAATGTTAATTCAAGTCCTAAACCTAAACCCTAACCTTACCCAAACACTAACCTTCACCTTGACCCTAAAAATAACCCTAGCTATAAACCTAACCCTTACCCTAAACCTAATCCTTACACTGGACCAAGCCATAAAACTAACACTAAATCAATCCCTAACTGTAACCCTATAACTGGTATTAGCCCTAGCCCTAATACTAGCCCTAACCCTAACACAAACACTAGCCCTCAACCTAGCCCTAAACCTATGCTTAATCATAACCCTAACCCTAACCCTAGCCCTAACCCTAATACTAACCCTCTCCCTAGCCCTCAACCAAGTATAACCCTATCACTTAACCTAAATGTAACCTTAACTCTAACCCTAACCCTATGCCTAATCCTAACACTAACCCTAGCCCTAATTTAGCTCTATCCCTTACCCTAACCCTAAGACTAACTCTAACTTTCACACTAGCCCTATCACTATTTCTAACCATTTCCCTTACCATAATCCTAACCCTAACCCTAGTCCTAATCCTTGCTCTACATTAGCCCTAGCCATAACCATAGATCAATACTTAACTCTAAATCTAACCCTAACCTGAAGCCTAAGCCTAACCATTATTAATACATTCACAGTTAGACTCTATGTCTACAGATGTTGGCTTCAATTATTATTTAGAATATAGTCATTAGTTTCACAAAAGGAATATCATTTCTGGTGATGTATAGAGAACTGAGGATCAGGGGTAGAATGCTATGTTAAGGGGGAAAGGAGTGAGGGTATGGGATTAATCTAATTTAGCAATTTGGAGGAGAACTCTAACGAATAGACAGGGGTAATTTATGAAAGAATGTATAAATTCAAACTGATTGTCTGTATTCATAAAATTACCCTATGTATAAATACTAAAAGTTAGGAGGTTGAAAGTGGGATAGAGGGAGGAAGAAAAAAGATGAAAAAATAACAAAAAGAAATAGAGGTAGAAAGAAAATAAGAGAAAATAAAGGGGGGTTGAGGTGGACCCTATGCAATTCCTCTATATTATACTATTCTGATGATTCAGTTCCTAAAGCCCAATTTCATGCAAAGTTCTTGGTTTCACATATGTTGAGGTTGTGAGGACCAGAGGGGAAGTGTAGAGGAGAATGGATGAGAAGAGCAAGAAAAGAAAAGTAAAAAAGTCTCGCAGAATTCTGTTTTATTTTCTTGCATGAGGTGGAGTTGTCTATTCCTAGCTTGAGTCTCTGTGCTCAGGGTGATGGAGGTAGCCAGTGTGAGAGGGCTTAAGCTTCTACCCGGAAATTCCCTACTCTTAGTCTCTGAGTTGGAAACCAGGTGCCTGTTCATTGCTGTTTTGCATTAATAGATATACCCCCCCCAAAAGCTTGTGAGAAAAATATTGAGTTATCACAGGTGGAGGTAGGAGAGTTGGAAAATGGGTACCAGAGCAGCCACAGAACTGAGCTGGTAGCCACACCCACAGAGAGATAGCAAGTAAGGTTTTCCAAGATGGATTACATCCATTATGCATGTAGGGTGTTTCATGATGTGGGTGGTTCTGGGGTGACCTTGTGCCTGTCCAGATTGGTCTGGTGATGCTCAAACAAAACCTCTGTATTCTGTGCTGCCTTCCATCTGCACCTAGAGAACCCTTGGGGCCAAGACTTCTGTCTGCACCAAGAGCAACGAAGTGGCTGAGCCTTCCATCTGCACTGAGAGTGCCCTTGCAGCCTTAGTTTTCTTCAGATTTCTATGATAATGGGCAGGATTCATCCTTTACATAGCCAGGTTTTGGCCTTCTAGGTTCAACGGTTCACTGTCAGAAACAGTTTTTATTTAAAGATTTCCCTTCATTATGGCTTATTGATGTGAATGAAAATTGAGCTGGAAATCAAACAGGGTTGGTAGGAGGTGCTTTAAACTTCACAAAATCAGTTCTGGGTGGGCACTCTCTGCTTTCTTTCTTTAGAAGGTAGGCCAAAGCTGAAGCATGCAAAAGTAACTGTATCCGAAAGCCCTTATGAAGAAAACAGAGAAATACATATGTAGTGAAATAAGTCTCTCAGTGATTTGGTCAGATGTCTTTGCTACTTCACAGTCTTTATCTTTTAGCTTGTCCCACTAGGCTTCCCAAGTTTGGGACTTCTAGGATCATTGGTTCTATATACAGGTAAGTGTTAAGGTTACCGTTAGGGTTAGGTTTAGAGCTAGTGTTAGAGTTAGAGTTATTTTTGTTCAAATTTCTTTGATACTGGGCTGGATTCATCTTTTTGCTATCCTCACTATGTTACCCAAGTTTGGGCCTTCTGGCTTCAGTGGTTTGTTGTCAGGAACAGTTTTTTTTTTTTTTTTAAGGTTTCACTTCTTTTTGACCTACATATGTAAATGGAAATAGAGCTTGCAACCAAACAGAGTTGATTTGAAAGTTTGCTTGAAACTTCACACACTCAATCAGTTCTCATTGCACATTCTCTGGTTTGTTTCTTGTGGAAGTAGCCATATGCTAAATAGAAAGAAATAGCTTTATCTGTGAGTGCTTTAGGAGCAAGCTTCAATATTTTTTGGTTGAATTACTTTGACACTTTACAGGATTAATTCTTTATCTAGCCTTAGTAGGATCCCCAATTCTGGGCCTTTAAGTTCAACAGTTCACTGTGAGGAACAGTTTGAATTTTTAGGTGTCAATTTATTATGGCCTATAAGTTTGAATGACAATGAAGCTGGAAATCAAACAGGGTTGTTACTAGTTGCTTGATATGTCACACACTCAATTAGTTCTCCATGAGCACTCTCTGCTTTCTTTCTATTGAATATAGGCCAAAGGAGAAGCATGCAAAAACAACTGTATCCGAGTGCACTTTCGGAGACAACAGGGAAATAAGCATGTAATGAACTACCTCCCACAATTATTTGGTCAGATTTCTTTGATACTGTGACTGATTCATCTCTTAGCTTTCCCCACTAGACTCCCTTAGTTTGGGATTTCTAAAATAAAAGGTTCCCTAAACAGATTAGGGTTAGGATTATGGTCATGTTTAGGGCTAGGATTAAACCTAGTGTTAGGGTTAGAGTCAGTTTTCTTCACGTATCTTTGATACTGGGCAGGATACATCTTTTACCTAGCCTTATAATGTTCCCTGATTTGGGCCTTCTCAATTCGATGGTTCACTGTCTGGAACACTTTGTATTTTAAGGTTTCACTTTATTTTGAACTATTTTGGTGAAGAAAAATGGAGCTCAAAATCAAAGAGGGTTGGTGCTAGCTGCTTGAAATTTCACACACTCAATCAGTTCGCTTTGGCAACTCCCTGGTTTGTTCCTTGTGAATGTTGCCCTCAGCTGAAGCATGCAAAGCAACTTTATCCCAGAGCACTTTAGGGAAATCAAGGAAATATGTATGCACTGAAACACCTTCCCCAATTATTTGCTCAGGTTTCTTAGATACTGTGCAGGATTCATCTGTTAGTTTGCCCCACTATGCTTCCTTTGTTTGGGACTTCTATGATCAAAGGTTCTCTATACAGGCTAGGGTTAGCTGTAGGTTTAGGGTTAAGGATAACTTAAGAGCTAGTTAGGATTACAGTTTCGTTCAAATTTCTTTGATACCTTGCAGGATTTATCTTTTACCTAGCCTTTCTATGTTCCTCAGGTTTGGGCCTTCTAGGTTCACTGGTTTGATGTCAGGATTTCAGTTTTTCTATTAAGGTTTCACTTCATTCTGACCTTTATGGGTAAATGGAAATGGAGCTGGAAATAAAACAGGGTTTCTGCTAGCTGCTGGAAACTTCACAAACTCAATCAGTTCTCTGTGGGCACTCTCTGTTTTTTTTTTTTCTTGTGAAAGTATCCCAAAAATGAAGCATGCAAAAACAACTCTATCTGAGAGCATTTTAGGAGACAACAGGAAAATATGCATGTACTGAACTACTTCCCCCAATCATTTGGTCATATTTCTTTGATAGTGCACAGGATTCATCTGTTAGCTTGTCCTACTAGGCTCCACAACTTTGAGACTTCTATGATCAAAGGTTCTCTAACAGGATAGGGTTAGTCTTATGGTTAGAGTTAGGGCTAGGGTTAGACCTCGTGTTAGGGTTAGAGTTTGTGTTGTTCAAATTTCTTTGATACTGGACAGGATATATTTTTACCTAGCCTTACTATGTTTCCCAGGTTTCAGCCTTCTCGGTTCAATGCTTTACTGTCAGGAACAATTTGTATTTTATGGATTCACTTCATTTTGACCTACATGGGTAAATGGACACAGGGTGGAAATCAATCAAGGTTGGTGCTAACTGCTTGAAACTTCACACACTCAATCAGTTCTCTGTGGGCACTCTCTGCTTTGTTCCTTGTGAAATTAGTCCTAAGCTGAAGCATGCAATACAAATTTATCCAAGAGCACTGTAGGAAAAAAAAAAAAACAGGGAAATATGCATGTACTGAAACCTCTCCCAATTATTTTGTCAGATTTTTTGAAACTGCCCACGATTCATCTGTTAGCCTGCCCCGCTAGGCTCCCCAATTTTGAAACTTCTATGATCAAAGGTTCTCTAAACAGATTATGGTTAGGGTTAGAGTTAGTGTTAGGACTAGGGTCAGACCTAGTGTTAGCGTTAGAGTTAATTCTTTTCAAATTTCTACAATACCGGGCAGGATTCACCTTTTTCCTATTCTTACTATACTCCAAATGTTTGGGCCTCCTACGTAAAAGGGTTCACTGGCAGGAACAGTTTCAATTTTCATATTTCTCTTCTTTTTGCCCTATAGGGGTGAATGGAAATGAAGCTGGAAATCAAACAGGGTTTGTGATAGCTCCTTGAAACTTCACACACTCAGTCAGTTCTCAGTGAGGAGTCTCTGGTTTGTTTCCTATGGAAGTAGCCCTAAGCTGAAGTAGAAAGAAACAGCTTTATCTCTGAGCTGTTTAGGAGCAAGCAGAATACCCATGTTCTGAAACAGTCTCGAATTATTTTGGTCAGATTACTTTGATACTGTACAGAATTCATCCTTGACCTAGCCTTAGTAGGCTCCCCAAGTTTGGGCCTTCAAGGTTCCATGGTTCACTGTCAGGAACATTTGGAATTTTTAGGTTTCACTTCATTATGGCCTATAGGTGTGAATGGAAATGGAGCTGGAAATCAAACAGGGTTGGTGCTAGCTGCATGAAACTTCACACACTCAATCACTTCTCTGTGGGCATGCTCTGCTTTGTTCCTTGTGAAAGTACCTTAAGCTGAAGAATGAAAAAACAATTTATCCAAGAGCACTTTAGGAGAAAACAGGGAAATATGCATGTACTGAAATACCTCCCCCAATTATTTGGTCAGATTTTTTTGATACTGCTCAGAATTCTTCTGTTAGCTTGCCGAACCAGGCTCCCCAAGTTTGAGACTTGTATGATCATGCTCTATAAACAGGATAGGCTTAGTTTTAAAATTAGGGTTAGGGATAGGGTTAGAGCTAATGTTAGGTTTAGAGTTATTTTTGTTCAAAATTCTTCGATACTGGGCAGGATTCCTCTTTTACCCAGCCTTCCTATTTTCCCCTGGTTTGGGCCTTCTTGGTTCTATAGTTTGTTGTCAGGTACAGTTTGTATTTTAAAGTTTCACTTCATATTGTCCTATTGGGTAAATGGAAATGGAGCTGGAAATCAAACAGGTTTGGTGCTAGCTGCTTGAAATTTTACACACTCAATCTGTTCTCTGTGGGCACTCTCTGGTTTCTTCCTAGTGAAAGTTTTCCAAAGCTGAGACGTACAAAAGAACATTATCCAAGAGCACTTTAGGAGAAAACAGGAAATATGCATGTACTGAACTACCTCCCCTAATTATTTTGTCAGAATTTTTTGATACTGGGCAGGATTCATCTGTTTGCTTGCCCTATTAGGCTCCTCCAAGTTTAGGAAATCTATATCAAATGTTCTCTATACAGGCTAGGGTTAGGGTTAGGGCTATGGTTAGAGCTAGTGTTAGGATTAGAGTTAGTTTTCTCTTTGATACTTGGCAGGATTCATCTTTAACTAGCCTTACTATGTTCCGAAGTTTGGGCCCATCTCAGTTCAATGGTTCACTGTCAGGAACAGTTTCTATTTTAAGGTTTCACTTTATTTTGACCTTTATTGGTAAATGGAATTGAAGCTAGAAAGCAAACAGGGTTGGTGCTAGCTGGTTGAAACTTCACACACTCAATCAGTTCCCTGTGGGCACTCTCTGGGTTTGTTCCTTGTGAATGTAGCCCTAAGCTGAAGCATGCAAAGCAAGTTTATCCAAGAGCACTTTAGAAGAGGGAAATATGAATATACTGAAATACCTCCCCTATTATTTGGTCGTATTTCTTTGATACTGCACAGGATTCATCTGTTAGCTTGCCCTACTAGGATCCCCAATTTGGGGACTTCTATGATCATAGGTTCTCTATATAACTTAGGGTTAGGATTAGGAATAGAATCAGATTTGTTCAAATTTATTCTATAATGGGCAGTATTAATCTTTTCCTTATCCTTCTTGTGTACCCAATGTTTGGACTTTCTCAATTCAATTGTTCACTCTCAGGAACAGTGTATATTTTAAGGGTTCACTTCATTTTGAACTCTATGGATAAATGAAAATGGATCTTGAAATCAAACAGTGGTGGTGCTAGTTACTTGAAACTTTACATACTCAATCAATTTTCTGTTGGTACTCTCTTATTTCTTCCTTATGAAAGTGTCCCAAAGCTGAAGCATGCAAAAATAACGTTATCCGAGAGCACTTTAGGAGACAACAGGAAAATATGCATGTACTGGACTACCTCCCCAATCATTTGGTCAGATTTCTGTGATACTGCAAAGGATTCATCTGCTAGCTTGCCCCACTCATATCCACAAGTTTGGGACTTCTATGATCAAAGGTTCTCTAAACAGGTTAGGGTTTAGTTTTAGGATTAGAGTTAGGGCTAGTGTTAAAGGGAGTGTTAGGGTTAGAGTTTGTTTTGTTCATTTTTTTTTTTTGATACTGGGAAGGATTTGTCTTTTACCTAGCCTCACTATGTTCACCAGTTTGGGGCCTTCTTTGTTCAGGGTTCACTGTCAGGAACAATTTGAATTTTAAAGTTTCACTTCATTTGAACCTATACGGGTAAATGGAAATGGAGCTGGAAATCAAACAGGGTTTGTGCTAGCTGCTTGAAATTTCACACACTCTATCTGTTCTCTGTGGGAACACTGTGTTTTTTTCTTTGTGAAAGTAGCCCTGAGAAGAATCATTCAAAACAACTTTATCCAAGAGCACTTTAGGAGAAATCAGGGAAATATGCATGTCCTCAACTACTTCCCCCAATTATTTGGTCAGATTTGTTTGATACTGCACAGGACTCATCTGCTAGCTTGCTGCACTGGGTTCCCCAGGTTTGCGACTTGTATGATCAAAGCTCTATAAACAGGATAGGTTTAGGGTTAGGACTAGAGTTATATCTAATGTTAGGGTTAGTTTTGTTGAAATTTCTTTGATACTGGGCAGGATTTCTCTTTTACCTAGCCTTATTATGTTCCCCAGTTTGGAGCCTTCTAGTTTCAATTGTTCACTGTCAGGAAGTTTGTATTTTAAAATTTCACTTTAAGCTGTCCTATATGGGTAAATGGAAATGGAGCTGATAATCAAACAGGGTTGGTGCTACCTGCTTAAAATTTCACACACTCAGTCAGTTCTCTGTGGGCACTTTCTGGTTTCTTCCTAGTGAAAGTTTTCCAAAGTATGGCCTACAAAAACACATTGTCCAAGGGCACTTTAAGAAAAAAAACAGGGAAAATAGGCATGTACTGAAACACCTCCCCCAATTATTTCGTCAGAATTTTTTTGATACTGGGCAGGATTCATCTGTTACTTTGCTCTACTAGGCACCTAAAGTTAGGGACTTCTATGATCAAATGTTCTCTAAACAGGTTAGGGTTAGGGTTAGGGTTAGTGTTAGGGCTAGGGTTAGAATTAGTGTTAGATTTAGAGTTAGTATTGTTCAAATTTGTTTGATACCACAAAAGATACATCTTTTACCTAGCGTTACTATGTTCCCCAAGTTTGGGCCTTCTAGGTTCAAGGTTCACTGTCAAGAACAGTTTGTGTTTTAAGGTTTCACTTCATTTTGACTTATATGGGTAATTGGAAATAGAGGTGAATAACAAACAGTGTTGGCGTTAGCTGCTTGAAACTTCACACACTCAATCAGTTCTGTGTGGGCACTCTCTGGTTTGTTCTTTGTAAATGTATCCCTATGCTGAAGCATGAAAACATAAGTTTAAGATTAGTGTGATGTTCAAAGCTAGGGTTAGTGTTAGGGTCAGAGTCAGGGTCAGGGTTAGTTTTAGGGTTAGGGTTAGGATTCAAATGAGGGCTAAAGTTAGGGCTAGGTGTAGGGTTACGGTTTGGTTTAAGTTAAGGGTTAGGGTTATGGCTATGGCTCAGTTTTGTTTTAGGGCTAGGTCTAGGTTTAGGGCTAGATTTTGGATTAGTGTTAGGGTTAGGGCTAGTGTTAGGGTGAGGTTTAGTCTTAGGGTTAGGGTTAGATTTAGATTTAGGATTAGATCTAGGGCTAAGGTTCAGGTTAGTGTTAGGTTTACCGTAAGGGATAGGTTGAGAACTAGGGATATGGCTAGGAAGAGAGTTAGGGTTAGATTTAGGACTAGACTAAGTGTAGGGTTAGGGTTACAGCTAATATAGGGCTAGGATTAGGGCTAGGGTTAGTGTTAGGTTTTATGCCTAGTGGTAGGGCTAGGGTTAGGGTTAGCATTGGGTTAGGGTTATGTTTAGGGGAATGGGTGGGTTATAGCTAGCTTTAGGGCTAGGGTGAGGGTTAGAATTAACATTAGGGCTAAGGTTAGTTTTTGGGTTAGGATTAAGACTAGGTTTAGGGCTAGGGTTTATGTTAGGGTTAGGGCTAGGACTAGGGCTAGGGCTAATGTCAGGTCTGGGTTATGGTTAGAGACATTTAGGGTTAATTTATGTTTGTCTAGTGTAAGGGTTACATTTTATGGTAAGGTCAGGTTTAGAGCTAGGGATATTATTAGGGTTAGAATCAGGGTTAGCATTTGGCTTAGGTTACAGTTTATAGTTATGGCTTGAATTAGTGTTCAAGTTACGGTTAGGATTAGGGCAATGGATACGGTTAGGTTTACGTGTCAATTAAGGTTTAGAGTAATGGAATGGCTATGTTCAGTGATAGGGTTAGGGGTAGCATTAGGGTTAGGGTAATGTTTAGTGTAATGGATACATTACAACTAGGGTTAGGGCTAGGTTATGGTTTAAATTAAGTCTAGAATTAGGGTTAGGTTTAGGGATAGGGATAGGATTTGTTTTAGGGTAAATGTTAGGTTTAGGGCTAGGATTATGGTTATGTTAGGATAAAGGTAAGTATTGAGCTAGGGTTAGAGCTAGAACAAGGGTTAAGTTTAAGTGTAGGTATAGGTTATGTTATGGTTAGGGTTATGTTTAGGGTTAGGGTTATGTTTAGGGTTAGCATTATGGCTAGAATTTTCATTAGGGTTAGGGTTAGATTTAGGGTAATGGATAATGTTAGATTTAGGATTATGGTTAGGGTTAGATTTAGGGTATGTGTTAGGGCTAGTGTTAGGATTAGGTTTAGTGTAAGGCTTAATGTTTCAGCTAGATTTAGGGCTATAATAATGGTTAAGTTTAGGGTTAGGTCTAGGGTTATGTTTATGATTAGGGTTAAGTTTAGTGTTAGGGATAGGGTTATAATTAGTGTTAGGGTTAGGGTAATTGATTGGGTTAGAGCTAAAGTTTGGGCTAGGATTAAGGTTAGAATTAGAGCTAGGGTTAGGGTTATGGTTTATGATAAGGCTAGGTTTATGTTTGGGGTAAGGGTTTGGCTTTGAGCTAGGGTTAGGTCTAAGGCAAGGGTTAATGTTAGGGTTATTGTTAGGACTAGGGTTAAGATTAGGTTTATGCTTAGGGCTAAGTTTAGGCCTAAGTTTAGGGCTCGGTTTTGTGTTAGATTTAGTGCTAGGGTTAGGACTATGGGTAATGTAAGAGGTAGGGTTATGTTTAGGGCTAGTTTTAGGGTTAGGGTTATGGCTAGGTCTAGTTTTAAGACTAGGTTTTGGGGGTCAGATTTAGAGCTAGGTGTAGGGTTGGAGTCAGGGTCAGTGTTCAGAATAGGGTTAGGTTTAGGGTTAGAGCCAGAATTAGTCTAGTGAGGCCTAGGGGTAGGGTAAGTGTTTGGTTTAGGTTAAGGGTTATTGTTAGGGCTAGAGCAAGGTTTTTGTTTAGGTCTAGGTCTAGAGTTATAGCTATATTTGGGATTAGATTTGGGTATAGGTCTAGTGTTAGGGTTAGGTATATTTATTGGTTTACCGGTAGGGCTAGTGTTAGGGTTTGGTTTAGGGTTACAGTCAGATTTAGACCTAGGGTTACTGTTAGGGTCAGAATAAGGGTCAGGGTTAGGGTTAAAGCTAGAATGAGGGCTAGGGACTAGTAATACAATTAGAGTTTAGGGTTAGGGCTAGGTTTAGGGTTAAGGCTAGTGTTAGGGTTAAGATTATGGTTAAATCTAGGGTTAGGGCTCAAATTAGGAGTAGGATTTGTGTTAGGGTTAGGGCTAGGGTTATGACAATGACTAATGTATGAACTGGGGTTACAGTTAGAGCTAGTTTTAGGGTTAGGGTTATGGCCAGCTCTCGATTTAGGGTTAATTTAAGGTTAGGGTTAGGGTTAGATGTTTAGAGCTAGGATTTGTGTTAGGGTCAGCATCAGGGACAGGGTTAATTTTAAAGTTAGGATTAGGGCTAGGTGTAGGGTTAGGGTTTGGTTTAGGTTAAGGTTTAGGTTTGGGTCTATGGCTCAGTTTTGTATTAGGGCTAGGGCTAGAGTTAGGGCTACTTTTAGGAGTAGCATTAGGGTTAGAGTTAGGGCTAGTGTTAGGTTTAGGTTTAGTCTTAGCATTAGGGTTAGATTCAGAGTTAGGATTAGATCTAGGGTTGGGATAGGACTAAGGAAAGAGCTAGGGTTAGGCCTAGGTTTAGGGCTCGGTTTAGGGTTCCATTAAGAGATAGGGTTAGATCTTGTTTTAGGGTTAGGGTGAGAGTTATACTTAGTCTTAGGCTAGGGTTATGGTTAGCAATAGGGCTAAGTTAGGTATAAGATTAGGGCTATGGTCAGTGTTAAGTCAGGCCTAGGGTTAGGGTTATGGTTTTGATTAAAGACATTTTTAGGGCTAGAAAAAGGGCTAGGGTTTTTGTTAGGGTTAGGGATAGAATTATGTCTAGGGCTAATATCAGGTCTAGGGTTGTGGTTAGGGATAGTTTTAGGGTTAGGTTATTGGATAGGTCTGGTGTAAGGGTTAGGTTTAGGGTAAGGGTCAGGTTTAGAGCTAAGGGAATTATTAGGGTCAGGGTCAGAGTTAGGGTTTTGTTTAGGTTTGAGTTTAGGGTTAGTGCTCAAATTAGCATTAGGGTTAGTGTTAGGGTAATGACAGGGTTAGGTTTAGGGTTCAGGTTAGATTTAGGGTAATTTATAGGGTTGAGGTTAGTGATAGAGTTAGGTTTAGGCCTAGGGTTAACATTAGGGTAAGGGTTATGGTTAGGGTAATGGATACAGTTAGAGCTAAGTTTAGGGCTGGAGTTATTGTTAGGATTAGGTCTTGAGTTAGGGTTACAGTGAGGGTTAGAACTAGGGTTAGGTTTAGGGTTATGTTTAGTGTGTTAGGTTTTGAGCTATGGTTAGTGCCAGAGCAAGGGTTAGGTTCAGGGTTATGTCTAGGGAAAAGATTATGGTAGGTTTAGGGTAATGGTTGGAGTTAAGTCTAGGGTTATCATTAGGGTTAGGGTTAGAGTTAGGGTTAGGGTATTGAATATGGTTAGATGTAAGTTTAGAATTAGGGATAGGGTTAGATATAAGTTTAGGGTTAGGGTTAGGGCTATGGTTATGTTTAGGTTTATGGTAAGGGTTAGGGTTTGAGCTATGGTTAGATTACAGCAAGTGTTAGGTTTAGGGTTAGTTCTAGGATTATTTTTCTGTTTAGGGTTAGGGGTACGGTTAGGGTTAAGGCTAGGGTTACCATTAGGGTTAGGGTAATGGGTAGGTTTAGAGCTGGATTTAGGGCTAGGGTTAAGGTTAGGATTAGGATTAGGGTTAGGGTTAGATTTAGGGATAGTTCTTGGTTTATCTTTATGGTAAGGGTTAGGTATTGAGCTAGGGTTAGGACTAATGTGAGGGTTAGGTTAAGGTTAGGTCTAGGATTAGGGTTAGGGTTATACTTAGGGTTAGGTTAAGGCTTAGGATTAGCTCTAGGTTTTGTGTTAGGTTTAGGCCTACTTTTAGGGCTGTGGGTAATGTAAGAGCTGGGGTTATGATTCGGGCTATTATTAGGGTTAGGGTTATGGATAGGTGTAGTGTTTGGTTAGCATTTTCAGTTAGGGTCAGGTTTAGAGGTAGGTTTACCCTTAATGGAAGTGTTAGTGTTCGGATTAGAGTTAGAGTTAGGGTTATAGCCAGAATTAAGACTAGGATTATGTCTAGGTGTAGGGCTAGTTTTGGGTTAGGGTAAGGAATATTATTAAGGCTAGGACTAGGTTTTTGTTTAGTTTAGGGCTAGAGTTAAGGCTAGATTTATGACTAGGTTTAGGTCTAGAACTAGTTTTAGGATTAGGTTTAGGTATAAGGTTACCAGTAGGGCCAGTGTTAGGGTTTGGTCTAGGGTTAGGGTCAGGTTTAGACCTAGGGTTACTGTTAGGGTCAGAATAAGGGTTAGGTCTAGCATTAGGGTTTGGGATAGGATTAGAATTATAGTGAGGGCTAGAGTCAGGAATATTAATGGGGTTAGGATTTTGGTTAGCCTAAGGATTAGGGATAGGTCTAGGGTTACCATTAGGATTAGGGTTTCACTTAAGTTAAGGGATAAGGCTAGAGCTAGGGTTAAGGCTAGAGATACGGTTAGGGTTAGGGTTAAAGCTATGTTTAGAGATCAGATTAGGGCTAGTTTTGTGTTAGGTTTAGGGCTATGGTTAGGGCAATAGCTAATGTAAGATCTAGGGTTACAATTAGGGTTAGTTTTAGGGTTATGTTAGGGGTAGGTATAATGTTAGGGTTAGGTTTAAAGTTAGGGTGATATTTAGAGCTAGGGTTAGTGTTAGGATGTGATTCAGGGTCAGGTATAGGGTTAGGACTCAAATTAGGGACTGGGCTAATGTTAGGTTTCAGTTTAAGGTAAGGAGGATGTTTAGAGCTAGGGTAAGTTTTAGAATATGAGTTAGGATCAGGTTAGTTTTAAGGTTAGGGTTGTGAGTCGAATTCAGGCTAGAGTTAGGTCTAGGTTCAGTTTTAGGGTTTGGTTTAAGTTAAGGTTTAGGGTTAGGGCTATTGCTCGGTTTTGTTTTACTTGTAGAGTTAGGGTTAGGACTATTTTTAAGATTAGTGTTAGCGTTAGGATTAGTGTTAGTGTTAGGCTTAGGCTTATGATTAGGGCTAGATTTAGAGTTAGGGTTAGATCTAGGGTTAGGGCTAGAAATAAGGATAGGGCAAGGATTAGGTCTAGTGTTATGGTTTTGGTAAGGGATAGGGTTAGAACTAGCAATATGGCTAGTGTGAGAATTAGAGTTAGTCTTTGGGCTAAGGTTAGGTTTAGTGTTAGGGATAAGACTAAATTATGGCTAGGATTAGGTTAGGTTTAGTGTTCAGTTTAAGAATAGAGTTAGGGTTAGATTTAGGATTAAATTTATGGTAAGAGATGGTGTTATAGCTAGGTTTTGATGTAGGGTGATGTTTAAAATTAGGGTTAGGGCTATGGTTAGGGTTAGGGTATTGATTAAGGCTAGGTTTAGGGCTAGGATGAGGGCTAGGGTTTGTTTTAGGGTTAGGCTAGGATTAGGAGTATGGCTAATTTCAGGTCTAGAATTTTGTTTTAAAATAGTATTAGAGTTAGGATTATGGCTACATCTAGTGTAAGTTTCAGGTTTAGGTCAGGTTGAAGGTCACTTTTAGGGCTAGGCATATTATTAAAGTCAAGGTCTGGGTTAGGGTTTGGGATAGGCTAAGTCTTAAAGTTAGGGATTGAATTAGCTTTAGGGTTAGGGTAATGATAGGCTTAGTATTAGGGTTCATGTTAGGTTTAGGGAAATGTATAGAGATAGGGTTAAGTTTAGGCATAGGGTTACCATTAGGGTTAGGGTTAGTGTTATGATAATGGATAGGATTAGAGCTAAGGTTAGGGCTAGAGTTATGGTTATGATTAGGGCTAGGTTGGGGTTAGGGTTAGGATTAAATCTCGGGTTAGGGCTCCGATTAGGCCAGGTTTTGGGTTAAGTTAGTACTAGGGTTAGGATTAAGGCTAATGTAAGTACAAGGGTTATAATTAGGGCTAATTTTAGGGTTAAGATTAGGGCTAGGTTTAATGTTAGGGTTAGATTTCGGGTTAGGGTCATGTTTAGAGCTAGGGTTAGTGTTAGTGCCAGAGTCAGGGTCAGGGTTAGGTTTAGGGTTCAGCCCAAAACTCGATTTCAGACATAGGGCTAGGGTTAGGGGTAGGTGTATGGTTAGGGTTTAGTTTACTGTAAGGGTTAGGGTTAGAGCTATGGCTCGGTTTTGTTTTAGCACTAGGGCTAGGATTAGGGCTAGTTTTAGGATTAGTGTTAGGGTTAGGGATAGTGTTAGGGTTAGGCTTAGGCTTCGGGTTAAGGTTAGAGTTAGATTTTGATCTAAGGTTAGAGCTAGGGCTATGGATAGGGCAAGGGTTAAGACTAGGTTTAGGGCTAGGTTTAGGGTTATGGTAAGGGAGAGGATTAGAACTAGTTATAGGGCTTGTGTGAGAGTTAGAGTTAGTCTTAGGTCTAGGGTTAGGATTAGGGTTAGGGATAGGATGAAATTAGGGCTAAGATTATGGCTAGGGTTAGTATTAGGTTTAGGGCTAGTGTTAGGGTTAGGGTTTAGATTAAGGCTAGGTTTAGGGCTAGGATAAGGACTGGGGTTTTGTTAAGGTTAAGGCTAGGATTAGGGTTAGGGCTAATGTCAGGTCTAGGGTTACAGTTGAGGATATTTTTAGGATTAGGTTTATGGCTAGGTCTAGTGTAAAGGTTAGGTTTAGCATAAGGTTCAGGTTTAGAGCTAGGGGAATTATTAGAGTCAGGGTCAGGGTTAGAGTTTGGTTGAGTTTAGGGTTTAGGGCTAGGGCTCAAATTAGCATTAGGGCCAGTGTTAGGGTAATGATAGGGTTTACTTTAGGGTTCAGGTTAGGTATAGGGTAATTGATAGGGTTAGGGTTAGTGATAGGGTTAGTGTTAGGCCTAGGGTTAGCATTAGGGTAAGGGTAATGGTTAGGATAATGGATAAGGTTAGATCTAAGGTTAGGGCTATGGTAATGGTTAAGAATATGTCTTGAGTTAAGGTTAGTGTTAGGGTTAGATCTAGGGTTAGGTTTAGGGTTATTTTTAGCATAAGGGTTAGGTTTTGAGCTAGGGTTAGGGCTAGGGTGAGGGTTAGGGTTAGAATTAGGTCTAGGGATAAGATTACAGTATGGTTAGTGTTAGAGTTAGGATAAGCGCTAGTATCATTATTAGGAGTAGTGTCAGTGTTAGAGTAATGGATATGGTTAAATGTAGGTATAAGGTTATGGTTACTGTTAAATTAAGATTTAAGCTTAGGTTTAGGGCTATGGTTATGTTTAGGTTTATGGTAAAGTTTAGGGTTTGAGCTAGGGTTAAGTGTATGGCAAGTGTGAGGTTTAATGTTAGGTCTGGGGTTAGTTTTCCGGTTATGTTTAGAGTTAGTGTTAGGCCTAGGGTTATTGATGGGTTTAGGGTTAGGTTTAGGGTAATGGGTAGGTTTAGAGCTAGGTTTAGGGATAGGGTTAAGGTTAGGATTAAGGCTAGTGTTAGGGTTAGATTTAGTGATAGCTGTAGTTTTATGTTTAGTGTAAGGGTTAGGCTTTGACCTAAGGTTAAGATTAATCAAGGGTTAGGTTAGGATTAAGGCTAGCGTTAGGGTTAGGATTTTGCTTAGGGCTAGGTTTAGGCCTAGGATTAGCTCTAGATTTTGTGTTAGCTTTAGGCCTATGGTTAGGGCTTTGGTTAATGCAAGAGCTAGGATAATGATTAAGGGCTAGTTTTAGGTTTAGCGTTATGGCTAAGTCTAGTGTTAGGTTTAGATTTTCGGTTATGTTCAGGTTTAGAGGTAGGTTTACTGTTAAAGGCAGGGTCAGTGTTCAGGTTAGAGTTAGAGTTACGGTTACAGCCAGAATTAGGACTAGGTTTAGGTCTTGGGGTAGGGTTAGTATTTGTGTTAGGTTAAGGGTTATTGTAAGGGCTAGGGCTGGGTTTTTGTTTAGGTCTATGGCTAGAGTTAAGGCTAGATTTAGGATTAGTATGAGGTCTCAGGCTAGTCTTAGGGTTTTGTCTAGGGTAAGGTTCAGGTTTAGACCTAGGGTTAGTGTTAGGTTCAGAATAAGGGTCAAGGTTATCATTAGGTTTTGGGGTAGGGTTAGAGCTAGAGTGAGGGCTCGGGTTAGGACTATTAATAGGATTAGGGTTTTGGTTAGCCTAAGGATTAGGGATAAGTCTAGGGATACCATTAGGGTTAGGGTTTTGCTTAGGGTTAGGGATAAGGTTAGAGCTAGTATTAAGGCTAAAGTTAGGATTAGGTTTAGGGTTAAATCTGGTTTAGGTCTCGGATTAGGGCTGGTTTTTGTGTTAGGGTTAGGGCTAGGGTTAGGTCAATGGCTAATGTAAGAACTAGGTTTACAATTAAGGTTAGGGTTAGGGGTAGGTCTAGTGTTATGTTTAGGTTTAAGGTTAAGGTGATATTTATAGCTAGGGTTAGTGTTAGCATATGAGTCAGGGAACGTGTTAGTTTTAGGGTTAGGGTTAGGACTCAAATAAGGGCTAGGATTACTATAGGGTTCGGTTTCAATTGAGGGTGATGTTTAGAGCTAGGGTGACTATCAGGATTAGTTTTAAGTTTAGGGTTAGGACTCGAATTAAGGTTAGGGTTACTGTTAGGATTCTGTTTAAGATTAGGGCTATTTTTTGTTAGGGTTAGGGCTAGGGTTAGGGCTTTGGCTAATGTAAGAACTAGCGTTATAATTAGGGCTAGTTTTAGGGTTACGATTTGGGCTAGGTCTAATGTTAGCATTAGTTTTAGGGTTAGGGTGATATTTAGAGCTAGGATTAATGTTTGGATATGAGTCAGGTTCATGGTTAGTTTTAGTACCAGGACTCAAATTTCAGCTGATGTTACGGCTAGTTGTAGGGTTATGGTTTGGTTTAGGTTAAGGTTTATGGTTAGGGCAATGGCTTAGTTTTGTTTTAGGGCTAGTACTAGGGTTAGAACTAGTTGTAGGATTAGTGATACTGTTCAGCTAGTGGTAGGGTGAGGTTTAGGCTTAAGGTTCGGGTTAGATTTAGAGTTATGGTTAGATCTAGGGTTAGGACTTTGGCTATGGTTAGGGCTAAGGTTAGGGTTAATGTTAGAGTTATGGTAATGGATAGGGTTAGAAATAGAAATTAGGGTTATGGACAAGTCTAGTGTTATGGTTAAGTTTTGTGTTAGGATAAGGTTTAGAGCTGGGGTTTGTATTAGGTTCAGTATTAGGGTATGTATTAGGGTATGTATTAGGTCAGTGTTCAGGTTTGCGTTGGGCTTAGGATTAAGGCCAGAATTAGAACTAGGGCTAGGTCTGGGAGTAGAGTTATTCTTTGTGTTAGGTTAATGGCTATTGTTAGGGCTAGGGCTAGGTTTTTGTTTAGGGCTAGGGCTAGAGTTTTGGCTATATTTAGGAATAGGTTTAGATCTAGTGCTAGTGTTATGGTTAGATTTAAGTATAAGTTTACCAGTAGGGCTAGTGTTAGAGTTCTGTTTAGTTTTAGGGTCAGGCTTAGACATAGGGTTACTGTTAGGGTGAGAATAAGAGTCAGGGATAGGCTAAGGGATTGGGTTAAGTTTAGAGATAGAATGAGGGCTAGTGTTAGGACTAGTAGTAGTGTTAGTGTTTGGGGTAGGCTAAGGATTAGGGTTAGGGCTAGGGTAGCATTAGGGTGAGGGTTTGGCTTAAGGTAAGGGATAGGTTTAGAGCTAGTGTCAGGGTTAGGTTTAGGGCTATAGTTAGGGTTAGGTTTAGGTTAAATCTAGGGTTAGAGATCAGATTAGGGCTAGGTTTTTTGTTAGGGTTAGGGCTATGGCTAATGTAAGAACTGGCAAAAAAATTACAATTAGGGCTAGTTTTAGGGTTAGGGTTAGGGCAAGGTCTAGTGTTCCGGTTAGGTTTAGGATTAGGGTGATGTTTAGAGCGAGGGTTAGTTTTAGGATTAGAGTCATGGTCAGTATTACTTGTAGGGTTAGGGTTAGGACTCGAAATAGGCCTAGGGTTAGGGCTAGGTTTAGTGTTCAGATTTGCTTTATGTTAAAATTTAGGATTAGGGCTATAGCTCAGTTTGTTTGAGGGCTATGGCTAAGATTTGGCTAGTTTTAAATTTAGCATTAGGTTAAGGGCTAGTGTTAGAATGAGGTTTAGGGTTAGGGTTAGGGTTAGGTTAGATTTAGAGTTAGGGTTAGATCTAGATTTAGCGATAGGGCTAAGTTTAAGGCTAGGTTTGGGATAGGGATAGGGCTAGGCTTTGGGTTATGATAAGGGATAGGGTTAGAACTAGGGATAGGGCTAGGGCATGAGTTAGAGTTAGTCTTAGGGCTAGGGGTATGGTTAGGTTTATGTTTAGGGCTAAATTAGGGCTAGGATTAGCACTAAGTTTAGTGTTAGGTTTAGGCCTAGCTTTAGGGATATGGTTAGGGTTAGCATTATGGTTAGGGTAAGTATGATGTTGCATGTAGATTTAGGGCTAGTGCACCAGTTAAATTTATGGTTAGGGCTAGTGTTAGGGTTAGGGTTAGGATTAAGGCTAGTTTTAGGGTCAATATTAGGGCTACAGATTTTGTTAATGTTAGGGCTAGTATTAGGGCTAGGGCTAATGTCAGGTCTAGGGTTATTATGGTTAGGGATAGTTTCAGGTTTAGGTTTATGGCTAGGTATATTGTAAGAGTTAGGTTGAGAGATAGGGTCACTTTTAGAGCTAGGGTATTATTAGGGTCAGAGTCAGGGTTAGGGTTTGTTTAGGTTAAGGTTTAGGGTTAGGGCTCAAATTAGCCTTAGGGTTAGGTTTAGCATTAGAATAATGGATGTGGTTAAATTTAGGTTTCAGTTTAGGTTTAGGTAATGGATAGGGTTAGGATCATGGATAGGGTTAGGGTTATCCTAGGGTTAGCATTAGGTTTAGGGTTAAGGTAATTGATAGGATTAGAGCAAGGGTTAGGGCTAGGGTTATGGTTAGAATTAAGGCTGGTTTAGGATTAGATTTAGGGTTAGGGTTAGGGTTAAAGCTAATGTTAGGGCTAGGTTTAGTGCTAAGGTTTAGATTAGTTTAGGACTAGGGTTAGGGCTACGGCTAATGTAAGAACTAGGTTTATGATTAGGGCTAGTTTTTGGGTTATGGTTAGTTGTAGATCTAGTGTTAGGGTTAGGTTTAGGTTTAGGGTAATGATTTGAGATAGAGTTAGTGTTAAGGTCAGAATCAGGGTCAGTGTTAGTTTTAGGGTTACCTATAACACTTGAATTAGGGCTAGGGTTAAGGGTAGGTGTAGGGTTAGAATTTTGTGTTAGAGTTAGGGCAAGAATTAGGACTAGAGCTAATGTCAAGTATAGGGTTATGGTTAGGTTAGGGTTAGGGTTAGGGTTAGGGCTGTGACTCACGTTTGTTTTAGAGCTAGGGCTAGATTTCGGGCTAGTTTAAGAATTAGCGATAGAGTTAGGGCTAATGGTAGGATGAGGTTTAGGCTTATGGTTAGGGTTAGATTTAGAGTTATTGTTAAATCTAGGGTTAGGGCTTGGGCTAAGTTTAGGGCTAAGGTTAGGGCTAGTGTTAGGGTTACTGTTACAGATATGGTTAGTACTAGAAATAGGTCTAGTATGAGAGTTAGAGTTAGTCTTAGGGCTAGGGTTAGAGTTAGGGTTACAGTTAGCACTAAATTAGGGCTAGGATTAGAGCTAGGTTTAGTGTTAGGGTTACGCCTAGGGTTAGGGCTAGGGTTAGGGTTAGGGTTAGGGGAAGTGATGTAATTATACCTAGGTTCAAAACTAGGGCGAGGGTTGAAATTAGGGATTGGGCTAGGGTTAGGGTTCGGGTTAGGGTTAAGGCTAGGTTTAGGGCTAGAATGAGTGCTAGGGTTTGTGTTAAGTTTAGAGCAAGAATTAGATCTATGGCTAATGTCAGGTCTAGGGTTATGGTTAGGAGTAGTGTTAAGGTTAGGTTTATGGCTAGGTCTAGTGTAAGAGTTAGGTTAGGGAAAGGGTCTGGTTTAGACCTGGGTTTATTATTAGGCTCAGTGTCTTATTTAGGGTTTGGTTTAGGTTATGGTTTAGGTTTAGGGCTCAAATTAATATTAGGGTTAGGCATTGGGTTAGAGTAATTGATAGGGTTAGGTTTAGTGTTCAGGTTAGGTTTAGGAAATGGATATGTTTAGTGTATTTAGAGATAGGTTTAGATTTAGGCCTAGAGTTCACATTTGGGTTAGCCTTATGTTTAGGGTAATGGATAGGTTTAGGGATAGGTTTATGGTTAGGTTTAGGGCTAGGGTTAGGGTTACGGTTAAGCCTAGGGTTAGGTTTAGATTTTGGGTTAAGTCTAGGGTTAGTGTTAGGGTTAGGTTTAGGGTAAGTATTAGGGTTTGAGCTATGTTTAGGACTATGTTGATGGTTAGGGTTAGTGTTATGTCTAGGTGTAGGGTTAGGGTTAATTTTAGGGCTAGGGTTAACATTAGGGTTAGGATTATGTGTAGGGTAATGGATAGAGTTAGAGGTAGGGTTTGGCCTTGGTTATGGTTAGGATTAGGGCTAGGTTAGCATTAGGGTTACGGCTAGGGTCATGTTTAGGGTAAGGATTAGTTTATGAGCTATGGTTAAGGCTATAGCAAGGGTTAGGGTTAGGTCTAGGTTTAGGGTTAGGGTTATGCTTAGGGCTACAGTTAGGATTAGGATTAGGGCTAGGTTTTGTGAGGTTTAGGGCTAGGATTAGAGCTGTGGGTAATGTAAGACCTAGGGTTAGGGTTTTGGCTAGGTCTAGTGTTATGGTTATGGCTGGATTTTCGGATAGCATAAAGTTTAGAGCTAGGACTTATGTTACAGGAAGGGTCAGGGTTTGGGTTAGGGTTATATTTAGGGTTAGGGTCAGAAATTAGGACTAGGGGTAGAGTTAGTGTTTGGGTTAGGTTAAGCGTTATTGTGAGGGCTAAGGCTAGGTTTTTACTTAGGGCCAGTGCTAGAGTTATGGCTATATTTAGGATTAGGTTTTTGTCTAAGTCAAGTGTTAGGGTTAGATTTAAGTATAGGGTTACTGGTAGGGCTAGTGTTAGGGTTTGGTTTAGGGTTAGGGTCAGATTTAAACCTAGGGTTAGAGTTAGGGTCAGAATAAGGGTCAGGGTTAGGGTTAGGATTTGGGTTAAAGTGAGAGTTAGAATGAGGGCTAGGGTTAAGATTAGTATTAGTTATTGTTTGGGGTAAGCTAAGGATTAGGGTTATGACTAGGGTAGCATTAAGGTGAGAGTTTGGCTTATGGTAAGGAATAGGGTTAGAGCTAGTGTTTGGGCTAGTGTTAGGGTTAGGGATAGGTCTAGGTTAAGGTAGGGTTAGGTTTAATGCTAGGTTTAGGTCTCGGATTATGGCTAGGTTTTCTGTCATCACAGGGCTAGGTCTAGTGTTCTAATGTAAGACTGGCATTACAATTAGGGCTAGTTTTAGGGTTAGGGTTAGGGCTAAGTCTAGTGTTCGGTTTAAGTTTACTGTTAGGGTGATGTTTAGAGGTATTGTTAGTGTTAGCTTCTGATTCAGGGTCAGGGTAAGTTCTAGAGTTAGGTTTAGGACTCGAATTAGGGCTAGGGTTAGGGCTAGGTATAAGCTTATGGTTTGGTTTAGATTAAGGATTAAGGTTAAGTCTATTACTCATTTGTTTTTTCTTTGAGTAGTAGGGGTAGGGTTAGGGATAGTTTTTCAATTAGCATTAGGGTTATTGTTAATGTTAGGGTGAGGTTTAGGCTTAGGGTTAAGTTTCGATTTAGGGTAAGGTTTAAGTCTAGGTTTAGGGCTACTGCGAAAATAGGGATGGGGTTGGGTCTAGGTTTAGGGCTAGGGTTTGGGTTATGGTAAGGGTAGGTTTAGAACTAGGGTTAGTTCTAGGGTGAAAATTAGGGTTACGGTTACAGTTAGGGTTAGTGTTAGGACTAAATTAGTGCTAGGATTAGCACTAGGGTTAGTGTTAAGGCTAGGCCTAGGTTTAGCACTTGGGTTAGGTTTAGGATTAGTGTAAGGTATGATGTTATAGCTAGGTTTAGGGTGAGGGTCAAAATATTGTTAGGTCTAGGGTTAGGATTAAGGCTAGGTTTAGGGCTAGGATTAGGGCTAGGTTTTGTGTTCAGGTTAGGGCTAGGATTAGGGCTATAGCTAATAGCAGGTCAGGTTTATGGTTAGGGTTAGTTTTAGGGTTAAGTTTATGGCTAGTTCTAGTGTAAGGGTTAGGTTGAGGGTTAGAGTCAGGTTTAGAGATAGGGTTATTATTACGGTCATGGTCATGGTTAAGGTTTGGGTTAGGTAAAGGTTTAGGATCAGGGCTCTCTTTAGTGTTAGGGTTAGGGTTAATGTTAGGGTAATGTTTATGATTAGGTTTAGGGTTCAGGTTAGGTTTAGGTTAATGAATAAAGTTAGGGTTTGAGATAAGGTTAGGGTTATACTAGGGTTAGCATTAGGGTTAGGGTTATGGTTAGGGTAATAGATAGGGTTAGAGCTAGGGTTAGGGCTAGGATTATAGTTAGGATTAAGGCTAGTGTTAGGTTTAGGGTTAGGGCAAGTTCTAGGGTTAGGGTTAGGTTTAGGGTAATGGTTAGGGCTAGGGTTAGGGTTAGCATTAAAACGAGGTGTAGGGATCAGATTAGGGCTAGATTTTGGGTTAGGTTAGTGCTAGGATTAGGGCTACAGTTAATGTAAAAACTAGGGTTATGATTAGGGCTACTTTTAGGTTTAGGGTTAGGGCCAGGTCTACTTTTAGGGTTAGCTATATTTTTAGGGTGATATTAGAGCTAGAGTTAGTGTCAGAATCAGGGTCAAGGTTAGTTTTAGGGTTAGGGTAGGACTGGAACTAGGGGTAGGGTTAGGGCTAGGTGTAGGGTTAGGTTTTGGTTTAGGTTAAGGGTTAGGGTTAGGGCTATGGCTCGGTTTTGTTTTAGGGGTAGGACTAGGTTAAGGCTAGTTTTAGGATTAGCATTAGTGTTAGGGCTAGTTTTACTGTGAGGTTTAGGCTTAGGTTTAGAGTTATATTTAGCTCTAGGTTTAGGGCTAGGGCTAGTTTTAGTGCTAAGGTTTGAGCAAGTGTTAGTGTTACAGTAAGGGATAGGGTTAGATCTAGGAATAGGGCTAGGGTGACAGAGTTACTCTTAGTGCTAGTGTTAGGGTTAGGGTTAGTGCTAAATTAGGACTAGGATCATGTCTAGGATTAGTGTAAGTGTTAAGTCTAGGGTTAGAGTTAGGGTTAGATTTAGGGGAAGGGATGGGGTTAGAGCTAGGTTTAGAATTAGGGTGAGTGAAAAAATTAGGGATAGGGATAGATTTAGGGTTTGGGTTAGGATCAATGCTAGGTTTATGGCTAGGATGAGGGCTAGCGTTTGTGTTAGGGTTATGGCAAGAATTAGGGCTAGGGCTAATATCAGGTCTATGGTTATGGTTAGGGGTAGTTCTAGGGTAAGATTTATGTCTATGTCTAGTGTCAGAGTTAGCTTTGGTGTAAGGTTCAGGTTTAGATCTAGGAGTATTATAATGGTCAGGGTCAGGTTTTGGGTTCAGGTTACATTGAGGTCTAGAGTTAGGGCTCAAATTAGCGTTATGGTTAGAGTTAGGGTTAGGATAATGGATAGGGTTAGGTTTAGGCTTCAGGTTAGGTTTAGGGTTCAGGTTAGGCTTAGGTTAATGGACATGGTTAGGGTTAGGCATAGATTTATGGTTATCCTTTGGGTAATGGATAGGGTTAGAGCTAGTGTTAGGTCTAGGGTTATGTTTAGGATTAGGGCTAGAGTTAGTGTTATTGTTAGGGTTAAGGCTAGGGTTAAGGTTAGAGTAAGGTTATGGGTACTGGTTAGGGTTTGAGCTAGGGTTACTGCAAGGTTAGGGTTAGGTTTAAGTTTAGGTTTAGGGTTAGGTCTAGGGTTAGGTTTCATATTAGGGTTTGGGCTAGGGTTTTCATTAGGGTTAGGGTAATGGACAGGATAGATGTTGGGTTAGGGTTAGGGTTAGGTTTATGTTTAGGAAAAGGTTAGTGTTAGGTTTTGTGTAACTGTTAGGGTTTGAGCTAGGGTTAGGACTATAGCAAGGTTTAGGTTTATGGTTAGGTCTAAGGTTAGGTTTATGGTTAGGGTTAGAGTAGGTTTAGGGTCAGGGCTAGGGTTATCATGAGGTTTATGGTTAGGTTTAGGGTAATTGGTGGGGTTAGAACTAGGGTTAATGCCAGGGTTAAGTTTAGGATTTGGGCTAGGTTTAGTGTTAGGGTTAGGCTTAGTGTTTTCTTACAGTTAGTTTAAGGGTAAGGGTTAGGGATTGAGTAAGGGTTAGGACTAGGTTGAGAGTCCAGGTTAGAATCAGGGCTAGGGATAGAGTTAGTGTTAGGGTTATGGCTAGGGTTAGCATTAGGTTTAGGGTTATGGTTAAGGTAATGGATAGAGTTAGAGCTAGGGTTTGGGTTATTGTTACAGTTAGGATTAGGGCTAGGTTTAGGGTTATGGTTTGGGCTAGGGTATATTTAGGGTACGGGTTAGGGTATCAGCTAGAGTTAGGGCTAGGGCTAGGTCGAGGGTTAGGTTCAGTGTTAGGTCTAGGGATAGGATTACAGTAGGTTTAGGGTTAGGGTGAGAGTTAGTTCTAGGGTTATCAGTTAGGATAAGTGTTAAATGGATACAGCTAGATGTAGGTTTAGGTTTAGGGTTAAGGTTAGATTTAGTTTTAGGGTTAAGGTTAAGGCATAGTTAGGTTTAGGTCTATGGTATGGGTTAGGATTTGAGCTAGGGTTAGGGCTATGGTGAGTGTTAGGTTTAGGGACTCCTCGAATGGGTCCTGGATGGCCACTGACCCCAACTCCAACCTCCACACGCCAGGTATACACGCACAGTGCCCTCTTTTGCCCCTCATTTTGTCTAGTTTCCTCTCTGTGGATCTACTCACCTGAGTAGAGGATTGGAATTGGCTGGTCTCTGCTTCCTGAATGTTCCCTATGGGAAACACTGCCCTGACTTTGGCTGCATCCCCTTCACTGCCTGAAACTTGTGGCTGATAGTTAATATGTGACTTCCTCCAACCCAGCCCTGAGAGATCCCCTCCCTTCCCTCCCTTGCCCTCTGGCCTTGCATGCTGCCACTACCCCCCAACCCAGCCTTCCCTAACTCAGACCCTTGGCACTCATTTCCCTGGGCTTGTGCACTCCCTTGAGCCCCTGACCACTTTCCCCATGGCCCTTTGCATTGTGTGGAGTCTCTTCTTGTTGGGTGAACTGGGGGCACCTTGCTTGGGGCTCCCCTTGGTGTCCCTTGAGCTTCCCTCTGTCTCATGGTCCTTGTGCAGCTCATCCTCCCCATTCCCTCAAGAATTCCTCTGGTTATCCTAAGTCTCCTGCTCCTTGGGTCCCTTGTCCTAGGTTGGTCGAATGGGTCTTTGCTTGGGCACTTGGCTTGGGTCCTGGATATTTCCCCCCCCACACACGCACCCATCGAGAATCCCCGCCATATCCTTCCATTTCCCTCCTCCTGGCTGCCTTCACTTGCCAGGCCTCCTTTGCCAGGTCCCTGTCCCTGGATTCTCATCTGGGCCAGGCCGCCTTATGGGAAACTGAGTCCTGCTCCTTGCCTTATCTCCTTGATCTCCCTGGGCCTTTGTTCCTGCACCCGGAACCCTGACACCTGGCAAATGCCCTATACCAGGAGCCTGCCTGCCCCCTGCCAGATCCCCTGTCATCCCTCCAAAGTCTTGTCCACTATCCTGAGCCCCCTGCCCAAGCCCTGGCCCTTGGATGTCCATTCCGTGGGCGGCCTCCTTGCTTGAGCCTCAGTTGGTCTTCCTTGCTCTGTGCTTCCTTGGGCTTAGACTGTGCACCTCGCTGGGGCCAGTACCTTACTCCCCTCGGCTTTCCGGAACCTCAAACCCTACCATCACCCACCTGCCCAGCCTCACCCTTCACTGCCCTTTCCTTGCCTGGGCCCTCCTGTTGGTCCCTAGCCTGGGATCCTTTCTGGAATCCTGGCTTGCACCCCAACAACAACCTTCCTCTGGCCTTTCACATGGTACCCTCCTTCATCCCCCAGTTGTCCCTGTCCCTGCTGTGCCCCTTTACAAGATCCCTTTCCCAGGATGCTCACCATGTCTAGGGGATTGGAACTGGGCATTTGGCCTGTGGGCTCCCTTTGGGAAAACATAGCTGTGCTCCTTGTCTGGGACTTTGGACTCTCTCTGCCCAGGCTCTGCTCCTCAATCCTGACACCTAGAAGTGAACCCGGGCCTTGATCCCTCCTCTCCCTGTGCCACACACTACACTTTCTCCCCTTTCTCCCCTCCTGAGCCTTTGCTATTTTCATAGGACCTAGGACTGGGTCCTGGCACTTGGCTCCCAATTATTGGGACTGGCTACTTCCTGGATCACCCGGTTGCCCTTCTTGAGGACCCTGTCCCTATTCCTTGATTAAAGGCCCCTAGCTTGGTCCCACTCCTATGTGTCCCCTCTATTCCCCTTATACTGTGGTATTTTGTCATTGCCAGGACACTGCTCTCCTGCTCCTTCTCCCTAGCCTGGTCTCCTTCAATGGTTGCTGGCTTCCCACTGACACTCCCCCAATCCTGGACCAAAGGTATCCCTCACATTGACACCCCCCCCTTCGTCCTGGTCTCTCTGTGAGGATCTACTCTCCTGGGGCAGAGGAGTAGAATTGGCTAACCTCTGGGCCCTGGAAGGATCCCTATGGGCAACACAGTCCTGCCCCTCGCCTGGGCCCCCTTTGCTGTCCAAACTTGACAACTGGCAGTGGACTTGGGTCTAGTGATAACCTTGCCCTGGGTGATCCCCTGCCTTCCCACTCCTGCCCCTCTAGCATTGCAAGCTGCCTCTAATCCAACCCAACCCTTCCTCCCCCTGACCTTTTGCCCTAAATTCACCTGGCCTGGCTGCCAGCCTGAGCTCCTTACTGCATTACTCGGATTGCTTTGCTTTCTGTGGTGTCTCTTCCTGTCATGTGTGACCTGGGCGCCCCTTGATTTGGCCCACAAGCTCGCTCCCCTTTACACAGCCCTCTGTCTCCTCATCTAGCGCCAATCCTACCTATCCTTCCCTTACCACTTTTTCCTGAGCAGGTTCCTCCTGCTCATTGGGTCTCTAATACCTTCTGTTGGGGTTGGTTTCTTACCTGGACTCCTTGACTGGGTCCTGGCTTCTGCCCCTCTCTGCACCCACCAAGACCCCCCCACTGTGCCCTCACATCACACTCCTCCTGGTCCCTGTCCCTTGCCAGGCCCTTTGGCCTGGTCCCTGATCCTTGATACTCATCTGAGCAAGGTGCCTTATGGGAAACAGAACTCTGACCCTCGACTGGGCTACTTGTTCTCTCTAGGCCCTTGGGGCAGCACCAAGACCCTGACACCTGGCAGTGGCACTGGGCCTCGAGCCTCCCTCCCCCCTGATTGATCCCCTGCCTTCCATCCCCAGCCCTGTCTACTGTCCTGAGCCCCTTGCCCCAATGCTGGCCCTTGGCTCTCTATTCCCTGGACTGGCTCCTCTCTTGTGCCTCTGGGGGTCCTTCTTGCTCCATGCTTCTCTGGGCTTGAACTGTGGGCCTCACTGGGGCCACTTCCCCACTCCTCTTGTCTTCCCTGCATCTCAGAACCCTAGTACAGCCCCTGGCTGCCTGTCTCCAACCTTCCCTGCTCTCTCCTAGCCTGGACCTTCCTCAAGTTCCCTAGTCTGGGCCCATTTCTGCTGTCCTGACCCACAACCCACAAACCCCCTTCTTCCAGCACTTCACGCTGTGCCCTCCTTTGGCTGTCCTGTTGTCCTTGTCCCTGGTGGGCTCCTTTTCCAGTTCCCTTTTCCAGGATGCTCAGCAGATCCAGGGGATGGAACTGGGATGTTTGGCCTGCAGTCTTCCTTTGGGAAAACAGAGCAGTGCCCCTTGCCTGGGGGCTTTGACCTCCTTCAGCCTGGGCCTTGCTCCTCAACACTGACACCCTGCAGTGATTCTGGTCCATGAGCCCTCCTCTCCCTGCACCACCCATTCCCCTTACTCCCCTTTCTCACCATATGATGCCACAGCCAGGGTAGAGGTGACTTGCCCTCCAGGTGGTAGACCGAACCCACCTAGGTTTCGGGGGAGCTCATATACTACTACAGCTAGGGTAGTGGGGATTCGAACCTCCATCCCCTCTATCCTCACTAACATGGTGTACAGGCTCCCTACAACACCCAGGTGGGAGGAGTCTCCTTCCTGAAGGGGCTCATCCCCTCTACCCTGGCTAGGGCTGTATAGGAGCCCCCCCACCAGACATCAAGGTGGGAGGGGGTCTTCCACCTGGAGGGGCCATTCCCCTCTACCCTGGCTGCTTTTGTGTAAGTGCTCTTCCTGATACCCTGGAGGGAGGGGTCTCCTGCCTGGAGGGTGAGTCTTCTCTACCCTAGCTAAGGTGGTATACAAGCTCCCCTCGACACCCAAGAGGGAGGGGTTTTCTGTCTGTGTGGGTGAGTCCCCACTACCCTGGCTGCAGTGGTATAAGAGCTCCCCCACCCAGACACCCTGGTGGGAAGTGTCTCCAACCTGGAGGGGCAAGTTCCCTCTACCCTGGCTGTGGGGGTATACTAGCCCGCTCCAACACCCTGGTGGGAAGTGTCACCAGCTTGGAGGGGCGAGTCCTTGTACCATAGCTGCAGCTATATAAGAGCTTCCGTTAACCCCCAGGTGGGATGGATCTTGCGCCTGGAGTGGCATATACCCTATACCCTTGCTTTGAAGGTATAGGAGCTCCACCCTGACACCTTGGTGGGAGGGGTCTCCCACCTGAAGTGGCGAGTCCTCTCTACCCTGGCTAAGGTGGTATACAAGCTCCCCAAAACACCCAGGTTGGAGTGGTTTCCTTTCTGGAGGGGCGAGACCCCACTACCTTGGCTGTGGTGGTATAAAAGCTACCCCTCACACACACAGGCGGGAGGATTCTCCTGCTTGGAGGGGCGAGTCCATTTTTCCCTGCCTCTGAGGTATATGAGCTCCTCCGACAACCAGGGTTTAGGGGTCTCCCACCTAGTGGGGCGAGTCCCCTCTCTCCTGGCTACAGTGGCATATGAGCCCCTCCCCCCATAGCAAGATGGGATGGGTCTCCTGCTTGGAGGAGCTAGTACCCTCCACCTTGACTAATGCAGTATACACGCTCACAGACACCCAGGAGGGAGGGATCTCCTGCCTGGATGTGAGAATTCACCTCTACCCTGGATAAGGTGGTCTACAATCTCCCTGTGACACACAGGTTGGAGGGGTATCCTGACTGAATGGGTGAATTCCATTTTCCCTGGCTGAAGTGGTATACTAGATTTCCCTGACAGCCAGGTGAGAGGGGTCTCTAACCTGGAGGCATGAGTTCTCTCTACACTGGTTGTGGTAGTAAAGGAGCCCCCCCCGACACACAGGTGGGAGGGTCTCTGGCCTGGAAGGGCAAGTCCCCTCTACACTGGCTGGGGCAGTATACTAGCTCCTCTGACACCCAGGCAGGAGGTGTCTCCTGCCTGGAGTGGCGAGTTTCCCCTACCCTTCCTGTGGCGTATAGGAGTTTTTCTGGACGCCCAGTTGAAAGGGGTCTCCCACCTGGAGTGGTGCATCCCCTCTACCCTGGCTGTGGCAGTATAAAAGCTCCCTTGGACACCCATGTGGGAGGGGTATCCCGCCTGGAGGGGAGAATCCCCTCTACCCTGACTGTGGCAATGTAAGAGCTCCCCTTGACACCCAGGTTGAAAGGGTCTCCCTCCTAGAGCCGTGAATCCCCTCTACCCTAGCTGTGGAGGTTTACAAGCTTTCCCAGACACCCAGGTAGGAGGGATCTCATGCCTAGAGGGGCAAGTCCCTCTACCCTGGCTTTGACAGCGTACAAGCTCACCTCAGCACCCAGGTGGGAGGAGTCTCCCACCTGGAGGGGCTAGTTCCCTCTATTTTGGCTGGTGCCATATAAGAGCTCCCAGGACACCCATGTGTGAGGCGTCTCAGGACTCGAAGGGTGAAGCCCCTCTACCCTGACTGAAGAGGTATAGGAGCTCCCCCAGACACCCAGGTGGGAGGGGTCTTCTCCTGGAGAGGCAAGACCCCTCTAACCTAGCTGTGGTGGTATACAAGCTCGCACAGACACCCAGGTGGGAGGGGTTTCCCGACTGGAGGGGCGAGCCCCCTCTAACCTGATTGCAGTGGTATAGGAGCTCCCATAACACCCAGGCATGAGGGGTCTCTCGCCTGGAGGGGAGAGTCCCTGCAACCCTGGCTGCAATGGTATAGGAGCCCCACCACAACACCCAGGTGGGAGGGGTCTCTAGCCTGGCAGGGCAAGTCACCTCTTCCCTGGCTGTGGTGGTATTTGAGTTCCCCTCCTCACCCAGCTGGGAGTAGTCTTTGCCTGGAGTGGGGAGTCCCCTCTAAACTGGCTGCAGCTGTGATGGTATACAAGAGCCCCAGACACCCAAGTGAGTGGTGTCTCCCGCCAGGTGGCACGAATACCATCTAACCTGGTTGGGACAGTCTACTAGCTCCTCTGACACCCAGTTGGGAGGCATCTCCTGCCTGGAGGGGCGAGTTTCCTCCACCCTGCCTGAAGAGGTATAGGAGTTCCTCCAGACATCCAGGTGAAAGGGGTCTCCTGACAGGAGGGGTGAGTTCCTGTTACCCTGGCTGCAGCTGTATAGCAGCCCCACCTACAAACCAAGGTGGGAGGGGTCTCTTGCCTGGAGGGGCAAGTCCCCTCTACACTGGATAAGGCAGAATATAAGCTAGCCTGGACACCAAGATGGGAGGGGTCTCTCGCCTCGAGGAGCCAGTCTGCTCTACACAGGCTGCAGAGGTATAAGAGCTCCCACAAACAACCATGTCCTTTCTCATTCACCCAGGCCCAGGTGCTAGTGCTTGGCTCTCCATTACTGAGCCCAGATCCTTGCTTGATCCCCTGGCCACCAGGACCCTGTCCCTGTCTCTTGGTTTCAGGCCCTTTTTACCGGCCCCCTCCTGTGACTCCCCTCTATTCCCCTTATGCTGAGGTATCCTGGCACTGCCCAGAATCTCTGCTCCCCCCACTTCTTTCTAGCCTGGGCTCTTCAAATGGGTCCTGGCTGCCCACCGACCCCACCCCAAACTCTGCACCACAGGTATCACCTCACAGTGCCCACTTTTGCCCCTACTTTGGTTCAGGTCTCTCTCTGAGGATCTACTCCCTCCCTCCTGGGTGTCTGTGAGCGTGTATACTGCATTAGCCAAGGCAGAGGAGAGGAATTGGCTGGCCTCTGCATCCTGAATGCTCCCAGTAGGAAACACAGCCCTGCAACTCACCTGTGTCCCCTTTGCCACCTGAACGTTGATGCCTAGCAGTTAACATGTGACTTGCTCCAAACAATCCCTGAGAGCTCCCCTCCCTTCTCTCCAGTGCCCTCTCGCCTTGCATGTTGCCCCTACCCCAACCCAGCCTTCCCTAACCTTGGTCCATTGTGCTAGTCCCATGGCCTTGCTGCTCGCCTGAGCCCCTTACCGCTTTTTTCATGTCCTTTAGAGTAGCACGGAATGTCCTTGCGTTGGGTCTGACCTGGGGACCTCTTGCTTGTGCCCACTAGCAGGCACCCCTAGGTGCTCCTTGCACTTTTCTCTGTTCTGATCCTCATGCAACCCCTTCATCACCTTCCCCTCACGAATTCCCCTGGTGGTTGTGTGTCTCCTTCTCTTTGGTTCTCTCATCCATGATCAGTTGTGTGGGTCCCTTTCCTGGGCTGCTGGCTTGGGTCCTGGTCTTGCCCCTCTGAGCACCCACCAGGACCTCACGCCATGCCCTTCCGTCACCCTCTTCCTGTCCCTCTTCCTTGCCAGGCCTCCTTTGCCAGGTCCCTGGCTCTGGATTCTAATCTGGGCCAGGATACCTTATGGGAAACAGAGCCCTACCCCTTCCCTGGGCCCCATGCTCTTTCGGCACTTGATCTTGAACACTGAATCCTGAAACCTGGCAGAGGCCCTGGGCCTGTACCTACCTGCCCCTGTTGGATCCCCTCCCTTCCCACCAAAGTTTTTTCAACTGTCCTGAGCCCCTTGCCCCAGTCCCAGCCCTTGGCTCTCCATTCCTTGTCCTGGCACCTTGCTTGAGCCTCTGATGCCCCTTGTTTCCCAGAGCATGCCTGGGCACTGACTGTGGCCCCCTTTCTTGGGCTGCTTCCCTGATCTCCTTGGTGTTCCTGCATTGCAGTCCACTATTGCCACCCACCAGCCCAGCCCTGCCCTGCCCTTCCCATTTCTCCCTTGGCATGGGCCCTCCTCTAGGTCCTATCCTGGGGGGTCCAGGCCCTACCCCACCAGCACCTATCCTCTGGCCCTTCCTGCTGTTCCCTTCTTTGGTCCTTCTTTCGTTCCTGTCCCTGCTAAGCCCCCTTTCCTCATCCCTTTCCCAGGATTCACACCCACGGCAAGGGAGTGGACCTGGCCTATTGGCCTTCCTGGGTCCCTAAGGGAAAAAGTAGCCCTTCCCCTTGCCTGGACCCTTTGGCCTCCTTCATCCCGGGTCCTGCTCCCCTACCCTGACACCTATCCATGGACCTGGGCCTTGAGCCTTCCTCCTTGTTCGCCACCAGCTCCCTTCTCTCCTCTCCCTACTCTCCCCAGCCCTGCTCTGGTTAAAAGTGCCTCCCTGAGGATCTACTTACCTTAAACAGAGGAGTGAAATTGGCTGGCCTCTGTGCCCTGAAGGTTCCTATGGGAAACAGAGCCCAGCCCCTCACCTGGGCCCCTTTGGCTGCTCGAATCCTGACACCTGGCAGTGGACGTGGGCCTTATGCGGACCTTGCTCTGCTGGATCCCCTCCCTTCCTTCCCCTGTCCTCTCCCCTTGCATGCTGTCCCTACTTCAAACCAGCCATCCAGAACCCTGACCATTTGTGCTCCAGTCTTTGGGCCTGGTTCCTCGCCTGGGCCCCTGACTGTGTTCATTCGTCCTGGGGGTACTGTCGCATGGCTTTATGTGGCATCTCTTGGTGTGGGGTTGGATGCGAGGGCCTCTTTCTTGTGCCTCCTACCTCACGCCCCTTGGTGCCCCTTGCACGGCCCTGCCAACTGTTTCTTCATCCTCATGTTGCACCTTCCTCCCCTTCCCTCCTTTCCCTTTGTGTGGTTCTATGCTTCTTGGGTCTCTCATCATCTTGGGTCAGGTCGGTACCTTGCCTGGACTCCTTGCTTGGTTCCTGGCTCTCGCCCCTCTCCACACCCACTGTGACCTCGTGTGGAGCCCTCCCCTTGCCTTCCTTCTGGCCCCCTTCCCTTGCCAGCAACTTTGCCCAATCCCTGGCCCTGGATTCTCATCTGTGCCAGTGTGCCTTATAGGAAACAGAGCCCTGTCCTTGCCCTGGGCCATTTGCTCTCCATGGGGCCTCGGCCCTGCCTCCCAGAACCCTGAAACCTGGCAGTGGCTCTGGGCTTGGAGCCTGCCTCCTCCCTGCTGAATCACCTGCCTTATCTCCCCACCCTTTTCTACTTACCTGAGACCCCTGCCCCAGCCCTTGGCTCTTCATTCCCTGGCCTGGTTCCTCACTTGAGTATCTGGTGGCCCTTCTTGTTCAGTGTTTCCCTGGGCTTGGTGTGTAGTCCCCTCTCTAGGGCTACTTCCCTGCTCCCATTGGATTCCCTGTACTGCAGTACCCTAGAGCAGCCCCACCTTACCGGCCCTGCCCTTCCCTGCTCTCCCCTGACCTGGACCCTACTCTAGGCCCCTATCCTGGCCTCCTTGCTTGTATTCTGGCCAACATTCCACCCATACCACTCCTCTGGCCGTTCAGGCTGTGCCCTCCCTTGCCCTCCTGTCTTCCTTGTCCCCTTTGCCAGACACCTTTTCCTGATCTCTTTACTAGGATACTAACCCAGGCCAGGAGACTGGACCAGGCCTCTTGGCCCTGTGGGCTCCATTTTGTTAAACATAGCCCTTCCACTTGCATAGGCCATTTGGCCTCCCTCAGCCCAGGACCTTCTCCTGGACACTAACACCTTGCAGTGGGCCTGGACCTTGAGCCTCCCTCCTTTGTGCCACCAGCTACCTGCCTTGCCTCCCTCCCCTCACTAGCCCTGTCAGTTTTCATGCACCTCTGGCCCTGGCCCTTGCACTTGGCTCTGCGTTCCTAGGCCTGGCTCCTTGCTTGAGCCCCTGGCTGCACTTCTCGAAGACCCTGCACATGTACCTTAATTTCAGGCCCCTTACATGGGGCCCTGATATGCCATCCTTCTGTTTTCCTTCTGCTGTGGTATCTGGGCACTGCCTGGACAATTCTCTTCACTGCTTCTGCCTTGAATGGACTCCTGGATTGGGTCCTTCATCCCCATCAATTTCCCTCAAGTCCAGACGAAAGGCATTTCCTCACAGTCCCCTCCTTTGACCCTCCTTTGCTTTTAGTCCCTCTCTGAGGATCTACTCACCCATGGAAGACTACTGGCCTCTACATCCTGAAATCTCCCCATGGAAACACAGCCCTGCCCCCTGCCTGACCCCCCTTGCTGCCAGCAACCTGACACCTGGCAGTGGAAGTGTGCTTTGCGCCACACATGCCCTGCACCATTCCCTCCCTTCCCTCACATGCCCTCTGGCCTTCAATGCTGCTACAACCCCAACCCAGCCCTCCTTGACCCTGAACCTTCAACTGAGCCCATAACCATGTGCCTGAGTCATGTGGCATTGTGTGGCTTTGACTGGTGTCATTCCATACTGGGCCCCCTAGCATGTTTCTCTCGGTTTGCCCTGTGCTTCCAGCTGACTCCTCCTTCTCATTTTGCCCGTTTCATCCTATCCTCTTGTGTTTTAACTACGTGCACCTGGGAGCCTCCTGCTCTTTGGGTCCCTCATTTTCGGTCATTCTGGTGAGACCCTTGCCTGGGCTCCTTGCTTGGGTCCTGGCTCTGGGCCATCTCCACAACCTCCGCAACCCCACACCGTGCCCTCCTGTTGCCCTCTTCCTGGGCCCCATCCCTTGCCAGGCCCCATTTGCCCATTCAATGGCCCTGGATTCTCATCTGGGCCAGAGCACCTTATGGAAACAGCGTCCTGCCCCTTGCCTGGGTCCCTTGCTCCCCTTTGGCTCTTGGTCCTGAAAATGGAACTTGGAATCCTGGCAATGGCCCTGGGCCTTGAGCCTGCCTCTTGCCTCTCAGATCCCCTGCCTTCCCTCCCCGACCCTGTATAATGTCCTTAGCTGCCTCCCCAGCCTTAGCCATCTGCCTCACTTCCATGGCCTGGCTCCTCCCTGGAGTATCTGGTTCCCCTTCTTGCTCCCAGCATCATTGGGCTTTGACTTTGCATCCCTTGCTTGGGTAGATTTCCTGCTGCACTTGGCTTCCCTTCCTTGCAGAACCCTAGTGCTGCCTGCCTGCCTGGTCCTGCCCTTCCCTGTTCTGCCCTGGCATGGGACCACATCTAAGTTCCTAGCTTGGTCTCCTTGCTGTGGTTCTGGCCCCCAACCCAACAACACACATCCTCTGGCTTATTCTGCTGTGCCCTTCTTTGGACCTCCTGTTTTTCCTATCCCTGCTGCACCTCTTTTCCTGATCACTTTACTAGGATGCACACCAGGGCCAGGGATTTGACCAGGCCTTTTGGCCCTTCAAGCTCCCTTTGGGAAAATGTAGCCCTGCCTCTTGCCTGGGCCCTTTGGCCTCCATTAGCCCAGGCCCTATTCCCCATCCCTGACACCAGCAGTGGACCTGGTCTTTGAGCCCTCCTCTTCCTGCCCCACCCACTGCCATTTCTATTCTCCCTCCCCTCCCCAGCCCTATCTGTTTTCATGAGACACCAGCCTAGGTCCTGCCCCTTGTATCTCCATTCTTTGGTCTCTTCCCTTGCTTGAACCCCTGGCTGCCCTTCTGGAGGATCCTGTACCTGTCCTGTGATATCAGGCCCATTTTCCGCACCCCCTCCTGGGCCTCCCCTCTGCTCCCCTTATACTGTGGTATCCTGGCACTGCCTGGACCCTCCCCTCCCCCTGTTTCTTTCTAGCCTGGCATCCTCGAAGGGGTCCTGGCTCCTCACTGACCCTGCCCCCTATTCCAGACACAAGGTATCCCCTCACAGTGCCCTCCTTTGGCCCTCCTTTGGTTCTGGTCTCTCTGTGAGGTTCAACTCACCTGGGGCAGAGGAGTGGAATTGGCTGGCCTCTGGGCCCTGAAGGCTCCCTATGGGAAACCCAACCCTGCCCCTTGCATGGGCCCCCTTCGCCTTCCAAACCTTAATACCTGGCAGTGGACTTGGGCCTTCCAGTGACATTGCCCTGCACGATCATCTCCCTTCCCTCCTCTACCATCTAGCCTTGAATGATACCCCTACCCCAATCCAGCCCTCCCTAACCCTGATGTTTTGCACTCTAGTTTCTAGACCTGGCTGTTTGCCTGAGCCCCGACAGTGTTCCTCATGTTGCATGGTATTGCAAGGTGTCAGTTCGTGGTGGGAATTACCTGGGGTCCCTTGCTTGGGCCCCTTAGTGCACTCCACTGGGTACCCTTTTCTCTGCCCTCTGTTTCTAAATCCTAGCCCCAACCTTTAATCTCCTTCCACTCACACTTTCCCCTAAAGTGCTGGCCTCCTGCTTCTTGGGTATCTAATGCTCTGTTGGTGTGATCCAGCCCTTGCCTGGGATCCTGACTTGGGTCCTGTCTCTTGCCCCTCTCTGCATCCACCGTGACCCCCCTGCTCTTCCCTCCCATCATCCTCCTCATGGCCCCCATGCCTTGTCAGGCACCCATCTGAGCAGGGCACCTCATGGGAAAGAGAGCCCTGTACCTAACCTGGGCCTCTTGCTCTCCCTGGGACCTTGGTCCTACTCTTGGAAAACTGAGTTCTGACAATGGCCCTGGGCCTGGAGCTTGCCTCCCCACTGCCGAATCCCCTGCCTTCCTTCCTCTGCCATGTACACTGCCCTGCTCCCCCCACCCCAGCCCTGATCCTTGTCTCTCGATTCCCTGGCTTGTCTCCTCACTTGAGTCTCTGGTAGCTATTCTTGCTCTGTGCTTTCCTGGGCTTGTACTGGGGCCCCTTGTTTGGACTGCTTCCCTGCTGCCCTTGTCTTCCCTGCATAGCAGAACCCTGGTGTTTCCTTCCTGCCCAGCCCCGCCCTTCCCTGCTCTTTCAAGATGGGACCCTTCTCTAGGTCCCTACCTGGTATTCCTGCAGGGGTCCTGGTCCCACCCCATCAACAGGTGTCCTCTGGCACTTCCTGCTGTGTCCTCCTTGGGACCTCCTGTTGTCACTGTCCCTGTGGTGCCCTTTTTCCTTATCCCTTTACCAGGATGCTCACCAGGGCCAGGGGACTCTACCTGGCCTTTGGCCCTGCAGGCTCTCTTAGGTAAAATGTAGCCCTTCCCCTTTTTATGGACCCTTTGACTTCCCTCAGTCCGGGCCCTGCTCCCAAACCCTGACACACATCAGTGGACCTGGACCTTGAGCCCTCCTCTCCCTGTACTACCCGTGCCTCTTTCTCCCCTCCTTCCCCTCTCTAGCCCTCTCTGTTTGCATGGGACCCCTGCCTGGACCAATGCACTTGGATCTCCATTCCTGGGCTTGGCTCCTTGCTTGAGGTCTCCCTTCTCCAGGACCCTGTCCCTTTCCCTTCATTTCAATCTCCTTTATTGAGCCCCCTCCTGTGCCTCCCCTCTGTTCTCCTTATATTGGAGTGTCACCCCCTTCCTCCACAGAAAAGTCTTAACTGGGCTTCTCCAGAATTCTTCATCATGGATGTTTGTAGGACTGTCAGTAAAAGCATCTCTGCAAAAGAGTTCAATATTGATTAACTTTCTATTTTCCTATTTCCCTGTTTTACTTAGCCACTGGCCAAGAAGATGCCAGCACTCCAAGTGCTGGGCACACCTTACTACTTTTTCACAAACATATCCAGTTTAGTCATTTGTAGAAATGTGCAAACAAGGCCGTTGGCCTTTAGCTGGGCTTCACAGAGATGTATAAATTTTTAGGATATGTTACCAACTGGGCTCCATGGTAACAACTGGCAGGGAGAGGAAAAATGAGGAAAAGAAGCTCTCCCCATCTCAGGAGTTGTCCTTGAAGAGTTAACTTGCACAAAACAGTGAAAGAAAAATCTGCTTTTATGTGAACTTTTTCAGAGTGTGAACTTCTGAACCCCTCCCATTACATGCTGGGTATAAAATTCTGAAATTATATAAACTCGGGTTTCATGTGATTGATTGATTACAGCAAAAGCTGTGCCCTCTGAGCCTGGCTGCAGCCAAATAAAAATGCCTTGCCTCATTTTTCCCTACAACATTTATGGGAACCCAGATGGGACAGAGGAGGTAGGGAAGGGTATTGTGCCTCTCTTGTCTCTGGGGACCCACTTCCCTGGGGTATTGGTGGACAGTGTTCTCCTTGGTGTACCCAGGACACTCTTGGCCTGAAGGAGGATCAACTCACCCAGCATCTTGTGGCTCCCACCTGAGAGCAAAAATGGACACACAGGCAGCAGGAACCAGAATTTGTGTTTTGGAGTACTGCTCAACTGAACAATTAGGACCTGGGTGTCCATTATTTTTGAGGCCCACTTGACATCCCCTTGGAGGCCTAAGCTGTGGAAGAGAGGCTTGATTACCTCTGTTGGGTCCCGAGTATTCTCCAAAGTGGTTGGAGCTGAAACAGACTTGGGGAGTCACCTGAGTACACTGTGTTCAGGGTCAGTGAGCAGAGGGATAACCATGATGCCCTTTTTGTTTGGTTTGGAATTGTTGGAATTTGGGCAGTATAGAAATTTTTTTCTGACCATGTCTGTGGGAAAAGTATGCAAATGAGATGGACAAAAGGAAGTTTTACTACCCAAACCCAGGGCTGAAACAAGTGTGGAATCCTGATCTGAGGGTCCATGGCCCCTTATACAGTTTATTGTAGAATTTCACCAACCAAAGTCTAGGTGAAAGCTCCAGGAGTTGATGTCAGCCCACTAGGCTAAGAGGGTCCTAAGTCCCTGCAAGGGGAACAGCCAGAGATGGACAAAGTGAGTCTTGTCCTAAATGTGCAACACTGATGCAGGCTGGAACATGGGAGGCATACAAAGAAAACTCCGCCTCCTGAAATGTTTGTTAGAGAATTTTAGGAAGGTTTTCCTGGCAACTGTGGGTTGAAACTCAGGCCACAAATGTGGCATACTCTCTGAATTAGAATGGTCCACCCAAGATATGGTCTGGCAACCAGAAGGATCTTTAGATGATAAAGTCATTGCTGAGGTCCTTTTGATTATTTTTGAAGTCCTTGAACCATTTTTCTTACATTGATTGCTGTCAAGAGATAGTACAGAAACAGCCCCCTTGATTGAGAGCCTGTCTAGATGGACAGTCCACACTGATGTTAGCCAGGAACCTAGTGGTCTCTAAGACTCAGCAGAAAGCAGCTAACCAGAATATCTGATGGAGGAAAAATAGGAAGGAAAACAGTTTTTGCTATTAGCCAGAAGAGTACCCAACACATTATGTGACTCTGTACCCAACGTTGCCAAGACCACTGAAACAGCAAACTGTCCCCTCAGCCCTGTCATCCTCAGAAGCAACAAATGATGGCCCCCAATACTGGCTATTCCTTCCTCTTTGGTGTCCTCAGAGCCAAAGGCTTCATAAAACCAAAGATTCTTTCACCTTCCAAGATTAAGGTGGGAGTACTTGTCCCAAGACTAGAGCCACAACCCAGATAAGAGCACTCCAGATGCCCCTGCAAGGGACTAAAGGACCTGCCCATATTGACAAGAGGGAAACACACGAGAGAGACAAGGCAGTTTTGTATACCAGCCTTTCACCACCATTGTGCTCATAAGCTGGAAATATCATACTTCCTCCTACATGGGGAAACCCTGGACGATGACTGATCAGATGCAGCCCATAATCCAGTCCTAGGATGGGGCCCCAATAAAGAAGAAGGGCTAAAAATAAAGAGATAACAAGAAGCCCTCATAGGAAGTCTAAAAGAAAAAAAAATAAGAAAGAAACTGTACCCAAGAGTTAGAAGGAATCAAAGCCAACCCTAAGGCCTAGCCTAAGCCAGAGTGCATCTGCAGACAAACAGAGCCAAGCAAAGTCCCCCGCTGTTCCAGAATCTACCCCCTTGCACATTTGATAGCCCTGAACATTTTTCTGGACCCACATCTGTCTAAGGCCCCTCTGCCTTATGAAACTGGCAGTAGTTTTGCCCAACTGACTCAGAGCTGAGTGTTCAGGCCACTGCTACTTCTGCCCCTCTCCCTGCCCAGAGGTGCCTGGTAGAAGAGGGGCACTATATAAGCATAACTGCCACAATGCAAGTTTGTCAGGGAAGAAATGCAGAGGCTCAAGAAACAGGTGACCAATGCAGCTTTTGAGGAACAGGCTAAGAGTGACATTTACCAAAAATTACAAACTGGCTTTACTGAGAATTGTGTCAGAGAGTTGATGAAGATGGCCACCACAGTTTTCCTCAATGGAGATGCAGAGGCTCGAAGACAGGCAGACCAAAAAGATAAAGAGCAGGACAGATCTCCTTACAGTTGCCCTCAGTACAAACACAGAGGTAACTCAAAGAGGGGTCTCACTAGAACAAAGTCAATGGTCCAAATGTTCATAAGGAAAAAAAGCATGGCCAGACAAAATGGGAAGACTCCAGTGACCCCGGTGGGCAAGCACCTACTGCCATGCTCAATTGCTAAGCCTTGAACAGAGAAGGAATGAATGTTTTTCCCCAGCCTTTGGTCCCAAACCCTCCTTTCATTTTCTTCCCAATGGCTTGGAAGTTGATGATTGATAAATATGGCAGGGGTCCGACAGACACACACAAGTGCATCTGATGCATGGGACCCAGTGCCTCAGGAGGGCTCAGCTGCTGTAAGCTCCAAAATTAACCAGAAATATATTCATATTAATACCTGATTGTGGGCCATAGGGTGCACACTCCAAAAAGACATGCCACTCTAGCTCCAAGCCACATATTGTGAGCCACCAACAGGAAGGGACACAGAGCCCCATGCACCAAGGCATAGCTAACAAAAACACAAGCGGGGCAGGCTCCCACCTATCAAGAGGAGAAAGCCATGCAGACAAAGAAAAACACCTAGGTGAGCACAATGTGGCTGCCACACCAGGACCTGTAGGGAACCTGCCCTCCAAACTTGGCAGACGGTCCCAAGTGGGATTGACATAGGTGCCTTTTATAAAAATGGTGTCCCATGTCATCAATCTATGCAAAGATTTACATTAGATTTGGGAGTTGGAGAATCCCAGCAGCCAAGATCCTACACTGAGAGATGACAAAATAATAGCTGCATCTTAAATCGCCAGAGGATCTATGAATGCTCCCCTTCACTAAATGACAGTTACCCCCAGGGCCTTGAGGACACCATCCTTTGGACAGTACTAGACTCTAACTTAAAAGCCCATATTTATCAAGAAAAAGGTCAAATATTTTGGTTACCATCTGACTCAGTAACATAACAGAAAATAGCCACTGGGCCTCAAAAGAAACAGGAAATCTGCTCAATTCCATTCCTTTCAACCTGCCATCAGACTAGAGAATTCTTAAGGGCTACCAGATTCAGCCATATACTGATCCCTAACTTTCAGTTATAGGAAACCCCTCTGTGAAGCCACAAAGGGGAGAGAATGGGGTCCTTTAATATGGGGGCCACCTATGCAAAAGACCTTTGCGGATATTAAACAAGCACTCTCAGTGCATCTGGACTATGGCTCCCTGACCTCACAAAGCTTTATGTTCTGTGTGTCCAGGAACAGTGTAGAATGGCTGTAGGAGCCTTGACATGGACATCTGTCCAAAGAGCTGGGTTCTGTAGCCCAAGACTGGCCACCTTTTTTACGGGCCCTTGCAGCCACAGATCTTCTGGGGTTGGAAGCTGATAAACATGCTATGAGACAAAAATTGGTTTTCAGGGTTCCTCATTCAGTGTTGACATTGATAGAGTACAAAGGACAACATTGGTTGACTAATGGCCAATACCAGGGCATGTTATGTGAAAACCCATGTATCCATGTGTAAGTCATCCAGACTCTGAACCCAGCAACTTAGAAGCCCATTGGACCTGGGCAAACTGATCACAACTGTATTGAAGTCATGGATGAAATGTTCTCCAGCAGACCACACCTGGCAGACCAGCCCACAGGGACCCTGTTGTGGAGTACTTTACAGATAGAAGAAGTTTTATAAAAGATGGGTATGTTTTGCTGGATATGCAGTGGTCAATCTGAACTTCACTGTCGAGGCAGAACCTCTGCCTCAGGAAACCTCAGCACAAAAAGCAAAACTTATTGCTTTGACTCACACACCTCAGTTTACAGCAGGAGTCTGTGTGAATATTTACATAGACTCAAAATATGCATTCACTACCCTTCATGTTCATAGGGCTTTATGTAAGTAAAAGGGGCTCATTAACTCAGGAGAAAAAAATGCATGATATATGGACAAGAAAATTCTTAAACTTTTGGATATACTGAGGGCTCCCAGGAAATTTGTGATTATATATTTTAGGTCATCAAAAGGGAAACCTGGTTTATCAGGGCAACCAGAGAGCTGACAGAGAGGCCAGGTTAGATGTCTGCAAGAATTGAGAAGAAAATCCAGTCCCAGGTTTAAAAGCTGCCCTTCTGCCTGGCCAACTATTGAGCAGAATGGGAGCCACCATACTCCCAACATGAACGTAAATGGTTTAAGATTGAAAAAGAAAATTATCTCCGAGGAGGATGATGGAGATATTCTGATAGCCGGCATAGCCATCCTGGAGATTCTAGACCCAGCCTTTATCATTCAGTTCCACAGGAGAACACGTTGGACATAAAGCACTTGAGACAGTTCTGAGTCAACATTTCTATGTCCTCTGGCTCACAAACTTCACCTAGATATTCTTAAAACAATGTGCAATTTATGCTCACAACAATCCTTGTCAGGGGCTAGAGCTCCCACCAGGAATCCAAACTATATGAAGAGCACCTTTTGAAGACTTGGAAGTAGACTTCACTGAACTACCACGCTCACAGGGCTATAAGTAATTTTTGGTTTTTGCGTGTCCCTACTCTGACTGGGTGGAAGGTTTTCCCACCCTCCCTGAAAAGGCTAGGGAGATAACCAGGATGCTTCTCTGGGAATTGAGCCCTGATTTTTTATCCCAATCACTATTGGCTGAGACAATGGCCCAGCTTTTGGGCAGAGGTAATATGATTACTGACCAAGTGCTTAAACATCAGATGGTAGTTACATAATGCCTATGGGCTGCGGAGTTCTGGTAAAGTTCAAAGGATGAACAGGACTTTAAGTCTCAATTGGGTAAGCTGTGTCAGCAGACTCACATTGTGATTAACTTCTCCCTATTACACGGTTGAGGATTAGATCCACTCCCACTAGGAGGACTATATTCTGTCCTTATAAGGTAATGTACATGAGGCCCCCCTCTTATTAGGGGACCACTGGGAGACTTAAGAGAGATAGAAGAATTCACGCTGAGATGACAGCGTCAGGCCTTAGGGAAAACTTTACAGGATAGAGAAAGGTTGCCACTAACTTTGACCACAGGTGCACACTCCTTCAAGCATGGAGATTGATTCTGGGTCAAATAATGGGATATTCAAACACCTAAACTTCTTTGGCAGGGCCCTTTCCCTCTTACTTTATCCACCCCAACAGCAGTCAAGTTTTCAGAAATAGGTCCCTTGATGGACTACACCAGTATAGGAGCCCCCCACACACACACACCTGCAGGTGGAATGGGTCTCCCACTTGGAGAGGCGAGTTGCATCTATCAGACTGCTGGGGTGTATGAGTTCCCATGACTCCCAGGTGGGAGGGGTCCCTGCTTGGAGGGGAAAGTTCCCTCTATCATGGCTTCCTTGGTATATGAACTCCACATGACACCCATGTGAAAGGGATTTTCCACCTGGAGGGTCGAGTATGCTCTAACCTGACTGCAGCAGTATAAAACTTCCCCTGACACGCAGGTGGGAGGGGTCTCCTGCCTTCTGTGGTGAGTCCCCTATACCCTGGATGCTGCGGTATATGAGCTCCCCCAGACACCAAGGAGGGGAAATGTCTCTCCTCTGGAGAGAAGAGTCCCTGCTACCCTGGCTGCCGTGTTATATAAGCCCCCTCTGATACACAGGTGGGAGGGGTCTCCCGCCTAGACTGGTGAGTCCTCTGTACCCTGGCTGAGGCAGTGTAAGAGCTCCCCTGACACCCAGGTGGGTGTCTCAACTGGAGAGGAGAGTACCTTCTATCTTGGCTGCAGCTAGAGCTCCCCCCATACCAAGGTTGGAGAGTATCCCTCCTGGAGAGGTTAGTCTCCTCTACCCTGGCTTTGGGGATATAAGAACTCCCCCTGACACTCAGGTGGGAAGGGTCTCCCGCCTGGAAGGGAGAGTCCCCAGTACCCTGGCTTCAGCAGTATAGGAGCTCCCCCTGACACCCAGGTGGAAAAGGTCTCCCACCTGGAGGGGCAAGTCCGCTCTACTTTGGCTGAAGTGGTGTACAAGCTCCCACTGGCACCCAAGTAGGAGAAGTTTCTCGAATGGAGGGGTGAGTCCCCTCTACCCTGGCTGCAGCAGGATATGAGGTCCTTCTGACACCCAGGTGTGAGGGGTATCTTGACTGGGGGGGGCAAGTACCCTCTACCCTGGTTTGGCTGGATTCCGGCTTCCCCAGAAACCTAGGTGGGAGGGGTCTCCCGCCTGGACAGGTGAGTCCCCTCTATGGTGGCTGTAGCAGTATAGGAGCTCCCTAGGACACTCAGCTGGGAGGAGTCTCCCACATGGAGGGGCATGTACCCTCTACCCTGGCTGTGGTGGTATACAAGTTCATTCTGACACCCAGGTGGGAAGGGTCTCCCGCCTGGAGGGGGGAGTTCCCTCTAGTTTGGCTGGTGCCCTATAAGAGCTCCCTGGACACCCAGGTGGGAGGTGTCTCCCACCTGCAGTGGCAAACCCCTCTCCCCTGGCTCTGGTAGTATAGGAGCTTCCCCCAACACCATGATGGGAGGGGTCTCCCAACTGTAGGGTCGATTCCCCTCTAACCTGGCTGCAAAGGTATAGGAGCTCCCCTGAACCCAGGTGGGAGGGGTCTCCCGCCTGGAGGGTCAAGTCTCCTCTACCCTGGCTGCAGTGGTACACCAGTTCCCAGTGGGAGGGGTCTGCCTCCTGGATGGGTGACTTGCCTCTACCATGGCTGCTGGGGTATATGAGGCCCCTTGACACGCAGGTGGGAGGTGTCCTTTGCCTGGAGGTTCGTGTCCCCTCTACCATGGCTCAAGCTGTAATAAGCTCCAAAAGACACCCATGTGTGAGGGTTCTTCCCACGGGAGGAGAAAGTCCACTCTACCCTGGCAGCAGCAGTATAGGAGCTCTCCATGACACCCTGGTGGGATAGGTCTCCCCCCTAGAGGGGCAAGAACCCTCTACCCTGGCTACTGTGGTATATGACTTCCCCTGACACCCAGGTGGGAAGAGTCTTTCACCTGGAGGGGCGAGTCCCCTCTACTTTGGCTGGTGCCATATAAGAGCTCCTAGGCACCCATATGGGAGGCATCTCTGGACTGGAAGGGTGAGGCCCCTCTACCCTGGCTGCAGAGGTATAGGAGCTCCCCCAGATACCCAGGTGGGAGGGGTCTCCTGACTGGAAGGGCAACTCCCTTCTATTCTGGCTGCAGTGGTATAGGAGCTCCCCTTGACACCCAGGTGGGAGGGGTTTCCTTCCTGGTGAGGCGAGGATCCCCTCTACCCTGGCTGTAGCAGTATACAACCTCCCCTTGACACCCTGGTGGGAGGTGTTTCTCGCCTGGTGCACCAATTACCATCTACTCTGGCTGCAGTGGTATATGAGCTCCCCTCACACACAGGTAGGAGGGGTCTCCCGTCTGGAGGGGCAAGTACCCTCTACCTGGCTAAGGTGGTATGCAGCTCCCTGAGACACCCAGGTGGAAGAGGTCTCCCGCCTGGAGGGCGAGTCCTCTCTACCCTGGCTGCTGCAGTACAGGAGCTCTCCTGACACGCAGTTGGGAGGAGTCTCCTGCCTGGAGGATAGAGTCCCCTGGACCCTGCCTGTGGTGATACAGGAGCTCCCACTGACAGCCAGGTTTTAGGTGTCTCCTGACCTGAGGGGTAAGTCCCCTCCACCCTGGCTTTGGAGGTATAGGAGCTCCCCCACACACCCAGGGGTAAGGGGTCTCTTACCTTGAGGGGTGAGTCCCATCTACAATGGTTGCAGAGGGATAAGAACTTCCCCAGACAACCAGGTGAAAGGGGTCTCCCGCCTGGAGAGGCAAGTCTCTGTTACCCTGGCTGCAGCTGTGTACCTGCCCTGCTACAACACTCAGGTGGGCGGGGTCTCCTGCTTGGAGGTGCAACTCCCCTCTACCCAGGCTAAGACGGAATTCAAGCTCATCAAGATGGGAGGGTCTCTCGCCTGGAGGGATGAGTCCACTCTCCACTGGCTACTGCTGTATAGGAGCTCCCCCAAGACACCTAGGTGGGAGACGTCTCCTGCCTAGAGGTAGGAGTCCCTTCTACTCTGGCTGCAATGGTGTAGGAGCTCCCCTTGACACCCCTGGCAAGGAGGGGTGAGTTCTGTCTATCCTGGCTATGTCGGTATATGAGCTCCTACCCACCATACCTATGTGGGAGGGGTCTCCAATATGGAGGGGCGATTCCCTCTACCCTGGCTGCTACAGTATTTGAGCTCCCCCCTGAGACCCTGGTGGGAAGGGTCTCCTGCCTGGAGGGGCAAGAACCCTCTACCCTGACTGCTGTGGAATATGACCTCCCCTGACACCCAGGTGGGAGGAGTCTGTGGCCTGGAGGGGCTAGTCCCCTCTACCCTGGCTAAGGTGATATACAACCTCCCTATGACACCCAGTTGGGGAGGGATCTCCTCCATGGAGGGGCAAGTCCCCACTACACTTGCTACAGTGGTATATGATCTCCCCCACCCACACCCAGGTGGTCGGGGTCTCTCGCCTGGAGGGGTGAGTCCCCTCTACTCTGGCTTGGGCAGTACACTAGCTCCCCCTGACACCCACGTGTGATGGGTCTCCCGCCTGGAGTGGCGAGTTTCCCCTACCTTACCTGTGGCTGTATAGTAGCTGCCATGGACACCCAGGTGGAAGGGGTCTCTCCCCTGGAAGGGCGTGTCCCCTCTACACTGGCTATGGTGGTATAAGAGCTCCCCCTGACATTCAGGTGGAAGGCATATCCTGCCAGGAGAGGAAAATCCCTTCTACTCTGGCTGTGGCAGTATAAGAGCTCCCCCTGACACCCAGGGAGGAAGGGTCTCCTGCCTAGAGCAGTGAATCCCCTCTACCCTAGCTGTACAGGTATACAAGCTTCCTCAGACACCCAGATGGGAGGTGTCTCCCGCCTGGATGGGCGAGTCCCTCTACCCTGGCTTTGGTGGTATAGAAGTTCACCCCCGCAGCTAGGTGAGAGGGTTCTCCCACCTGGAGGGACGAGCCCCCTCTAACTTGGCTGGGAGGTGAGGGAGCTCCCAGAGATATCCAGGTAGAGGGGTTTCACAACTGGAGGGGCAAGTCTCCTCTAACCTGACTGCAGCAGTATAGGAGCTCGCCTAACACCCAGGTGGGAGGGGTCTCTAGCCTGGAGGGGCGAGTCCCTGCAACCTTGGCTGTGGCGGTATAGGAGCTCCCCTAACACACAGGTGGGAGAGGTCTCCAGCCTGCCTGGGCAAGTCACCTCTTCCCTGGCTGTGGTGGTATATGAGCTCCCCTCGACATCCAGGTGGGAGGGGTATTGGCATGGAGAGGCGAGTCCCCTCTAACTTGGCTGCAGCAGTATACAAGATCCCGCAGACACACAGGTGAAAGGGGTTTCCCACCTCCTGGCACTAGTCCCTCTACCCTGGTTGGGGCGGTGTACTAGCTCCTCCACACCCAGTTGGGAGGCATCTCCTGCCTGGAGGGGCGACTCCCCTCTACCCTGCCTGCCGAGGTATAGGAGTTCCCCCAGAAACCCCGGAGGGAGGGTTCTCGCGCATGGAGGGGCGAGTAACTGTTGCCCTGGCTGCAGCTGAATAGGAGTCCCTCTACAAACCCAGTTGGGAGGGTTCTCTTGCCTGGAGGGGCAAGTTCACTCTACATGGGCTGAGGCAGAATACAAGCTAGCCTGAACACTCAGGTGGGAGGGGTCTCTCGCCTGGAAAAGCCAGTCTGCTCTACCCAGGCTACAGAGGTATAAGCATTCCCACAGACAACCATGTTCTTTTTCATTCACCCAGGCCCAGGTGCTAGCAATTGGCTCTCAATTACAGGGCCCGGCTCCTTACTTGAGCCCCTGGCTGCCCTTCTCGAGGACCCTTTCCCTGTCCCTTGGTTTCAGGCCCCTTTTACCGGCCCCCTCCTTTTACTCCCCTCTGTTCCCCTTATACTGAGGTATCCTGGCACTGCCCAGACCCTCTGCTCCCCCCACTACTTTCTAGCCTGGGCTCTTCAAATGGGTCCTGGCTGCCCACCGACCCCACCCCAAACTCTGCACCACAGGTAACACTTCACAGTGCCCACTTTTGCCCCTACTTTGGTCCAGGTCTCTCTCTGAGGATCTACTCACCTGGGGCAGAGGAGCGGAATTGGCTGGCCTCTGCATCCTGAATGCTCCCAGTAGGAAACGCAGCCCTGCAACTCACCTGGGTCCCCTTTGCCACCTGAACGTTGATGCCTAGCAATTAACATGTGACTTGCTCCAAACCAGCCCTGAGAGCTCCCCTCCCTTCTCTCCAGTGCCCTCTCACCTTGCATGCTGCCCCTACCCCAACCCAGCCTTCCCTAACCTTGGTCCATTGCACTCCAGTCCCAGGGACTAGCTGCTCACCTGAGCCCGTGACCGCTTTCCTCATGTCCATTATTATACCATGGAGTTGATTTGTGTTGGGTCTGACCTGGGGGCCTCTTGGTTGTGCCTGCCAGCTGGCTCCCCTAGGTGCCCCTTGTGCTTTTCTCTGTCTTCTGGTCCTTGTGCAACTCCTTCATCGTCTTCCCCTCGCAAATTCTTCTAACACTTGTGGGTCTCCTTCTCTTTGGTTCTCTCATTCACGATCAGTCAGGTGGGTCCCTTTCCTGGGATGCTGGCTTGGGTCCTGGGTCTCACCCCTCTGAGAATCCACTAGGACTCCCCACCATGCACTCCCTCCCACTCCTCCTGTCCCCCTTCCCTTGACAGGCCTCCTTTACCAAGTCCCTGGCCCTGGATTCTAATCTGTGCCAGGGTGCCCTCTTTGCCCCTTGGAATGGGAAAAAGAGCCCTGACCCTGACCTGGGCCCCTTGCTCTTAATGGGTGCTTGGTCCTGCACCTGGAACACTGACACCTGGCAGTGGCCCTGGGCCTGTACCTGCCTGCCCCTGTTGGATCCCCTGCCTTCCCACTCAAGTCTTCTCCACTATCCTGAGCCCCCTGCCCCCCCAACCCTTGGCTCTCCACCTACTGTCCTGGCTCCTTGTTTGAACTTCTGATTGCCCTTTTTACCCAAAGGGGTATTGATTGGGGGCCCCTTGCTTGGGCTGCTTCCCTGCTCCCCTTGGTGTTCCTGCACTGCAGTCCTCTAGTGCCACCCACCTGCCCAGCTCTGGCCTTCCCTGTTCTCCCCTGGTGTGGGCCCTCCTCTAGGTCCTAACCTGGGCTCCTTGTTGGGGTACAGGCCCTACCTCACCAGCACCCATCCTCCGGCCCTTCCTGCTGTGCCTTTCTTTGGCCCTCCTTTCATTCCTGTCCCTGTCAATCCCCATTTCTTTATCCCTTTCCCAGGATTCACACCCACACCAAAGAGGTGGACCTGGCCTATTGGCCATCCTGGATCCCTAAAGGAAAAAGTAGCCCTTCCCCTTGCCTGGGCCCTTTAGCCTCCTTCAGCCTGGGTCCTGCTCCCCAACCCTGACACCTATCCGTGGACCTGGGCCTTGAGCCTTCCGCTTTGTGCACCACCAGCTCCCCTCTCTTCTTTCCCTACCCTCCCCAGCCCTGCTGTGGTCCATGAGCCTTACTGAGGATCTACTTACCTGGGGCAGAGGAGTAGAATTGGCTGGCCTCTGCACCCTGAAGGCTCCTATGGGAAACAGAGCCCAGCCCTTTGCCTGGGCCCCTTTGGCTTCCCGAAACCTGACACCTGGACATGGATGTGGGCCTTGTGTGGACCTTGCTCTGCTTGATCCCCTCCCTTCCCTCCCCTGTCCTCTCCCCTTGCATGTTGCCCCTATACCAACCCAGGCCTCTAGGTCCCTGACCCTTTGCACTCCAGTCTTTGGGTCTGGCTCCTCACCTGGGCCCCTGGCTGTGTTCATTTGTCATGTGGCGAGGTGTCATGTGGCTTTGTGTGGACTCTCTTCATGTTGGGTCAGACATGGGGGCCCCTTTCTTGTGCCCCCTACTTCATTCCCTCAGTGCCCCTTGTGCCCCCCACACTCTGGCTGTCTCCTCATCCTTGCATTGCCCCTTATTGCCCTTCACTGCTTTCCCCTTGTGTGGTCCCCTGCTTCTTGGGTCTCTCATCATCTTGGGTAGGGCTGGTCCCTTGCCTGGACTCCTTGCTTGATTTCTGGATCTCGCCCCTCTCCACACCCACTGTGACCTCACATCGAGCCCTCCCCTCGCCTTCCTCCTGGCCCCCTTCCCTTGCCAGCAAACTTTGCCCAGTCCCTGGTCCTGGATTCTCATCTGTGCCAGTGTGCCTTATAAGAAACAGAACCCTGACCCTGGCCTGGGACCTTTGCTCTCCCTGGATCCTTTGTCCTGCCCCCGGAACTCTGAAAGCTGGCAGTGGCCCTGGGCTTGGAGCCTGCCTCCCCTCTGCTGGATCCCCTGCATTACCTCCCCACCCTTGTCCAGTGACCTGAGACCCCTTCTCCAGCCCTTGGCTCTCCATTCCCTGGCCTGGCTCCTCACTTGAGACTCTGGTGGCCCTTCTTGCTCAGTGTTTCCCTGGGATTGGTGTGCAGGCACCTCTCTAGGGCGCTTCCCTGTTCCCCTTGGATTCCCTGTACTGAAGTACCCTAGTGCACCCCACCTTACTGGCTCCACCCTTTCCTGCTCTCCCCTGACCTGGTCCCTCCTCTAGGTCCTTAACCTGGCTCTGTGCTTTTATTCTGGCTTACAATCCAATCACACCAGTCTCCTGGCCCTTCAGGCTGTGTCCTCCTTTGGCCTTTCTTTCCTTCCTGACATTGCCAGGTCCTTTTTCCTGATCTCTTTCCTAGGATACTCACCTAGGCCAGGAGACTGGACCAGGCCTCTTGGCCCTGTGGGTTCCATTTTGTTAAACATAGCCTTCCCCTTGCATAGGCCATTTGGGCTCCCTCAGTACAGGCCCTACTCCCAGACACTGACAACTTGCAATGGGCCTGGGCCTTGAGCCTCCCTCCTTTGTGCCACCATCTCCCTGCCTTGCCTCCCTCCTCTCACCAGCCTTATCCATTTTAATGTGCCTCTGGCCCTGGCCCTTGCACTTGGCTCTCTGTTCCTGGGTATGGCTCCTTGCTTAAGCCCCTGGCCACCCTTCTCAAGGACCCTGCTCATGTACTTTGATTTCAGGCCCCTTACTCGGGGCCCTGATATGCCTCCCTTCTGTTTTCCTTGTGCTGTGCATCCTGGCACTGCCTGGACCCTTCCTTCCACTGCTTCTGCCTAGAATGGGTTCCTTGATTGGCTCCTTGCTCCTCACTGATTTCCCCCAAGTCCAGACAAAAACATTTCCTCACAGTCTCCTCCTTTGGTCCTCCTTAGCTTCTGGTCCCTCTGAGGATCTACTCACCCAGGGCAAACTACTGGCATCTATATCCTGAAATCTCCCTATGGAAACACAGCCCTGCCCCTCACCTAATCCCCCTCACTGCCAGAAACCTGACACCTGGCAGTGAAAGTGTGCTTTGCACCAGATATGCCCTGTGCCATTCCCTCCCTTCCCTTATCTGCCCTCTGGTATTCAATGCTTCTACAACCCCAACCAGCCCTCCCTGACCCTGAACCTTCAACTGAGCCCCTGACCATGTGCCCGTGTCACATGGCATCAAGTGGCTTCACCTGGTGTCATTCCATTTTGGGCCCCCTAGTGTGTTTCTCTTGGTTTGCCCTGTGATTCCAGCTGACTCACCATCTCCTGTTGCCCCTTTATTCCCATCACCTTCATATTTAACTGGGTGCTCCTGGGAGCCTCCTGCTCTTTGGGTCCCTCATTTTTGGTTGGTCGGGTGAGACCCTTGCCTGGGATCCTTGCTTGGATCCTGGGTCTGGGCCATCTCTGCACACACCATGACCCAGCATCGTGTCCTCCCATTACCATCTTCCTGGGTACCGTCACTTTCCAGGCCCCCTTTGCCCATTCATTGGCGCTGGATTCTCATCTGGGCCAGAGAACCTTATGTGAACAGAGCACTACCCCTCACCTGGGCCCCTTGCTCTCCTTTGGCCCTTGGTACTGAACACAGAACTTGAACACCTGAGAGTGGACCTGGGCCTCTAGCCTGCCTATCACCTCTTGGATCCCCTGCCTTCATTCCCTGGCCCTGTGTACTGTCCTGAGCCCCCTGCCCCATCCTTGGCCCTCTGATCTGAATTCCCTGGCCTGGCTCCTCCCTGGAGCCTCCAGTACCCTTTCTTGCTCCCAGCATCCCTGGGCTGTGACTTTTTGCCCCTTTCTTGGGCCAATTTTCTACTTCCCTTGGCTTCCCTTGTTGCAGAACCCTAGTGCTGCCCACCTGCCCAGTCCTGCTTTTCCTTGTTCTGCCCTGGCATGGGACCACATCTAGCTCCCTTGCCTGGTCTCCTTGCTGGGGTCCTGTCCCCCAACCCAACAACACACATCCTCTGGCCTATTCTGCTGTGCCCTTCTTTGGATCTCCTGTTTTCACTGTCCCTGCTGCACCCCTTTTCCTGATCCCTTTACTAGTATGCACACCAGGGCCCAGGACATGAACTGGCCTTTTGGCCCTTTGAGATCCCTTTGGGAAAATGTAGCCCTACTCCTTGCCTGGGCCCTTTGGCCTCCATCAGCCCAGGCCCTACTCCCCAACCATAACACCCAGCAGTGGACCTGGTCTTTGAGCCCGCCTCTCCCTGTGCCACCCGCTCCCATTTCTATTTTCCCTCCTCTCCCCACCCCCCTCTGTTTTTATAGACACAGGCCTAGGTCCTGCCACTTGGCTCTCCATTCTTTGGTCTATTCCTTTGCTTGAACCCCTGGCTGACCTTCTGGATGATCCTGTCCCTGTCCCGTGATTTCAGGCCCATTCTTCCAACCCCCTCCTGGGCCTCCCCTCCATTCTCCTTGTATTCTGATATCCTGGCACTGCCTGGACCTTCCCCTCCCCCTGTTTCTCCTTAGCCTGGGATTCTCAAAGGGATACTGGCTCCCCACCGCCCCTGCCTCCAATTCTAAAAGCAAGGTATCCCCTAAAAGTGCCCTCCTTTGGCCCTTGTTTGGTCTTGGTCTCTCTGTGAGGTTCTACTCACCTGGGGCAGAGGAGTGGAATTCACTGGCCTCTGGGCATTGAAAGCTCTCTATGAGAAATGCAGCCCTGCCCTTTGCCTGGGCCTCCTTTGCCCTCCAAACCTTGACACCTGGTAGTGGACTTGGGCCTTCCACTGACATTGCCCTGCATGATCATCTCCCTTCCCTCCCCTACCATCTATCCTTGCATGATGCCCCTACCCCAACCCAGCCCTCCCTAACCCTGACGTTTCCTGCTCCAGTTTCCGGACCTGGCTGCTTGCCTGAGCCATGGACCATGTTCCCCATGTTGTGATGCATCAAAAGATGTCACTTTGCATTGGGGATTACCTGGGGTCCCTTGCTTGGGCCCCTTAATGCACTCAACTGGGTGCCCTTTGCTCTGCCCTCTGTTTCCACATCTTAGCACCAACCCTTCCTCTCCTTCCACTGGTGCTTTCCCCTGGAGTGCTGGGCTCCTGCTGCTTTGGTTTCTAATGCTCTGTTGGTGGGATTATTCCCTTGCCTGGGATCCTGTCTTGAGTCCTGTCTCTTGCCCCTATCTGTACCCACCATGATCCCCCACCCTGCCCTCCCATCCTCCTCCTCATGGCCCCCATCCATTGCCAGACCCCTTTCTGGGCAGGGCACCTCATGGGAAATAGAGCCCCATCCCTAGCCTGGGCCTCTTACTCTCCCTGGGCCCATGGTCCTATTCTTGGAAACCTGAGTCCTGGCAATTGCCCTGGTCCTGGAACCTTCCTCCCCACTGCCATATACCCTGCCTTCCCTCCTTTGCTGTGTCCACTATCCTGATGCCCTGGCTCCAGCCCTAGCCCTTGTCTCCTGATTCCCTGAATGCCTGGCCTGTCTCCTCACTTGATCCTCTGGTGGCTCTTCTTGCTCTGTGCTTCCCTGAGGTTGTACTGGGGGCCCCTCATTTGGGCTTCTTCCCTGCTCCCCTTGGATTCCCAGCATGGCAGAACCCTAGTGCTGCCTGCCTGCCCAGCCCTGCCCTTCCCTGCTCTTTCAGGATGGGGCTCTCCTCTAGGTTACTAGCCTGGTATTCCTGCTGGGGTCCTGGCCCCCATCCCATCAACAGGCATCCTCCAGCACTTCCTCCTGTGCCCTCCTTGCGACCTCCTGTTGTCAGTGTCCCATGTGGTGCCCCTTTTACTGATCCTTTTACCAGGATGCTCACCAGGGCCAGGGGACTCTACCTGGCCTTTGGCCCTGTGGGCTCTCTTTGGGAAAATGTAGCCTTTCCACTTTCTCTGAACCCTTTGGCCTCCCTCAGCGTTGGCCCTGCTCCCCAACAATGACACCCATCATTGGACCTGGGCCTTGAACCCTACTCTCTTTGCACCACCCATGCACCTTTCTCCCCTCCCTCCCCTCCCTAGCCCTGTATGTTTTTATGGGACCCCTGCCCAGGCCAATGCTCTTAGATCTCCATTCCTGGGCCTGGCTCCTTGCTTGAGGTCTCCCTTCTCCAGGACCCTGTCACTTTCCATTGTTTTTAAGCCCCTTTATCAAGCCCCCTCCTGTGCTTCCCCTCTGTTCTTCTTGTATTGAAGTGTCACCACCTTCCTCCACAGAAAAGTCTTAACTGGGCATCTCCAGAATTCTTCACAATGGCTGCTTTTAGGACAGTCAGCAAAAGAGTCTCTGCAAGAGTTTAATGTTGATTAACTTCCTATTTTCCTATTACCCTGTTTTACTTGGCCACTGGCCAAGAAGATACCAGCACTCCAGGTGCTGGGCACCCCTTACTAGTTTTTCACAAACATATCTAGTATAGTAGTTTGTAGAAATGTGCAAACAAGTCTGGTGGCCTTGAGCTGTGCTTCACAGAGATGTCTATATTTTTAAGATTAGTTACCAACTGGGCTCCATAGTAACATAGTAACAACTAGAAGGGAGAGGAAAATGGGGAAAAGAAGTACACCCCATCTCAGGAGTTGTCCTTGAAGAGTTAACTTGGCAAAACAGTGAAAGCAAAACTGCTTTTATGTGAACTTTTTCAGACTGTGAAGTTCTGAACCCCTCCCCTACATGCTAGGTATAAAATTCTGAAACTACCTAAACTCAGTTTTCATGGGATTGATTGATTACAGCAAAAGCTGTGCCCTCTGAGCCTGGCTGCAGCCAAATAAAACTGTTTTCTGCTGTGCTCAGTGCTTTGCCTTGTTTGTCCCTACAACATTTATGGGGACCCAGATGGGACAGAGAAGGGAGAGAAGGCTATTGTGCCTCTGTTGTTTCCAGGGACCGACTTTCCTGGGGCATTGGGGGATAGCATTCCCCTTGGTACACCCAGGTCACTCTTGACCTGAAGGAGGATTGACTCACTCAGTATCTTTTGGCTCCCACCCCAGAGCACAAAGGGAGCCACAGGTAGGAGGAAACAGAATTAGGGTTTTGGAGCACTGCCCAACTGAACAGTTAGGACCTGGGTCCATTTGTTTTTGAAGCCCACTGGAATTCCACTTTGAGGCCTAAGTGGGTAGATAGGCTTGACCTCTGTTGGGTCCCAAGTATTCTCCAAAGTTTTTGGAACTGAAACAGACCTGGGGAGTCGCCTGAGTAGACTGTATTTGGGGTCAGCCAGCCGCGGGGAAACCATGACACCCTTTTGTTTGGTTTGAAATTGCTGGAATTTGAGCAGTATAGGAATTTATTTCTGACCATGTCTGTGGGAAAAGTATGCAAGAAAAAAAAAGATGGACAAAGGGAAGGTTTCCTACCCAACCTCAGGGCTGAAGCAAGTGTGGAGTCCTGATCTGAGGTTCCATGGCACATCATACAGTCTATGGTGGAATTTCACCAACCAACGTCTATGTGAAAGCTCCAGGTCGGGGGGTGATGCTGACCCGCAAGGCTAAGAGGGCCCTAAGTCCCTGCAAGGAGAACAGCCAGAGATGGGCAAAGCAAGTCTTTTCCTATATGTGCAATGCTGATGAAGGCTGGAACATGGGAGGCACACAAAGAAAACTGTGCCTTCTGAAATGTTTGTTAGAAACCTTTAGGAAGGTTTTCTTGATAATTGTGGGATGAAACTCACTCCACAAAGATGGTATACTCTCTGAATTAGAATGGTGCACCCAACCAAGATGTGGGCTAGCCACCAGAAACATCTTTACATGAGAGAGTCATTGCTGAGGTCCTTTTGATTATTGTTGAAGTCCCTGAACCATTTCTCTTACATTGATTGCTGTCAAGAGATAGTACAGAAACAGCCCCTTTGGTTGAGGGCCTGTCTAGATGGACAGTGCAAGATGATGTTAGCTAGGAGCCCAGTAGTGTCTAAGATCCAGTGGAAAGCAGCTAACTGGAATACCTGATGGAGGAAAAACAGGAAGGGAAACAGTGTTCCCCATGAGCCAGAAGAGGACCCACCACCTTGTATGCCACTCTACCTATTTTGCCAAGACCACTGGGACAGAAAACTTTTCTCTCAGCCCCATCATACTCAGAAGCAACAAATTATAGCCCCCAATACTAGCTATTCCTTCTTCTTTTGTGTTCTCAGAGCCAAAGGCTTTCTAGAACCAAAGACTCTTTCACCTCCGAAGATGAAGGTGGGAGATTTGTCCCAAGACCAAAGCTACAACCCAGAAGAGAGCACTCAAGATGCCCCTCTAAGAAACTAAAGGACTTGCCAATATTGAGCAGAGGGAAAAACCTGAGGGAGACAAGGCAGTTTAATGTGCCAGCCTTTCAACACCATTGCACTCATAAGCTGGAAATATCATAATTCCTGCTACAAGGAGAAAACCTGGACCATGACTGACTGGATGCAGCCCATTATCAAGACCTAGGATGGGTCCCCAACAAAGAAGAAGGACTAAAATTAAAGAGATGTCAAGAAGCATAGGAAGTCTAAGAGAAAAAAAAATGTAAGAAAGAAACTGTGCCCAAGAGTTAGAAGGAATCAAAGCCATCCCTAAGCCCTATTTTAAGCCAGAGCACATCTGCAGACAAATAGAGCCAAGCAAATCCTCCCACTGCTCCAGCATCTCCCCTCTTTCACCTTTGATAGCCCTAAAAATTTCTCTTGACCCCACATCTGCCTAAGGCCCCTCTGCCTTATGAAACTGGCAATAATGATCAAAAGAGTTGTGCCCACCTTACTCAGAGCTGAGTGTCCGGGCCACTGCCACTGCTGCCCCTCTCCCTGCCCAGAGGTGCCTGGGAGAGGAGGGGCACCATACAAGCATAGCTTCCACAATGCAAGTTTGTCAGGGAAGAGATGCAGAGGCTCAAGCAACAGGAGACCAATGCAGCCTTTGTGGAACAGGCTCAGAGTGACATTTGCAAAAAAAAATTACCAACTGGCTATACTGAGAAGTGTGCCAGAGAGCTGATGATGATAGCCACCAGAGTTTTCCTCAATGAAGACCCAGAGGCTCAAAGACAGGCAGACCAAAAAGATAAAGAGTAAGATGGATCTCCTTACACCTGCCCTCACCACAATCCCAGAGTTTACTCGAAGGGGTGGCCTCACTAGAACAAAGCCAATGGTCCAAATGTTTTTAAGGGAAAAAAAAGCATGGACAGACAAAAGGGGAAGACTCCGGTGGCCCTGGCAGGCAAGCACCTACTGCCATGCTCAAATGCTAAGCCTTGAACATACAAGTAATGAATGCTTTCCCCCAGGCTTTGGCCCCAACCTCCTTTCAGTTTCTTCCCACTGGCTTGGAAACTGATGATTGATAAATATGGTAAGCATCTGATAGACACACTCAACTGTATATGATGCTCAGGACCCAGTGCCTCAGCAGGGATTAGCTGCTACAAGCCCATATGAACCAGAAATAAATTCATGTTAATACCTGATAGTGGGCCATAAGTGGCACACTCCAAAAGGACATGCCACCCTGGCTCCAAGCCACACACTGTGAGCCACCAACAGGAATGGTCACAGAACCCCATGCACCAAGACATAGTGAATAAAAACACAAGCAGGGCAGCTACTATACACAATTAGAGCAGGCTCCCACCTGTCAAGAGGAGAAAGCCATGCATACAAAGAGCAACATCTAGGTGAGCACAATATGCCTGCCACACCAGGCCCTGCAGGGAACCTGCCCTCCAACCATGGCAGATGGCCCACACTGAGATTGACATAGGTGCCTTTTATATAAATGATGTCCCAGGCCATCAATCTCTGCTAAGATTTTCATTGGATTTGAGAGTTGGAAAATCCTAGCAGCCAAGATCCTATACTGAGTGACAACAAAAAAATTCCTGCATCTTAAAGTGCCAGAGGGATTATGTACACTCCCCTACCCTAAATGACATTTCCTCCAAGGGACTAGAGGACACCATCCTTGGGACAGTACTGGATTCTGACTTTAAAGCCCATGTATATCAAGAAAAATGTCAAATAACTTGGTTACCATCTGACTCACAACAGAACAGACAATAGAGACTGGCCCTCAAAAGAAATAGGAAATCTGCTCAATTCTAATCCTTTCACCTGCCATCAGACTACAGAATTCTTGGGGGCTACCATATTCAGTCATATATGGATCCCCAACTTTCAGTTATAGGAAACCCCTTTGTGAATCCATAAAAGGGGGAGAATTGGATCCTTTAATATGGGGGCCACCTAAGCCAAAGACCTTTGAGGATATTAAAGAAGCACTCTCAGTACATCTGGACTAGGGCTCCCTGACCTCATAAAGCTTTACTTATGTACATCCAGGAACAGTGTGGAATAGCTGTAGGAGTCTTGACATGGACATCTGTGCAAAGAGCTGGGCTCTGTAGCCCAAAACTTGCCACCTTGTTTACGGGTCCTTCCAGCCACAGATCTTCTGGTGTTGGAAGCTGATAAATTGGCTATGGGACAAATATTGGTTTTCAGGGTTCCTCATTCAGTGTTGACATTGGTTGAGTACAAAGGAAAATATTGGTATATTAATGGTCAATACCAGGGAATGTTATGTGAAAACCCATGTATCCATGTGGAAGTCATCCAGACTCTGAACCCAGCAACCTTGCTGCCCATTGGATCTAAACAACCTGAACACAACTGTATTGAAGGCATGGATAAAATGTTCTCCAGCAGACCACAACTGGAAGACCGGCCCTCAGGGACACTGATGTGGAGTACTTCACAGATGGAAGCAGTTTTATAAATGATGGGGTACGTTTTGCTGGCTATGCAGTGGTCACTCTGGACTCCACTGTTGACGCAGAACTTATGCCTCAGGGAACCTCAGCACAAAAAGCAAAACTTATTTCTTTGACTCAAGCACCTCAGTTGACCACAGGAGTCTTTGTGGATATTTACATAGACTTGAAATATGCATCCATGTTCATGTTCATAGGGCCTTATGTAAGGAAAAGGGGCTCATTAACTCAGGAGAAAAAAAAGCATGATGTACGGGCAAGAAATTCATAAATTTTGGATGCACTGTGGGTCCCAGGAAGTTGTGATTATATATTTCCAAGGTCATTGAACAGGAAACGCTGTGGTATCTCAGGGCAACTGGAGAGCGGCAGAGAGGCCAGGGAACTGTCTGCAAGAAATGAGAAGAAAATACAGTCCCATATTTAAAGGCTGCCCTTCTACCTGGCTGACTATTTAACAGAATGGGAGCCAACATACTCCCAATATGAACATAAATGGTTTAAGACTAAAAAAGAAAGTTTTCTCCCAGGAGGATGATGGAGATATTGTGATGGCCAGCATAGCCATCCTGGAGAATCTAGCACCAGCCTTTATCAAACAGTTCCACAGGAGAACATGTTGGACATACAGCACTTGAGACAGTTCTGAGTCAACATTTCTATGTCTGGCTCACAAACTTCACCTGGATAGTCTGAAAAGAATATGAGTCTTGTGCTAACAACAATCCTTGTCAGGGGCCAGAGCTTCCACCAGGAATCCAAACTATAGGAGGAGCACATTTGAAGACTTGGAAGTAGACTTCTCTTATGTACCATGCCACGGGCTATAAGTAAGTTTTGGTTTTTGTGTTTCCTACTCTGGGTGGAAGTCTTTCCCACCTGCCCTGAAAAGGCAAGGGAGATAACCAGGATGCTTCTCTGGGAAATGATTCCAGATTTTTAATCCTAATAAATTTTGGCTCAGACGATGGGCCAGCTTTTGGGCAGAGGTGATATGATTACTGACCAAGAGTTTAAACATCAGATGGCAGTTACATACTGCCTATAGGCTGCAGAGTCCTGGTAAATTTCAAATGGTGAACAGGACTTTAAGTCTCAATTGGGTAAGCTGTGTCAGGATACTCAATTGCATTGTGATGAACTTCTCCCTATGACACTGTTGATGATTAGATCCATTCCCTTTAGGAGGACTGGATTCTCTCCTTATAAGATAATGTATGTGAGGCCCACCTCTTATTAGGGGACATTGGGAGACTTAAGAGAGATAGGAGAATTCACTCTGAGAAGACAGCTTCAGGACTTATGGAAAACTTTACAGGTTCTGAACCAATGTGTTAGAGAAAGATTGCCACTAAATTTGACCACAGGTGCACACTCCTCCAAGCCTGGAGATTGTTTCTGGGTCAAAGAATGGGATATTCAAACACCTAAACTTCTTTGGAAGGACCCTTTCCCTGTTATTTTATCCACCTCTACTGCAGTCAAGTTTGCATAAATAGGTCCCTTTATTGACTACACCAGACTCAAGGCTGCAGCTGCAGACTGGGCGTGCACTCCAGATGCTGCTATGCCCTTGAAGCTGACTGTCTAGAAAAAAAGGAGCACCAGAGAATTTTGAGGGTCAGAAGGACAACAGCCCTGCTCCAGTCACTCCAGAAGCTGAATGGTGTATGCACACCCAAAGCTTGAGGATACTATGGCCCTTCTTCAGCCACATGGGAGGGACTGGCTGATCAATGCACCATAAAAGATAAACTTCCCACCAGGACTAATGAACACTTTCAACCCCTAAGATAGTTCTTATACTATAATGTAATGGCACCCTTTGATTCTAGATATATACATAATTCTCTGGGTTTTTCTACTGGTAACTCCTACAAACTGAACACTGGGTTAAAGAATTCATTTATACTTTTTACCTTGCTTATATAAATTTTCTAGGATTTGTTTGGTGTTACTAGTTTCACTTTGTTAATTTATGCTGTTTAACCTATGCTAACCAAAACGTTAGTATATTATTTAGTTTGGTTTCCTTTGATAACCTTAGGAGGTTCTGTTCTACTCCTATTCCAACCATGGAGATCATGTGGAACATATGTTAAGACAATCTAATATAACCAAGAGGTGGTAAAACAAATATTTAGGACCTGTCCTGCCAGAGGAAGGCAATGGATGGATGACTGTTTGGAAAGACAAAAGAGTTCCATTGGTAAGTAACTTCATCCAGGATGTCAGCAATCTTGGGGTGAAGATAACTGGCCACCCCAGAGGATCATTGCCTATTATGGTCCCACTACTTGGGCACAAAATGGCAGTTGGCGTTATAAAACTCCTATTTACCTGTTGAACAGAATTATTCACTTACAAACTGTACTGGGAATTACTAATAATCAGACTTCCACAGCCTTAGACCTCCTAGCCACTAAACAGACCCAATGCGAATGGCTAACTATCAAACCACTTGGCATTAGATTATCTACTGGCTGAGGAAAGAGAAATATGTGGAGAGTTCAACAGCTCATATTGTTGCATCCAAATGGATGACAATAGACAAACAGTTAAGAATATAGTCAACAAAACAAGAGAACTAGCACATGTGGTAGTGCATACCTAGAAGGGCATTCAACTTTGGGTTCCAAACATGCTTTTGGGAAATGGTTGTCAACCCTAGGTAGATTTAAAAGCTTAACTGCTATAGTGGGTACTCTGCTGTTAACCTGTTTATTGCTCCCATATTTGGCTCCACTTTCCATTAAAACTAATGGGTCCACTATGGAAACTGCTTTTGAAAAGATGACAACAACTAAGGTTTTGGCAATATATAAGGCCTTAAGCCAATATAATGGTAATTATGCTCTTAAATTTAAAGGATTAATTCATGGGGAGCATCATTAAAAGGGGGAATTTAAGTGACACCCCCTTCCTCCACAGATAATTCTTACCTGGGATTCTAAAGAAATCTTCACCATGGCTGATTTTTGGACTGTAACCAAAAGAGTCTTTGCAAAACAGTTCAATATATATAAACTTCCTATTTTTCTGTTGCCCTGTTTTATTTGGTCTCTGACTGAGAAGATATCATCACTGTAGGTGCTGGGCACCCCCTTACTAGTTTTTCACAAACATATCCTGTATAGTAGTTTGTAGAAATGTGCAAACAAGGCCTCTGGCTTTGAGCTGGGCTTCACGGGGGAGATGTCTACATATTTAAGATAAGTTACCAACTGGACTCCATGGTAACAGCTGGCAGGTAGAGGAAAAATGGGAAAAAGAAGCTCTCTCTACTCAGGTGTTGTCCTTGAAGAGTTACCTTGCCCAAAACAGTGAAAGAAAAAGCTGCTTTTATGTGAACTTCTGCAGACTGTGAACTCCTGAGCCCCTCCCCTTACATGTTGGGTATAAAATTCTGAAACTGCCTGAAATCGAGGTTCAGGAGATTGATTGATTACAGCAAAAGCTGTGCCCTCTGATCCTGGCTGCAGCCAAATAAAACTGTTTCCTGCTACGTTCAGACCCTTTCCTCATTTGACCCTAGAACATTACTGTGATACCCAGCATTGCCCGGACTCTCCCTTCCCACTGCTTCACCCTAGGCTGGGCTCCAAGAATGGGTCCTGGCTCCCCACTGACCCACCCAATTCCGGACACAAGTTATCCCCTCACAATGTCCTCCTTTGGCATCCTTTGATCCAGGTCCTTCTCTGAGAATCTACTTTTTCTCCTGCAGAGGAGTGGAATTGTCTGTCCTTTGACCACTGAAGGCCAAGTGCAGACCTTGCCCTGCCCCATCCCCTCCCTTCAATACCCTGCCCTCTAGCATTGCATGTTTCCCTACCCCAACCCAGCCCTCATAACCCTGACATTTTGTGCTCCAATTCCAGGACCAGCTGCTCAGCTGAGCCCCTGATTGAGTTCCTTGTGTCTCGTCGCTTCCCGTGTGGTCTCTTGTTGGGAAAGACCTGGGGGCCCCTTGCTTGGGTCCCCTCTAGAGCTCCACTCCTTGCCATTTGTTCTGCCCTCTGTATGCTCATCCTAGCACTGCCCCTTCCTCTTATTCCCCTAGCACTTTCCCCTGGTGAGCAGGCTTCCTGCTCCTTGGGTTCCTGCCGCAGTCTGGATGGGCACAAAATCACAAGCCACTCAAGCTGGAACAAACTTTATTTTTGAAACTGCTGCCAATGCCCTGTACTCTCCTGGGAAAATTGCCAACCCACCCACTCAGCATTCTCCTGGATCCCAACAGGAAGTCCCACCTCCAGAATTCCCTCCTACCGCACTTCCCCAACCAATGGGAACTCTCCAGGAGTCCCTTAGCAGGCTGTGGAGGATAGCAGGAGTCCAATATCCATATGAATGCAGATCTTAAGATAATCCTATCATCTCAATGGCTTGCTGGCATCACCTTTCAACCAAAAATACCATGCATCACGTGGCTCTTAGCATCTCCCCCCTTCTGTTTAATTAAGCAACAAGCAATGTGGCTAGGGACCATGCCTGTTAGGTTTGTCCAATTCAACATATGGTTCTTACCTGTCATCGGATGAACTGACCTCTAGGCATCAGCCTCCTGTCTTAGGTTGATACCACTGCAATTGGATCATACCCGTCACTGACTACTGGTCCAGCATATAGCCATACTTGTGGATAGGCCTATGCACCAGTGGGGGGGTGAGGTTCTTTGCCCCAACTCTGTTGGCCCCCAAAATTAGACCATCACTAGTAGGAGGGAGGAGGATACAGAAATGCCACAACACCAAGCCAATTGACGGCTCCTTAGGAAAAATTGCATCATAGTGACACATCAGCAATGATACACCAGCACTACCATAATTTGCTGCATTAACAGATAGATCACAATGCATACAAGTGATACAGAGTCCAGGTAAGTTCTGCAAGCAGTTTAAAGAGGAGGAATCTATCAATATGTCCATTTCCTCCCAAATAAATCGACTCATTGAATGAGCATTACTTGTTGAGTTATTATTCATTGTTGCATCAGTTTATACAGTTTGTCGTGATAACTATCGAAGAAGCAATAGTTTGGTTTCATCTTTGTCTTCACCAGCACTGGGATGAAAATAGGAATTTTGACAATGATGCTAAAAAAAATTTGTAACATTCCAACAGGTACTAAGAAAACAATTTTCTGAACAATTTACATTATCCTCAACAGAATTATTAAATATAATGAAAAGGAAAGGTGAAAGTAAACAAACAGATCTGTTAACCTGCTTATTTGTATACATATTAAAACAATCCTCAACAGCTGTTTACCCAATTTAAATTAAACTATTAAAATCATGGGAATAATAAAAAAAATTTGGATCCAATTATTTATGAGCGTTCCTCATATATGATATATGGACACACGCACATACAGACATACAACACAAAACAGAAGTGTGCACACATAACATACAACACATAAGACAATAGTAAAGGCCTTGTAGCTTTACCTAGGTGAAATTTCCATTGCAATGTTTAAAAAATCCTCAGTCAAAAAATAAAACTGATCAGAAAAACAGTAACCTAGGTCTGTATGAGCTCAAAAATAAAATAGAACTTTATGATGTGGGAAAAAGCAATAATAAAATAGATATTGAAAAAAGCATCCTGTTTAATCATGTTGCAGATGTAAGAATAGCCAAGCTAGAGCTCTGAATATCAGCTGTTATGGATTTGAGTCAAATCATCTTCCTTTTGGTCTGTAGAAATTGTTTTGGTTAATCTCTCTGGAATCCAAATCAGCTGCTGTTCTCCCTGTGGAAACACACAAACAGAACCCCGACTCAGACAATCACTGGGTGAGGACCTTTACATTGTCCTGTTAGAATATCCTTCCAAAATACCTTAGGCATATGTACATTTTTTTGGACACAAATGTCCTTCAGCAGCACCAAGCCCTGATGAATTCAAATTTAAAAAGTTTAGAGTAAAAAGGGTTATTTTAAGTTTATCTTTGGGGAATATATACCCCTTCCCAATTCCTTCTTTTTGCTTTAATAAGTACATTTTAATAGTTTGATGAGCTCTTTCAACTATGCCTTGTCCCTGTGGATTGTATGGAATTCCTGTTATGTGAGTAATGCTAAATGATGAGCAAAATTCTCTAAAAGAGTTAGAGGTATAGCCAGGACCATTATCTGTTTTTAACTGTTTTGAAACGCCCACAGTGGCAAAATTTTGTAAGCAATGATCTATAACATCTTTAGTTTTTCTCCGGCATGAAGGGAGCCCTTCAAAAATCTGGAAGAAGTATCAACTGTAACATGCAAATATTTTAATTTTCCAAATTCTGGAAATTGTGTGATGTCCATCTGCCAAATATGGTTAGGTATCAGTCCTCTAGGATTGACTCCAAGATTAACTTGTGGTAAAAATGTCACACAATTTTGACATTGTTTTATTATATGTCTAGATTGTTCCATAGTTATTTTAAAACGTTTTTGTAAAGTATCAGCATGGACATGGAACCTTTTATGAAAATTTATAGCTTCTTCTACTGTGGAGAAAATATGTATGTCATGTGTAGATTTATCTGCTAATTCATTGCCCAAACTAAGGGCTCCAGGCAATCCTGTATGTGCCCTGATATGTCCTATAAAGAATGGATCTTTTCTGTCCCAGATTAGACTTTGTATAGTGGAAAACAAAGAGAAAACAGTAGAAGAAGCAGAAATCCTACCAGCATCTTCAAGGGATACTACAGCATTAACTGCATACTGACTATCAGAAAATAAATTAAATACAGAATCTTTAAATATCACAAAAGCTTGTAATACTGCATTAAGCTCTACCTTTTGAGCTGATTGTTTGGATACTAAAAATGTAAAAGTTTTATCAGAGGTACCTACTGCTGCTGTACCATTATTTGACCCATCAGTGAATATATTTGGAGCATTCATGATAGGGGTTTTTCTTGTAATCTTTGGAAAAACTACAGGATGCTTAGACCAAAAAGACAACAAAGGATTAGATGGTAAGTGATTATCAAATGAAACACTAGATTTACACATGATTATTGCTCAAGTATTTAACTCATTAGCTAACTCATCAATTTGACCCATAGTATATGGAGTAATAATTTTATTGGGAGAAATCCCAAACACTCCCTTTGCTGCTTTTATTCCTTTGAGTATTAATTGTCCTACAGCCTCAGGATATCTAGTAAGAATAGTGTTAGGAGAATAAGATAAATGTATCCACAATAATGGACCTTCTTGCCAAGATACTCCTGTAGGAATATTTTTTGTTGGCAGTACAATAAATAATAAAGGCAAACTTATATCAATTCTATACAAATTCATATTTTCCATATATGTTTCAATGATTTTTAATGCCTTTCTTGCTTCAGGCGTCATCATGTGGGGTGAATTTGGATCTGATGGACCTTTTAGGATATCAAATAAAGGTCCCAACTCTCCTGTTGGTATGCCTAGATAAGGTCTTATCCAATTTATGTCTCCCAATAACTTTTGAAAGTCATTAAGTGATTTGAGTTGATCTACTCGTATTTGAATTTTTGGTGGACGGACCATGGTTGAGGATAATAGAACTCCTAAATAATTAATTGGAAGATTTAATTGTACTTTATCTATTGCTATCTCTAGATTATAATTTTTTAATAAATTTGTAAGTGTGGCATAACATTCTAGCAATGTGTTTTTATTTTTATGTGCCAATAATACATCATCCATATAGTGAAATAGTTGTAGTTCAGGATTTTGATTTCTAAGTGGCTGGATTGTTTTGTTAACATAAATTTGACACATAGTTGGACTATTAGCCATCCCTTGAGGGAGTACTTTCCATTCATATCTCTGATCAGGACCTTCATGATTTAGTGCAGGGATAGTAAATGCAAAACTTGGACTATGCTCGGGATGAATTGGAATTGAAAAAAAAAAATCTTTAATATCTATAGCTAAAACATACCAGTTTTTGGCAAAGCAGACAATTGGGGAATCCCTGATTGAGCAGGTCCCATAATAACCATCTCATTATTAATGGCTCTTAAATCTTGCAATAATCTCCATTTACCAGATTTCTTTTTAATGACAAAAATGGGAGTATTATGGGGAGATATGGAAGGTTTTATATGTCCCTCCGCTAATTGTTGTTTGACCAGGTCATGGGCTACTTGTATCTTTTCTTTAGTCAGGGGCCACTGAGGAACCCACACTGGTCTTTCTGATTTCCAAGTAATTTTGATTGTCTCAGTGGCCCTTTTTGAAAACCCAATCCATGTCTATTTATTCCTTGATCTATTTGAATTGGTGTTGCTATACCTTGTTCTTGTTCTCTTAATCTTTTTTCTTTCCTAAAGCCTTGTCTAGCTCTAGTAGTGTGCATGTGAGGATTGGTGTTATTTGTTAATGCCAAACCTAATTGATTTAGGGCATCTCGTCCCCATAAATTTATAGGAAGATGATCCAATACATATCGCTGTATAGTTCCTTCACATCCTTCAGGGTCCTTCCAATCTAATACCATTGCACTTCTATGGGGATTCGTTGCCAGTCCTAGGCCTCGAAGCGTTTGAGTGGCTTGTTGTAATGGCCAATGTTTTGGCCATTCTTGACGAGATATGATGCTAAGGTCAGTTTCTCTGTCCAGTAGCCCATTAAATTCGTGTCTTTGAATATTTAGTTTTAGCATGGGGCAAGAATCTAAATTTAGAGACAGCATAGCCCAGTCCACACCTGTGGAGCCTAATCCCCTGGAACCTCTTTCTACAGTACAACTGGAAAATTTATCATGCAGGCTGGGTATTATTAATAACTGTGCTATTCTATCTCCTGATGAAATTACTGATATACCTCTTGGAGAACTAGCTATAATTTTTATTTAACCTTCATAATCGGGATCAATTACCCCAGGACTTATCATAAGTCCTTTTAGTGTAGAAGAACTGCATCCCAATAATAAGCCTACTGTTCCTTGGGGAAAAGGTCCTTTTACTCCTGAGGGAATGATTTGAACTCCCAACTCTGGAGTTAGTACTGCTCTGGCAGATGCGCAGATGTCCAATCCTGTGCTCCCTCTAGTATGTCTGATGAGGGATTTAATGAAAAATGTGTCCTGGGCACTACCCTGATTGGGTTGCTGGGTTCCTCCATTGCCCCGTATATTTTGTTTGTGGGCCCTGGAGCATTGGGCCCCCCAGTGTGGTTTTTGGCAATGGAGCCTGATGCCTTTCTCCATGATATCGTGGGTAAACACTTGGTCCTTTTCTGTTTCTTGATAATGGAATACCCTCTATGGTGGTTTGAGAATGGCATTCATTAGCCCAATGTCTCTCTCTATGGCATCTTGGGCAAAACCCAGTATTCTATTCCTTTGATACCTAGCTTTGTTAAGTCCTCCTCCTATGGGGCAACTCCTTTTAAAATGTCCTGTTTGTTCACATTTGTAGCATGTTTTGGCCTGGCATCTAAAGCCTGTTGTACTGCAGCTGCCAAGACTAGCCCTTGTTCATTAATGTCCCTACATAATTTAATATATGTGTTTAAATATTCATGTCTTCATGGTCTAATGACCTCTCTGCAGCAACGATTTGCTTGGTCATAAGCCAGTTGTTTTATAAATGGCATTGCTTGTACTGTATCCACAAAAATTCTGGAAGCTGTTTCAATAAGCCTATCTACAAGTTCAGCGTAAGGTTCATTAGTTCCTTGTATTACCTTAGATAATTGTCCTTGTAAATCTCCATGCTCCTGTAAAGTTTTACATGCCCTAACTGCATCTAAAGCAATTTGTGCGTATATGCCAGGATCATATTCAATTTGTTTCCATTGACCCTCATAAGGTCCTTTTCCTAACAACATATCCAGATTTCTTTGAGGGTAACCGGCTGCTGCATTTCGCCTAGCTGTCTCCATGCAACATTCCTCATTGGCAACCTTCCATAACAAATATTGTCCTCCATTTAGCACAGATCGACACATGTTAGCCCAATCTGCTGACATCATGTCCAAGTTGGTAATGGATTCGACCATGCTTACAGTGAAGGGTGCTTGAGGACCATAGGTTGTTACAGCGTCCTTTAACTGCTTCACTGTTTTGAAATCTAAAGCATGGTGAATTTGTTGCCCTCCTGCCTGCTCAAGTACAGGGCATGCTAATCTTTGAGGTCCTGCCTCAGGATTCCGTCCATCAATTACGGGGGTTGAGGGCCAATCAGCTGTAGATGGAGCTGTTGGTTGAATTATGCCCTCTGGTGATAGAATGGCGTTAGTAACTGCCTCCTGTTGTAGCTCCCCCCCGATGGTTGTTTGTCCTTTAAGCTTTTTTCCTTTAATTTTTTTTTTCTGTCTGACTAGCTCGAGAGACCTTCTCTTTTGCTTGACCTAACATGTTTTCTACCATAGTCTGGACCTCTAACAATTTACTTAACAGTCTTTTGGTTTGTTTATTACTAATTTCTAATCTACTATAAAGGTAACACAACCCAATAAGATAACATAAAACAAAACCGAAACAGAATGAAACAAAAATGGAACAAAAAATCGTTGTATCAATTTTCTCTTTCTTAGGGCCGAACAACTTCAAACCTTGAGCCAACCATTTTTCCCAGTTTGCCTGAGAACGTTCTAGGGATAGGCAGCTTGAAACAAAAATAAAATAAATCAAAACAAGAACACATTGTTTTTTGAAATGGTCACCCATTCTCTCGCCTTCCCTCAGGGGCGAGCAATTTTACTCCCCTCCAAGCTTCAGGTGTCCCCAGCACGGGCCACCAATTGCCGCAGTCTGACTGGGCACAAAATCACGAGCCACTCAAGCAGGAACAAACTTTATTTTTGAAACTGCCGCCAATGCCCCGTACGCTCCCCAGAAAATTGCCGACCGACCCACGTGGTGTTCTCCCGGACCCCAACAGGAAGTCCCTCCTCCGGAATTCCCTCCTACTGCACTTCCCCAACCAATGGGAACTCTCCAGGAGTCCTGTAGCAGGCTGAGGTGGACAGCAGGAGTCCAATATCCATATGAATGCAGATCTTAACATAATCATATCATCTCAATGGCTTGCTGGCATCACCTTTCAACCAAAAATGCCATGCATCATATTACTTGGCTGTGGCTCTTAGCAGGTACCTAATCCTCTTTGGGGCAGGTTGGTCCCTTACCTGGAATCCTTGCTTGGGTCCTGGATCTTGCCCCTCTCCATACCCACTGAGACCCTGTGCCATGCCTTGTGTTCACGGTGACCTGGACTAGTCCCTTGCCAGGCCCCCTTGGCCTGGTCCCAGCCCCTTGATTCTTATCTGTGTGAGGTCATCTTGTGGAAACAGAGCCCTACCCCTCATGTGGGCCTCTTACTCTCCCTGGATCCTTGTTCCTGCACCTGTAACCATGACACCTGGCATGGGCACTGGCACTCCAGCCTGGCTCCTACCAACTGGATCCCAGCATTCTCTACCAAGCCCTGTTAACTGTCCTGAGCCTCCTGCCCAAGCCCTGGCCCTTGGCTCTGAGTTCCATGACGTGGCTCCTACCTTGAGCATCTGGTGGCCCTTCTTGCTCACTGCTTTTTTGGGTCATTGTCTGAGGGCCCCTCACTGGGGCTGCTTCCCTGCTCCCCTTATCTTTCCTTTACCTCACTACCCTAGTGCATCCCTGCCTTCCCAGCCTGGCGCTCCCTGCTCTCCCTTGGCCTATGACCTCTTCTAATTCCCTTCCTGGGCTCCTTGCTGGGGTTCTGACCTCCACCCCACCCACACCTGACCTTCCTGTCCCCTGCAGGATCCCCTGCAATCCCTCCAAAGTCTTGTCCATTGTCCTGAGCCCCTTGCCCTAGATCTGGGCCTTGGATCACTATTCCCTGGCCTGAGTCCTCACTTGAGCCTCTGGGGACCTTTTTGTTCAGTGCTTCCTTAGGCTTGGACTGTGGGCCTCGCTGAGGCCAGAACCCTACTGCCCTTGGCTTCCTTGAACCTCAGAACCCTACAGTCAGCCACCTCCCTGGCCCCGCCCTTCCCTGCCCTTTCCTGGTCTAAGCTCTCCTGTTGGTCCCTAGCCTCGGCTCCTTTCTGGAGTCCAGACCTGCACCACATCAACACCCTTCCTCTGGCCTTCCACACTGTACCCTCCTTGATCCCTCCTGTCGTCTCTGTCCCTGCTGGGCCCCATTTTAAGGTTCCTTTCCCAGGATGCTCACCTCATCCAGGGGACTGAAACTGGGTGTTTGTTCCTGTGGGCTCCCTTTGGGAAAATACAGCTGTGCCCAATCCCTGGGCCCTTTGGACTCTCTCAGCCCAAGCCCTGCTTCTCCATCCTGACACCCAGCAGTAAACCTGGACTTTTAGCCCTACTCTCCCTGTGCCACCCACTACCCTTACTCTCCTTTCTCCCCTCCCCAGCCCTGTCTGTTTTCATGGGACCCAGGACCAGGTCCTTGTACTTGGCTCCCCATTCTTGGGCCTGGCTCCTTGCTGGAATCCCTGGTTGTCCTTCTCAAGGACCCTGTCCTGATTCTTGATTTCAGGCCCCTTGCTGGGCCCCCCTCTTTTGCCTCCCCTCTGTTCCCCATGTACTGTTGTATTTTGCCATTGCCAGGACCCTACCCTTCTCGTGCTTCTCCCTTGCCTGGTCTCCTCCAATGGTTTCTGGCTCCCCACCAACACCCCCCGCAATCCTGGACCAAATGTATCTCTCGCATTGCCCTCCTTTGGTCCTGGTCTCTCTCTGAGGTTCTACTCACCCAGGGCAGAGAAGCTGAATTGGCTGGCCTCTGAGCCCTGTAGGATCCCTATGGGCAACACAGTCCAGCCTCTAGTCTGGGCCCGCATTGCCACCCAAACTTGACAAATGGTAGTAGACTTGGGCCTAGTGATGACATTGCCATGGGTGATCCCCTGCCTTGCCTCTCCTGCCCTCTAGTCTTGCAAGCTGCCTCTAAGCCAACCCAAATCTTCTTCACCCTGACCCTTCGTCCTATTATCCCTGGCCTGGGTGCCAGCCTGAGCTCCTTATTCATTACTTGGTTTGTGTTTCTTTTTCTGGTGTCTCTTCCTGTCATGTCTCACCTGGGCACCCCTAGATTCGGCCCCCTACCTCATTCACTTCTGTGACCTTTGCACAGCTATCTATCTCCTCATCCTAGCGCAGATCCTACCTCTCCTTCCTCTACTGCTTTTTCCTGGATAACGGTCCTCCTGATCATTGGGTCCCTCATACATTTTGGTGAGGTCGGGCCCTTACCTGGGATCTTTGATTGGGTCCTTACTCTTGCCTCTCTCTGCACCCACAGGGACCCCTCACTGTGCCCTCACATCACACTCTTCCTGGCCCCTGTTTCTTGCCAGGCCATTTGCCTGGTCTCTGGCCCTTGATACTCATCTGGGCCAGGGCACCTTATGAGAAACAGGACCCTGAACCTGGACTGAGCTACTTGCTCTCCCTGGGCCCTTTGGAAGCACCAGGAACCCTGACACCTGGCAGTGGTGCTGGGCTTCGTGCCTCCCTCACCCTTATTGGATCCCCTGCCTTCCCTCCACAGAACTGTCCACTGTCCTGAGCCATCTGTTCCAGCGCTGGCCCTTGGCTCTCAATTCCCTAGACTGGCTGCTCTCTTGAGCTTCTGGGGGTACTTCTTGTCCCATGCTTCCCTGGGCTTGAACTTAGTGGGTTGTTGGGGCAACTTCCCCACTCCCCTTGGCTTCCCTGCATCTCAAAACTGTAGTGTAGCCCCTGCCTTTCTGGCCCCACTCTTCCCTGCTCTCCCATATCCTGGGCCCTACTTTAGGTCCCTAGTCTGAGCTGTTTTCTGTGGTCCTGGCCTGCACCCCACAAACACCCTTCATCCAGCACTTCACAGTGTATCCTCCTTCAGCCCTCCTGTTGTCCTTGTCCCTGCTAGCCTCCTTTTCGAGATCCCTTTTCCAGAATGCTCACCAGAGCCAGGGGCTGAAACTGGGATGTTTGCCCCTGTGGTCTTCCTTTGGGAAAATGTAGCAGTGCCCCTTGCCTGGGGGTTTGGTCTCCTTTGGCCTGGGGCCTGCTCCTCAATCCTGACATGCTGCAGTGAGTCTAGGCCTTGAGCCCTCCTCTCCCTGTGCCACCCATTCCCCTTACTCCCCTTTCTTCCCATACCTCTGCAGCCAGGAGAGAGGGGACTCACCCTTCCAGGCGGGAGACCACTCCCTCCTGGATGTCAGGGGAGCTCCTAATGCCCAGCAGCCAGGGTAAAGGGGACTCCGTCTTCCACACAGAAGAACCCTCCCACCTGGGTGTCAGAGCAAGCTCCCATACCACTGTAGCCAGTGTACAGTACACTCACCCCTAATCGAAGGAGACCACTCACATCTAGGTGTTAGGGGGGGCTCAAAACATCCACATCCAGGGTAGAGGTGACTCACACCTCCAGTTCCCTCTACCCTGGCTAACTTGGTATACAAGCTCCCTGTAACACCCAGGTGGGAAGGGTGTCCCGCCTGGTGGGGCAAGTACCCACTACCCTGGCTGCAGCGGTATAGGAGCTAACCTGACAACCAGGAGGAAGGGCTCTTCCGACTAGAGGGGCGAGTCTCTTCTACACTGGCTAAGGCAGGCTAAGAGCCCCCCCACTGGAAACCTAGGTGGGAAGGGTCTACTGCCTGAAGGGGCAATTTTCCTCTACCCTGGCTGCTGTAGTATAAGAGCTCCCCCTGACACCCTGGTGGGAGGTGTCTCCTACCTGGAGGGGCGAGTCCCCACTACCCTGGCTTCAGTGGTATAAGAGCTCCCCCACACTGACACCCAAGTGGAAGGGGTCTCCAACCTGGAGGGGTGAGTTTCCTCTACCCTGGCTGCGGAGGTATACTATATCCTTCCAACACCCAAGTGGGAGGCATCTCCAGCCTGGAGGGGTGAGTCCCTTGTACACTGGATGCAGCTGTAGAAGAGCTCCCTTTAACAGCCAGGTGGGATGGATCTCCCAACTGGAGTGGCATATACCCTATACCCTGGCGTCCATGGTATAGGAGCTCCCCCCAGACACCCAGGAGGGAGGGGTCTCCTGCCTGGAGGCATGAGTTCCCTCTACACTGGCTGTAGCGGTAAAGGAGCTCCCCTGACACTCAGGTGGGAAGATCTCTAGCCCAGAGGGGCAAGTCCCCTCTATCCTGGCTGTGGCATATATGTGCTCCTCCTCGTTAGGTGCAAGACAGGCTGATCTAAGTTGTCTGCAGGACATCTGAACAAATGCTAACTGCAGGATAATGTACACACTCAAACCCCCCTCTGTTTGGTCCTTTATCACCAGTTTTCATAAAGTCTGAATACTCAACCCCAGTCAAGGCTCATCACTTGACCCTCACCTGTCTGGTGCAACAGAAACCCACATCTGACTCCTGTCTCATCTGCCTGAAGGCAGAAGATGACACCCTTAGCAACTATAGTGTGATCCAATCATTGTCCACCAACAAGGCAGCTTGCAGACCCAAGACCCCATTAGAATTTGATTATAAAATCTCCCTCCTGCCGGGGCCCCATCTTTTGCTCTCTCTGTCTCCCTCTCTGGCTTTCACACTCCCTTGCTCTCTCTTTCTTCACTTGCTCACTCTCTTCCTCTCTCTCTTGTTCTCCTCTTTTGCACTGCTGCGATACAGCAGTGGTTGCTCCTAACTGTTGTGGTCATTTTCCTTTCATTGTTGCCGAAACCCAGGAAGAGGGTTAAAATTCACTTTTGGGTCCCTCTTCCTCCAAAAGTTCCACTCACTGGATGGCCTGAACCCATTTTCTCGACTGCCAGAACTACATGCACTCCGGGCCTTTGATTGTTGAGTTTCCCCTTCCTGGAGTCCTAAACCCAATGGTGGTGTCAGGAGAATTTGAAATTTGATCTTCCAGCAAACCTCTTTGCCCACCTGTGGGGAGGAAAGCACCCCATCACAGACTTCTAGGCCACAGTGGCCCTCAAGGTCTCCTTCCTTGGGCAGATTAGACACTTGGGTTCAAAATTATTTCCCTTCCCCTTCCCAGCTGCAAGTTTACCAGCATAAGTTTTGTAGGTCACCCTTAATGGACCTTGTAACCTCTCGGAACACATAACAAAGAACTAAACATCACACTCCACCCAGACATTCATGGTTTTGGTGGCTCTCATAAAGTCCTAGTCCTTCACAACTTTAAAACTTGGCTGCTAGAGATACACTTACCCTTCCCTTCTTCTCTCTCTCCCCTCTTTCTAGCCCTGGGAGTCTCTGGCCTCTCAAGCAGGTGTCCCAAAAAGCCTTGGCCAAGGTCTCCCAAAGCTCCGGCACCAACTCCCATCCAGGATGGGAGCCTCTACTGTCAGGATTTGGTGACAACCAATCTCTGCAGCTTGAACCTGCCACTAGGCACTCCTGATTTTTGGCTCTAGTGGGGACGACCCTTTTGCCAATAAATCAGTTTCCTCCCTCTCCATTACACTACCTTTGTGTCTCCTTCCTTCTATCTTATACTAAGTTTGGGTCCCCTTCCCTCTCCCTTATACTATGTTTGTGATTGGGTAATGCATCCTCTCTGCTGGTTGACTCTCCCTTAAAATGCTTCTTGGATAACCTCAAAACCCTCTCCTTGATACCAAACATCAAACCCACCCCCAAAATTGATCAAATATAACACCCAGGATTGACCCACTTAATCCCTAGACAACCAAAATAAATGACCCCCTTTTGGACTCTGGATCAATCCATTCTAAGGGATCTTTACAATTACTGTGAGCATTCAAAAAAATGGGTAAAGAGCCCCTATGCCCAAGCTTTCATTTTGCTCTGATCCAATTCTGCTCTCTGCACCTCTTGCAAACCTCTACACATTTTTCTAGCTTGCAAACCAACCCCCACAACCACCAATACCCAAATTTCTCTTCATCCAGACTCATCCACTACTTTTGACCCTGCTGATGAACCTCCATCCTATCACATGGCTCGAATAGGTCCTCACCCTCAAACTTCTGCTCCATCCCCTCCACCATCTCCCCAACCCCAATAACCTGGTATCTCCACTCCAATTACTAGATCAAAAATCCAAACCACTGCCCTTCTTCAAATCTTTGCCCCCTTGCTGGGGTAGCAGGTACTGAAGTTATGCCTCCACCCACTCACTCCTCTTTTCTCCTGTCAGTGCCCACACCTGGTCCCACCATGTCCTCTTACCAGTTAACTCAAAGCTCAAAGTAGCTGAGGAGAGCTCTTGGACCCCTACTGATATCTGGTGAAAATGGCCTTTAAAGTTGCTTTGTCATCACTGAAAACAGTTTACTAAGAATTTATTGTCCCTTACAGGCTTTTGGGGATATTCACATCCATCCTCCCCTCTGCTCTACCTATTCTATTGCTCAAGTTTTTGTTGATAGGGAAAATCCCAAACCCCTTTCCCATTATTCTTTTATATCTCCTTCCTGATTCTTAGATCTACCCTAGCTGCTCTCAGACCGAACTTCCCATCTTTCCTTTCCCTACCCAGGCCCACAGAAAAGTCTTAACTGACCTTCTCTGGAAATCTGCTCCATGGCTGATTTTAGAACTGTCAGCAAAGAATCTCTACAGAAAAGTTTAATGTAGATAAACTTCCCTTTTCATGTTGCCCTGTTTTACTTGTTCACTGGATGGAAAAGGGAAAAAGAAGTGCTCCCCTTCTCAGGTGTCATTGAAGGGTTAAGTTACCCAGAACAGAGAAATAACTGCTTTTTTTTGTGAACTTCTGCAGATTGTGAACTTCTGAGCCCCACCCTTTACATGCTTGTTACAAAATTATGAAATTACCTAAACTTGGGGTTCATGGGATTAATTGATTACAGCAGAAGCTCTGCCCTCTGAATCTGGCTGCAACCAAATAAAAGTGTTTCCCTATTTTTGGTACTATCTTAGGTGCCTTGCATCTTGTCCATTCCTACAACAGTATAATTCTATATACTTAAACACTGTTTATGTTTTCATGAAATGGTAAACAGATGTGATTAATTGTGTACTGCAAATAACAAAATGTCTCTTATTAAAATGGAACATTTTGCCTAAATTCAGAAATTTACAAGGACTGTTTCAAAATGTGAATAAAGAAGGGGTTATCAGATGGGAAAGAGAAATTAGAAGGCTCTAGGTATAGATTTAATAGAAGGGAAATAAGGTTTCTGGATAAGAAAGTCTATATGATTAAGTAAATAAGATGGTTTAAGCAAGTGATAAAGAAGGTCTATATAAGTTGGCTATATAGGATTAAGTAAGTGATAAAGAAGGTCTGTGTAAGTGGGTTATATATGTGTGTTTTTTGAGCAAGTAATCTTGAAGGAATTAAGCATTATACAACTATGATTAAACAACAATTATTATTTTGCAATATTGTAATTTGTTATTTCTTTAAGAGCTAAACTTGATTAATGTAAAAACATCAATAGTAATTGTGGTACTATTACTCTTCTTTGTATATTAAATGTGTTCATATTTTCCAGGTATATAGGTCTTTATGATAGAAGCTTTAAAAAAAATTATATCAAGCTGGTGTTCTCCAAAAGGTTGCATGATAATTTTAGGCTTATAAAAGTAACACATTGCAGATTTATTTATATTATTTAATTTTCTATAACTGGACCTATTATCCATAAGATTAATATAAAAATCTATACACTGGGGTACAATTTAAATGTAATATCATATTGTGTTATCTAATATTCATGTACCTCAAACAACAATATATGCAAACTTTTAAAAATGAAATTTAAAAGTAAAGATCAGCTTCAATACTAGAAATCTTTACCAAAGTTTTGTAAAGAGCCCCACCTTACCTGAGATAAGGCTCTATCTCCAATATTACTACATGACAGAATGACTCCAAAGTAGGCCACACTTCAGCTAAAGCCCAGTTCTCTTAATTTAAGACTGATGAAACTGACTTTGCCAGATGTTTACTATCAAGTCTTAAGTTAAAATGGCCAAGAAAACCAATATTTGGCTCTTACCTTGTGAGTCAGTCTGAATCTAGGGAACAGAGAACTTCTCTAAAGAGCTTGGCAAATCTGGGCCACATACCTCCTGATCAGGGAGATTAATGAGACCACTGGAGAATGAAAAGCCAATCAGTGCACTTGTGGTGAATAGGAGATTCATTGGAGAGAGGAGACATTCCTGATGCTTTCATGGGAAGCCACATGGTCAAGCAAGATCTGGACCCATCCTAGCGCAAATGGCACTAGCAGAACTACGAAGCTGCTCTCAAGTTCCCCCAGGAGCGACCCCTATAGGAACTTGGCTGACTCTTAACAATAGATAGAAGCAAAGTCAATTTTGACCAGCTTGATCGTAAATACCTATGAAAAAGAGTTAAGCAAAAAGACAGTAATTCCTGGGAGCAATGAAGTACAAGAACAGCTAGAAAAGAGGAGACAGGAACTAGGCCAGCAGGCTCCATGGGGAATGTTCAGTCAAGTATGGTCTTGGCTCCTTCCCCTTGCAGGACCCCTATTAGTCAAATTTATGTTTCTCCTAATAGGACCATGACCATTAAATTGCCTACAGAAGTTCCTGCACGATCAGATACAGGAATTCACCAAATAGTCAATCAACTACTTCTTTAAGATTACCAGCCCTGATGCCCAAGACGGAAACCTATGACTCCTGACAATCTCCTCTGGCTCCAGAGACTCTGTGCCCATCTAAAACCTTCTCTAACCCCTTTTCCAGTTTTTACAACCCCTCTTTCACTTCCTAGGAATGAGAACTACTCTCCAGCAGGTTCACTCAGCTTGTTCTGTCTGCTCTACAGTATCCCCACAAGAAAGCATCAAACCTGAACTCTCCATACATCAGATGAGGAGCTACCAGCCAGACGAAGACTGGTAGATCAACTTCACTCACATGCCTAGGCACAAAAATCTTCACTACCTACTTATTTTTGTTGATAATTTTTCAGGTTGGATAGAAGCCTTCCCTACATCCAGGGAAATTGCTGACACCATCACCTCAATCCTCATTGAGGAGATCATTCCCAGGTTTGGACTTCCCGCCACCATCCAGTCAGGCAATGGACCAGACTTCACTTCTCAGGTTTGTCAACTAGTCTACAAAGGCCTCAACAGCTCCTAGAGGCTTCACATCCTCCACAGACCCTAATCCTCATTTTCTATCCCAACCACAGATGGCGCATTAACATCCAAGTGACTTGGCACCAGGATGACACCACCCACTCTCAATTTATGGGTCAAGGCAATTGCTCTTCCACTGGCTGCAATTAGGTGGTCACCCTTAACATTACTGAATTCAATGAAGCCACCTCGGATACTTCCTAGAGTCCCTACAACAGGACCAATGGACAATAACAAAGATCTCCTCCACTCAGAAATGGTTTGATGCCATTGACAACCTATGGCTTCATGGAAACTTTATGGACTTTGCCCTTCTTAAATAACTGTCTATAGCCATGAGATGTTATCTCTAGTCACCCTAGTATACCCAAGCCTGTCCCTGAACATTTCCCCACTCTCTCAGGGTAGGCCCCATTCCACCCCCTCTCAGTAGGAAGTAGCCAAAGGATTTTGCACTGCCCCCCAACCCCCTTAACTTAGAAAAACAAAAAGAGAGGAATGTTAGTAGCAGGAGAGGCTGAACTAAGTTGTCTTCAGGATAACCCATGCACTTGAACACCCCTCTGGTCCTTTATTACCTGTTTGCATGAAGTCTGAATACTCAACCCCACTCAAGGCTGAACATTTGACCCTCTCCTGTCTGGTGCACAGTAACCCACATCTGACACCTGGCCCATCTGCCTGAAGGCAGAAGATGACACCTTTAGCAACTACTGTGTGACCCAATCATTGTCCACCAACAAGGCAGCTTGCAGACCAAGAGACCCCATTAGAATTTGGCTATAAAAACTCCCTCCTGTCAGGCCCCTCTCTCTTGCCCTCCCTGTCCTCTCTTGCTTTCACTCTCCCTTGCTCTCTCTGTGTTCTTTCTCTCTCTCTCTCTCTCTCTCTCTCTCTCTCTCTCTCTCTCTCTCTCTCTCTCTCTATCTATATCTATATCTCTTCCACCTCTTTGGAACTGCTGCAATAAAACAGTAGTCACTGCAAGTGTTGTGATGATTTTCCTTTCACCCCTGACACCCTGGTAGGAGGGATCTCCCGCCAGGAGGGGAAAGTACTTTCTACCCTGGCTTTGGTGGTATATGAGCTCCTGCTGACAGCCAGGTTGGAGGGGTCTGCCACCTGGATGGGCGAGCCTCCTCTACCATGGTTAAGGTGATATACAATTTCTCCTGGACAACAAGGTGAGAGGGGTATCCTACCAGGAGAGTCCAGTCCCCACTAACCTGGCAGCAGCAGTATATGAGCTAATGCTCCTGAAGGGTCCAGTTCCCACAACACTGGCTGCAGGGGTATAAGAGACCCCTCCTATCCCCAGGAGAGAGGGGTCTCCCTCCTTTAGGAGTCAATTGCTGCTGCCCCTGCTGCAGCTACATAAGAACCCGCCCCTCAGAAGACACCCAGGTGGGAGGGGTCTCCCGTCTGGAGGGGCGAGTCCCCTCTACGGAGGCTAAGGTGGTATAGGAGTTACCCTATTCCAAGGTGGGAGGAGTCTCTCACCTGGAGGTGCAAATGGCCTCAACCCTGGCTGCTGGGGTATATTAGCTCCACCTGACACCAAGGTGGGAGGGGTCTCCTGCTTAGAGGGGCAAATCCCCTCTATTCTGTCAGCTTTTATATTGGTGGGAGTTACCTCTACACTGGCTGCTGAGGTATATGAACTATATCTGACACCCAGGGGGGAGGGTTCTTCCACCTGGAGGAAGACCCTGACTGCAGCAGTTAAGGAGCTTCCCCTGACACCTACCTGGGAGGGGTCGCCCGCCTAGAGGGAAGACTTCCCTCTATCCTGGCTGAGTGGTTGTACCAGCTCTACCAGACACCCAGGTGGGAGGGGTATCTCGACTGGAGGTGCAAGTTGCCTCTATCTTGGCTGCTTGGGTATATGAGCTCCACCTGACACCCAGGTGGGAGTGGTCTTCCATCTGGAGGGGCATGACCCCTCTACCCATTCTTAGAGGGTATAGGAGTTACTCTGATCCCAGGTGGTAGGTGTTTCTCGCCTGGAGGTGTGAGTTGCCTCTACCCTAGCTGCTGGGATATATGAGCTCCGCCTGACACCCAGGTGGGAGGGGTCTTCGTCCTGGAGGTGCTAGTTCACTCTACCCTGGCTGTGGTGGTTAAGAAGATTCCCCTGACACCCAGGTGAGAGGGATCTCCCGCCTAGAGGGGTGACATTTCTCTACCCTGGTTGAGGGGGTGTACAGCTCTCCCAGACACCCAGGTGGGAGGGGTCTCCTGCTTTGAGGGGCTAGACCCCTCTATTCTGGCTGCTGTGGTATAGGAGCTCCCTGCCATATCCAGATGGGAGGGGTCTCCCGACTGAAGGGGCAAGTCCTCTCTACCGGAGCTAAGGGGTATAGAAGTTACTCCCATTCCAGGCGGGAGGTGTTTCTTGCCTGGAAGTGCAAGTTGCCTCTACCCTGGGTGGTGGGGTATATGAGCTCCACCTGACACCCAGGTAGGATGGGGTCTTCCGCCTGGAGGGGCGAGTCCATTCTACCTAGCTGACAGGGTTAAGGAGCTTCCTTTGACATCTAGGTGGGAGGGGTCTCAATCCTGGTTGGGTGACCAGCTCTCCCAGACACCCAGGTGGGAGGGGTCTCCTGCTTGGAAGGGTGAGTCCCCTCTGTTCTGGATGCTGTGGTATACAAGTTCCCCCACATACCCAGATGCGAGGAGTCTCCCACCTGAGGGGGAAAGTCCCTTTTACACCAGCTTCAGTGGTTTACTAGCTTTCCCTGACACCCAGGTTGGATGGGTCTCTCACCTGGAGGGGCGAGTCCCCTCTACCCTGGCTGCTGCGGTAAAGGATCTCCCCCTGACACCCAGGTGGGAGAATCTCCGGCCTGGAGATGTGAGTCCCCATTATCCTGGCTGCAGTGGTATAAGAGGTTCCCCCCTACACCCAGGTGGGAGAGGTCTCATGCCTCCTGTGGCAAGTCCCCCCTGTCCTACTTGTAGCAGTATATGAACTCCCCTGACAACCTGGTGGACAAGATATTCCACCTGGAGGGTGGAGTCCCCTCTCCCCTGTCTCAATATAGGAGTGGTATAGATGCTCCCTGCTATACCCAGTTTATGAGGTCTCCCAATTGGAGAGGCGAGTCCCCTCTACATTGGCTGCAGGGGTATATGAGCTCCCCCTGACACCCAGGTGGGAGGGGTTTCCCGCCTGGAGCAATGAGTCCCCCCTACCCTGGCTGTGGCCCTATACAAGCTCTCCCAGATACCCAGGTGGGAGGGGTCTCCCACCTAGAGGACCAAGTCATCTCTACACTTGCTAAGGCGGTATACAAGTGCCCCCCACACACACACACACAGGTGGGAGTGGTTTCTGCATGGAAGGGCGAGTCTCCTCTACCCTGACATTAGTGGTATACAAGCCCCCGACATCCAGGTGGGAGTGGTATCCCACCTGGAAGGGCGTGTCCCCTCTACTTTAGCTCTTTCCATATGAGAGCTCCCAGTACACCCAGGTGAGAGGGGTCTTCTGCCTGCAGGGGCGATTTCCCTCTACCCTGACTGTGTCACTATAGGAGCTCCCGTTGACACCCAGGTGGGAAGGGTCTCCCGATTGGATGGGCGAGTCCCCTCTACCATTGCTTTGGAGGTAGAGGAGCTCACCCATACACCAAGGTGGGAGGGGTTTCCCCACTGGAAGGGCAAGTACGCTCTACCCTGGCTGCAGCAGTGTAGGAACTCCCCCTGATACCCAGGAGGGAGGTGTCTTCCACCTGGAGGGGTGAGTCCTCCCTACCCTTGCTTCGGGGGTATAGGAGCTATTCAGGGCTCCCAGGTGAAAGGGGTCTCCCTCCTGGAGGGTCGAGTCCCCTCTACCCTGGCTGCAGCATAATAAGAGCACCCCCTGAAACCCAGGTAGGAGGAGTCTCCCTCCTGTAGGGGTGAGTCCCCTCTACCCTGGCTAAGGCAGAATACAAGCTCTCCCTGGCACCAAGTTGGTAGGGGTCTCTCACCTGGAGGAGCATGTTCACTCTACCCTGGGTACAGCAGTATATGAGTTTCCCCTGACACAAAGGTGGGAGGTGTCTTCCGCCTGGAGGTGCATGTTCCCTCTACCCTGGCTCTGGTGGAATAGGAGCTCCCCCTGACACCCAGGTTATGGGGTCTCCACTAGCTACTGTGGTATAGGAGTTCCCTTGACAACCAGGTGTGAGGAGTATCCAGCCTGGAGGGTAAGTGCCCTCTACCCTGCCTGTGGTTGCATAGTTGCTCCCCCAACAAACAGGTGGAAAGGATCTCATGCTTGGAGTGGCAAGTCCCCTCTTCCTTGGCTGAGGCAGTATAAGAACTCCCCCTAACACAAAGGTAGGAAGAGTCTCTCGCCTTGACAGGCAAGTCCCCTGTATCCTGGCTGTGGCTGTATATAAGCTCATCCCCCACACCCAGGTGGAAGGGATCTCTTGCCTGGAAGGGCAAGAATCCACTCTACTTTGGCTGGTGCCATATAAGAGCTCCCAAGACACCCAACTGGGAGAAGTCTCCCGCCAGTATATGCAAGTCTCCTCTACCCTGGCTGCAGTGGTATAAGAGCTCCACCTGAAACCCAGGTGGGAGGGGTCTTCCACCTGGAAGGGCAAGTTCTCTCTACCCTGGCTAAGGTAAAATACAAGCTTATCCTAGCACCAAGATGGGAGGGGTCTCTTGCTTGAAGGAGCGTGTCCACTCTACCCTGGCTGCGCAGTATATGAGTTTCCCCTGACACTCAGGTGGGAGGGTGCTTCCTCCTGGAGGGACGAGTCTACTCTCCCCTGGCTGACGCTGTATAGGAGCTCCCCCAGACACCCAGGTGGGAGGGGTCTCCAGCAAGGAGGGTCAAGTCCCCTCTACCCTGGATATGGCGGTATACGAGCCCCCCCCAACATACCCATGTGGGAGGGGTCTTCAATATACAGGGGCGAGTTCCCTGTACCCTGACTGCTGAAGTATATGAGCTCCCCCTGACACCCTGGTGGGAGGGGTCTCCTGCCTGGAGGGGCAAGAACCCTCTACCATGAGTGCTATAGTATAGAAGTTCCCCTGACACCCAGGTGGGAAGAGTCTCCCGCCTGGAGGGGCGAGTCCCCTCTACCCTAGCTGTGCAGTATATTAGCTCCACCTGACACCAAGTTGGGCGGGGTCTCCCGCCTGGAGTGGCAAGTTTCCCCTACCCTTCCTGTGATGATATAGGAGCTCCCCTGGACACCCAGCTTCAAGGGGTCTCCTGCCTGGAGGGGTGCGTCCCCACTACATTGGCTGTGGGTATAAGAGCTCCCGCTGAAACCCAGGTGGAAGGGATATCCTGCCTGGAATGGCGAATCCCCTTTACCCGGGCTATGGCAGGATAAGAGTCTGACTTGACACCCTGGTAGGAAGGGTCTCACACCTATAGCAGGGAATGCCCTCTACCCTAGCTGTGCAGGTATACAAGCTTCCCCAGACACCCAGTTGGGTGGGGTCTCCCGACTGGAGGTGTGAATCCCCTCTACCCTGGCTTTAGTGGCATACAAGCTATACAAGACCCCAGCTTGCAGGTGGGAGGGGTCTTCAACCTGGAGGGGAGAATACCCTCTACATTGGCTGGTGCCATATAAGAGCTCCCAGGACACCCATGTGGAAGGCGTCTCCCAATTGGAGGAGCAAGTCCCCTCTACCCTGAGTGGGAGGTTAGGAGCTCCCCCAGTCACCCAGATGGGAGGAGTTTCCCGACTGGAGGTTTGAGTCCCATTTAACCTGGCTGTAGTGGTATAGGAGCTCCCCTGACACCCAGGTGGGAGGGGTCTCTCTCTTGGTGTGGCAAGTCCCTGCTACCCTGACTCAGCTGTATAAGAACCCCCACAGACACGCAGTGGGAGGGGTCTCTTGCCTGTAGGGGCGAGTCCCTGTTACTCTGGTTGTGCCTAGATATGAGCTCCCCCGACACCCAGGTGAAAGGGGTATCCCGCCTGGAGGGGCGAGTGTCTGATATGTGTCTGCAGCTGTACACTACCCACCCCCCCACACTGGACACAGAGGTGGAAGTGATCTCATGACTGTAGGGGTGGGTCCACTCTAAAGGGATGATGCAGAACACAAGATAGCTTGGAAATCAAGGTGGGAGGGTTCTCTCACCTGGAGGAGCCAGTCAGCTCTACCCAGGCTACAGAGGTATAAGAGCTCCCACAGACAACCAAGTCTTTTTCATTCACGGAGGCCCAGGTGCTAGCACATGGCTCTCCATTACTGGGCCTGGCTCCTTGCTTGAGCACTTGGCTGCCCTTCTCCAGGAACCAGTCCCTGTCCCTTGGTTTCAGGCCCCTTTTACCTGCCCCCTCCTATGCCTCCCCTCTGATCCCCTCATGCTGTGGTATCCTGGCAATGCCTGGACCCACTGCTACCCCTACTTTCCTCTAGCCTAGGCTGCTAAAATGGTTCCTGCAGCCCACTGGCCCCACCAACCTCTGCATGCCATGTATCCCCTCACAATACCCTCTTTTGCCCCTCATTGGTCCAGGTTTCTGTCTGGGGATCTCCTCGCCTGGGGAAGAGGAGTGGAATTGGCTGGTCTCTGCACCCTGAATGCTTCCAATGGGAAGCACAGCCCTGACAGTCACCTTAGTCCCTTTCACCGCCTGTACCTTGAGGCCTGGCAGTTAACAACCCAGCCCTGAGTGATCTGCTCCCTTCCCTCCCCTGCCCTCTGGATTTACATGCTTCCCCTAAGCCAACCCAGCCCTCCCTAACTCTGATCCTTTGTGCTCCAGTCTCTGAGCCTGGGCTCTCAGCTGAGCCCGTGTCTGTGTTCTTCATGTCCTTTGTCATAGAATGGAGTCTCTTCATGTTGGCTCTGATATGGGGGCCCTTTACTTTGGCCCCCCAGTGGGCTAACCTAGGTGCTCCTTGTGCTTCCCACTATCTCCTGGTCCTCACACAGCCCCAAACTCCCTTCCCCTCGTGCTTTTTCATGGTGCTTGCAGGTCTCCTGCTTCTTGGGTCTCTCATCACAATCAGTTGGGTGGGCCTGGGAGCCTGTCTTGGGTCATTGCTCTTGCCCTACAGTGCACGCACCACGATTCCAGGTACCATTTGCCCTCCTCCTGGCCCCCTTCCCTTGTCTGGCCTCCTTTGCTAGGTACCTGGCCCTGGATTCAAATCTGAGCCAGGGTGCCTTATGGAAAACAGAACGCTGCCCCTCACGTGGGCCCCTTGCTCTCTCTGGGTGCTTGGTCCTCCACCAGGAACCCTGACACCAGGAGGTAGCCCTGGGCCTGAAGCTGACTTCCCCATGCTGTATACCCTGCCTTCCCTCCCAAATCTTATCCAGTGTCCTGAGCCCCCTGCCCAAGCCCTGGCCCTTGGCTCTCTGTTCCATGGCCTGGATCCTTGATTGAGCCTCTGGTGGCCCTTCTTGCTCATTGCATTTCTGGGTGTTGTCGGAGGGCCCCTGGCTGGGGCTGTTTCCCTGTTCCCCTTGACTTCCCTATACTACAGTACCCTAGTGCAGGCCCGCCTTCCTGGCCCAGTGTTCCCTGCTCTTACCTGAGCTGGGGCCTTTACTAGGTCCCTTGCCTGGGCTCCTTGATGGGCTCCTGGCCCCCTCCCAACCCACACCCATCATAGGGCCCTTCAGGCTGTGCCCTCCTTTGGCCCTCCTGACTTTTCTGTCTCTGCCACACCCGCTTTCCTGATCCCCTTCCCAGGATGCTCACCAGGGCCAGGCTACTTGACCAGGCCTCTTGCCCTGGGGGCTCCTTTTGGGAAAACGTAGGCCAGCCCCTTACCTGGGCCCTTTGGCCTCCCTCAGACCCTGCTCCTGACCCCTGATACCCTGCAGTGGTCCCAGGCCTTGAGCCCTTCTCCCCCTGTGCCACCGACTCCACTTTCTCCCTTCCCGCTGCTCCCCCTCCATGTTTATTTTCATTCCCCCAGGCCCAGGTGCTAGCACTTGGCTCTCCATTACTGGGCCCAGCTCCTTATGATATCCTGGCTTCCCTTCTTGAGGACCATTTCCCTGTCTCTAGGTTTCAGGCCCCTTTTACTGGCCCCCTCCTGTGCCTCCCTTCTGATCTCCTCATGCTGTGGTATCCTGGCATTGCCCAGAACCTCTGTTCCCCCCTGCTTCTCCCTAGCCTATGCTGTTCAAATGGGTCCTGGCAGCCTGACACCCCCCCACACTTCCGTATACCAGGTATCCCTCACAGTACGCTCTTTGGCCCCACCTCCTTTGTTCCATGTCCCTCTCTGAGGATCTACTCACCTGGGGCAGAAGAGTGGAATTGGCTCGCATCTGCACCCTGAATGCTCCCTTTGGGAAACATAGCCCTGCCACTCTCCTGAGTCCCCTTCATTTCCTGAACCTTGAGGCCTGGCAGTTAACATGGGACTTGCTCCAATCCAGCCCTGAGCGATCACCTCCCTTCTCTCCCCTGCCATCTGGCATTGCATGCTGCCCCTACCCTATTCTAGCCTTCCCTAACTCAGAACTTTGGAGCTCCTGTCTCTGTCTTGTGCGCTCCCTTGAGACCCTGACCACTTTTCTCTTGTTTCTTTGATAGTGTGGAGTCTCTTCATGTTGGGTCTGAACTGAGGCCCCCTTGCTTGAGCCTGCCAGAGGGCTCCCCTAGGTCTACCAGATGGCTCCCTCTGTCTCATGGTCCTCGTGCAGCTCATCCTCCCCGTTTCCTCATGAATTCCCCTGGTGCTTGTGAGTCTCCTGCTCCTTGGGTCCCTCATCCTACGTTGGTCAGGTGGGTACCTTTTCTGAGCACCTGGATATGGTCCTGGTTCTCCTCCCACCACGCACCCACAGCGACCCCCAGCAGTGCCCTCCCATATCCCTCTTCTGGTCACCTTGCATTGTCATGGCTCCTTTGCCAGGTCCCTCTCTATGAATTCTCATCTTGGCCAGAACGCATTATGAGAAACAGAGCCCTGCCCCTCACCAGGCCCACTTACTTTTTCTGGGTGCTGGTCCTGCACCAGGAACTCTGACACCTGGAGATGGCACTGGGCCTGGAGCCTGAAGCCCCCCCCCCCACATTCTTTATCCCCTGCCTTCTCTCCCAAGTCTTGTCCACTGTCCTAAGCCCCCTGGCCAAGCCCTGGCCCTTGGCACTGCATTCCCTTGCCTGGCACCTTGCTTGAGACTTTGGTGGCCCTTCTTGTTCCTTTCACTTCTGGGTTTTGTCTGAGGGCCCCTCGCTTGGGCCTCTTCTCTCCTCCCCTTAGCTTCCCTGTACTGCAGTACCCTAGTGGAGCAACACCTTACTGTCTCCGCTCTTCCCTGCTCTGCCCTGGCCTGGCCTTCCTCCTCTAGGTCCCTTGTCTTAGCTTCTCACCCCACCCACACCCATCCTGCAGCCCTTGAGGCTGTGCCCACCTTTGGTCCTCTTGTCGTTTCTGTCTCTCCAAGGCCCACTTTCCTTATCTCCTTCCCAGGATGCTCACCAGGCCAGGTAATTGATCTGGCCTCAAGGCTCTGTGGGTTCCCTTTGGAAAAATGTAGCCCTGCCCCTTGTCTGGGCCCTTTGGCCTCACTCAGCCTGTGCACTGCTACCAATCCTGACACCCTACAGTGGACCTGGGCCTTCAGCCTTCCTCCCCCTGTGCCACCTGGTCAGATTTTTCCTGTCACTCTTCTCTCCATCCATATCAGTTTTCATTCACGCTGCCCCAGGTGCTAGCACGTGGCTCTCCATTACTGGGCACAGCTCCTTGCTTGAGCCCCTGGCTGCCTTTCCTGAGGACCATTCCCTTTCCTTTGGTTTCAGGCCTCTTTTTATAGACCCCATCCTGTGCCTCTCCTCTGTTCCACTGGTGCTATGGTATCCTGGCCCTGCCAGGACCTTTCACTTTCCCTGATTCTCCCTAGCCTGGGCTCCTCAAATCGGTCAAGGCTGCCAACCGACCACCCTCACAAACTCCATACACCAGGTATCCCCTCACAGTGGCCACTTTTGACCCTCCTTTGGTCCAGGTCCCTCTCTGAGGATTTACTCACCTAGGCAGAGTAGTCAAATTGGCTTCTCTGCACCCAGAATGCTCCCTATGGGGAAATACAGCCCTACCCCTTGCCTGAGTCCCTTTTGCTGTCTGAATTTTGAGGCCTGGCAGTTAACATGCGACTTGCTTCAACCCAACCCTGAGAGATCCACTCCCTTCCCTCCCCTGCCCTCTGGCCTTGCATGCTGCCCCTACCCCAGCCAAGCCCTACCTAACCCTGACATTTTGCGCTTCAGTCCCCGGGCCTGGTGCTCACATGATCCCCTGACAGTGTTCCCCATGTCTCTTGGCATAGCATGGAGTCCCTTCTTGTTGAGTCTGACCTGGGAACCCCTTGCTTAGGACTGCGTACTCCATTAGGTGCCTGTTGCACTTTTCTCTGTCTCCTTGTCCTTGTGCAGCCCTTGCTCCTTTTCCCCTTGCACTTTCCCCTAGTGCTTGCAGGTCTCCTGTTCCTTGGGTCACTCATTCATGGTCGATCAGGTGGGTCCTGTACCTGGGCACCTGGCTTGGGTCCTGGATCTTGCCCACCTCACACCCACTGAGACCACCCCACCATGCTCTCCCATTGCCCTCCTGCTGCCTTCACTTTCCAGGCTTGCTTTGCCAGGTCCCTGTCCCTGGATTCTCATCTGAGCCAGGGCGCCTAATGGGAAATTGAGTCCTGCCCCTTGCCTGGGCCCCTTGCTCTCTCTGGGCCTTTGGTCCTGAACCTGGAACCCTGACACCTGGAAGTTGCCCTGGGCCAGAAGCCTGCCTGCTCCCTGCTGGATCCCCTGCCATCCCTCCAAAGTCTTGTCCACTGTCCTGAGCCCCGTGACCAAGCTCTGGCCTTTGGATCTCCATTCCCTGGGCTCCCTCCTTGTTTGAGCCTTTGAGGGATCTTTTTGCTCCATGCTTCCCTGCTCTTGGACTGTGGGCCTTGCTGAGGCCAGTACCCTACAACACTTGGCTTCCTTGAACCTCAGAACCCTACAGTCACCCACCTCCCAGCCCTGCCTTTCTCTGCCCTTTCCTGGTCTGAGCCCTCCTGTTGGTCCCTAGCATGGGCTCCTTCCTGGAATAGTGGCCTACACCCCATCAACACCCTTCCTTTGGCCCTGCTCTTCGATCCTGACATCCAGCAGTTAACCGGGGCCTTGAGCCCCCCTCTCCCTGTGCCACCCACTATCCTTCCTCCCCTTTCTCCCCTCCCCAGCCCTGTTTTCATAGGACCCAGGACCAGGTCCTGGCACTTGGCTCCCCATTCTTGGCCCTGGCTCCTTGCTGGAGCCCCTGGTTGCCCTTCTTGAGGACCCTGTCCCTGTTCCTTGATTTCAGGCCCCTTGTTGGTCCCCCTGCTGTTCCTCCCCTCTGTTCCCCTTGTACTGTGGTATTTTGTCAATGCCAGGACCTTGCACTCCCCTGCTTCTCCCTAGACTGGTCTCCTCCAATGGTTGCTGGCTCCCCATCAACACCCCCCCCAATCCCAGACCAAAGGTATCCCTCACATTGCCCTTCTTTGGTCCTGGTATCTTTCTGAGGATCTACTCACCTGGGGCAGAGGAGTGGAATTTGCTGGCCTCTGGGCCCTGAAGGATCTCTATGGGCAATACATCCCTGCCCTTCACCTGGGTCCCCTGTGCTGTCCAAACTTGACAACTGGCAGTGGACTTGGGCCTAGTGATGACCTTGCCCTGGGCAACCCCCTCCCTTCCCTCTCGTGCCTTCTAGCCTTGCAAGCTGCCTCTAAACTAACCCAGCCCTTCCCCACCCTGACCCTTCACCCTACAGTCCCCTGGCCTGGTTGCCATCCTGAGCTCCTTACTGCATTACTCCAGTTGTGTTGCTTTCTGTGCTGTCTCTTCCTGTCGTGTCTGACCTGGGCTCCCCTTGATTTGGCCCCCAAGCTCACTTCCCTCTGTTGCCTTTGAGCAGTCCTCTGTCTCCTCATAAAAGCGCTGATCCTACCTCTCCTTCCCCAACTGCTTTTTCTTGGAGAAGGGGCATCCTGTTCTTGTGTCCCTAATAACTTTTGTTGGGGTTGGTTCCTTACCTGGGCTCCTTGATTGGGTCCTGACTCTTGTCCTCCTCTTCACCGACTGTGACCTCCACCCTCCCCTCACATTGCACTCTTCCTAGCCCCTGTCCCTTTCCAGGCCCTTTGGCCTGGTCCTTGGCTCTTGATCCTCATCTGGGACAGGGCGCCTTATGGGAAACAGAACCCTGACCCTTGACTGGGATACTTGCTCTCCCTAGGCCCTTGGGGCAGCACTAGGAACCCTGAAACCTGGCAGTGGCGCTGGGCCTTGAGCCTGCCTCCCTCCTGCTGGATCCACTGCCTTCCCTGCCCAGCCCTGTCCACTGTCCTGAGCCCCCTGCCTCAGTGCTGGCCCTTGGCTCTCCTTTCTCTGGCCTGGCTCCTCTCTTGATGCTCTGAGGGTCTTTCTTGCTCCGTGCTTCCCTAGGATTGAACTGTGGTATTCACTGGGGCCCCTTCCCCGCTCCCCTTGTCTTCCCTGCATCTCACAACCCTAGTGCAGCCCCTGCCTCCCTGGACCTGCCCTTCCCTGCACTCCCCTAATCTGAGCCCTCCTCTAGGACCCTAGACTCGGCTCCTTTCTGTGGTCTGACCTGCACCCTACAAACCTCCTTCTTCCAGCACTTCATGCTGTGACGTCCTTTGGCTCTCCTTTTGTCATTGTCCCTGCTGGGCTCCTTTTCCAGATCCCTTTCCCAGGATGCTGACCTGAGCGAGGGGATGGAACTGGAATGTTTGGCCCTGTGGTCTTCCTTTGAGAAAAGGTAGCATTGTCCCTTTCCTCAGGGCTTTGGCCTCCTTCAGCCTGGGCCCTGCTCCTTAATCCTGACACCCTGCAGTGAATCTGGGCCATGAGCCCTCCTCTCACTGTGCCACCCATTCCACTTACTCTCCTTACTCCCCATATACTGCCTCCTCCAGGAGAGAGGGGACTCGCCCTTCCAGATGGAAGGCCACACCCACCTGGGTTTCAGGGGAGTTCCTTTAGCCCAGGAGCCAGGTTAGTGGGACTCCATCCTGTATGTGGGAGACCCCTCCCACCTGGGTTTTGGGGGAAGCTCCTATATTGCTGCAGCCAGGGTAGATGGCACTCGTCCCTATAGGTGGGAGACCCCTCATACCTGGGTGTTGGGGGAACTCCAAACAGCCACAGCCATGGTAGAGGTGACTTGCCCCTTCAAGTGGAAGACCCCACCCACCTGGGTTACGGGGGAGCTCATAACAACACAGCCAGTGTAGAGGGGATTCACACCTCCAGTCCGCTCTACCCTGGTTAACTTGGTATACAAGCTCCCTACCACACCCAGGTGGGAAGTTCTCCTTCCTGAAGGGGCAAGTACCCTCTATCTTGGCTAGGGCTGTATAAAGCACCCACACCAGACACCTAGGTGGGAGGGGTCTTCTGCCTGGAGGGGTGATTCACATCTACCCTGGCTGCTGTGGTACAAGAGCTCTCCCTAACACGCTGGAGGGAGGGGTCTCCTGCCTGGAGGGGCAAGTCTTCTCTACCCTGGCTAAGGTGGTATACAAGCTCCCAGCGAGACCAAGGTGGGAGGGTTTTCCTGTCTGGAGGGGTGAGTCCCCATTACCCTGGCTGCAGTGGTATAAGAGCTCCCCAACCCTGACACCCTGGTGGGAGGGGTCTCCAGTCTGGAGGGGCAAGTTCCCTCTACCCTGGCTGCGGGGGTATACTAGCCCCCTCCAACACCAAGGTGGGAGGCATATCCAGCTTGGAGGGGTGAGTTCCTGTACCCTGGCAGCAGCTGTATAAGAGCTCCCTTTAACAACCAGGTGGGATGGATCTCCCGCCTGGAGTGGCATATACCCTATATCCCGGCTTGGACAGTATAGGAGCTTCCCCCTACCACACTGGTGGGAGGGGTCTCCCACCTGGAGTGGTGAGTCCTCTCTACCCTTGTTTAGGTGGTATAAAACTCCCCACAACACCCAGGTGGGGGGGTTTCTTTCTGAAGGGGTGAGTCCCCACTACCCTGGCTGTAGTGTTATAAGAGCTCCCCCTACACACACAGGTGGGAGGGTTCTCCCCCCTGGAGTGGCAAGTCCCTTTTTCCTACCTCTGCTGTATATGAGCTTCCCTGACAACCAGGATTTAGGGTTCTCCCGCCTAATGGGGCGAGTCTCCTCTCTCCTGGCTGCAGCAGTATAAGAACTCATACCCCCATAGCAAGATGGGAAGAGTCTCTTGCCTGGAGGAGCTAGTACCCTCCACACTGGCTTTGCAGTATACAAACTCCCGGACACCAAGGAGGGAGAGATCTCCCGACTAGAGGTGAGAATTCACCTCTACCCTGGCTAAGGTGGTCTACAAACTTCCTGTGACACACAGGTGGAAGGGGTCTCTGGACTGAAGGGGCAAGTCCCCTTTTTCAAAACTGTCTGAAGTGGTATACAAGCTTTCCTTGACAGCCAGGTGGGAGGGGTTTCCTACCTGGAGGCATGAGTTTTCTCTACACTGGCTGTGGCAGTAAAGGAGCTCCCCCTGACACCCAGGTGGGAGCATCTCTGGCCTAGATGGGCTAGTGCCCTCTACCCTTGCTGTGGAGGTATAAGAGAACTCCCAACAGACACATAGATGGGAGGGGTCTCCCGTCCATAGAGGCAAGTCCCTTCTACACTGTCTGCAGCGATATAAGAGCTGCCCCTGAAGAACTGGTGAGATATGTCTCCCTCCTGGGGGGGGGGGGCGAGTCCCCTATACCCTGGCTGTGGTGGTAGAGGAGCTCTCCTGACACCCAACTGGGAGGAGTCTCCTGCCAGGTGGCTAGAATCCCCTCTAACCTGCTGCAGCACTATTGACATTCTCCAGGACAGCCAGGTGGGAGGGTCTCCAACCTTGAGGGGCAAGTCCACTCTAACCTGGCTGGGGAGGTGTATGAGCTCTCTCCAACACCTAGGTGGGAGGGGTCTCTGACTTGAGGGGCAAGTCCCTGGTACCTTGGATGTTGCAGTATAGGAGCTTTCCCTGACACCCAGGTGAGAGAGATCTCCCATTTGGAGGGGCAAGTCGGCTCTACCCTGGTTAAGCTGGAATACAAGCTCCCTGTGACACCCAGGTGGGAGGGGTCTCTTGCCTGGAGAGCCGAGTCCACTGGACCCAGGCTGATGTGGTATATGAGCCCCCTCCATACCCAGGTGGGAGGGGTCTCTTGCCTGGAGGGCAAGAACTTTTACCATGGTTGAGGAGGTATAGGAGTGGTCTCCAGCCTGGAGGGGTGAGTCTACTCTAACCTGCCTGCAGTGGTATATGAGCTCCCCCTAACACCCAGTTGGGAGGGGTGACCCACCTAGAGGAGCGAGTTGCCTCAACCTTGGATTCAGGGTTGTATGAGCTACCCCCAGATACCCAAGTCAGAGGGGTCTCCCCCATGGAGGGGTGAGTCCTTTCTACCATAACTTGGGGGGGGATACAAACCCCTCCATCCTACACCTAGGTGGGAGAGGTCTCTCTCTTGGAGGGATGAATCCACATTACCCTGGCTGAAGTGGTATAGTTGCTCCCCTGATACTCCAGTGGGAGGGATGTTCCAGCAGGGGGGTAGAGTTCCCTCTTCCCTGGCTGCTGCTGTGTACAGGCTCTCCCAGACATTCAGGTGGTAGGGGACTTTTGCCTGGAGGGGCAAGTCACCTCCACCCTGGCTAAGGCGGTATGTAAGCACCCCCCCACTCAGGTGAGAGGGGTGTCCCACTGGAGTCATGAGTCCCCTCTACCCAGGCTGGTGCTCTATGAGAGCTCCAGGAACACCCAGGTTGGAGGGGTCTCCTGCCTAAAGAGGTGAACCCCTCTACCCTGTCTGTGGCAGTATAAGAGCTCCTGCCCCCAACAACCAGGTGGAAGGGGTCTCCCTCCTACAGGGGTGAGTCCCCTGTACCCTGACTGCAGAATGTTTCAAGCTCCCCCCAACACCTAGGTGGGATGGGTCACCCAAGTAGAGGGGCAAGTTCCCTTTACCCTGGCTGCAGAGGTAGGAGCTCTGCTGGACACCCAGGTGTGAGGGATCTCCTGCCTGTAGGGGCGAGTCCCCACTCTCCTGTTTCTAGTGGTATATGAGCTCCCTATGACACCAAGGTGGGTGGGGTCACCTGCTTGGAGGGGAAATCCCCCTCTACCCTGGCTGCGACAGTATACAAGCTCCCCTGTACACACAGGTGGGTGGTGTCTCCCTCCTGGAGTGGTGAGACCCCTCTACCCTGCCTGAGGTGGCAAATGAGCTTCACTGACAACCAGTTGTGAGGGGTCTCCCACCTAGTGGGGTAAGTCCCCACTCTCCTGCCTGCGGTGGTACACAAGCTCCTCCTTCAATACCCAGATGGGAGGGTCTCATGTCTGGAGGGGCGAGTCCCCTCCACCCTGGAAGAATACAAGCTCCTCCAAAACACAGGTGGGAGGGGTCTCCCAACTGGAGGTGCAAGTCCCCTCTACCATGGCTTCAAAGAAATACAAGCTTCCCCTGATACCCAGGTGGAATGGTTCTCCCACTTGGAGGGGTGAGTCTCCTCTATTTTGGCTGATTCCTTATAAGAGTTCCTGGGACAACCAGGTGGGAGGGTTCTCTGCATGCAGGGGAAAGTCCCCTCTACCCTGGCTGTGGCAATATATAAGCTGCCCCCCCAAACCCAGATAAGAGAGGTCCCCCGCCTGAAGGGGCTAGTCCTGGCTGCACCAGGATATGATCTCCCCCTGACACACAAGTGAAAGTGTTCTCTGACTTGGAGGGGCCAGTCCCTGCTACCCGGCTGCAGTTGTATATGAGCCCCCCCACACACACACACACCCAGGTGGAAGGGGTCTTCCCCCTGGAGGGGTGAGTCCCCTATACCCTGGCTAAGGAGGAATACAAACTTGCCCTGACACCAATGTGGGAGGGTCTCTTGCCTGGAGGAGCATGATGGGAGGCTTTCCAATACCATATGTAGTACTGGACAACCTAAGGCAGGCACAGTCCCTAAGCCACATGCTTGTTGTTTAAACCAAGAGGGGGAGATGTTGAGAGCCACAGCCGAAGGGGCCCAGCAAACTTCCAGCTGCCAGCACCAGCTGCCAGTTGATGATTGGCTCACAGTGGCCCCAGGAAACTTCTAGCTGCCAACTGATTGGCTCTTCTGCGGTGATGCTCATTGGGCTGTTTCCCCGCCCTTTGAAACCACGGAGCTGCTCATTGGGGACTCTTTTTGGCTCCACCCACACAACCAAGCCAATCAGCCTCAAGAGCAGGAGGAGTGGGGGAGGTTGAGAGGCTTGTGGGAAGCCGGTGGTGGCAGTTGGGCTCTGAGGGTTTTCCTGAAGAGCTGTGTGGTGTGGTGTGTGTGTTGTAAAAATAAAGTTTGTTTTTTTTGACAAGTGGCTCCTGAATTGTGACCAGCCAGACTGCGGCATTTGGTGGCCTGCACGGAGAATGACTGAGGGTAAGTGATAAGGTAAAGTGCTCACCCCTGAGGGCAGGGCGAGAGGATGTGTAGCCATTTTAAGATTCTTCTTTTGTTTTGTTTCACTTTTGTTTTAAGTTGCCTGTCCCTGGAGATGAGTGAGACGGAAGAAAAACCACTCACATCTGAGGAAAAAGTATTTGCGTCTGAGGAACAGATAGGGAGAAAGGACGGATGGACATTTCAGGAGGATAGAAAGGCTGATATAATGATTTTGTGTTGTTCCATTTTTGTTTCATTCTGTCTCGGTTTTGTTTTGCATCATCTTGTTGGGTTGTATTATAGTAGAAATATGGGATCAGAAATTAGTAAAAAACAAACTGAAAGAGTGTTAAGTAAATTGTTAGAGGAAAGAGGCATCTCCGTAAAATCAAGAACAGTCAGGGCATATGTTGCTACAATACAAAAATGTAGCCCATGGCTTTTTAAGGAGGAGTTGTTAAATATATCACAATGGAACCATCATGGTTAAGATTTAAAAAGAATAGAAAAGAAAAGCCCAGGAACTCTGCCAGTTGTCACATTGCCATTGTGGACGTTCGTATCTTGTTTGCTTAGTCCAAAGCCTTCAGTTCAGACAATGATAGAGGAAGGAGAAGACATATTGATTCAAGTAAAAGAGAAGGTCTCTCAAGTTAGTCAGACAGAGGAAAAGATTCAAGTAAAAGAGAAGGTCTCTCGAGCTAGTCAAACAGAGGAAGAAAGTTTAGAGCAGAAAAAGCCATCAGGGGAAAAGTTACAACAGGAGACTGCTACTAACACCTTTCTATCACCAGAGGGTGTAAGTGTCCAACCAACAGCGCCACCTCCATATGCTGGGAAGCCCCCAACCCCCGCAGTTGATAGTTGGGATCCTGAGACAGGATCTCAAATATTAAAATACCCTGTATTTGAGCACGCAGGAGGGCAGCAAATTCACTATGCTTTAAATTTCAAAAAAGTGAAGCAGCTAAAAGAGGCTGTAACAACCTATGGTCCTCAAGCACCCTTCACTGTAAGCATGGTCGAATCCATTACCAACTTGAACATGACGCCAGCAGATTGGGCTAATATGTGTAAAGCTGTGCTAAATGGAGGACAATACCTGTTATGGAAGGTTGCCAATGAGGAATTTTGCAAGGAGACGGCTAGGCAAAATGCAGCAGCTGGTTATCCTCAAAGAAATCTGGATATGTTGTTAGGAAGTGACCTTATGAGGATCAGCAGCAACAAATTGCATATGATCCTGGCATATATTTACAAATTGCTGTAGATGTGGTTAGGGCATGGAAGACTTCACAAGGACATGGAGGTTGACAAGTTCAGTTATCTAAGGTAATACAAGGAGCTAATGAACCTTATGCTGAATTTGTAGATAGGCTTATTCAAACAGCTACAAGAGTTTTGGGGAATACAAAATAAGCAATGCCATTAGTAAAACAACTGGCTTATGAGCAAGAGAATCGTTGGTGCAGAGAAGTCATTAGACCATGGAAACATGGAGATTTAAACACATATATTAAATTATGTAGAGACATTAATGAACAAGGGCAAGTCCTGGCAGCTGCAATACAACAGGCTTTAGATGCTAGGCTGAAAACATGCTACATTTGTGAACAAACAGGACATTTTAAAGGAATTGCCCCATAGGAGGAGGGTTTAACAAAACTAGGTATCAAAGGTGTAGAATACCGGGTATTTGGCCACGATGATGTAGAGGGAGACATTGGGCTAATGAATGCCGTTCTCAAACCACCATAGAGGGTACTCCATTATCAAAAAATGAACAAGGACCAGGTGTTTATCCACAATATCGTGGAGAAAAGCATCGGGCTCCATTGCCAAAAAATGGACAGGGGGGCCCAATGCTCTGGGGCCCAAGACCACAAATATATGGAGCACTGGAGGAACCCAGCAACCACTTCAGGGTAGTGCCCAGGACACATTGTATATTAAATCCCTCACTAGACAAACCAGAGGAAGTGCAGGATTGGACATCTGCACCTCCGCCAGAACAGTATTAACTCCAAAGACGTGAGTTCAAATAATTTCCACAGGGTTAAAAGGACCTCTTCCCAAAGGAACAGTAGGCTTATTATTGGGACACAGTTCTTCTTCTCTAAAAGGATTTACGATAATTCCTGGGGTAATTGATCCCAATTATGAAGGTGAAATAAAAATCATAGCCAGTTCTCCAAAGGGTATATCGGTAATTTCACCAGGAGATAGAATAACACAATTACTAATAATACCCAGCCTACATGATAAATTTTCCAGTTGTACTGTAGAAAGAGGTTCCAGGGGATTAGGCTCCACAGGTGTAGATTGGGCTATGCTGTCTTTAAATTTGGATTCTCGCCCCATGCTAAAACTAAATATTCAAGGACATGAATTTAATGGGCTACTGGATACAGGTGCAGACCTTAGCATCATCTCTCGTCAAGAATCGCCAAAACATTGGCCATTACAACAAGGCACTCAAACGCTTCGAGGCCTAGGAGTGGCCACTAATCCCCATAGAAGTGCAATGGTATTAGATTGGAAGGATACTGAAGGATGTGAAGGAACTATACAGCCATATGTATTGGATCATCTTCCCATAAATTTATGGGGACGAGATGTCCTAGATCAATTAGGTTTGACATTAACAAATAACATCAATCAAAATGCACCCACTATTAGGGCTAGACAAGGTTTTAAGAAAGAAAAAAAATATTAGAAGAACAAGAACAAGGTATAGCAACACCAATACAAATAAATCAAGGAACGGACAGACATGGGTTGGATTTTCAGTAGGGGTCACTGAGACAATAAAAATTACTTGGAAATCAGAAAGACCAGTATGGGTTCCTCAGTGGCCCCTGACTAAAGAAAAGATACAAGCAGCCCATGACCTGGTCAAACAACAATTAGCGGAAGGACGTATACAATCTTATGTATCTCCCCATAATACTCCCATTTTTGTCATCAAAAAGATATCTGGTAAATGGAGATTTCACCTGTAAAAAGTTATAAGGCCTTTACTATTATGTTATGTGTTGTATTATTATATTATGTGTGCACACTTGTGTTTTGTGTTGTATGTTTGTATGTACATATGTCCATATATCATATATGATGAGCGCTCATGAAAAAATGGATCCAAATATTTTTTTTTATTCACGTGATTTAAATGGTTTAATTTAAATTGGGTAAACACCTGTTGAGGATTGTTTTAATATGTGAACAAAAAAGGAGGTTAACAGATCTCTTTGTTTACTTTCACCTTTCCTTTTCATTATATTTAAAAATTATGTTTAAGATAATGTAAATTGTTCAGAAAATTGTTTTCTTTTAGTGCCTTCTGAAACGTTACATAATTTTTTCTTTAGCCATTATTGCCAGAATTCCTATCTTCATCCCAGCGCCAGTGAAGACAAAGATAAAACCAATCTACAACTTCTGCAATAGCTATCACTGAACTGCTTGCAGAACTTGCCTGGACTATGTATCACTTGTATGCATTGTGAACTCACCTGTATGCATTGTGAACTATCTGTTGGTGCAGCGACTTGTAGTAGTGTTGGGGTATTTTTGCTGATGGTGTCATCGGTGGTACATTATTTTTTTCAAAAGGCGCAGTCAATTGGCTTGGTGTATCCTCCTCCCTTCTGCTTGTGATGGTCGTTCAGCTAAAATTTGGTAGCCAACAGACGTGAGGCAAAGAACCTCACCCCCCCGCTGGTACAAAGACCTATTCACTTGTGTGGCTGTATGCTGAACCAGTAGTCAATGACAGGTGAGATCCAATTGCAATGGTACCAACCTAAGACAGGAGGCTAATGCCTTGAGGTCAGCTCATCTGATGACGGGTAAGGACCATATGTAGTATTGGACAACCTAAGGCAGGTACGGTCCCTAAGCCACATGCTTGTTGTTTAAACAGAGAGGGGGAGATGTTGAGAGGCTTGTGGGAAGCCGGTGGTGGCAGTTGGGCTCTGAGGGTTTTCTTGAAGAGCTGTGTGGTGTGGTGTGTGTGTTCTAAAAATAAAGTTTGTTTCTTTTGACAAGTGGCTCCTGAATTGTGCCCAGCCAGACTGCGGCAGGAGCAAGTCCCCTCTACCCTGGCTGCAGAGGTATAAGAGGTCCCCCTGACACCATGGTGGGAGGGGTCTCCTGCCTGGAGGGGCAATTCTCCTCTACTGTGGCTGTGATAGTAATTGAGCTCCCCCAACACCCAGGTCAGAGGGGTCTCCCACCTAGAGGAGCAAGTCCCTCCTATCTTTGCTGCAGCGAAATACATAGTCCTCCAGACACTAATATGTGAAGGGTCCCCAGCCTATAGGGGAAAGTCCCTTCTAACCTGGCTAAGGTGGTATGCATGCTCCCTGCAGGGCCCTGGTGGGAGGGGTCTTCTTCATGGAGGGGCTATTCCCCAGTACCCTAGCTTCAGTGGTATATGAGCCCCCCTGACACCCAGGTCTCCTGCCTGGTGGGGCAAGTCCCCTCTATCCTAGCTATGGGGGTGTAGGAGCTCCCTTGGACACCCATGTGGGAGAGGTCTCCCTCCAGGAGAGGCAAGTCCCCTGTACCCTGGCTGCTGTGCTATATGAGCTCCCCTTGACACCTGGTGGGAGGGGACTCCCTTCTGGTGGGGCAACTGCCCTCTACCCTAGTTTTGGTGGTATTAGAGCTCCCCCTGACAACCAGGTTGGAGGCATCTGCCGCCTGGAGGGGCAATTCTCCTATACCCTGGCTATGGTTGCATATAAGCTCCCCAGGACACCCAGGTGGGAAGGTGTCCTGCTTGGATGGGCGAGTCTCCACTATCGTCACTGCAGCGGTATAGGTGCTCCCCCCACAAGCAGGATAGGGGGTTCTCTTGACTGGAGGGGCAAGTCCCCTCTACCCTGGCTGCAGCAGTATTGGAGCTTCCCCTGACACTCAGGTGGGAGGGGTCTCCCACCTGGAAAGGTGAGTCCCCTCTACTTTGGCTGGTGTCCTATAAGGGCTCCCTGGACACCAAGGTAGGAGGAGTCTTCCACCTGCAGGGGCAAACCCCTCTACTCTGGGTGTGGCAGTATAAGAGCTCCCCCAGACACCCTGGGGGGGAGGAGTTCCCTGCCTATAGGGACGAGTTTCCTCTACCCTGGCTGCAGAGGTATTCAAGCTCCTCCTGTCAACTAGGTGGGAGGGGTCTCCCCACTAGAGGAGCAAGTCCCTGCTACCCGGGGTTCCAGCAGTATAGGAGCAAACCCCCCCACACACCCATGTGTGAGGAACGAGTTGCCTCTACCATGGCTGCTGGGGTATACCAGCTCCCATGACACCCAGGTGGGAGGAGTCCCCCTCCTGGAAGGGTGAGTCCAATCTACCTTGGCTGTGGTGGTATATGAGCTCCACCTGACACCCACGTGGGAGGGCTCCACCCTAGCTGCAGCAGTATACAAGCTCTGGCAAACACCCATGCGGGAGGGGTCTCTCACCTAGAGTTGTGAGTCCCCTCTATCCTGGCTGCAGAGGTATTCGGGCTTCCCTGAACACCAGGTAGGAGGGGTCTTCCTCCTGGAGGGTCAAGTCCCCTCTCCCCTGTCTGCAACAGTATATAAGCTTCACCAACATCCACGTTGGGGGGCTCCCGCCTTGTAATAGGAGTCCCGTCCACACTGGCTGTGGCAGTGTACAAGCTCCTACAGACACACAGGTAAGAGGGGTCTCCCGCTTGGAGGGGCAAGTCCCTTCTACTCTGGCTAAGGCAGTATACAAGCTCCCCCAGAAACCCAGGTTGAAGGGGTCTCCCGCCTGGCAGGGTGAGTCCCTCTACTTTGGCTGGTGCCCTATCAAACCTTCCTGGACACCTAGGTGGGAGGGGTCTCCCACCTGCAGGGGTGAAACCCTCTGCCCTGACTGTGGTGGTTTATGAGTTCCCCCCCAACACACTGGTGGGAAGGGTCTCCCAACTGGAGGGGCGAGTCCCCTTTACCCTGGCTGCAGAGGTATAGGAGCTCCCCCGACACCCAGGTGGGAGTTGTCTCCCGCCTGGAGCAACAAATCCCCTGTACCCTGGCTTCAGCTGTATACAAGCTCCCCCAGACACCCGGGTGGAAAGTGTCTCCCACATGGAGGGGCAATTCCCCTCTACCCTGGCTAAGGCGATATACAACTTCCCCCTGGCACACAGGTTGTAGGGGTCTCCTGTCTGGAGGGGCTGCTCTTCACTTTGGCTGGTGTCCTATAAGAGCTCCCTGGTCACCCAGATGGGAGGGGTCTCCCATCTGCAGAGGCGAACTCCTCTACCCTAGCTGTGGCAGTATAGGAGTTCCCCCACACCATGGTGAAAGGGGTCTCCTGCCTTTAGGGGTGAGTCCCCACTACCTTGGCTGCAGCCGTATTCGAGCTCCCCGGACAACCAGGTAGGAAGAGTCTCTCTACCCTGGCTGCAAAGGTATACAAGCTCCCCCAACACCCAGGTAAGTGGGGTGTCTCCCGTGGAGTAGCAAGTCCCTGCTATGCTAGCTGTGGCAGTATATGAGTCCCACCCCCCAACACCCAGGTGAGAGGGGTCTCCCACCTGGAGCGGCAAGTCCCCTATACCCTGACTTCAGCAGTATACATGTTCTCTAAGATTCCCAGGTGGGAAGGGTCTTCCACCAGGATGGGCGAGTTGCTTCTACCATGGCTGCTAGGGTATAGGAGCTCCCATGACACCCATGGGAGAGGGGTCCCCTCCTGGAGGAGCGAGTCCCCTCTACTGTGGCTGCAGAGGTATAAGAGCTCCACCAGACACCCACTTGATAGGGGTCTTCCGCCTGGAGGGGCATGTATGCTCTACCCTGGCTGCAGCAGTATAAAAGCTTCCCCTGACACTCGGGTGGGAGGGGTCTCCCACATGGAGAGGCAAGTCCTCTCTATTCTGGTTGAGGCAGATTAGGAACTCCCCTATAACCAGGTTAGAGGGGTCTCCCACCTGGATGGGCTAGTCCCCTCTACCCTGGCTGCGGAGGTATAAAAGTTCCCGGCGATTTCCACTAGGGATGGGTCTTCAGCCAAGAGGATGAGTTGCCTCTACCATGGCTGCTGGGGTATAAGAGCTCCCATGACACCCAAGTGGGAGGGCCCCCCCCTGGAAGGGCGAGGTCCCTCTACCTTGGCTGCAGAGGTATAAGAGCTCCACCCAACACCCACGTGAAAGTTGTCTTCTGCCTGGAGGGGAAAGTAAGTTCTACCCTGGTTGCAGCAGTATAAAAGCTTCCCTTGACACCCAGGTGGGAGGGGTTTCCCGCCTTCAGTGGTGAGTCCCCTCTACCCTGGCTGTGGCTGTGTATGACCTACCCCAGACACCCAGGTGGGAGGGGTCTCCCACATGGAGGCGCAACTCCACTCTATTCTGGCTGAGGCTGTATAGGACCACCCTCTATACCCAGATTAGAGGGGTCTTTTGATTGAAGTGGCGAGTACCCTCTACCCTGGCTGTGGCAGTATTCAAGCTCCCCTGATACCCAGGTGAGAGGTGTCTTGGGCCTGGAGCAACAAGTCCCTCATGGAGGGGCAAGTCACCTCTACCCTGGCTAAGGCTGTATGCAAGCTCGCCCCACCCCAAAGCACAAGTGGGAGGGGCCTTTCATCTGCATGGACGAGTCCCCTCTACCCTGGCTGCAGCAGTATCGGAGCTTCCCCTGACACCCAGGTGGGAGGGGTCTCCTGCCTGGAAGGACAAGTCCCCTCTACTTTGACTGGTGCCCAATAAGGGCTCTCTTACCCTGGCTTCCTTGGTCTACAAGTCCCCTCTGACACCCAAGTGGCAGGGGTCTCCTGCTTTGAATGGTGAGTCCTTTTACCCTGGCTCAGGTGGTATAGGAGCTTGCCCCAACACCCAGGTGGGTGTCTCGACTGGAGGGGTGAGTCCCTTGTATCTTGGCTGCAGCTCTATAGGAACTCCCCCACTATACCCAGGTGGGAGAGTATCCTGCCTGGAGGGGCTAGTCCCCTCTACCCTGGCTTTGGCGATATAAGAACTCCCGCTAACACTCAGTGGGGAGGGGTCTCCTGCCTGGAAGGGCAAATCCCCAGTACCCTAGCTTCAGCGGTATAGGAGCCCCACAGGACACCCAGGTGGAGGGGGTCTCCTGCTCGGGTAGGGAGAGTCCCCTCTAGCATGGCTTTATCAGTTTTAGAACTCCCCCTGACACCCAGGTGGGAAGGGTCTCCCACCTGCAGGGGCGAGTCTGCTATACTTTGGCTGCAGTGGTGTACAAGCTCCCACTGGACACCCAATGGGTGGGGTCTCCCGCCTAGAAGGGCAACTCCCCACTCCCCTGCCCGCAGCCGTATATGAGCTCCCTCTGACACCCACGTAGGAGGAGTATCTTGTACTGGAGGGTCGAGTCTCCCTACCCTGGTTTGGCTGAATTCAAGCTTCCCTGGACACCCAAGTGGGAGGGGTCTCCCACCTGGAGAGGCAAGAGTCCCCTCTATGGTTGCTGCAGCGGTATAGGAGCTCCACAGGACACCCACGTGAGAGGAGTCTCCCTTATGGTGGGGCAAGTCCTGTCTATCCTGGCTGTGGTCCTATACAAGCTCCCCCTGGACAGCAAGGTGGGAGGTGTCTCCCGCCTGCACTGGTGAACCCCTCTACCTTGGCTCTGGTAATATGGGAGCTACCCCCAACACCCTGGTGGGAGGGGTCTCCCGCCTGTAGGGGTGATTCCCTCTACCCTGGCTGCAAAGGTATAGGAGCTCCCCCAAACACAGGTGGGTGGTGTCTCCCCTGGAGAGGTGAATCCCTGCTACCCTGGCTGGAGCAGTATATGAGACCTCACCTCAGGACACCCAGGTGGGAGGGGTCTCCAGCCTGGATGGGCAACTCCCTTCTTCCCTGGCTGTAGTGGTACACCAGTTCCCTCTGATTCCCAGGTGGGAGGGGTCTGCAACCTGGATGGGTGACTTGCCTCTACCATAGCTGCTGGACTAAATGAGCTCCCTTCACACCCACGTGGGAGGTGTCCTTTGCCTGGAGGTTCATGTCCCCTCTACCATGTCTCAAGCTGTACATAAGCTCCAAAAGACCCAAGTGGGAGGGGTCTTCCCACTGGAGGAGCGAGTCCACTCTACCCTTGCAGCAGCAGTATAGGAGCTCTGCCTCACACCCAGGTGGGAGGGGTCTCCCGCCCAGAGTTGTGAGTCCCCTCTACCCTGGCTTTGGCAGTGTATAAGTTCTACCAGACACCCAGGTGGGAGGTAGCTCCAGCATGGAGGGGCGAGTAAACTCTATTCTGGCTAAGGGGGAATAGGAGCTCCTCCCAACATTTAATTTATAGGGGTCTCTTGACTGGAAAGGCGAGTCCCATATTCTCTGTCTGCTGCAGTATTCTAGTTCTTCTGGATACACAGGTGGGTGAGGTCTTGCCCTGGAGACCCAGGGGCGAGTCACCCCTCCTTGGCTGCAGTGATATAGGACCCTCCCCCCAACACCCAGGTGAGAAGAGTCATCACCCTGGAGTGATGAGTCCCCTCTACACTGGTTGAGGGTGTGTACCAGCTATGCGTGAAACCCAGGTGGGAAGGGTCTACTGCCTGGAGGTGCGGGTCCCCTCTATTCTGGCTTTTGTGATACAGGAGATCCTCCCAATACCCAGATAGGAGGGGTCTCCCACATGAAGAGGAAAGTCCCCTCTATCCTGGCTGCAGTAGTATACCAATCCCTGACACCCAGGTTGGATGGGGCTCTCCCCTCGAGGGGTGAGTCCCCTCTAACCTGGCTGCGGTGGTAAAAGATCTCCCAGTGACACCAAGTGGGAGGGTCTCCGGCCTGGAGAGGGGAGTCCCCTCTACCGTGGCTGCAGTGTATAGGAGGTCCCCCCTACACCCAAGTGGGAGAGGTCTCCCGCCTGGAGCAAAGAGTCCCCTCTACCCTAGCTGTGGTATACAAGCTCTCCCAGACACCCAGGTGGAATGGGTCTCCCGCTTGGAGGGCAAGTCCCCAATACTCTGGCTCCATCGGTATAGGAGCTGCCCCGGAACACTCAGGTGGGAGGATCTCCCTCTTGAAGGGGCGAGTCCCCTCAACCCTGGCTGCGAGGGTATAAGAGCCCCCTCTTTTCCTCCAGGATGGAGGGGTCTCCTGCCCAGAGGGGCAAGTTGCTTCTACCCCAGTTGCAGCTGTATATAAAACCCACCTCGCCAGATACCCATGTGGGATGGGTCTTCCGCCTGGAGGAGGAAGTCCCCTCTACCCTGGCTAAGGTGGTACAGGAGTTTCCCCATGCCCAGGTGGGAGGTATCTCTCGCCTGTGGTGCAAGTGCCTCTAACCTAGCTGTTGGGGTATATAACACCGACCTGACACCCAGGTGGGAGGTGTATCTCTCCTGGATGGGCGAGTCCCCTCTCCTTTAGCTCTTGCCATATAAGAGCTCCCAGTACACCCAGGTGGGAGTGGTTTCTGCCACGAGGGGTGTGTTCTCTCTACCCTGCTGTGGCAGTATAGGAGCCTCCCCACAACACCCAGGTGGGAGGGGTCTCCGGCCTCTTGGGGCGAGTCCCCTCTACCCTGGCTGCTGCAGTAATCAAGCTCCCCCAGACACCCAGGTGGAAGGGGCCTCCTGATTGAAGGGGCAAGTCCCCTCTACCGTGGCTGCAGAGATATAGGAGCTCACCCAGACACCCAGGTGGGAAGGGTCTCCCCTTGGAAGGGAAAGTCTGCTCTATCCTTGCTTCAGCGGTAGAGGAACTCCCCCTGACATGCAGATGGGAGGGGTCTCCCGCCTAGATGTGGGAGTTTCCTCTAACCTGGCTGCTTGGGTATGGAAACTCCCCTGACACCCCCAGTGGGGAGGAGTCTCCTGCCAGGAGGCTAGAGTCCTCTCTACCTTGTTGCAGCGGTATAGAAGCTCCCCAGGACACCCAGGTGGAAGGGGAAAACAGTCAGGAGGGGGAAGTCCACTCTTCCCTGGCTGCTGCCATATAGGAACTCCCCCAACACCCAGGTGAAAGGGGTCTCCCGACTGAAGGGGAAAGTACCCTCTACCATGGATGCTATGGTATAAGAGATCCTCCTTATACCCAGGTGGGAGAGGTCTCCTGCCTGGAGGGGCGAGTACCCAATACCCTGGCTGCAGGGGTATATGAGCTCCACCCTCCACACCCAGATAGGAGAGGTCTTCCCCCTGGAGGGAGGAGTCTGCTTTACCCTAACTGCAGAGTTATAAGAGCTGCCCCCTCACACACCGTGGTGGAAGGGTCTCCCACTTGTAGGGGCGAGTCCCCTCAACCCTGGCTGCAGGGGTATAAGAGCCCCTTCCTACCCTCAGGATGGAGGAGACTTGCGCCTGGATGGGGGAGTCGCTGTTAACCCTTCTGCAGCTGTGTATGAACCCCCCCTCGCCAGACATCCCTGTGGGAGGGTCTTTAGCCTGGAGGGGCGTGTCCCCTCTACCCTGGCTAAGGTGGTATAGGAGATACCCCATTCCCAGGTGGGAGGGGACTTCCGCCTAGAGAGGTAATTGCACTCTACTCTGGCTGCAGCGGTATACCAGCTCCACCTGACACCCAGGTGGGAGGAATCTCCTTCTGGAGGGGCATGTCCCCTCTATTCTGGCTGCTGTGTTATATGGGCTCCCTCCCCACTCAGATGGGAGGGTTCTCCCACCTGAAAGGGCGAGTCCCCTCTCTGCTGGCTGCAGTAATATACTAGCTTTCCCTAACACCCAGGTTGGTTGGGTCTCTTTCCTGGAGGGGCGAGTCCCGTCTACCCTGGCTGCACTGGTATAGGAGCTCCCACCTACACCCAGGTGGGAGGGGGTCTCATGCCTGGAGGGGAAAGTCTTCTCTACCCTGGCTAAGGTGCTATACAATTGCCCCTATATACACAGGTGGGAGTGGTCTTCCACTTGGACAGGCGAGTCCGCTCTACCCCTGCTAAGGTGGTACACAAGCTTCCCTCAAAACCCAGGTGGGAGGAGTCTCCTGCCTGGTGGGGCAAGTCCCCAGTAACCTGGCTGCAGTGATATAGGAGCTCCACCTCCCATACCCATATGAGAGTTGTCTACCGCCTGAAGTTGCTAGTCCCTTCTACCTTGGCTGCAGGTGTATAAGAGCTGCCTCTGACACCCAGGTGGGAGGAGTCTCTTGCCAGGAAGAGAGAGTCCTCTCTACCCTGGTTGATGCAGTTTAGGAGTTCCTATGACAACCACGTTTGAGGAGTCTACAACCTGGTGGGGAGAGTCCCCTCTACACTGCCTGTGGTTGTATAGGAGCTGCCTCGGAAACCGAAGTGGAAGGGGTCTCACGCCTGGAGAGGCAAGTCCCCTCTCCCCTGGCTGTGGTGGTTTAGTATCCCCCCCCAACACACACACAGGTGGGAGGGGTCTCCTACATGGAGGGGCAAGTTTCCTCTACCCTGTCTGAGGCAGTATATGAGTTCCCCCTGACACCCTGGTTGGAGGGAGGTCTTTCATCAAGAGGTGCAAGTACATTCTACTATGGCTTTGGTGGTGTATGAGCTCCCACAGACAGCCAGGTTGGAGTGTTCTCCAGCCTGGATAGGCCAGTCTCCTCTACCCTGGCTATGGTGGTATACAAGTTCCCAGCAACACCCAGGTGGGAGGGTTCTCCTGCCTGGAGGGGCGAGTCCCCAATACCCTGGTTGAAGAGGTATATGAGCTCCGCCCCCACCCAGGTGTGAGAGTCTCCCACCTGAAGGGGTGAGTCCCCTCAACCCTGGCTGCGGGGGTATAAATGCCCCCTCCTTCCCCCAGGAGGGAGAGGTCTCCCACCTGGAGGAGTGGGTGGCTGCTACCCCAGCTGTAGCTGTATACAAAACCCCCTCACCAGACACCCTTGTGGGAGGGGGTCTTTGGTCTTTGTGGAGGCGTGTCCCCTCTACCCTGGCTAAGGTGGTATAAGAGTTAACCCCATTCCCAAGTGGGAGGTGTCTCTGGCTTGGAGGTGCCAGTCACCTCTACCCTGGCTGCTGGGGTATATGAGCTCCAAATGACACCCAGTTGTGAGGGGTCTTTCGCCCAGAGGGGCGAGTCACTTCTAACCTGACTGTGGCAGTATATATTTTTCACAGACACCCAAGTGGGAGGGTTCTCCTGCATAAAGGGGCGAGTACCCTCTATCCTGGCCGCTGTAGTATAGGAGCTCCCCTGACACTGAGGTGCGAAGAGTCTCCCGCCTGAAGGGAAGAGTCCCTTATAACTTTCCTGCAGTGGTATAGGAGCTCACCAGGACATCCAAGTGGAAGGGGTCTCCCGCCTGGAGGGGAGAGTTCCCTCTAAACTGGTTGTGGTGGTGTATGAGCTACCACAGACACTCAGGTGTGACTGGTTCCCCATCTGGAGGGGCGAGTTCCATCTATCTTGGATATGGCAGTATACGAGCTCCCCCCCCATACCCACATGGGAAGGGTCTCCAAAATAGAGGGGCCAGTCCCCTCTACCTTGGCTGCTGTGGTATATAACTTCCCCCTGACACCCAGGTGGAAGGAGTCTTTTGCCTAGAGGGGAGAATCCCCTCTACCCTGGCTAAGGTGTTATTCAAACTCCACATGATACCCTAGTGGGAGGGGTCTCCTCCCTGAAGAGTGAGGACCCACTACCCTGGCTAGAGAGGTATATGAGCTCCCCCACTGACACCCAATGGGCAGCGTCTCCCGCCTGGAGGGGTGAGTTTCCCCTACCCTTCCTGTGGCAGAATAGGAGTTCCCCTTGATACCCAGGTGGAAGGGATCTCCAGCCTGAAGGGGCGAGTCCCCTCTACTCTGTCTGGGGCAATATACTAGTTCCAGGTGACCCCCAGGCGGGAGGTGTCTCCCACCTGGAGTGGCGAGTTTCCCCTACCCTTCCTGTGACAGTATAGGAGTTTCTCTGGACACCCAGGTGGAAAGGGTCTTATTCCTGGAGGGGAAGATCCCCTTTACCCTGGCTGTGGCAGTATAAGAGCTCCCTCTGACACCATGGTGGGAGGGGTATCTCCCCTGGAGGGGCAAATCCCCTTTACCCTGCCTGTGGCAGTATAGGGTCCTACTACTAGAGCAGCGAATCCCCACTACCCTAGCTGTGGAGGTATATAAGGTTCCCCAGACACCCAGGTGGGAGTGGTCTCCCACCTGGAGGGCTGTATCCCCTTTACTTTGGCTGGTGCCATATAAGAGCTTCCAGGACAACTATGAGGGTGGTGTCTCCCGACTGGAAGGCCAAGGCCCCTCTACCCTGGCTGCAGAGGTATAGGAGCCCTCCAGACACCAAGGTGGGAGGGGTCTCCCTAGTGGAAGGGCAAATCCCCTCTAACCTGGCTGGAGCTCCCCCCACACCCAGGTGGGAGGGGTCTCCCATCTGCAGTGGCAAGTCGCCTCTACCCTGGCTAAGGTAGTATACAACCTCCCTGAGGTGGAAGGGGTCTCCAGTCTGGAGGAAGGTGGAAGGGGTGGAAGGGTTCTCCAGCCTGGAGGGGCGAGTCCTCTCTACCCTGGATGCTTCAGTACAGGAGCTCTCCTGACACCCAGTTGGGAGGAGTCTCCCGACTGGAAGGTAGAGTCCCCTGGACTCTGCCTGTGGTGGTATAGGAGCTCCCACTGAAACCCAGATTTTAGTTGTCTCCCGACTGGAGGGGAAAGTCCCCTCCACCCTGGCTTTGGAGATATAGAAGCTCACCCCCACACACAGGAGGGAGGTGTCTCTTGCCTTGAGGGGCCAGTCCCATCTACAATGGTTGTGGAGGGATAAGAGCTCCCACTGACAACCAGGTGAAAGGGGTCTCCCACCTGGAGAGGCAAGTTTCTTCTGCCCTGGCTGCAGCTATATTCCTGCCCTGCTTCAACACCCAGGTGACAGGGGTCTCCCACTTGGAGGGGCAAGTCCCCTCTACCCTGCCCAAGGCAGAATTCAAGCTCGCCCTGGCACCAAGATGGGAGGGGTATCTCACCTGGAGGGGTGAGTTGTCTCTCCCCTGACTGATGCTGTATAGGAGTCCCCGAGAAACCCAGGTGGGAGGAGTCTCCTGCCCAGAGGTGTGCGTCCCTTCTACCCTGGCTGCAGTGGTGTAGGAGATCCCCTGACACCCAGGTGGGAGGGGTTCTGCGGCAAGGAGGGGCGAGTCCCCTCTACCCTGGCTATGGCGGTATAGGAGCTGCCCCCAACCATACCCAAGTGGGAGGGGTCTACAATATAGAGTGGCAATTCCCCTCTACCTTGGCTGCTTCAGTATGTGAGCTCCCCCTGATCCCTTGGTGGGACGGGTCTCCCACCTGGAGGGGCAAGTACCCTCTACCCTGTATAAGGTGTTATACAAATGCCCATGACACCCAGTTGGGAGGGGTCAACTACCTGTAGGGGCGATTCCCCACTACCCTGGCTACAGTGATATATGAGAACCCCCACCCAGGTGGTTGAGGTCTCCCACCTGGAGGGGCGAGTCCCCTCTACCATGGCTTGGGCAGTATATTAGCTCCCTTTGACACCCAGGTGGGAGGGGTCTCCCGCCTGGAATGGGAAGTTTCCTCTACCCTTCCTGTGGCAGTATAGGAGCACCCCTTAACACCCAGGTGGAAGGAGTCACTACCCTGGAGGGGCACCTCCCCTCTACCCTGGCTATGGCAGTATAAGAGCTCCCAGGACACCCAGTAGGGAGGCGTCACCCAACTGGATGGAAGTCCCCTCTACCCTGGCTGGGAGGTTTAGGAGCTCCCCCTGACACCCAGGTGGAAGGGGTCTCCTGCCTGGAATGGTGCATCCCCTCTACTCTGGCTATGGTGGTATAAGAGCTTCCCCTGACACCCAGGTGGGAGGAGTATCCTTCCTGGAAGGGCAAATCCACTCTACCTGGTCTGTGGCCAGATAAGAGTTCCCCCTGACACCCTTTAGGAAGGGTCTCCCGCCTAGAGAAGGGGAATCCCCTCTACCCTAGCTGTGCAGGTATGCAAGCTTCCCCAGACACCAAGTTGGGTGAGATCTCCCACCTGGAGGGGCAAGTCCCCTCTACTTTGGCTGGTGCCATATAAGAGCTCCCAGAACACCCACATGGGAGGTGTCTCCCAACTGGAGGAGGGAGTACCCTCTACACTGGCTAGGAGGTATAGGAGCTCCCCCAGTCACTCAGGTGGGAACGGTTTACCAACTGGAGTGTCGAGTCCCCTCTAACCTAGCTGCAGTGATATAAGAGCCCCCCAAGACACCCAGGTGGGAGAGGTCTCTAGCCTGGCGGGGTGAGTGCCCTCTACCCTGGCTGCGGTGGTATATGAGCTCGACTCCACACACAGGTTGGAGGAGTCTTCACCTGGAGAGGTGAGTCCCCTCTAACCTGGCTGCAGCTATATATAAGATGCCCACAACACTCAGGTGGGAGGGGTCTTCGCCTGAAGGCATGAGTCCCCTCTACGCTGGTTGGGGCAGTGTACTGACTTCCCTAAAACCCATTTGGGAGGCTTGGAGGGGCGAGTCCCCTCTACCCTGCTGGCGGAGTTATATGAGTTCACCCAGACACCCAGGTGAAAGGGGTCTCCCGCCTGGAAGGGCAAGTACCTCTTACCCTGGCTGCAGCTCTATAGGAGCCATCATTACAAAGCCAGGTGTGAAAAGTCTCTTGCCTGGAGGGGAGAGTCCCTGCTACTCTGGCTGCACCTAGATATGAGCTTCCCCTGACACCAAGGTGAAAGGGGCATCCTGCCTAGAGAGGCAAGTCCCTGCTAGCCTGGCTGCAGCTGTAGGAGCCCCCACCCCACGGGGCACAAAGGTGGAAGGGATCTCATGCCTGTAGGGGTGAGTCTCCTGTACAAGGGCTGAGGCAGAATACATGCTAGCCTAGACACCTGGGTGGGAGGGGTCTGTCACCGGGAGAAGCCAGTCCGCTCTAACCAGGCTGCAGAGGTATAAAGGCTCCCACAGACTACCATGTCTTTTTCATCCACCCAGACCCAGGTGCTAGCACATGACTCTCCATTACTGGGCCCAGCTCCTTGCTTGAGCCCCTGGCTGCCCTTCTAGAGGACCCTGTCCTTGGTTTCAGGCCCCTTTTGCCAGCCTCCTCCTATATTTTCCCTCTGTTCCCCTCATGCTATGGTATCCTGGCACTGCCCGGATCCTCCACTACCTGTGCTTCACTCTAGTCTAGGCTCCTCAAATGGGCCCTGCAGCCAACCAACCTCCGCAACCTCCACTCGCCAGGTATCCCCTCACATTACCCTTTTTTGCCCATCATTGTTCAGGGTCCCTCTCTGAAGATCTACTCACCTGGGGCAGAGAAGCAGATTTGGCTGGTCTCTGCACAATGAATTCTCCCTATGAGAAACACAGCCCTGCCTGTCACCTGAGTCCCCTTCACCATCTGTACCTTGAGGCCTGCCAGTTAACATGGGACTTGCTCCAACCCAGCCCTGAGAGATCTCCTCATTTTCCTCCCCTGCCCTCTGGCCTTGCATGCTGCCAGTATCCCAACCCAGCCCTCCCTAACCCTGACCCATTGTGGTCCCATCTCCAGACCTGGGTGCTTGCCTATGCCCCTGACTGTGTTCCTCATGTCCCTTGACATAGTTTGGAGTCTCCTCCTGTTGGATCTGACATGGGGGCCCCAAACTTGGCTCACCATTGGGCTCTGCTAGGAGCCCCTTGCTCTTCCCTCTGTCTCCTGGTCCTCAATCAGTCCCTACCTCCCTTCCCATTGAACGTTTTCCTGGAGCTTATAGGTCTCCTTCTCCTTGGGTGCCTTATCACAAATCCACAAGAGGAGTGGATTTGGCTTCTCTCTGCACCCTGAATGCTCCCTATTGGAAACAGTCCTGCCAGTCACCTGAGTCCTCTTCACTGCCTGTACCTTGACAGTGGTTGACAAGGTCCCTTGCCTGGGGGCCTGCTTGGGTCATGACTCTCAACCTACAGTGCAAAACCATGACTCCTGGCCAAGCACTTTCATCCCCCTCCTCCTGGTCCCCTTCCCTTGTTTGGCCTCCCTTGCAGGTCCCTGGCCCTGGATTCAAATAAGAGCCAGGGCACCTTATGCAAAACAGCTCTGCCCCTCACCTGCACCCCTTGCCTTCCCTGGGTGCTTGGTCCTCTTCCAGGAACCCTGACACCTGGAGGTGGCCCTGGGCCTGGAACCTGACTGCCCCCTGCTGGATCCCCTGTCTTCCCTCCCAATTCCTGTCCAGTGTCCTGAGCCCCTGCCCAAGCCCTGGCCCTTGGCTCTCTGTTCCCAGGCCTGGCTCCTGGCTTGAGGCTCTGGTGGCCCTTCTTGCTCACTGCTTTTCTGGGCATTGTCTGAGGGCCCCTCACTGGGGCTGCTTCCCTGTTTCCTTGGCTTTCCTATACCTCAGTAACCTAGTGCAGCTCTGCCTTTCCTGCCAGGCGTTCCCTGTTCTCTCCTGGATGGGCCCTCCTCTAGGTCCCTTCCTGGGCTCCTTGCTTGGGTCCTGACCTCTATCCCACCCACACCCAAACTCAGCCCTTCAGGTTGTGCCCTCCTTTGGCCCTCCAGTCCTTGCTGTCTCTGCCATACCCACTTTCCTGATCCCCTTCCCAAGATGATCACCCGGGCCAGGTGACTTGGCTTGGCCTCTTGGCCCTAGGGGATTTCTTTGGGAAAACGTAGCCCTGCCCTTTGCCTGGGTCCTTTGGCCTCCTTAACCCCAAGCCCTGCTGCAGACCCCTGACACCCTGCAGTGAACCTGGGCCTTGAGCCCTTCTCCACCTATGCCAACCGCTCCACTTTTTACCCTCCCGCCCCGCCCTATCCATGTTTCTTTTCTTTCACCCAGGCCCAGGTGCTAGCACTTGGCTCTCCATTACTCAGCTCGGCTCCTTGCTTGAGTCTCTTACTGCCTTTCTCGAGGACCCTGTCTCTGTCCCTGTTCCTTAATTTCAGGGCCCTTTTGCCAGCCCCCTTCCTGTGCCTCCCCTCTGTTCCTTTCATCCTGTGGTATGCTGGGACTTCCAGGATCCTCTGCTACCCCTGCTTTGCTCTAGCCTAGGCTCCTCAAATGGGTCCTGCATCCCACCAATGCCAAAACCTCCACACACCAGGTATCCCCTCACAGTACCCTCTTTTGCCCCTCACTGGTTCAGATCCCTTTCTGAGGATCTAATCACCTGGAGCAGAGGAGCATATTTGGCTGTTCTCTGAATCCAGAATGCTCCCTATGGGAAACACAGCCCTGCTAGTCACCTGAGTCCCCTTCACTGCTTGTACATTGAGGCTTGCCAGTTAAAATGGGACTTATTCCAACCCAGCCCTGAGCGCTCTCCCACCTTCCCTCCCCTACCCTCTGGCCTTGAATGATACCCCTACCCCAACCCAACCCTCCCTATCCCTGACCCTTTATGCTCCAGTCTCCAGGTCTTGGCTCTCTCCTAGGCCCCTGACCGTGTTCCTCATGTCCCTTGACATACCATGGAGTCTTCTTTGGTTGGGTCTGACCTGGAGGCCCCTTACTTGGGGCCCTAGCAGTCTCACCTTGGTGCCCCTTGTGTTTCCCTATTTCTCCTGGTCCTCAAACAGTCCCTACCTCCTTTCCCATTGCACTTTTTTCTGGTGCTTGCAGGTCTCCTCCTCCTTGGGTCCCTCATCACAATTGGTTGGGTAGGTCCCTTGCCTGGGGGCCTGTCTTGTGTCATAACTCTCACCTTACAGTGCACCCATCATGACCCCCCACCATTCCTTTTCATCCCCCACTTCCTGGCCCCTTTCTCTTGTCTGGTATCCCTTGCCAGGTCCCTGGCCCTGGATTCAAATATGAGACAGGGCACCTTATGTGAAACAGAGCTCTGCCCCTCACCTGGGCCCCTTGCTCTCCTTGGGTGCTTGGTCCTCCTCCAGGAACCCTAACACCTGGAGGTGGCCCTGGGCCTGGAGCCTGACTGACCTCTGCTGGATCCCCTGCCTTCCCTCCCAAATCTTCTCCAGTGTCTGAGCCCCTGCCCAAGCCCTGGTCCTTGGCTCTCTGTTCCCAGGCATGGATCCTGGCTTAAGCCTTTAGTGGCCCTCCTTTCTCACTGCTTTTCTGGGCATTATCTGAGGGCCCTTCACTGGGGCTGCTTCCCTGTTCCCTTTGGCTTTCCTGTACCTCAGTACCCTTGTGCAGCCCTGCCTTCCTGACCCAGTGTTCCCTGCTCTCCCCTGGCCTGGGCCCTCATCTGGGTACCTTCTTGGGTTCCTTGCTGGGGTTATGACCCCCAGCCCTCCCACACCCAGACCTTTCTGTCTGCCACACCCGCTTTCCTGATCCCCTTCCTGTGATGCTCATCCAAGCCAGGCAACTTGGCATGGCCTCTTGGCACTGTGGACTCCCTTTGGGAAAATGTAGCCCTGCCCCTTGCCTGGGCCCTTTTGCTTCCCTCAGCCTGGGCCCTGTTCTGGACCCCTGACACTCTACAGTGGACATGGGCCTTGAGCCCTTCTCCCCCTGTGCCAGTGCTCCCCTTTCTCCCCTGCAGCTCCTCCCCCTCCATGTTTCTTTACATTCACCCAGGCCCAGGTGCTAGCAATGGGCTCTCCATTACTGGGCCAGGCTCCTTGCTTGTGTCCCTGGCCACTCTTCTTTAGGACCCTGTCACTGTCCCTTGGTTTCAGGCCCCTTTTGTCAGCCCCCTCCTGTGCCTCCCCTTGGTTCCCCTCATGCGTGGTATTCTGGCACTGCCCAGAGCCTCTGCTACCCTTGCTTCTACCTAGCCTATGCTTCTACAATGGGTCATGGCAGCCCGACCCACCCTCCAACTTGTGCACACCAGGTGTCCCCTCACATTACCCTCTTTTGCCCCTCATTGCTCCAGGTCCCTTTCTGAGTATCTACTCACCTTGGGCAGAGGAGCGGATTTGGCTGGTCTCTGTACCCTGAATTCTCCCTATTGGAAACAGCCCCACCAGTCACCTGAGTTCACTTCACTGCCTGGAAGGCAACATGGACTTGCTCCCACCTAGCCCTGACAGATCCCCTCCCTTCCTTCCCCTGCCCTCTGACACTTCATGCTTCCCCTACTGCAACCCAGCCCTCCCTAACCCTGAACCTTTGCACTCCAGTCCCTGGGCCTGAGATTTTGCCTAAGCCCCTAACCGCATTCCTTATGGCCGTTGGCATAGCAAGGAGACTGTTCGTGTTGGGTCGACCTGGGAACCCTTTGCATGGAAACGCCAGCTGGCTCCCCTAGATGTCCTTGGCTTCTCCTTGTCCTCACTCAGCCCCTGCCTTTCCTTCCCCTCACGCTTTTTTCTGGCACCACAGGTCTCCTGCTCCTTAGGTCCTCCATCACCATTGATCAGGTGGGTCCCTTGTGTGGGTGCCTAGCTTGGGTCCTGGGTCTCTCCCCTATGCATACCCACCCCAAACCCCTGCTGTACTCTCCCATTGCCCTGCTTCTGGCCCCTTACCTTTTCCTGGCCTCTTTTTCCAGGACTCTGTCCATAGATCCTCATCTGATCTGGGGTGCTTTATGGAAAACAATGTCCTGCCCCTCGCCTCGGCCTCTTGCTTTCCCTGGGTGCTTGGTCCTCCACCAGGAACCTGAAACCTGGAAGTGACCCTGGGCCTGAAGCCTGACTGCATTCTGCTTGATCTCCTTCCTTCCCTCCCAAATCTTGTCCAGTGTCCTGAGCCCCCTGCCCAAGCCATGGCCGTTGGCTCTCATTTCCCTGGCATGGCTCCTAGCTTGATTCTCTGGTGGCCCTTCTTCCTCATGCTTTTCTGGGAAATGTCTGAGGGGCCCTCACTGCAGCTGCTTCCCTGCTCTCCTTGGCATTCCAGTACTGCAAAACACTAGTGCACCTCTGCCTTCCTGGCCTGACATTCTCTGCTCTCCACTAGCCTGGGCCCTCTTCTAGGTCCCTTGCCTGGGCTCCTTGCTAGGGTCATGGCCCCCACCCCACCCACACCCCTCCTGCAGCCCTACAGGCTGTGCCCTCCTTTGGCCCTCCTGTCCTTTCTGTCTCTGCCACACCTGCATTCCTCATCCCCTTCCCAGTATGCTCATGCAGGCCAGGCGACTTGACCTGGCCTCTTGGCCCTAGGGTCTCCCTTTGGAAAACATAGCCCTGCCCCTTGCCTGGGCTCTTTGGCTTCCCTCAGCCGGGTCCATGCTCCTGACCCATGACATCCTGAAGTGGACTTGGGCCTTGAGCCCTTCTCTCCCTGTGACACCCATTCCAATGTCTCCCCTACCACTGCTCCCACTCCATGTTAGTTTTCCTTCACCCAGGCCCAGGTGCTAGCACTTGGCTCTCTATTACTGGATCCGGCTCCTTGCTTGAGCCCCTGGATACACTTCCGAGGGACCCTTTCCCTTCCCTTGGTTTTAGCCCTCTCTATAGACCCCATCCCGTGCCTCCCCTCTGTTCCTCTGGTATACTGGCACTTCCGGGACCCTTTGCTTTCCCTGCTTCTCCCTAGCCTGAGCTCTTCAAATGGGTCCAGGTTGCCAACTGAACACATCCTCCATACACCAGGTATCCCCTCACAGTGCCCTTTTTTGAAACTCCTTAGGTCCAGGTCCCTCTCTGAGGATCTATTCACCTCGGTATAGGAGCCAAATTGCTGGCCACTGTGCCCTTAAGGCTCCCCATGGGAAGCACAGCCCTGCCCCTTGTCTGAGTCCCCTTTGCTGCCTGAACCTTGAGGCCTGGCTGTTAACATATGATCTGCTCCAACCCAGCCCTGAGAGATCCACTCTGTTCCCTTCCCTGACCTCTCACCTTGCATGCTGCCCTACCCAGCCCTCCCTAACCCTAACCCTTTGTGCTTCAGACCCCAGGCCTGGTGCTCACATGAGCCCCTGACAGTGTTACTCATGTCACTTGGCATAGCATGGAGTAACTTCCTGTTGGATCTGACTTGGGGGACCCTTGCTTTGGACTGCCAGCATGCTCCCTTAGGATCCCTTTGTGCTTTTCTGTGTCCATGGACTTCTGCAGCCCTTTCTCCCCTTCCCCTTGGCTTTCTCCTGGTGCTTGCAGGTCTCCTGTTCCTTGGGTCCCTCATCCACGGTCATTAAGGTGGGTCCTTTGCCTGGGCACCTGGATTGGGTCCTGGACCCTGCCTCTCCCCCACAACCACCAAGACCCCGCTGCCATGCCATCCCATCGCTATCCTCCTGGCCCCTTTCAATTGTCAGGCCTCCTTTGCCATGTCCCTGTCCCTGGATTCTCATCTGGGCCAGGGTGCCTTATGGGAAACTGAGTCTTGCCCCTTGCCAGGGCCCCTTGCTCTCTCTGGGCCTTTGGTTCTGCACCCACAAAACTGACACCTGGCATTTGCCCTGGGTCAGGAGCCTGCCTTCCCCCTGCCAGATCCCCGGCCATCCTTCCAAAGTCTTGTCACTGTCCTGAGCCCCTCCCCAAGCCCAGGCCCTTGGATCGCCATTCCCTGGCCCACACCTCATCAACACCCTTCCTCTGGCCTTTCACACTGTACCCTCCTTCATCCCTCCTGTTGTCCCTTTCCCTGCTGGGCCCCTTTTTAAGATCCCTTTCCCAGGAAGCTCACCACATCCAGGGGACAGAAACTGGGCATTTGGCCCTGTGGACTCCCAGTGCTAAAACCTAGTTGTGCTCCTTGCCTTGGACTTTGGACTCTCTCCACCCAGGCCCTGTTCCTCCATCCTGACACCCAGCAGTGAACCAGGGCCTTGAGCCATCTTCCTCTGCACCACCTACTACCCTTGTTCCCCGTTTTTTCCCTTTATTCCCTCCCCATCCATGTCTGTTTTCATAGGACCCAGGACCGGGTCCTGGCACTTGGTTCCAAATTCTTGGGCCTGGCTCCTTGTTGGAGCAACCATTCACCTTTCTTGAGGACCCTGTCCATGTTCCTTGATTTCAGGAACCTTGCTTGCCCCTCCTCCTCTTTCTCCCCTTTGTTCCCCTTGTACTGTGGTAGTTTTCCATTGCCAGGACCCTACTCTCCCCCTGCTTCTCCCTAGCCTGGTCTCCTCCAATAGTTTCTTGCTCCCCACTGACACCCCCCAATCTCAGATCAATGGTAACCCTCACATTGCCCTCCTTTGGTCCTGGTCTCTCTCTGAGGATCTACTCACCTGGGGCAGAGGAGTGGAATTGGCTCACTTCTGGTCCCTGAAAGATCCCGTTGGGCAACACAGCCCTGTCCCTCAACTGGCCCCCCTTTGCTGTACAAACTGACAACTGGCAATGAACTTGGGCCTAGTGATATCCTTTCCTTGGGCAATCCCCTCCCTTCCCTCTCCTGCCCTCTAGCCTTGTAAGCTGCCCCTAAGACAACCCAGCCCTTCCTCACCCTGACCCTTCACCCTACAGTCCCCTGGCCTGGCTGCCAGCCTGAGCTCCTTACTGCATTACTCAGGTTTCATTGATTTCTGTAGTGTCTCTTCCTGTAATGTCTGACCTGGGCACCCCTTGATTTGGCCACTAAGCTCACTCTCCTCTGTGCCCTTTGCACAGCCCTCTGTCCTCATCCTAGCGCCAATCCTATCTCTCTTTCCCCTAGTGCTTTTAAGTGGAGCAGGGGCCTCCTGCTCATTGAGCCCCTAATACCATTTGGTGGGTTCAGTCCCTAACCTGGGCTCCTTTTTGAGTCCTGGCTCTTGCCCATTTCTGCACCCACCACAACCCCACTGTGCCTTCACATCACACTCCTCCTGGCCCCTGTCTCTTGCTAGGCCCTTTGGCCTGGTCCCTGGCCCTTGATCCTCATCTGGGCCAGGGCGCCTTATGGGAAAAAGAACCCTGACCCTCGCCTGGGCAACTTGCTCTCTCTAGGCCCTTGAGGAAGTACCCAGAACCCTGACACCTGGCAGTGGTGCTGGGCCTCGAGCCTCCCTCCCCCCGCTGGATCCCCTGCCTTTCCTCCCCAGCACTGTCCACTGTCCTGAGCCACCTGCCCCAGTGCTGGCCCTTGTCTTCCCTGCATCTCAGAATCCTAGTGCAGTCCATGCTTGCCTTGTCCCGCCCTTCCTTCCCTGCTCTCCCCTAGCCTGGGCCCTCCTCTAGGTCCCTAGCCTGGGCTCCTTTCTGCAGTCCTGAAAACCCCACAAAAACCCTTATTCACTCTGTGCCCCCCTCTGGCCTCCTGTTGTCCTTGTTCTTGTTGGGAGGGTTGCCCATCTAGAAGGGCGAGTCCCTACTACCCTGGCTAGGACAGTATATGAACCCCTACACACACCCAGGTGGAAATGGTCTCCTGCATGGAGGGGCAAGTCCCCTCTACCCTGGCTGCTGTGGTATATTAGCTCCCCTGACACACAGGTGGGAGGAGCCTCCTGACTGGTGGGGAGAGTAACCTCTACCCTGCCTATGGTGTTATATGTCCTCCCCCTGACACCCAGGATTGTTCTCGGCCTGAAGGGTCGAGTCCCCTGTACACTGGCTGTGGCCATAAAGGAACTCCCCCAGACAGCCAGGTGGGATGGTAACCGGCCTGATGAGGTGAGTCCCCTCTACCCTGGCTGCAGAGGTGTGTGAGTTATCCTAGACACCCTGGTGGGAGGGGTTTTCCATCTCTAGGGGCAATTCCCCTCTACCCTATCTACAGTAGTAAAGGACTTCCCCATATATTAATTTGGGAGGTGTCTCCCTCCTGAAGGGGTGAGTCTGCTGTACCCTGGGTGAGGAGGTGTACAAACTCCCCCAGACACCCAGGTGGGAGGGGTCTCCCGAATGGAGGGATGAGTCTACTCTACCCTGTCTTCAGTGGTATAGGAGCTACCCCCCAATTCCCAGATGGGAGGGTCTTCCACCTGATGGGGCGAGTCCCCTCTACCCTGGGTGCCATGTTGTACTAGATTTCCTTGACACCCAGGTGGAAGGGTTCTCCCACCTGGATGAGCAAGTCCACTCTACCCTGGCTGCAGTGGTATATGACAAAACCCCCCACACACACCTAGGTGGGAGGGGTCTCCCGCATGGAGGGCCACGGTTCCTCTACCCTGGCTGCAGTGGTATACTAGCTTTCCCTGACACCGAGGTGGGAGGTTCCAGTCCCCTCTAAACTTCATGGAGGTTCCAGTCCCCTCTAAACTTGCTGCAGTAGTAAAGGAGCTCCCATTGACACCCAGATGGGATGGGTCCCCCAGCAGGAGGGGCTAGTTTTCTCTAGCCTGGCTTTGCAGAATAGGAACTCCCACACACACCCAGGTGAGAAGGGTCTGTTGCCTGGAGGGGCTAGTCCCCTCTATCCTGTCTGCAGTGGAATAGGAGCTCCCCCCAAAACCAAGGAGTGAGGGGTCTCCCACCTAGTGGGGATAGTCCCCTCTGCCCTGGCTAAGTTGGTATACAATCTCTCCTGGACCCCCAGGAGGGAGGGGTTTCCCACCTGGAGGAGCTAGTAACTTCTACCCTGGATGGAGTGGCATAAGAGCTCCCCATCCTTACACAGGAGGGAAGGATCTCTTGCCTGCAGGGGTGAGTTCCCTCTTCTCTGTCTGTGACAGTATAGAAGTTCACTCTTGATACCCAGGTGGGAGGGGTCTCCCACCTGGAGGGATGAGTCCACTTTACCCTGGCTGCTGCTGTATAGAAGCTCCCCTGACACCAAGGTGAAAGGGGTCTCCCGTTTGGAGGACCAAGACCACTCTACCCTGGCTAGTGCGGTATAGGAGCCCCCCGACACACCCAAGTGAAAGTGATTTCCACCCTGGAGGGATGAGTCCCCTCAGCTCTGGCTCTTGGGGTATAGAAGCTTTCCTGACACCCAGGAGGGAGGAGTCTCCAGCCTGGAGGGTAGAGTACCCTCTACCCTGCCTGCATTGGTATAGGATCTCCCCCCCAGGGTTTCCCACCTGGAGGGACGAGTTACCTCTACCCTGGCTATCTATGGTGGTATAAGAACTTCCAACCCCCAAACCCAGTTGAGAGGGGTCTCTTGCCTGGAGAGGTAGAGTCCTCTCTACCCTGGCTTGTGGTATACTAGCTTTCCCTGATACCAAGGTGGCAGGGGTCTCCTCCCTGGAGGAATGACTCACCTCTACCCTGGCTGCAGCAGTGTACAAGCTTCCCCAGACACCCAGGTGGGAGGGGTCCCCCACCTGAGGGGTGAGTCCCCTCTACCATGGCGGAGGTAGTATAGAAGCTACCCTGACACCCAGGTAGGAGGTGTCCCCTGCCTTGAGGGGCGAGTCCTCTCTACACTGGCTGCAGCTGTATAGGAGTCCCCCATACCCATATGGAAGGGTTATCCCATCTGAAGGGGCGAGTTCCCTCTACCCTGGCTGTGGTGGTATAGTAGCTTTTCCTGACACCCAGGTGGGAGAGGTCTCCTGCCTAGAGGTGTCTTTCACCTGGAGGGGTGTGTCCACTCTATTCTTGCTGCATCTGTATAAGAATTCCCCCTGTCACCTAGGTGGGAGGGATCTCCTGGCTAGAGGGGCCAGTCCCCTCTACCCTGGCTGCTGCTGTATAGGAGCTCTCCCCAGGATACCCAGATGGGAGGGGTCACCTGCCTGAAGGAGTGAATTCCCTCTACCCTGGCTGTGGAGGTATACTAGCTATCCCTGACACCCAGGTGGGAGGGATCTCTTGCCTAGTGGGGTGAGTCCCTTCTAGCCTGGTTAAGGTGGTATACATGTTGCCCACAACACCCAGGTGTGAGGGTTCTCCTGCCTGGAGGGGTGAGTTCCTTCTACCCTAGCTGTGGGGGTGTAGGAGCCCCCTCAGACACCCAGGTTGGAGGGGTCTCCCACCTGGAGAGGCGAGTCCCCTCTACTCTGGCTGGTGCACTATATGAGCTCTCCCTGACACCTGGTGGGAGGGGTATCCCTCCTGGTGGACAAGTACCCTCTTTCCTAGTTTTGGTTTACCATCCTCTATCCGAGTTTTAGAGTTCCACTTGACAGCCAGGTTGGAGGTATCAGCCGCCTGGAGGGGTGATTCCCCTCTATGCTGGCTAAGGTTGTATATAAGATCCCCACAACACCCGAGTGGGAAGGTCTCCTGCATGGATGGGCGAGTCCCCACTACCCTGGCTGTGTCGGTATAGGTGCTCCCCACACATTCAGGTTAGAGGGGTCTCTTGACTGGAGGGGTGAATCCCCTCTACCGTGGCTGCAGCAGTATTGGAGCTTCCCCTGACACCCAGGTGGGAGGGGTCTCTCGCCTGCTGGGGCGAAATCCTCTACCCTGGCTGCGGCAGTACAGGAGTTCCCTCTTCAATACCCAGATGGGAGGGTCTCATGCCTGGAAGGGCGAATCCCCTCCACCCTGGATAAGGCGCTTTACAAGCTCATTCAAAACACAGGTGGGAGGGGTCTTCCAACTGGAGGTACAAGTCCCCTCTCCCTTGCCTTCAGAGAAATACAAGCTCCCCCTGACACCCAGGTGGGATGGGCAAGTCCCCTCTACTTTGGCTGGTGCCTTATAAGAGTTCCCGGAACACCCAAGTGGGAGGGGTCTCCCATGAACAGGGGTGAGTCCTACCTACCCTGCAGCGATATATAAGAGCTTTCCACCCCCCAACACCCAGATGAGAAAGGCCTCCCACCTGAAGTGGCAAGTAGTCCCCTCTACCTGGCTGTGGTGGGATACCAGCTCCCCCCAACACCCAGGTGAAAGTGTTCTCCTGCCTGGAGGGGCCAGTCCCTGCTACCCAGCTGCAGTTGTATTTGAACCCCAACCCCACCCCAAACACACATCCAGGTGGTTAGGGGTCTCCTGCCTGGATGGGCGAGTCCCCTCTACTTTGGCTGGTGCCTTATAAGAGTTCCAGGACACCCAGGTGGAAGGGGTCTCCTGTGCACAGGGGTGAGTCCCCTCTACCCTGGTTGCAGTGGGATAGGAGCTCCCCCAGACACCCAGGTGAAAATGTTCTCCGCCTTGAGGGGCCAGTCTCTGCTATCTGCCTGCAGTAGAATAGGAGCCCCCCACCACATGCACACACACCCAGGTGGGAGAGGTCTCCCGCCTGGGGTGAGGGCGAGTCCCCTCTACCCTGGCTAAGGCTGACCTTGACACCAATGTGGGAGAGGTCTCTTGCCTGGGGGAGAAAGTCCTTTCTACTCTGGCTGCAGTGGTATAAGAGCTCCCCCTGATACCCTGGTGAGAGGGTATCTCTTCTGCCTAAGCTGCAGCTGTATAAGAACGCCCCCTCACAGACAACCATGTGGGAGCGGTCTTCCGCCTGGAGGGGTGAGTCCCCTCTACCCTGGCCAAGGCAGTATAGGAGTTACCCCATTCCCAGGTGTGAGGTGTCTCTTGCCTGGAGGTGCAAGTTGCCTCTACCCTGGTTGTTGGGGTATATGAGATCCACCTGACACCTATGTGGGAGGGGTCTACAGCCTGGAGGGACCAGTCCCCTCTACCCTGGCTGTAGAAGTATAAGAGATGTCCCTGACAAAGAAGTGGGAAGGGTCTCCTGACTGAAGCATTGAATCCCCTCTACCCTGGCTGCAAAGGTATACAAGCTCCCCCAGAGAGCCAGGTAGGAGGGGTCTCCCACATGGAGGGGCAAGTCCCCTCTATCCTGGCTGAGGCAGTATATAAGCTCCCCCTGACACCCTAGTGGGAGGAATCTCCTGCATGGATAGACAAGTGTCCACTACCCTGGTAAGGTGGTATACAAGATCTTGGTGACAGCCAGTGCCGTAGTCTGGCTAGGCACAAAATCACTAGCCACTCAAGCAGGAAGAAACTTTATTTTTTGAAACTGCCGCCAATGTTCTGTATGCCCCCGGGAAGATGCCTCACCTCTGTTGGCCCCCAAAATTATACCATCACTAGTAGAAGGGAGGAGGATACAGAAATGCCAGGACACCAAGTCAATTGATGGCTCCTAGGAAAAATTGCATCACTGGTGACACATCAGCAAAGATACGCTAGCACTACCATAATTCGCTGCATCAACAGATAGATCACAATGCATGCAAGTGATACATAGTCCAGGCAAGTTCTGTAAGCAGTTCAAAGTGGAGGAATCTATCAATATGTCCATATCCTCCCAAAATAAATAAACTCATTGATTGAGCATTACTTGTTGAGTTATTAATCATTGATGTATCAGTTTATACAGTTTGTTGTGATAACTCTCGAAGAAGTTGTAGTTTGGTTTCATCTTTATCTTCACCGGCACTGGGATGAAAATAGGAATTCTGACAATGATGCTAAAAAAATATATAACATTTCAACAGGTACTAAGAAAACAATTTTTAGAACAATTTACATTATCCTGAACAGAATTATTAAATATAATGAAAAGGAAAGGTGAAAGTAAACAAACAGATCTGTTAACCTCCTATTTGTTCATATATTAAAACAATCCTCAACAGCTGTTTACCCAAATTAAATTAAACTATTAAAATCACGTGAATAATAAAAAAAATTCGGATCCATATTCACGAGTGCTCCTCATATATGATATATGGACACATGCACAAAGAGACATACAACACAAAACAGAAGTGTGCACACGTAACATACAACACATAAAACAATAATAAAGGTCTTGTAGCTTTACCTAGGTGAAATCTCCATTGAAAAGTTTAAAAACTCCACAGTCAAAAAATAAAACTGATCAGAAAAACATTAACCTAGGTCTGTATGAGCTCAAAAATAAAATAGAACTTTATGATGTGGGAAAAAGCAATAATAAAATAGATATTGAAAAAAGCATCCTGATTAATCACTGTTGCAGATGTAAGAATAGCCAAGCTGGAGTTCTGGATATAAGTTGTTATGGATTTGAGTCAAATCATCTTCCTTTTGGTCTGTAGAAATTGTTTTGGTTAATCTCTCTGGAATCCAAATCAGCTGCTGTTCTCCCTGTGGAAAAACACAAACAGAGCCCCGACTCCAGACAATCACTGAGTCAGGACCTTTCCATTGTCCTGTTAGAATATCCTTACAAAGTACCTTAGGCTTATGTACATTTTTTGGATACAAATGTATTTCTGCAGCACTAAGCCCTGATGAATCCAAATTTAAAAAGTTTAGAGTAAAAAGGGTTATTTTAAGTTTATCTTTGGGGGATATATACCCCTTTCCAATTCCCTCCTTTTGTTTTAATAAGTACATTTTAATAGTTTGATGAGCTCTTTCAACTATGCCTTGTCCCTGTGGATTGTATGGAATTCCTGTTATGTGAGTAATGCCAAATGATGAGCAAAATTGTTTAAAAGAGGTAGAAGCATAAGCAGGACCATTATCTGTTTTTAACTGTTTTGGAACTCCCACAGTGGCAAAATTTGTAAGCAATGAGCTATAAGACCTTTAGTTTTTTTCTCCGGCATGAAGGGAGCCCATCAAAAATCTGGAAGAAGTATCAACTGTAACATGCAAATATTTTAATTTTCCAAATTCTGGCAAGTGTGTGACGTCCATCTGCCTAATATGGTTAGGTATCAGTCCTCTAGGATTGACTCCAAGATTAACTTGTGGTAAAAATGTCACACAATTTTGACATTGTTTTATTATATGTCTAGATTGTTCTTTAGTTATTTTAAAATGCTTTTGTAAAGTATTAGCATTGACATGGAATCTTTTATGAAAATTTATAGCTTCTTCTACTGTGGAGAAAATATGTATGTCATGTGTAGATTTATCTGCTAATTCATTGCCCAAACTAAGGGCTCCAGGCAATCCTGTATGTGCCCTGATATGTCCTATAAAGAATGGATCTTTTCTGTCCCAGATTAGACTTTGTATAGTGGAAAACAAAGAGAAAACAGTAGAAGAAGCAGAAATCCTACCAGCATCTTCAAGGGACACTATAGCATTAACTACATACTATCAGAAAATAAATTAAATACAGAATCTTTAAAAATTATAAAAGCTTGTAATACTGCATTAAGCTCTACCTTTTGAGCTGATTGTTTGGATACTAAAAATGTAAAAGTTTTATCAGAGGTACCTACTGCTGCTGTACCATTATTTGACCCATCAGTGAATATATTTGGAGCATTCATGATAGGGGTTTTTCTTGTAATCTTTGGAAAAACTACAGGATGCTTAGACCAAAAAGACAACAAAGGATTAGATGGTAAGTGATTATCAAATGAAACACTAGATTTACACATGATTATTGCTCAAGTATTTAACTCATTAGCTAACTCATCAATTTGACCCATAGTATATGGAGTAATAATTTTATTGGGAGAAATCCCAAACACTCCCTTTGCTGCTTTTATTCCTTTGAGTATTAATTGTCCTACAGCCTCAGGATATCTAGTAAGAATAGTGTTAGGAGAATAAGATAAATGTATCCACAATAATGGACCTTCTTGCCAAGATACTCCTATAGGAATATTTTTTGTTGGCAGTACAATAAATAATAAAGGCAAACTTATATCAATTCTATACAAATTCATATTTTCCATATATGTTTCAATGATTTTTAATGCCTTTCTTGCTTCAGGCGTCATCATGTGGGGTGAATTTGGATCTGATGGACCTTTTAGGATATCAAATAAAGGTCCCAACTCTCCTGTTGGTATGCCTAGATAAGGTCTTATCCAATTTATGTCTCCCAATAACTTTTGAAAGTCATTAAGTGATTTGAGTTGATCTACTCGTATTTGAATTTTTGGTGGACGGACCATGGTTGAGGATAATAGAACTCCTAAATAATTAATTGGAAGATCTAATTGTACTTTATCTATTGCTATCTCTAGATTATAATTTTAAAATAAATTTGTAAGTGTGGCATAACATTCTAGCAATGTGTTTTTATCTTTATGTTCCAATAACATATCATCCATATTGTGAAATATTTGTAGTTCAGGATTCTGATTTCTAAGTGGCTGGATTGCTTTGTTAACATAAATTTGACACATAGTTGGACTATTAGCCATCCCTTGAGGGAGTACTTTCCATTCATATCTCTGATCAGAACCTTCATGATTTAGTGCAGGGATAGTAAATGCAAAATGTGGACTATCCTCTGGATGAATTGGAATTGAAAAAAAAAAAAAAAAAACAATCTTTAATATCTATAGCTAAAACATACCAGGTTTTTGGTAAAGCAGACAATTGGGGAATCCCTGATTGAGCAGGTCCCATAATAACCATCTCATTATTAATGGCTCTTAAATCTTGCAATAATCTCCATTTACCAGATTTCTTTTTAATGACAAAAATGGGAGTATTATGGGGAGATATGGAAGGTTCCATATGTCCCTCCGCTAATTGTTGTTTGACCAGGTCATGGGCTACTTGTATCTTTTCTTTAGTCAGGGGCCACTGAGGAACCCACACTGGTCTTTCTGATTTCCAAGTAATTTTGATTGTCTCAGTGGCCCTTTCTGAAAACCCAATCCATGTCTATTTTTTTCTTGATCTATTTGAACTGGTGCTGTCATACCTTGTTCTTGTTCTCTTAATCTTTCTACTTTCCTAAAGCCTTGTCTAGCCCTAGTAGTGGGCGCATTAGGATTGATGTTATTTGTTAATGTCAAACCTAATTGATCTAGGACATCCCGTCCCCATAAATTTATAGGATGATGATCCAATACATAGGGCTGTATAGTTCCTTCACATCCTTCAGGGTCCTTCCAATCTAATACCATTGCACTTCTATGGGGATTAGTTGCCACTCCTAGGCCTCGAAGCATTTGAGTGGCTTGTTGTAATGGCCAATGTTTTGGCCATTCTTGATGAGATATGATGCTAAGGTCAGCACCTGTGTCCAGTAGTCCATTAAAGTCATGTCCTTGAATATTTAGTTTTAGCATGGGGCAAGAATCTAAATTTAAAGACAGCATAGCCCAATCTACACCTGTGGAGCCTAATCCCTTGGAACCTCTTTCGACAGTACGACTGGAAAATTTATCATGCAGGCTGGGTATTATTAATAAATGTGCTATTCTATCTCCTGGTGAAATTACTGATATACCTCTTGGAGAACTAGCTATAATTTTTATTTCACCCCCATAATCAGGATCAATTACCCCAGGACTTATCATAATTCCTTTTAGTGTTGAAGAACTGTGTCCCAATAATAAGCCTACTGTTCCTTGGGGAAAAGGTCCTTTTATTCCTGTGGGAATGATTTGAACTCCCATCTCTGGAGTTAGTACTGCTCTGGCAGAGGCACAGATGTCCAACCCTGCACTCCCTCTAGTTTGTCTGATGAGGGATTTAATGGATAATGCTTCCTGGGCAATACCTTGATGGTGCTTCTGGGTTCCTCCATTGCCCCGTATATTTGTGGTTTGGGGCCCCGGAGCATTGGGCCCTCCAGTCCGTTTTTTGGCAATGGAGCCTGATGCCTTTCTCCATGATATCGTGGGTAAACACTTGGTCCTTTTCTGTTTTTTGATAACGGAATACCCTCTATGGTGGTTTGAGAATGGCATTCATTAGCCCAATGTTTCCCTCTACAGCATCATGGGCAAATAGCCGGTATTCTATTCCTTTGATACCTAGCTTTGTTAAATCCTCCTCCTATGGGGCAACTCCTTTTAAAATGTCCTGTTTGTCACAATTGTAGCTTGTTTTGGCCTGGCATCTAAAGCCTGTTGTACTGCTGCTAAGACTTGCCCGTGTTCATTAATGTCTCTACATAATTTAATATATGTGTTTAAATCTTCATGTCTCCATAGTCTAATGACCTCTCTGCAGCAACGATTTGCTTGGTCATAAGCCAGTTGTTTTATAAATGGCATTGCCTGTTCTGTATCTCCAAATATTCTAGAAGCTGTTTGAATAAGCCTATCTCCAAATTCAGCATAAGGTTCATTAGTTCCTTGTATTACCTTAGATAATTGTCCTTGTAAATCTCCATGCCCCTGTAAAGTTTTCCATGCCCTAACCGCATCTACAGCAATTTGTGCGTATATGCAAGGATCATATTCAATTTGTTGCCGTTGACCCTCATAAGGTCCTTTTCCTAATAACATATCTAGATTTCTTTGAGGGTAACCAGCTGCTGCATTTCGCCTAGCTGTCTCTATGCAAAATTCCTCATTGGCAACCTTCCATAACAAATATTGTCCTCCATTTAGCACAGATCGACACATGTTAGCCCAATCTGCTGGCATCATGTCTAAGTTGGTAATGGATTCGACCATGCTAACAGTGAAGGGTGCTTGCGGCCCATAAGTTGTTACAGCCTCCTTTAATTGCTTCACTGTTTTGAAATCTAAAGTATGGTGAATTCGTTGCCCTCCTTCCTGCTCAAGTACAGGGCATGCTAATCTTTGAGGTCCTGCCTCAGGATTCTGTCCATCAACTACAGGAGTTGAGGGCCGCTCAACTGTAGATGGAGCTGTTGGTTGAATTACGCCCTCTGGTGATAGAATGGATTTAGTAGCAGCCTCCTGTTGTAATTTCCCGCCTGATGGTTGTTTTTCCTCTAAGCTTTCTTTCTTCAAATTTTCCTCTGTCTGACTAGCTTGGGAGACCTTCTCTTTTGCTTGACCTAACATGTTTTCTACCATAGTCTGGATCTCTAACAATTTACTTAACAGTTTTTTGGTTTTTTTTTTACTAGTTTCTAATCTACTATAAAGGTAACGCAACCCAATAAGATAGCATAAAACAAAACAGAAACAGAATGAAACAAAAATGGAACAAAGAATAGTTGTATCAATTTTCTCTTTCTCGGGGCCGAACAACTTTAAACCTTGAGCCAACCGTTTTTCCCAGTTTGCCTGAGAACGTTCTAGGGATAGGCAGCTTGAAACAAAAACAAAACAAATCAAAACAAGAACACATTGTTTTTTGAAATGGTCACCCATTTTGTCGCCTTCCCTCAGGGGCGAGCAATTTTACTCACCTCCAAGCTTCAGGCGTTCCCCATATGGGCCACAAAATGCCATAGTCTGGCTAGGCACAAAATCACGAGCCACTCAAGCAGGAACAAACTTTATTTTTTGAAACTGCCGCCAATGTTCTGTACCCCCCAGGAAGATCGCCGATCCACACATGCAGCATTCTCCCCCAACCCCCAGAGGAAGTTCCTCCCCTGGAACTCCCTCCTACTGTACTTCCCCAACCAATGGGAACTCTCCAGGAGTCCTGTAGCAGGTGGAGTTGAACAGCAAGAGTCCAATATCCATATGAATGCAAATCTTAACATAAGCATATCATCTCAATGGCTATCTGGTGTCACCTTTCAACCAAAAATGCCATGCATCATATACTTGGCTGACTCTTAGCAACCCAGGTGAAATGGGTCTCTTGCCTGGAAGGGTGAGTCCCCACTACCCTGCTGCCGTGGTATACAAGCTCCCCCACACACAACCAGTTTGAAGAGACTTGCGCCTGAATGGGTGACTCTCCTCAAACCTGGCTGTGAAGGTATAAGAGCCCCCTCCTACTCCCAGGAGGGGGGTCTCACGCATGGAAGGGCGAGTCCCCTCTACCCTGGCAAAGCAGTATAGGAGTTAATCTTATTAGCAGGTTGTAGGTGGTAGGTGTTTCTCACCTGGAGGTGTGAGTTGCCTTGAAGGTGGCTGCTGGGGTATATGAGCTCCACCTCACACCCAAGTTGGAGGGGTCTTCTGCCTGAAGGGGTGGGTCTATTGTTCCTTGGCTGCAGCAGTTAAGGAGCTTCCCCTGACACCCAGGTGGGAGGGTGACTTCCATCTACCCTGGCTGATGGGGTGTACCAGCGCTCCCAGACACCTAGGTGGGAGTGGTCTTCTGCTTAGAAGGAGGAGTCCCCTCTATTCTGGCTACTGTGGTATAGGACCTCAGCCCCCATACCCAGATGGGAGGGGTTTCCCACCTGAAGGGGTGAGTCCCGTCTACCCTGGCTGCAGTGGTTTACTAGCTTTCACCGATACCCAGGTTGGATGAGTCTCTCGCCTGGAGAGGCCAGTCCCCCTCTACCATGGCTGTGGTAGTACATGGGATCCCCCTGACACACAGGTGGGAAGGGTCTCCTGACTGGAACAGCGAGTCCCCTCTACTCTGGCTGCAAAGGTATACATGCTCCCCCTGACACCCTAGTGGGAGGGGTCTCCTGCCAGGAGGGGCAAGTATTTTCAACCCTGCCTGTGGTGGTATATGAGTTCCCTCCCACAGCCTGGATGAGCGAGTCTCCTCTACCCTGGTTAAGGTGGTATACAAGCGGCCCCCTACACACAGGTGGGAGTGGTCTTCAACCTGGAAGGGCGAATCTCCTCTACTTTAGCTCTTGCCATATAAGAGCTCCCAGTACACACTAGTTGAAGGGTTCTTCCACCTGCAGGGGCGTGTTCCCTCAATACTGGCTGTGGCAGTATAGGAGCTGCCCTGGAACCCAGGTGGGAGGGGTCTCCCACCTGTAGGGGTGAGTCCCCTCTACCCTGGCTGCTGCAGTAACCAAGCTCCCCTGGAAACCCAGGTGAGAGGGGTCTCCTGATTGGAGGGGCAAGTCCCCTCTACCCTGGCTGCATAGGTATAGGAGCTCACCCAGACACCCAGGTAGGAGGGGTCTCCTGCCTAGAGGTGTGAGTCCACTCTATTCTGGCTGCTGCCTTTTAGGAGATCCCCTGGATACCCAATTGGAAGGTGTCTCCTGCCAGGAGGGTGGAGTCCCCTAGACCCTGCTGCAGTGGTATAGGAGCTCCTCAGGACACGCAGGTGGAAGGGGTCTCCCACCTGGAGGGGCAAGTCCCCTCTTTCCTGGCTTCAGCAGTATATGAGCTCCCCCCAACACCCAGGTCAGAGAGGTCTTCCTCCTGAAGGGGAAAGTACCCTCTACCATGGCTGCGGTAGTATATAGCTCCATCAGACACCCAGGTGGGAGGGGTCTTCTGCCTGGAGGGGCAAGTCCCTCTACCCTGGCTGCATCTGGATAAGAGCTCCCCCTGACACCAATGTGTGAGAGGTCTCCTGCCTGGAGGGTGAGACAACTCTACCCTGGCTGTGGTGGTATCCAAACTACCCCAACATACAGGTAGGAGGGGTCTTTTGCATGAAAGAGCGAGTCCCTCTACCCTGGCTGCCGTGGTATAGGAGCACATGCCCCATACCCATATGGGAGGTGTCTCCCACCTGAAGGGGTGAGTACCCTTTTCCCTGGCTCCAGTGGTATACTCCAGTAGTATACTACCTGACACCCAGGTGAGAGGGGTCTCCTACCTGGAGTGGCTTGTCCCGTCTCTCTTGGCTGGGGCAAGTATATGAGTGCCCCCCGACAATCTTGTGGGAGGGGAATCTTGTCTGGAGTGGCGAGTCCCCTCTACCTTGGCTGCTGCAGGATAGGCAATCCCTCGGACACCCAAGTGAAAGTGGTCTTCTGCCTGTGGTTTTGAGTCCTTGCTACCCTGCCTGCAGCTGTATATGAGCCCCTCTCCTCAGGACACAAAGGTGGGAGGAGTCTCCCACCTTTAGGGGCAAGTCCCTTCTACCTTGTCTGGGGTGGTATACGAGCTCCCCCTGAAACCCAGATGGGAGGGGTCTTCTGCTTGGAGTGGAGGGTCACCTTTACTCTGCCTGTGGTGGTATATGAGCTCCCCTGACAACCAGTTGTTAGAGGTCTCCCACCTAGTGGTTTGAGTCCCCTATATCCTGGCTGCAGCTATATATGAGCTCCCCTCAATAGCCAAATTGGAGGGGTCTTCTGCCTGGAGTAGCAAGTATCCTCCACCCTGGTTAAGGCAGTATACAAGCTCCCCAGGACAAATAGGAAGGAGGGGTCTTCTGCCCGGAGGCGGCCAGTCACTTCTACCCTGGCTGCAGCAGTATAAGAGCTCTTCCCCAATACCCAGGTGGGAGGGATCTCTTGCCTGGAGGAGTGAGCACCTTTATCATGGTTGCCGCAGTATAGGAGCTCCTCAGACACTCAGGTGGGAAGGGTCTCCCACCTGCAATGGCAAGTCCACTCTTAACCTGCCTGCAGTGGTATATGAGCTCCCCTCCACAATCAGTTGGGAGCGGTCTCCCGCCTGGAGGGGCGAGTCGCCTCTACCTTGGATTCGGTGATGTATGAGCTACCCCAGATACCCAACTTGGAGGGGTCTCCCGCATGGAGGGGCGAGTCCCCTCTACTCTGGCTTGGGAGGTATAAGAGACTCCCCACCCTACACCTAGGTGGGAGAGGTCTCCGGCTTGGAGGGGATAATCCACTCTACCCTGGCTGTGGCAGTAAAGGAGCTCCCATGACATTCTGGTGGTAGGGGTGTCCTGGTTGGAGGGGAGAGTCCCCTCTACCCTGGCTGCTGCTGTATACATGCTCTCCCAGACGCCTAGGTGGAAGGAGACTTTCACCTGGAGGGGCAAGTCACCTCTACATTTGCTAAGGTGGTATGAAAGCCCCCCGTACACTCAGGTGAGAGGGGTCTCCCGCTGGAGTTGCGAGTCCCCTCTACCCTGGCTGGTGCCCTATAAGTGCTGCAGGAACACCCAGGTTGAAGGGTCTCCTGCCTAAACAGGCAAACCCCTCTACCCTGGCTGTGGCAGTATAGGAGCTCCCCATGACACCCAGGTGGGAGGGGTCTCCCACCTGTAGAGGCAAGTCCCCTGTATCCTGACTACGGTGTTATTCGAGCTCCCCCCAACACCCAGGTGGGAGGGTTTACCGACCTGTAGTCCCCACTTTCCTGGCGGTGGTGGTATATGAGCTCTTCCTGACACCCAGGTGGGAGGGGTAACCGGCTTGGAGAGGCTATCCCCTCTACCCTGGCTGCGACAGTACACAAGGTTCCCTGTACACCCAGGTGGATGGTGTCTCCCTCCTGTAGTGGCAAATCCCCTCTACCCTGTCTGGGGTGGCATATGAGCTCTCCTGACAACCATGTGTGAGGGGTCTCCCTTCTAGTGGCTCGAGTCCCTGCTATCCTGGCTGTGGGGGTCATGATATCCCCCCTCAATACCCAGATGAGAGGGTCTCATGCCTGGAGGGACAAGTCCCCTCCACCCTAGCTAAGGCGGTATACAAGCTCCTCCAAAACACAGGTGGGAGGGGTCTTCGGACTGGAGGTGTAAGTCCCCTCTCTCTTGGCTTCAGAGGAATACAAGTTTTGCCAACATCCAGTTGGGAGGAGTCTCCCGCCTGGAGGGGCGAGTCCCCTCTACTTTGGCTGGTGCCTAAAAAGGGTTCATGGGACACCCAGATGTGAGGGGTCTCCCGCATGCTGGGGTGAGTACCGTCTACCCTAGCTGAGGCAGGATACGAGCTCCCCCTGACACACAGGTGAAAATGTTAATCCGCCTTCAGGGCCCAGTCCCTGCTACCCGGCTGCAGTTGTATAAGAACCCCCCACACACACACACACACACACACACATCCATGTAAGAGGGGTCTCCGGCCTAGGGGGAACAATTCCCCTCTACCATGGAACTGGGATGTACATGGTCCCCAAGACACCCAGGTGGTAGGGGTGTCCAGCATGGAGGAGTGAGTCCCCTCTACTCAAGCAGCGGTGGTGTACAAGCTCCCCACCATGCCCAGATGAGTGGGGTCTCCCGCCAGAAGGGGGGGAGTCCCCTCTACCCTGGCTGCAATGGCATACTAGTTTTCCTTGACACCCTGGCGGGAGGGTTTTCCTGCCTGAAAAGGCGAGCACCCTGTACCCTGGCTGTGAGAGTAGAGAAGCTCTCCCCTACACACAGCTGGAAGAGGTCTCCAGCCTGGAGGGGCAAGTCCCCTGTACCCTTGCTGCAGTGGAATACATGCTCCCCCAGACACCAATATGGAAGGGGTCACCAGGCTAAAGGGGCGAGTCCCCTCTATCATGGTTGAGGCTGTATAAGAGGTCCCCCAACACCAATGTGGGAGGGGTCTCACCCCTGGAGGGGCAAGTCCCCTCTTCCATTGTTATGGCAGTATATGAGTTACCCTGATACCCATTTGGGAGGAGTCTCCCTCCAGGAGGCTAGAGGCCCCTCTATCTTACTGCAGTGGTATAGGAGTTCCCCAGGACACCCAGGTGGAAGCAGTCTCCCACCTGAAGGGGAAAGTACACTCTACCATGGCTCTGGTGGTATAAGAGCTCTCCCTGACACCCAGGTGGGAGGGGTCTCCTGCATGGAGGGGTGAGTTCACACCACCCTGGCTGCAGGGGTATATGAGCTCCACCCCTACACCAGGTGGGAGGGGACTTCCGCCTGGCAGGCGAGTCAACTCTACTCTAACTGCAGAGGTATAGGAACTCCCACTCCCATACCCAGGTGGCAGGATCTGTCACATAGAGGGGCCACTCGCCTCTACCCTGGCTGCTGCAATATAAGAGCTACCCTGACACCCTGTTGAGAGGGGTCTCCTGCCTGAAAGGGAAAGAACTCTCTACCCTGGCTGTGGTGGTATATGAGCTCTCCTGGACACCCAGGTGGGAGGTGTCTCCCGCCTTGATGCGGGAGTCCCTTTACCCTGGCTAAGGTGGTATACAATCTCCCTGAGACACCCAGGTGGAAGGGATTTCCTGCCTGGAGGGGCGAGTCCCCTGAACCCTGGCTGCTGCAGTATAGGAGCTCTCCTGACACCCAGGCAGGAGGAGTCTCCCGCCTGGAGGGTAGAGTCCCCTGGACACTACAGGAGCTCCCACTGATACCCAAGTGGGAGATGTCTCCCAACTGGAGGGGAGAGTCGCCTCCACCCTGGCTCTGGAGATATTGGAGCTTCCCCCCACACTCAGGGTGGAGGGGTCTCTTGCCTTGAGGGGTGATTCCCCTCTCCAATTGTTGCAGCAGGATAAGAGCTCCCTCTGACAATCAGGTGAAAGATGTCTCATGCCTGAAAGGGCAAGTCCCTGTTACCCTGGCTAAGGCAGAATACAAGCTCGCCCTGGCACCAAGATGGGAGGGGTCTGTCACCTGGAGGAGCCTGTCCACTCTACTTGGTGACTGCAGTATATGAGCTTCCACTGACACCCAGGTGGGAGGATTCTTCCGCCTGGAGGGGCGAGTTGGCTCTCCCCTGGCTGCTGCTATATAGGAGCTCCTCCAGACATCCAGGTGGGAGGGGTCTCCAGCAAGGAGGGGCGAGTTTCCTCTCCCCTGGTTGCTGCATTATATGAGCTGCACCTGCACCCTGATGGGAGGGGTCTCCCTCCTGGAGGGGCAAGAACCCTCTACCCTGTCTGCTGTGGTATATGACCTCCCCTGACACGCTGGTGGTAGGAGTCTTTCACCTGGAGGGGCGAGTCTCCTCTACCCTGGGTAAGGTGTTATACAAGCTCCTCCTGACACCCGTTTGGGAGGGGTCTCCCACTACCCTAACTACAGTGTTATATGAGCTCCCCAACCCACACTCAGTGGGCGGGATCTCCCTCCTGGAGAGGCAAGTCCCCTCCACCCTGGCTGGCTGTGGCAGTATAAGAACTCCCTCTAACACCCAGGTTGGAGGGATATCCCGCCTTGAGGGGCGAATCCCCTCTACCCTGGCTGTGACAGTATAAGAGCTCCCCCTGACACCCAGGCAGAAAGTGTCCCCCTCCTAGAATAGCGAATCCACCTGAGGCTGTGGAGGTATACAAGCTTCCTGAGACACCCAGGTAGGAGGGGTCTCCCACCTGGAGGGGAAAGCCCCCTCTACTTTGGCTGGTGCCATATAAGAGCTCCCAGGACACCCATGTGGGAGGCATCTCCCAACTGGAAGGGTGAGGCCCCTCTACCCTGGCTACAGGGTATAGGAGCTCCCCCAGACACACAGGTGGGAGGGGTCTCCCGACTGGAAAGGCAACTCCCCTCTAACCTGGCTGCAGCAGTACAGGAGCTCCCATGACACCCAGGTGGGAGGGGTCCCTCGCCTGGAGGGGCAAGTCCCTGCTACCGTGGCTGTGGTGGTATATGAGCTCCCCTTGACACCCAGGTGGGAGGGGTCCTCACCTGGAGTGGCAAGTCCCCTCTACCATGGCTGTGGCACTATACAATCTCCTCCTGACACCCTGGTTGGAGGTGTCTATTACCGGGTGCAGCAAGTACCCTCTACACTGGATGCAGTGGTATATGAGCTCCCCCCACACCCAGGTGGGAGGGGTCTCCCATCTGGAGGGGCAAGTCGCCTCTACCCTGGCTAAGGTGGTATACAAGCTCCCTGAGACACCCAGGTAAGAAGGAGTCTCCCGCTTGGAGGGGCGAGTCCTCTCTACCTTGGCTGCTGCAGTACAGGAGCTCTCCTGACACCCAGTTGGGAGGAGTCTCCCGCTTGGAGGCAGAGTCCCCTGGACTCTGCCTGTGGTGGTATAGGAGCTCCCACTGACACCCAGGTTTTAAGTATCTCCCAACTAGAGGGGTGAGTCACCTCCACCCTGGATGTGGATATATAGGAGCTCCCCCCGAAACCCAGGTGGGTGGGGTCTCCCAATTGGAAGGGCGAGTCCCTTCTACCCTGACTGTAGAGGTATAGGAGCTCACCCAGACACCCAGGTGGGAAGGGTCTCCCGACTGGAAGGGCAAGTCCGCTCTACCCTTACTGCAGTGGTATAGGATCTCCCCTGATACCCAATTGGGAGGAGTCTCCCTCCAGGAGGCTAGAGGCCCCTCTATCTTACTGAAGTGGTATAGGAGTTCCTCAGGACACCCAGGTGGAAGCAGTCTCCCACCTGAAGGGGAAAGTATACTCTCTACCATGGCTCTGGCGGTATAAGAGCTCTCCCTGACACCCAGGAAGGAGGGGTCTCCTGCATGGAGGGGTGAGTTCACACTACCCTGGCTGCAGGGTTATATGAACTCCACCCTTACACCCAGGTGGGCTGGGACTTCTGCCTGTAAGGGGGAGTCCACTCTACCCTAACTGCCGAGGTATAGGAGCTCCCACTCCCATACCCAGGTGGCAGGGGTCTCTCACATAGAGGGGCCACTCCCCTCTACCCTGGCTGCTGCAATATAAGAGCTCCCTCTGACACCCTGTTCAGAAGGGTCTCTCGCCTGAAGGGGAAAGAACCCTCTATCCTGTCTGCAGTGGTATATGAGCTCCCCTGGACACCCAGGTGGTAGGTATCTCCCACCTTGATGCAGGAATACCTCTACTCTGGCTAAGGTGGTACAAGCTCCCTGCAATACCCAGGTGGGAGGAGTCTCCTGCCTGGAGGGACAAGTCCCCAGTAACCTAGCTGCAGCGGTATAGGAGCTCCACCTCCAACACCCATATGGAAGGTGTCTCCTGCCTGCAGTTGTTAGTCCCCTCTACCTTGGCTGCAGGTGTATAAGGGCTGCCTCTGACACCCAGGTGGGAGGGGTCTCTTGCCAGGAGGAGCAAGTTCCCTCTACCCTGGCTACTGCAGATTAGGAGTTACCATGACAACCAGGTTTGAGGAGTCTCCTGCCTATTGGGTAGAGTCCCCTCTACACTGCCTGCAGTTGTATAGGGGTTCCCTCAGAAGCCCAGGTAGAAGGGGTCTCATGCCTGGAGGGGCCAGTGCCCTCTACCCTGCAGCAGCATAAGAGCTCTGCCTGAAACCCAGGAGGGAGGGTCTCCCTCCTTGAGGAGCGAGTCCCCTCTACCCTGGCTGTGGTGGTTTAGTATCTCCCCCAACACACCCAGGTGGGAGGGGTCTCCCCCATGGAGGGGCAAGTGTACTCTACCCTGTGTGTGGCAGTATAGGAGATCCCCCTGACACACAGGTGGGAAAGGTCTCCCGACTGGAGTATCGAGTCCCCTCTACCCTGGCTTCAGAGATATACAAGCTCCCTCAGACACCCAGGTGGGAGGGGTCTAGTGCATGGAGGGGTGAGTTTCCTCTATCCTGTCACCCTGGAGGGAGGGGTCTTTCGCCAAGAGGTGCAGGTACATTCTACTGTGGCTTTGGTGTTATATGAGCTCCCGCAGACAGACAGGTTGGAGGGGTCTCCAGCCTGGATGGGAGAGTCTCCTCTACCCTGACTAAGGTGGTATACAAGTTCCCCGAAACACCCTGGTGGTAGGGGTCTCCCGCCAGGAGGGGCAAGTACTTTCTACCATGGCTGGGGTAGTATATGAGCTCCAGATGACAGCCAAGTTGGAGGGGTCTCCTGCCTGGATGGGCAAGCCTCCTCTACCCTCTCTCAGGTGGTATACATGTTCCCCACAACAACCTGGTGAGAGGGGTCTCCTGCCTGGACGGGTGAGTCCTCACTACTCTGGCTGCAGAGGTATAGGCACTCCCCCCCACCCAGGTGGGAGAGTCTCCCGCCTGAAGGGGCGAGTCCCCTCAACCCTGGCTTTGGAGGTATAAGAGCCCCCTCCTACTCCCATTAGGAGTGATGTCCCACCTGGAGGGCTGAGTCACTGCTACCCAGGGTGCTGGTGTATGGGATACCCCCTCGCCAGACATCCATGTGGGAGGGTTATTCCACCTGGAGGGACGAGTCTCCTCTACCCTTGCTAAGGTGGTATAGGAGTTAACTCCAATCCCAGTTGGGAGGTGTCTCTCGCCTGGAGGTTCGCGTCGCCTCTTCCCTGGCTGCTGGTGTATAGGAGCTCCACCTGATACCCAGGTGAGAGGGGAATTCTGCCTGGAGGAGTGAGTCCCCTCTACCCTGGCTAAGGCTGTATAGGATTTACTCCCATTCCCAGGTGGGAGGGGTTTCTCTACTGGAGGTGCTTATTGCCTCCCCTTGCTCCTGGGCTATATGAGCTCCACCTGACACCTAGGTAGGTAGGATCTTCCACCTGGAGAGGCGAGTCCACTGGACCCTGGCTGCAGTGGTTATGGAGCTTCCCCTGACACCCAGGTGGGAGTGATCTCCTGCCTAGAAGGGTGACTTCCCTCTACCGGGCCTGTAGAGGTTTACCAGCTTTCCCAGACACCCAGGTGGGAGGGGTCTCCTGCTTAAAAGCCTCTATTCTGGCTGCTGTGGTATAAGAGATCCTGGCTACATACCAAGATGGGAGGGGTCTCCCTCCTGAAGGGGAGTGTCCCCTCTACCATGGCTAAGGCAGTATAGGAGTTTCCCCCATTCCCAGGTATGAGGTGTCTCTCTCCTGGAGGTGCAAGTTGCCTCTACCCTGGAGCTCCCCCCCCATACCAAGATGGGAAGTGTCTCCCAGTGGAAGTGGTGAGTCCCCTCTACCCTGACTCTCGAGATACAGGAGCTCCCCCACATACACCCAGGGGAGAGTGGTCTCTTTCCTTTTAAGGTCTCCTGCCTGGAGGGCCCTCTACAATGGCTGCGGCAGGAAAAGAGTTTCCCCTGACAACCAGGTGAAAGGGGTCTCCCGCCTGGAGGGGTGAGTCCCAGCTACTCTGGCTGCAGCTGTATACCTGCCCCCCCCCCAAACATTCAGGTGTGAGGTATCTCTTGCTTGGAGGGGTGAGTCCCCTCTACCCTGGATAAGGTGGATTACAAGCTCGCCCTGGAACCAAGATGGGAAGGGTCTCTCGCCTGGAGGAGTGTGTCCACTCTACTCTGTCTGCAGCAGAATATGACTTTCCCTGAATCCAGGTGTGAGGGGTCTTCTGCCTGGAGGTGCGTGTCCCCTGTACCCTGGCTCTGGCGGTATAGGAACTCCCCCCCAACACCCTGGTTTTGGGGATTCCTGACTAGAGAGGCGAGTCCCCTCTACACTGGCTGCAATGGTATAGGAGATCCCATGACACCCAGGTGGGAGGGGTCTCCCTTCTGGAGCAATGAATCCCCTGTACCGTTGATGTGGCTAGTATACAATCTCTCCCAGATACCCAGATGGGAGGGGTCTGCCTCCTGGAGGGGCAAGTCTTCTCTACCTTAGCTAAGGTGGTATAGAAGTGCACCCTTACACACAGGTGGGTGTGGTCTTCCACAGGGACAGGTGAGTCCCCTCTATCCTGGCTGTGGCAGTATACAAGCTCCCCTGACACCCAGGTGGGAGGGGCATCCCGCCTGGAAGGGTGAGTCCCCTCTACTTCAGCTCTTTCCATATAAGAGCTCCTACTACACCCTGGGGGGAAGGGTCTTCTGCCTGCAGGGGTGTGTTCTCTCTACCTTTTCTGTGGCAGTATTGGAGCTCTCCAGGACATCCGTATGGAAGGGGTCTTCCATCAGGAGGGTAGAGTTTCCTCTACCCCGTCTGCAGTGGTATAGGAGCTCCCCAGCCACCCAGGTGGGAGGGGTCTCCTGCCTGAAGTGGAAATTACCCTCTACCATGGCTGCGATAGTATAAGATCTCCCCCTGACACCCAGGTAGGAGGGGTCTCTCACCTTGACAGGCGAGTCCCCCCTATCCTGGCTGTGGTGGTATACAAGCTCACGCCCCACACCCAGGTGGAAGGGGTATCCCACCTGGAAGAGCGACAGTCCACTCTACTTTGGCTGGTGCCATATAAGAGCTCTCGAGACACCCAGATGTGAGAAGTCTCCCACCTGCAAGGGCTAGTCTCCTATATCCTGGCTGCAGCGGTATAAGAGCTTCCCCTGAAATCCAGGTGGGAGAGGTCTCCCGCTTGGAGGGGCGAGTCCCCTCTACCCTGGCTAAGGCGGAATACAAGCTTGCCCTACCACCAAGATGGGAGGGGTCTCTTGCGGGAGTAGTGTGTTTACTCTACCCTGGGTGCAGCAGTATGAGTTATCCCTGACACTCAGGTTAGAGGGATCTTCCTCTTGGAGGGGCTCATTCGCTCTCCCCTGGCTGCCCCTGTATAGGAGCTCCCCCATACATCCAGGTGCAAGGAGTCTCTTGCCTAGAGGGGCGAGTCCCTTCTACCCTGGCTGCAGTGGTGTAGGAGCTCCCACAGACACCCAGGTGGGAGAGGTCTCCCGCAAGGAGGGACAAAACCCTCTACCCTGGATATGGTGGTATATGAGCCCCCCCCACACCCACATGGGAAGGGTCTCCAATATAGATGGGCGAGTCTGCTCTACCCTAGCTGCAGCAGTGTATGAGCTCCATCTGACACCCTGGTGGGAAGGGACTCCCACCTGGAGGGCCAAGAACCCTCTAACCTGGGTGCTGTAGTATATGAGCTCCCCTGACACCCAGGTGGGAGGTTTCTCCCACCAGAGAGGCGAGTCCCCTCTACTCTGGATAAGATGTTATACAAGCTCCCAGCTACACCCAGGTGGGAGAGTTCTCCTCCCTGGAGCGGCAAATCCCCACTTCCCTGGCTACCATGGTATATGAGGTCTTCCACCCACACCCAGGTATTTGGGGTCTCCCACCTGGAGGAGCAAGTCCCCTCTACCCTGGTTGGTGCAGTATACTAGCTTCACCTGACAACCAGTAGGGAGGGATCTCCCACAAGGAGGGGCAAAACCCTCTACCCTGGATATGGCAGTATATGAGCCCCCCCACTGTACCCACATGGGAGGGGGAGTTCTCCCACCTGGAGGGTCGTGTCACCTCTATTCTGGCTGTGACGGTATAAGAGCTCCCCCTGACACCCAGGTGGGAGGGGTATTTGCCTGGAAGGGCAATTCCCCTCTACTAGGGCTGTGGCAGGATAAGAGTTCCCCCCGACACCCTGGTAGGAAGGGTCCTCAACCTAGAGCAGGGAATCCCCTCTACCCTAGCTGTGCAGGTATAAAAGTTTCCCCAGACACCCAGTTGGGTGGGGTATCCTGACTGGGGGGGGGCGAATCCCCTCTACCCTGGCTTTGGTGGTATACTAGCTATACAAGACCCCAGCACCCAGGTGGGCGGGGTCTCCCACCAAGAGGGGTGAGTCTCCTCTACTTTGGCTGGTGCCATATAAGAGCTCCCAGGACACTCATGTGGGAGGCTTCTCCCAACAGGAGCAGCGAGTCCCCCCTACCCTGGCTGGGAGGTATAGGAGCTCCCCCAGTCACCCAGGTGGGAGGGGTTTCCCAACTATAGGTTCCAGTCTCCTCTAACTTGGATGCAGTGGTATAGGAGCTCCCCTGATACCCAGGTGGTAGGGGTCACCAGCCTGGCAGGGCAAGTACCCTCTACACTGGCTGTGGTGATATATGTGCTCCCTTCGACACCCAGGTTTGAAGGGTCTTTGCCTGGAGAGGTGAGACCCCTCTAGCCTGGCTGCAGTGGTATACAAGATCCCCACAACACTCAGGTGGGAGGGGTCTCCCGACTGGAGGCATGAGTCCCCTCTACCCTGGTTGGGGCAGTGTACTAGCTCCCAGGACACCCAGTTGGGAGGGGTCTCCTGCCTGCAGGGGTGAATCCCCTCTACTCTGCCTGTGGAGGTACACAAGTTCCCCCAGAAACCCAGGTGAAAGGGGTCTACCACCTGAAGGGGGCGAGTCCCTGCTACCCTGGCTGCAGCTGTATAGGAGCCCCCGGTACAAACCCAACTGTGAGGGGTCTCTTGCCTAGAGGGGCGAGTCCTTGATATTCTGGCTGTGCCTTGATATGAGCTCCCCCTGAAACCCAGGTGAAAGGGGTATCCCACCTGGAGGGATGAGTCCTTCATATCCTGGATGCAGCTGTACATGACCCCCCGCCCTGGGCACCCAAGTGGAAGGGATCTCACAACCGTAGTAGGCTGAGGCAGAATGCAAGCTAGCCTGGATATGAACATGTGAGGGGTCTCTTGCCTGGAGGAGCCAGTCCTCTCTACCCATGCTGCATAGGCATAAGAGCTACCACAGACAACCATGTCCTTTTTCATTCACCCAGGCCCAGGTGCAAGCACTTGGCTCCCTATTACCAGGCCTGGCTCCATTCTTGAGCCCCTGGCTACCCTTCTTGAGGACCCAGTCCCTGTCCCTTGATTTCAGGCCCCTTTTACTGGCCCACTCCTGTCCCTCCTCTCTGATTCCCTCAGGCTGTGGTATACTGGCACTGCCCAGACCCTCTGCTCCCCCTGCTACTCCCCAGCCTATGCTGCTCAAAAGGGTCCTGGCAGCCAGATACCCCCCCCCACTTCTGCACACCAGGTTTCCCCTCACAGTACCCTCTTTGGCCCCTCCTTTTGTCCAGGTCCCTCTCTGAGGGTCTCCTCACATGGGTCAGAGGAGCAGAATTGACTTGCCTCTGCTCCCTGAATCTCCCTATGGAAAACACAGCCCTGCCACTTGCCTGAGTCCTCATAACTGTGTGAACCTGGAGGCATGACAGTTAACATGGATTTGTTTCAACCCAGCCCTGAGAAATCCCTTCTCTTCCCACCCCTGCCCTCTTGCCTTGCATGCTGCCCCTAGGAAAACCCAGCCCTCCCTAACCCTGACCTTTGCCCTCGAGTCCCTAGGCCTGGGCATTCGCCTGAGCCCTGACAAAGTTCCTCAAGGCCCTTGGCATAGCAAGGAGTCTCTCCATGTTGGGTCTGACCTGGGGGCCCCTTGCTTGGGCTCCCCTGTGGACTCCCCTAGGTGCCCCTTGGCTTCTCCTGGTCCTCAAACAGCCCCTTCCTCCCCTTCACCTCGCGCTTTTTTTTTTTCTGGCGTTTGTAGGTCTCCTGCTCCTTCGGTCACCCATCACCATTGATCTGGTGGGTCCCTTGCCTAGGTACCTGACTTGGGTCCTGGCTCTCGCCCCTATGAGCACCCACCCTGACCCCGTGTCGTTCCCTCCCGTCACCCTCCTTCTGGCCCCTTTCCTTTTCCTGGCCTCCTTTGCCAGGATCCTGGCTGTAGAATCTCATCTGATCCAGGGTGCCTTGTGGGAAACAATGCACTGCCCCTCAACTGGGCCCCTTGCGCACACTGGGTGCTTCGTCCAGCACCAGGAACCCTGAAACCTGGAGGTGGCCCTGGGCCTGGAGCCTGACTGCCCCCTGCTGGATCCCTGTCTTCCTTCCCAAATCTTGTCCACTGTCCTGAGCCCACTGCCCAAGGCCTGGCCCTTGGCTCTCCGTCCCTCTGGCCTGCTTCCTCACTTGAGACTCTGGAAGAAGTTCTTGCTCCGGGCTTCCCTGGGCTTGAAATATGAGCTTCTCTGGGGACAGTACCCTACTCCCCTTGGCTTCCTTGAACCTCAGAACCCTACTGTCACCAGCCTGCCCAGCCTGCCATTACCTTCCATTTCCTGGCCTGGGCCCTCCTCTTGGTGCCTAGCCTGGGCTCCTTTCTTGAGTCCTGGCCTGCACCCCATCAACACCTTTCCTCTGGCCTTTCACACTGTACCCTCCTTCATTCCTCCTGTTGTCCCTGTCCCTGCTGGGCCTGTTTTCAATGTCCCTTTTCCAGGATGCTCACAGTGTCCAGGGGACTGGAACTGGGCATTTGGTCCTGTGGGCTCTCTTAGGGAAAACATAGTTGTGCTCCTTGCCTGGGACTTTGGGTTCTCTCTGCCCAGGCCTTGCTCCTTGATCCTGACACTCAGCAGTGAACCTGCACCTTAAGTCCTCCTCTCCCTGTGCCACCCTCTACCCTTGATCCCCTTTCTCCCCTCCCCAGCCCTGTCTGTTTGCATATGACCCAGGACCAGGTCCTGGCACTTGGCTCCCCGTTGGCCTGGCTCCTTGCTGGAGGCCCTGGTCACCCTTTATAAGGACCCTGTCTCTTTCCCTTGATTTCAGGCCCCTTGCTTGCCCCCCTCCCCTTGTTCCTCCCCTCTGTTCCCCTTATACTGTGGTATTTTGTCATTGCCAGGACCCTCCCTCTCTCTATCCTGGTCTCCTCCAATGGTCGTTGGCTCCCCACCGACACCCCCCCCCCACCAATCCTGGACCAAACGTATCCCTCAAATTGCCCTCCTTTGGTTCTGGTCTCTCTCTGAAGATTTACTCACCTGGGACAGAGTAGTGAAATTGGCTGGTCTCTGAGCCCAGAAGGATCCCTATGGGCAACACAGACCTGATCCTCCCTGGGCTCCCTTTGCCACCCAAACTTGCAAACTGACAGTGGACTTAGGCCTAGTGATGACCTTGTCCTGGGCAATTCCCTCCCATCCTTCTCCTGCTTTCTAGCTTTGAAAGCTGCCCCTAAGCCAATCCAGCCCTTCCTCACCCTGATTCTTCGCCCTACAGTCCCCTGGCCTGGCTGCCAGCCTGAGCTCCTTAATGCATTACTCAGGTTGCATTGCTTTCTGTGGTGTCTCTTCCTGTCATTTCTGACCTGGGTGCCCTAGTTTTGGGCCCCTAGCTTTCTCCCCTCTGTGCTCTTTTCCCAGCCCTCTGTCTCCTCATCCTAGCGCAAATCCTACCTCTCCTTCCCCTAGTGCTTTTTCCTGGAGAAGGGGCCTTCTGCTCATTGAGTCCCTCATCTTTTGGAGGTGTTGGTCCCTTAATTGGGCTCCTTGATTGGGTCCTGGATCTTGCCCCTCTATGCACCTGCCACGACCCCGCACTGTGCCCTCACATCACACTCCTCCTGCACCCTGTCCCTTGCCTGGCCCTTTGGCCTGGTCCCAGGCCCTTGATCCTCATCTGTGCCATGGTGCCTTATGGGAGACAGAACCCTGACCCTCCACTGGGCTATTTACTCTCCCTAGGCTCTTGGAGCAGCACCAGGAACACTGAAACCTGGCAGTGGTGCTGGGCCTCGAACCTGCCTCCCTCCTGCTGGATCCCCTGCATTCCCTCCCCAGCCCTGTCCACTGTCCTGAGCCACCTGCCCCAGCACTGGACCTTGGCTCTCCATTCCCTGGACTGGCTCCTCTCTTGAGCCTCTGGGGGTCCTTCTTGCTCTGTGCTTCCCTGGGTTTGAACTGCAGGCCTTGCTGGGGCAACTTCCCTGCTACCTTTGTTTTCCCTGCATCTCATAATCCTAGTGCAGTCCCAGCCTGCCAGAACACACCCTTGCCTGCTTTCCCCTAGCCTGTGCCCTCCTCTAGGCCCCTAGCCTGGGTTCCTTTCTGCAGTCCTAGACCCACACCCCACAAACACCCTTCTTCTAGCACTTCACGCTTTGCCCTCCTTTGGCCCTCCTGTTGTCCTTGTCACTGTTGGGCTCCTTTTCCATATCCCCTTCCCAGGATGCACACCATAGCCAGGGGATGGAACAGTGAAGTTTGGCCCTGCAGTCTTCCTTTGGGAAAAGTTAGCAGTGCCCCTTTCCTGGGGGCTTTGGCCTCCTTCAGCCTGGGCCCAGCTCCTCAAACCTGACACCTTGCAATGAATTTGGTCCATGATCCCTCCTCTTCTTGCACCACCTATTCCCCTTACTCCTCTTTCTCCCCATATACTGCCATGGCCAAGAGAGTGTGGACTCATCCTTCCAGTTGGAAGACCAATCCCACCTGGTTTTCAGGGGAGCTCCTATAGCCCAGTAGCCAGGGTAGAGGGACTCCCTCCTCTATGCAGGAGATCCCTCCCACCTGGGTTTTGGGGGGAGCTACTACACTGTTGCAGCCAGGATTGAGAGCACTTGCCCCTATAGGTGGGAGATCCCTCACACATGGGTGTTGGGGTGAAATCAAAACAGGCAGCCAGGGTAGAGGTGACTCGCCCCTCCACACAGGAGTCCCTACCCACCTGGGTTTCGGGGGGAGTTCATATACCACCACAGCCAGGGTACAGGGGATTCACACCTCCAGTCCCCTCTATCCTGGCTAACTTGTTATACAAGCTTCCTGAAACACCCAGGTGGGAGGGGTCTCTTTCCTGGAGGTGTGAGTCCCCTCTACCCTGTCTAGGACTACTAGCCTCACCACCACTGGACACCTGGTTGGGAGTGGTCTTCCACCTGGACAGGCAATTCCTCTCTACCATGGCTGCTGTGGTATAAGAGCTCTCCCTGACACCCTGGAGGGAGGGGTCTCCTGCCTGGAGGGGTGAGACTTCTCTACCCTGGATAAGGTGGTATAAAACCTCCCTGCAGTTGGGAGGGGTTTCCTCTCTGGAGGAGCAAGTCCGCAGTACCCTGGCTGCAGTGGTATAAGAGCTCCCCCACCCTGACACCCAGGTGGGAGGGTTCTCCAGCCTGGAGGGGTGAATTTCCTCTAACCTGGCTGCGGGGGAATTCTAGCCCCCTCCAATACCCAGGTGGGACGTGTCTCCAGCTTGAAGGGGTGAGTCCCTCTCCCCTGGCTGCAGCATTATAAGAGCTCCCTTTAATACCCTCGTGGGATGCATCTCCCGCCTGGAGTGGCATATACCCTATACCCTGGCTTCCACACTATAGGAGCTCCTCTCTGACACCCTGGTGGGAGGGTTCTCCCGCCTGGAGTGGCGAGTCCTCTGTATCGTGGCTAAGGTGGTATACAAGCTCCCCAGGAAACCCAGGTGAGAGGGATTTCCTTTCTGGATGGGTGAGTCCCACTACCCTGGCTATAGTGGTATAAGACCTCCTCCCAACACACATAGGTGGGAAGGTTCTCCCATCTGAGTGGTAAGTCCCCTTTTCCCTGTTTCTGTGGTATATGAGCTCCCCTGACAACCAGGGTTTAGGGGTCTACCACCTAGTGGTGTGAGCCCCTTCTCTCCTGGCTGCAGTGGTATGCGAGCTCCCCACTCCATAGCAAGATGAGAGGGGTCTCCTGCCTCGAGGAGCTAGTACCCTTCACCCTGGCTAATGCAGTATACAAGCTCCTGGACACCCATGAGGAAGGGATCTCCCGCCTGGAGGTGAGAATTCACATCTACAAGTTCCCTGTGACATGCAGGTGGGAGGGGTCTCCCAAATTAAGGGGCGAGTCCCCTTTTCCCTGGATGAAGTGTATACTAGCTTTCCCTGACAACCAGGTGGGAGGGTTCTCCTGCCTGGAGGCATGAGTTCCCTCTACACTGGCTGTAGCAGTAAATGAGCTCACCCCAACATCCAAGTGGGAGGGTCTCTGGCCTGGAGGGGCGAGTCCCATCTACCCTGGCTGCGGAGGTACACCAGAACCCCCAACCAACACCTAGATAGGAGGGGTCTCCGCCTGGATGGGTGAGTCCCTGGTACCTTGGCTGCTGTGGTATAGGAGCTTTCCCTGACACCCAGGTGGGAGGGTTCTCCACTCTACCCTGGCTGCTGTGGTATATGAGCAAGCCAGCTCTACCCTGGCTAAGATGGTATACAAGCTCCCCATGACAACCAGGTGGAAGGGGTCTCTGCCTGGAGGGGCCAGTCCACTCTATCTTGGCTTCAGCAGTGTAAGAGCTCCCCCTAGACACCCAGGTGGGAGGGTTCTCCACTCTACCCTGGCTGCTGTGGTATATGAGCCACCCCCCATACCCAGGTGTGAGGTGTCTCTTGCCTGAAGGGGCGAGCACCTTTACCATGGTTGCCACAGTATAGGAGCTCCCCCAGACACTCAGGTGGGAGGGGTCTCCCGCTTGGAGCGGCAAGTCCACTCTACTTTGGCTGCAGTGGTGTACAAGCTCCCACTGGACACTCAGGTGGGAGGGGTGTCCTGCCTAGAGGGGCGAGTCCAGTCTACCCTGGATTCGGGGGTGTACAAGCTACTCCCAGACACCGAAGTCAGAGGGGTCTCTCTCATGGAGGGGCGAGTCCCTTCTACCCTGGCTTGGGCGGATTACGAGCCCCCTCCCCCCCCACCCCGCCACCCTACATCTAGGTGGGAGAGGTCTCCCTCTTGGAAGGTGAATCCACTCTACCCTGGCTATGGCGGTAGAGGAGCTCCCCTGAAACTCCAGTAGGAGGGGTGTCCCAGCTGGAGGGTAGATTCCCCTCTACCCTCGCTGATGCTGTGTATATGCTCTCCCAGACACCCAGGTGGGAGGGGACTTTTGCCTGTAGGGGCAAGTCACCTCTACCCTGGATAAGGTGGTATGCAAGCCCCACCCCTACACTCAGGTTTTAGAGGTCTCCCACTGGAGTCCTGAGTCCCCTCTACCCTGGCTGGTGCTCTATAAGAGCGCCAGGAACACCCAGGTTGGAGGAGTCTTCTGCCTAAAGACGCAAATCCCTCTACCCTGGCTGTGGCAGTATAACAGCTCCCCCTGACACCCAGGTGGGAGGGGTCTCCCGCATGGAGGGGCAAGTCCCCTCTACCCTGGCTAAGGCTGTATCAAGCTTGCCCCACCCCAAAGCACAGATGGAGGGGTCTTTCAACTGCATGGGTGAGTCCCCTCTACCATGGTTGCAAGTTATAGGAGCTTCCCCCACACCCAGGTTAGAGGGTTCTCTTGACTGAAGGGGCGAGTCCCCTTTACCCTGACTGACGCAGTATTGAAGTTCCCCCTGATACTCAGGTGGGAGGGCTCTCCCGCCTGGAAGGAAGAGTCTCCTCTACTTTGGCTGGTGCCCTATAAGGGCTCCCTGGACATTCAGATGGGAGGTGTATTCTTCCTGCAGGGGCAAACCCCTCTACCCTGGCTGTCGCAGTATAGGAGCTCCTCCACACACCCTGGTGGGAGGGGTCTCCCGCCTATTTGGGCGATTTTTCTCTACCCTGGCTCTTGCAGTATTGAAGCTCCGGTTGTCAACCAGGTGGGAGGGGTCTCCTGACTGGAGGGGCAAATCCCCTCTACCCTGGCTGCAGAGGTACAGGAGCTCCCCCAACACCCTGGTGGGAGGGTTCTCTCTCCTGGAGGGGCGAGGCCCTGCTACCCTGGCTACAGCAGTATAGGACCCCACACACACACACCACACACACACACACACACACACACACATACACACACAGACAGGTGGGAGCAGTCTCCGGCTTGGAGAGGCAAGTTGCCTCTATCATGGCTGCTGGGGTATATGAGTTCCCATGATTCCCAGGTGAAATGGGTCCCCCGCCTGGAGGGGTAAGTTCCCTCTACTTGGCTTTGTCAACATATGAGCTCCACATGACACCCATGTGAAAGGGGTCTTCCACGTGTAGGGCAAATATGCTCTACCCTGGCTGCAGCAGTATACAAGCTTCCCCTGACATGCAGGTGGGAGGGATCTCCTGCCTTCTGTGGTGAGTCCCCTTTACCCTGGATGCAGTGATGTATGAGCTCCCCCAGATACCCAGGATGGGAAGGGTCTCTCCTCTGAAGGGGAGAGTCCCTGCTACCCTGGCTGCCGAGGTATACAAGCCCTCTCTGACACCCAGATGGGAGGGGTATCCAACCTAGACTGGTGAGTCATCCCTATGCTGGCTGGGGCAGTATAGGAGCTCCCCCAGACACCTCCCCAGTACCTTGGCTTCAGTCATATAGGAACTCCCCAGGACACCCAGGTGGAAGGGGTCTCCCGCCTGGATGGGAGAGTTCCCTCTACCATGGCTTTGTCAGTATAAGAGCTCCCTCTAACACCCAGGTGGGAAGGGTCTCCCACCTGGAGGGGCAAGTCTGCTCTACTTTGGCCACAGTGGTGTACAAGCTCCCACTGGAAACCCAGGTGGGAGGGGTTTCCTGACTGGAGGGGAGAGTCCTCTCTATCCTGGTTATGGTGGTATGAGCTCCCCAGGACACCCAGGTTGTAGAGGTCTCCCACTAAGAGGGCCAAGTCCCCTCTCTCCTGGCTGTGGTGGTATACAAGCTCCCCTTGACACCCAGGTGGGATGGATCTCCCGCCTGGAGGGGGGAGTCCCCTCTACTTTGGCTGGTGCCCTTATAAGAGCTCCCTGGACACCCAGGTGGGAGGTTTCTCCCAACTGCAGTGGCAAACCCCTCTACCCTGGCTCTGGTAGTATAGAAGCTTCCCCCAACACCTGATGGAAGAGGTCTCCCCCCTGTAGGGGTGATTCCCTTATATCCTGGCTGCAAAGGTATAGGAGCTCCCCGGAACCCAAGTAGGAGGAGTCTCTCCCATGGAGGGGTGAATCCCTCCTACCATGACTGGAGCAGTATAGGCGACCCCCACCCCAGGACACCCAGGTGGGAGGGGTCTCCTACATGGAGGGGTGAGTCCACTCTACCCTGGCTGTGGTGGCACACCAGTTCCCTCTGATTCCCAGGTGGGAGGTGTCTGCAGCCTTGATGGGTGACTCACCTCTAGCAAGGCTGTTGGAGTATATGAGCTCCCTTGACACGTAGGTGGGAGGTGTCCCTTGCATGGAGGGTCGTGTTCCCTCTACCATGGCTCAAGCTGCATATAAGCTCCAAAAGAGACCCACGTTGGAGGGGTCTTCCCACTGGACAAACGAGTCCACTCTACCCTGCCAGCAGTAGTATAGGAGCTCCCCTGACACACAGGTGGAAGGGGTCTCCCACCTAGAGTGGTAAGTCCCCTCTACCTTGGCTTTGGCAGTGTATAAGATCCCCCAGACACCCAGGTGGGAGGGTTCTCCAGCATGGAGGGATGAGTACCCTCTATTCTGGCTGAGGTGGTATTGGAGTTCCTCCTGACACCCAGGTGAGAGATGTCTCCTGACTGGAAGAGCAAGTCCCGGATACCTGTCTGCTGCAGTACTCGAGTTCCTCTGGACACACAGGTGGCAGGGTCTCCCCCTGGAGGGGAGAGTCACCTCTCCTTGACTGCAGCGATATAGGAGCTCCCCCAACACCCAGGTGGGAAGGGTCCTCCACCTGGAGCGATGAGTCCCCTGTACACTGGCTGAGAGGGTGTACCAGCTACCTGTGAAACTCAGGTGGGAGGGGTCTCCTGCCTGGAAGGGCAAGTCCCCTCTATTCTGGATACTGTGATATAAGAGACTCCCCCCCCATACCCAGATGAGAAGGGTCTCCCGCCTGAAGTGGTGAGTCCCCTCTACCCTGGCTGCAGTAGTATACTAGCTTTCCCTAACACCCAGGTAGGATGAGGCTCTTGCCTGGAGGGGTAAGTCCCCTCTACCCTGGTTGCCATAAAGGATCTCCCCCTGACCCCCAGGTGAGAGGGGTCTCCTGCCTGGAGGGGCGAGTCCCTCTATTCTGGCTGCTGTGATATAAGAGATTCCCCCCCATACCCAGTTGGGAAGGGTCTCCCGCCTGAAATGGTGAGTCCCCTCAACACTGGTTGCTAGGGTATAAGAGCCCCCTCTTACCCCCAAGAGGGAGGGGTCTGGAGGGGTCTCCCACCCTAAGGGGCAAGTTGCTGCTACCACATCTGCAGCTGTATAGGAAACTCACATCGCCATATACCCATGTGGGATGGGTCTTCCTCCTGGAGGGGTGAATCCCCTCTACCCTAGCTAAGGCGATATAGGAGTTACCCCCATTATCAGGTGGAAGGTGTCTGTCACCTGGAGGTGCGAGACACCTCTACCCTGGCTGTTGGGGTATATGAGCTCCAGCTGACACCCAGGTGGGAGGGATATCCCGCCTGGATAAGCAAGTCCCCTGTACTTTAGCTCTTGCCATATAAGAGCTCCCAATACACCCAGGTTGGATGGGGCTCTCACCTGGAGAGGGGAGTCCCATCCAGGACCCCCCCCAACACCCAGGTAGGAGGGGTCTCCCGCCTGTAGGGGCTACTCCCCTCTACCCTGGCTGCTGCAGTAATCTAGCTCCCCTGGACCAGGTGGGAGTGGTCTCCCGATTGAAGGGGTGAGTCCTATCTACCCTGGCTGAGGAGGTATAGGAGCTTACTCAGACACCCAGGTGGGAGGTGTCACCGCTTGGAAGGGCAAGTCTGTTCTACCCTTGCTACAGTGGTAGAGGAACTCCCCTGACATGCAGATGGGAGGGGGTCTCCAGGCTAGACATGGGAGTCCCCTCTACCCTGGCTGCTTCGGTATAGGAACTCCCCTGACACCCCCATTAGGAGGAGTCTCCTGCCAGGAAGCTAAAGTCTTCTCTACCTTGCTGCAGCAGTATAGGAGTTCCCCAGGACACCCAGGTGGAAGGGGTCTCCCGTCTGGAGGGTAGAGTTTCCTCTACACCGCCTGTGGCGGTATCAGAACTTCCGTGACACCCAGGTAGGAGGGGTCACCAGGTTGGAAGGAGGAGTCCAATTTTCCCTGCCATATACGAACTCCCCGACACCCAGGTCAGAGGGGTCTCCCCCCTGAAGGGGAAAGTACCCTCTACCATGGCTGCTGTGGTATAAGAGTCCCCCCTTATACCCAGGTGGGAGGAGTCTCCTTCCTGGAGGGGCGAATACCCAATACCCTGGCTGCAGAGCTATAAGAACTCCACCCGCCACACCCAGGTAGGAGGGATCTTCCCCCAGGAGGGCAGGTCGGCTTTGCCCTATCTGCAGAGATACAGGATCTCCCCTACACACACATGTGGGAGGGTCTCCCGCCTGTAGGGGGAGTCCCCTCAACCCTGGCTGCAGGGGTATAAGATGCATGATGGGAGGGGTCTTGCACCTGGATGGGGGGATCGCTGCTACCCCAGCTGCAACTGTATATGAACCCCCCTCACCAGACATCCCTATGGGAAGGGTATTGAGCCTGGAGGGGCAAGTCCCCTCTACCCTGGCTAAGGCGGTAGAGGAGTTACCCCCATTCCCAGTTGGGAGGTGTCTCTCACCTGGAGGTTCCAATTGCCTCTATGCTGGCTGCTGGGGTATATATGCTATACCTGACACCCAGGTGGGAGGGGACTACCGCCTTGAGGGGTGAGTCCACTCTACCCTGGCTGAGGGGGTGTACCAGCTCTCCCAGGCACCCAGGTGGGAGGGGTCTCCTGCTTGGAGGGGCGAGTCCCCTCTATTCTGGCTGCTGTGTTATAGGAGCTCCCCACCACCCAGATGGGAGGGTTCTCCCGCCTTAAGGGGTGAGTCCCCTCTACCCTGGCTGCTACAGTATATGAGCTCCCCCTGACACCCTGGTGGGAGCGGTCATCGCCTAGAGGGCAAGAACCCTCTACCCTGGCTGCTGTGGTATATGACCTCACCTGACACCCAGGTGGGAGGAGTATTTGGACTTGAGGGTCGAATCCCCTACACCCTGGCTAAGGTGTTATACAAGCTCCCCTTGATACCCAGTTGGGAGGGGCCTCCTCCCTGGAGGGGCAATTCCCCACTACCCTAGCTACAGTCGTATATGAGCTTCCCAACCCACACCCAGGTGGTTGGGTCTCCCGTCTGAAGGGGTGAGTCCCCTCTACCCTGGATGGGGCAGTATACTAGCTCCCCCTGACACCCAGGTAGGAGGGGTCTCTCCCCTGGAGTGGCAATTTTCCCCTATCCTTCCTGTGGCAGTATTGGAGTTCCCCTGGACACCCAAGTGGAAGAGGTCTCTCTCCTAGAGAGATGCATCCCCTCTACCCTGGCTATGTCGGTATAAGAGCTCCCTCTGATACCCAGGTGGGAGATGTATCCTGCCTGGAAGGGCGAATCCACTTTACCCTAGCTGTGCAGGGATACAAGCTTCCTCAGACACCCAGATGGGAGGAGTCTCCCGCCTGGAGGGGCGAGTCCCCTCTAACTTGGTTTTGGTGGTATAGAAACTCACCCCAGCAGCCAGGTGGGAGTGTTATCCCAACTGGAGTGCCGGATTTCCTCTACTTTAGCTGGTGTAATATAAGAGCTCCCAGGACACCCACGTGGGAGGGGTCTCCCGACTGGAAGGGCAAGTCCCCTCTATCCTGGCTGGGAGGTATAGGAGCTCCCCTAGACACCCAGGTGGGAGGGGTTTACTGACTGGAGGGGGAGTCTTCTCTAACCTGGCTGCCTTGGTATAGGAGATCCAATAAGACACAGGTGGGAGGGGTCTCCAGCCTGGCTGGGCAAGTCCCCTCTACCCTGGATGCAGTGGTATATGAGCTCCCCTCGACACCCAGGTGGGAGGGTTCTCTGCCTGGAGAAGCGAGTCCCCTCTAACCTGGCAGCAGCAGGATACAAGATCTCACAGACACCCAGGTGGGAGGGGTTTCCCACCTGGTGGCACCAGTAATCTCTATCCTGGTTGGGTCTGTGTACTTGCTACTCTTACACCCAGTTGGGAGGCATCTCCTGCCTGGAGGAGTGAGTCCCCTCTACCCTGCCTGTGGAGGTATAGGAGTCACCCCAGACATCCAGGAGGGAGGGGTCTCCCACCTGGAGGGGCGAGTCCACTCCACCCTGCATGTGGAGGTATGTGAATTCTCTCAGACATCCAGGTGAAAGGGGTCTCCCGCCTGGAGGGGTGAATGCCTGTTACCCTGGCTGCAGCTGTATAGGAGCCCACCCTACAAACCCAGGTGGGAGGGGGCTCTTGCCTGGAGGGGCAAGTCCACTCTACAAGGGCTGAGGCAGAATACAAGATAGCTTGGACACCAAGGTGGGAGGGGTCTCTCTCCTGGAGGAGCCAGTCTGCTCTACCCAGGTCAGAAGTATAAGAGCTCCCACAGACAATCATGTCTGTTTTCATTCACCCAGGCCCAGGTGCTAGCGCTTGGCTCTCCATTACTGGGCCTAGCTCCTTGCTTGAGCCCCTGTCCATTGTTCTCAAGGACCCTGTCTCTGCCCCTTGGTTTCAGGCCCCATTTACCGTTCCCCCTTCTGTGACTCCCCTCTCTGCCCCTTATGCTGAGGTGTACTGGCACTGCCCAGACCCTCTGCTCCCCTCTCTTCTTTCTAGCCTGGGCTCCTCAAATGGATCCTGCTTCCCACTGACCCCACCCCAAACTCTGCAACTCAGGTATCATCTCACAGTGCACGCTTTTGCCCCTCCTTTAATCCAGGTCCCTCGCTTGAGACTCTGGTGGCCCTTCTTGCTCAGTGTTTCCCTGGGCTTGGAGTGGGACCCCCTCTCTAGGTCTGCTTCCCTTACCCCTTGGAGTCCCTGTACTGTAGTACCCTAGTGCAGGCCCACCTTACCAGCCCCACCCTTCCCTGCTCTCCCCTGCCCTGGTCCCTCCTTTAGGTCCATAACCTGGGCTCCTTGCTTGTATTGTGGCCCATATTCCACCCACAGTGTCCCTCTGGCCCTTCAGGCTGTAGTCCCTGTTGCTGCCAGGACCCTTTTCCTGATCTCTTTCCCAGGATACTCACCCAGGCCAGGAGACTGGACCTGGCATCTTGGCCCTGTAGGCTCCATTTTGTTAAAAGTAGCCCTTCCCTTGCATAGGCCATTTGGCCTCCCTCAGCCCAGGCCCTGCTCCCAAAAACTGATATTCTGCAATGGGCCTGGGCCTTGAACCTCCCTCCTTTGCACCACCAGCTCCTGCCCTTGCCTTCCTCCCCCCTCAGCAGCCCTGTCCATTTTCATGCACCCCTGGCCCTGGCCCTTGCACATGGCTCTCTGTTCCTAGGCCTGGCTCCTTGCTTGAGACCCTGGCCACCTGCTAGAGGACCTTGTTCATGTACCTTGATTTCAGGCCCCTTACTCAGGGCCCAGTTAAGCCTCCCTTCTGTTTTCTTTGTGCTGTGGTATCCTGGCACTTCCTGGACCCTTCCCTCCACTACTTCTTCCTAGACTGGGTTCCTTGCTCCCCACCAACTTCCCCAGACATCCAGACAAAAGGCATTTCCTCACAGTCCCCTCCTTTGGCCCTCCTTTGCTTCTGGTCCCTCTTTGAAGATCTACTCACCCAGGGCAGCTACTGGCCTCTACTTCCTGAAATCTCCATATGGAAACAAAGCCCTGCCCCTCGCCTGATCCCCCTTGCTGCCAGAAATCTGACACTTGGCACTGGAAGTGTGCTTTGTGCCAGACATGCCCTGCGCCATTCCCTCCCTTCCCTCACATGCCCTCTGGCCTTTGGTGCTGCTACAACCCCAACCCAGCCCTTCCTGACCCTGAAACTTCAACTGAGACCCTGATTGCATGCCAGAGTTGCATGGCATTGTGTGGCTTCACCTGGTGTCATTCTGTTTTGGGCCCCCTAGCATGCTTCTCTTGTTTGCCCTGTGATTTCAGATGACTCCTCCTTCTCATGTTGCCCCTTTCTTCGATTCCCGTTGTGTTTCACCTGGGAACACCCCAGAGCCTCTTACTATTTAGGTCCCTCATTTTTGGTTGGTCAGGTGAGACCCTATCTGGGCTCCTTGCTTGGGTCCTGGCACTGTGCCCTCTCCACACCCACTGCAACCCCACTCTGTGCCCTCCTGTAGCCCTCTTCCTGGGCACCATCCCTTGCCAGACCTCTTTGCCTGTTCAATGTCCTTGGGTTCTCATCTGAGCCAGAGCACCTTATGGGAACAGAGCCCTGCCCCTCGCCTGGGCCCCTTGCTCTCCATTGACCCTTATCCCTGAACATGAAACTTGGACACCTGGCAGTGGCCCTGGGCGTCGAGCCTGCCTGTCACCTCTTGGATCCCGTGCCTTCCCTACCTGGCACTGTATACTGTCCTGAGCCCCTGCCCGAGTCTTGGCCCTTGGCTCTCAGTTACCTGGCCTGGCTTCTCCCTAGAGCCTCCAGTGCCCCTTCCTTCTCCCAGTATCCCTGGGCTTTGATTTTGTGCCCCTCTCTTGGGCCAATTGTCTGCTTCCCTTGGCTTCCCTTCCTTGCAGAACCCTAGTGCTGCCCACCTACCCAGTCCTGCCCTTCTCTGCTCTGTCTTGGCTTGATACCACATCTAGGTCAAAGTATGGTCTCCTTTCTGGGTCCTGGCCCCCAACACAACAACACACATCCTCTGGCCTATTCTGAGGTGCCCTTGTTTGGACCTCCTGTTTTCCCTCTCCCTGCCGCACAAATTTTCCTGATCCCTTTACTAGAATGCACACCAGGGCAGGGGACTTGACCTGGCCTTTTGGCACTTCCAGATCCCTTTGGGAAGATGTAGCCTTGTTCTTTGCCTGGGCCCTTAGGTCTCCATCTGCCCAGGCCCTACTCCCCAACCCTGACACCAAAATGAACCCGGTCTTTGAGCCCTCCTCTCCCTGCGCCACCAACTTCCATTTCTACTCTCCATCCCCTCCCCATCCCTGTCCATTTTCATGAGACACTGGCCTAGGTCCTGTGACTTGGCTCTCCATTCCTTGGCCATGTCCCTTGTTTGAACCCCTGCATGCCCTTCTTGAGGATCCTGTCCCTGTCCTGTGATTTCAGGCTTATTTTTCTGGCCCCCTCCTGGGCCTTCCTTCTGTTTCCCTTGTACTGAGCTATCCTGGCACTCCCCAGACCCTCCCCTCCCCTTGTTTCTCTCTAGCCTGGGATCCTCGAAGGTGTTCTGGCTACCCACTAACCCCATCCCAATTCCAGACACAAGGTATCTCCTCACAGTGCCCTCTTTGGACCTCCTTTGATCCTGGTCTCTCTGTGAGGTTCCTCTGACCTTGGGCAGAGGAGTGGAATTGGGTGGACTCTGGGCCCAGAAGGCTCCCTATGGGAAACCCAGCCCTGCCCCTTGCCTGGGCACCCTTCCCCTTCCAAACTTTGACACTTGCAGTGGACTTGGGCCTTCCACTGACCTTGCTCTGCATGATCATCTCCCTTCCATCCCCTACCATCTAGTCTTGCGTGATGTCACTATCACAACCAGCCCTCCCTAACCCTGACATTTTGTGCTCCAGTTTCCAGACCTGGCTGCTTACCTGAGCCCTGGACCATGTTCCTCATGTTGTGTGGCATCGCAAAGTGTCACTTCACATTGGGGATAACCTGAGGTCCCTTGCTTTTGCCCCTTAGTGCACTACACTGGATGCCTTTTGCTCTGCCCTCTGTTTCCACATCCTAGTACCAAACCTTCATCTCCTTCTACTTGCACTTTCCCCTGGAGTGCTGGCCTCCTGCTTTCTGGGTTTCTAATGCTGGTGGTGGGATCAGTCCCTTGCCTGAGATCCTGGTTTGCGTCCTGGCTCTAGCTCCTCTCCGTACCCACCTTCACCCTCTGCCCTCCCTTCCCGTCATCCTCCTCATGGCTTCCATCCCTTAGAAGGCTCCCATCTGGGCAGGCCACTCATGGGAAAGAGAGCCCTGTCCCTAGCCTGGGCCTCTTGCTCTCCCGGAAACCTTAGTCCTGGCAATGGCCCTATGCCTGGAGCCTCCTCACCACTGTTGGAGCCTTCCCTCCTCTGCCATGTCCACTGTTCTGATCCCTTGGCCCTTCCCTGGCCCTTGTCTATTGATTCCATGGACTGTCCCCTCACTTGAGACTCTGGTGGCTCTTCTTGCTCTGTGCTTCCCTGGGCTTATACTCTGGGTCCCTCTTTTGGGCTGCTTCCCTGCTCCCCTTGGCTTCCCGACATGGCAGAACCCTAGTGCTGCCTGTCTGCCCATCCCTGCCCTTCCCTGCTCTTTCAGGATGGGGCCCTCCTCTGGATCCCTAGCCTGGTATCACTGATGGGATCCTGGCCCCTACCGCAACATCAGGCATCTTCTGACACTTCCTGCTGTGCCCTATGTGGGACCTCCTATTGTCACTGTCCCTGTAGTGCCCCTTTTCCTGATCCCTTTACCAGGATGCTCACCAGGGCCAAAGGACTGTACCTGGCCTTTGGCCCTGGAGGCTCTCTTTGGGAAAATGTAGCCCTTCCCCTTTTTCTGGACACTTTGGCCACCCTCAGTCCAGGCCTTGTTCCCCAACCCTGACAAACATAACTGGACTTGGGCCTTGAGACCACCTCTCCCTGCGCCACCCATGCCCCTTTCTTTCCTCCCTCCCCTCTATCACTATATCCCAGCCAACGCACTTGGGTCACCATTCCTGGGCCTGGCTCCTTGCTTGAGGCCACCCTTCTCCAGGACCCTGTCCATTTACCTTGATTTAAAGCCCCTTTATTGAGCACCCTGCTATGCCTCCCCTCTGTTCTCCTTATATTGAAGTGTCACCCCCTTCCTCCACAGAAAAGTCTTAACTGGGCTTCTCCAGAATTCTTCACCATGGCTGATTTTAGGACTGTCAGCAAAAGAGTCTCTGCAAAAGAGTTCAATGTAGAGAAACTTCCTATTTTCCTATTGCCCTGTATTACTTGACCAATGGCCGAGAAGAAGCACTCCAGGTGCTGGGCACCCCTTACTAGTTTTTCACAAACATATCCTGTATAGTAGTTTGTAGAAATGAGCAAACAAGGCTGGTGACCTTGAGCTGGGCTTCATAGAGATGTCTACATTTTTAAGACATGTTACCAAATGGGCTCCATGGTACCAACTGGCAGGGAGAGGAATAATGGGGAAAAGAAGTTCTCCCTATCTCAGGAGTTGTCCTTGAAGAGTTAACTTGCCCAAAACAGTGAAAGAAAAAGCTGCTTTTATATGAAGTTTGTAAGACTGTGAACTTCTGAAAAGTCCCCTTTACATGCTGGGTATAAAATTCTAAAACTCCTGAACTTGGGTTTCATGGGATTCATTGATTACAGCAAAAGCTGTGCCCTCTGAGCCTGGCTGCAACCAAATACAACTGTTTACTGCTATGTTCTGAGCCTTGACTCGTTTGTCCCTACAACATTTGTGATGACCCAGATGGGACATAGGAGTTAGGGAAGGCTATTTTGCCTCTTTTGTCTCCGGGGACCTACTTCCCTGGGTCAGTAGGGGTCAGTGTGTCCCTTCATGCACCCAGGCCACTCATGGACTGAAGAAGGATTGATTCACCCAGCACCTGAGGGAGACAAGGCAGTTTTATGTGCCAGACTTTCACCATCATTACACTCATAAGCTGAAAAAATCATACTTCCTCCTACATGGAGAAACCCGGGACCATGACTGATCTGATGGAGTCCATTATCTAGACCTAGGATGGGGCCTCAACAAAAAAGAAGGGCTAAAAATAAAGAGATATCAAGAAGCCCTCATAGGAAGTCTAAGAGGAAAAAAAAATAAGAAAGAAACTGTGCTCAAAAGTTAGAAGGAATCAGAGCCATCCCTAAGCCCTAGTCTAAGCCAGAGCCCATATGCAGACAAACAGAACCCAACAAAGCCTTCTGCTGCTCCAGCATCTCCCCTCTTGCACCTTGATAGCCCTAAACATTTCTATGGACCCCACATCTGCCTAAGGGCCCTCTGCCTTATGAAACTGGCAGTAATGATCAAAAGAGTTGTGCCCAACTGACTCAGAGATTAGTGTATGGGCCACTGCCACTGCTGCCTCTATCCCTGCCCACAGGTACCTGGGAGAGGAGGTGCACCATACAAGCATAGCTGTCACAATGCAAGTTTGTTAGGGAAGAGATGCAGAGGCTCAAGCAACAGGTGACCGATGCAGCCTTTGTGGAACAGGCTCAGAGTGACATTTGCTAAAAATTACAAACTGGATTTATTGAGAAGTGTGCCAAAGAGCTGTTGAAGATGGCCACCAAAATTTTCCTCAATGGAGACCAAGAGGCTCAAAGACAGGGAGACCAAAAAGATAAAGAGGAGGGTGGATCTTCTTAAGCTTCCCTCACCACAAACCCAGAGGTCACTCAAAAGGGGAGGGGTCTCACTAGACAAAGCCAATGGTCAAAATGTTTATAATGGGGAAAAAACATGGCCAGACAAAAGGGGAAGGCTTCAGTGGCCTCAGTGGCAAACACCTACTGCCCTGCTCCAATGCTAAGCCTTGAACAGAGAAGTAATGAATTATTTCCCCCAGTCTTTGGCGCCAACCCCTCCTTTCAATTTCTTCCCACTTGCTTGGAAATTGAATTATTGATGAATATGGCAGGGGTACAAAAGACACACTCAACTGTATATGATGCATGGGACCCAGTGCCTCAGGAGGGCTCAGCCACTGTTAGTCCCCAAATGAACCAGAAATATTGTTAGTGTGCCATAGGGTACACACTCCAAAAGGACATGCCACCCTGGCTCCAAGCCACACTCTGTTCCCACCAACAGGAAGGGACACAGAGCCCCATACACCAAGGCATAGCGAACAAAAATACAAGTTGGGCAGCTACTATATAGAATTAGAGCAGGCTCCCACCTATAAAGGGAGAAAGCCACACAGATAAAGAGCAACACCTAGGTGAGCACAATGTGTCTGCCACACCAGAACCTGCAGGGAACCTGCTGTCCAAACTTGGCAGACAGCCCACGGTGAGATTGACATAAGTGCCTTTTATACAAATGATGTCCCAGGTCATCAATCTCTGCTAAGATTTACATTAGATTTGAGAGTTGGAGAATCTCAGAAGCCAATATCCTATACTGGGAGATAACAACAACAACAACAACAAAATTCCTGCATCTTAAAGTGCCAGAGAATCTCCCCTTCCCTAAATGAAGTTTTGACCAGAGGCTTGAGAACACCATCCTTTGGACAGTACTGGACTCTGATTTAAAAGCCCATATCTATCAAGAAAAAGGTCAAATACTTTGGATACCAACTGACTCAGCAACAGAACACACAATAGCCATGGGGCCTCAAAAGAAACAGGAAATCTGCTCAATTCCAATTCTTTTAACCTGCCATTAGACTAGAGAATTCATGGGGGCTACCAGATTCAGCCATATATGGATCCCCTACTTTCAGTTATAGCAAACCCCTCTGTGAAGCCAGAAAGGGAAGAGAATGGGATCCATTAATATGAGGGCCACCTAAGCAAAAGTCCTTTGAGGACATTAAGCAAGCACTCCCAGTGTAATCTGGACTAGGGCTCCCTGACCTCACAAAGCTTTAATTTCTGTACATCCAGGAACAGTGTGAAATTGCTATATGAGTCTTGACATGGACATCTGTCCAAAGAGCTGGACTCTGTCCCCAAGACTGGCCACATTGTTTACAGGCCATTGCAGCCACAGATCTGGTGTTGGAAGCTGATAAATTGGCTATGGGACAAAAATGGTTTTCAGGGTTCCTCATTCAGTGTTTACATTGGTAGAGTACAAAGGACAATATTGGTTGACTAGTGGTCAATACCAGGGCATGTTATGTGAAAACCCATGTATCCATTTGGAAGTCATCCAGACTCTGAACCCAGAAAACTTGCTGCTCACTGGATCTGGGCAAACTGATCACAACTCTATTGAAATCATGGATGAAATGTTGTCCAGCAGACCATACCTGGCAGACCAGCCCTCAGGGACCCTGATGTGGAGTACTTCACAGATGGAAGCAGTTTTATAAAAGATGGGGTATGTTTTGCTGGATACGCAGTGGTCACTCTGGACTCCACTGTCAATACAGAACCTCTGCCTCAGGAACCTCAGCACAAAAAAACAAAACTTATTTCTTTGACTCAAGCACCTCACTTGACAGCAGGAGTCTGTGTGGATATTTACATAGACTAAAAATATGTGTTCACTACCCTTCATGGTCATAGGGCCTTATGTAAGGAAAAGGGGCTCATTAACTGAGGAGAAAAAAAGGCATGATGTATGGGCAAGAAATTCTTAAACTTTTGGATGCATTTTGGGCTCCCAGGAAAGTTGTGATTATATATTGCCAATGTCATTGAAAGGGAAACACTGTGATTTCTCTGGTCAACTGGAGAGCTGACAGAGAGGCCAGGTTAGCTGTCTGCAAGAAATGAGAAGAAAATCCAGTCCCAGGTTTAAAGGCTGCCCTTCTTCCTGGCCAAATATTTAACAGAATGGGAGCCAACATACTCCCAAAATGAACGTAAATGGTTGAAGATTTAAAAAGAAAATTTTATCCCAGGAGGATGACGGAGATATTGTGATGGCCGGTATAGCCATCCAGGAGACTCTAGCCCCAGCCTTTATCAAACAGTTCCACAGGAGGACACGTTGGACATACTGCACTTGAATCAGTTCTGAGTCAACATTTCTATGTCCCCTGGATCACAAACTTCACCTGGATATTCTGAAATCAATGTGAGGTTTGTGATCACAACAATCCTTGTCAGGGGACAGAGGTCAAGCCAGGAATCCAAACTATAGGAGGAACATCTTTTGAAGACTTGGAAGAAGAATTCACAGAACTATCATGCTCATGGGGCTATAAGTAACTTTTGGTTTTTGTGTTCTTACTCTGACTGGGTGGACACTTTTTCCACCCGCCCTGAAAAGGCTAGGGAGATAACCAGGATGCTTCTCAGGGAAATGATTCCAGATTTTTATATCCCAATAACCATTAGCTCAGACAATGGGCCATATTTTTGGCAGGGGTGATATGATTACTGACCAAGAGTTTAAACATCAGATGGAAATTACATACTGCCTATAGGCTGCAGAGTTCTTGTAAAGTTCAAATGGTGAACAGGACTTTAAGTGTCAATTGCGTAAGCTGTGTCAGGAGACTCAATTACATTGTGATGAACTTCTCCCTACTACACTGTTGAGGTTTAAATCCACTCCCAATAGGAGGACTGAATTCTCTCCTTATAAGATAGTTTACATGCCCCCCCTTATTAGGGGACCATTGGGCAACTTAAGAGAGATAGGAGAATTCCCCCTGAGATGACAGCTTCAGTTCTTAGGAAAACTTTACAAGTTCTCAACCAATGGGTTAGAGAAAGATTGCCCATAAGTTTTACCACAGGTGCACACTCCTTCAAATCTGGAGATTGATTCTGGGTCAAAGAATGGAATATTCAAACATTGAAACTTCTTTGGAAGGGCCCTTTCTCTGTTATTTTATCCACCCTAACAGCAGTCAAGTTTGCAGAAATAGGTCCCTTGATTGACTACACCAGACTCAAGCCTGCAGCTGCGTACTGGGGGTGCACTTCAAATGCTGCTATACCCTTGAATCTGACTGTCCAGGGAAAAAAAGGAGCACCAGAGAAGCTTGAGGGTCAGAAGGACAACAGCCTTGCTCCAGTCAGTCCGGAAGCTGACTGATGTAGGCACAGCCGAAGCTTGAGGAGACTATGGCCCTGCTTCAGCCACATGGAGGGACTGGCTGATCAATGCACAGTGAAAGATAAACTTCCCACCAGGAAAAATGAATGTTTTCAACCCCTAAGAGAGTTCTTATTATATAATGCACTGCCACCCTTTGCATATATATATAATTCTCTGGTTTTTGCTACTTGTTTAATAACAGTAACTCCTACTGACTGGACACTGGGTAAAAAAATTCATTTATAATTTTTTATCTTGCTTATATAAATTTTGTAGGATTTGTTTGGTGTTATTAGTTTTGCTTTGTTAATTTATGCTGTTTAACCTATGCTAACCAAATGTTAGTCTATTATTTAGTTTGCTTTCCGTTGATAACATTAATAGGTTCTGTTCTACTCCTATTCCAACCATGGAGATCATGTGAACCATATGTCAAGACAATCCACTGTAACCAAGAGGTGGTAAAACCTATATTTAGGACCTGTCCTGCCAGAGCAATGCAATGGATGGGTGACTGTTTGGAAAGACAAAAGACAAAAGAAGTCAATTGGGAAGTAGCTTGATTTAGGAGGTCACCAATCTTGGGTTGAAGATAACTGGCCACCCCAGAGGATCATTGCCGCTTATGGTCCCTGGGCACAAAATGGCAGTTAGAGTTATAGAACTCCTATTTACATGTTAAACAGAATTATTCACTTACAAGCTGTACTAAAAATTATTATCAATCAGACTGCCACAGCCTTAGACCTCCTAGCCACAAAACAGAACCGATGTGAGTGTCTCACTATCAAAACCACTTGGCATTAGACTGGCATTACTGACTGAGGAAACAGAAATATGTGGAGAGTTCAATAGCTCAGATTGTTGCATCCAAATGGATGATAATAGACAAATGGTTAAGAATATATCCAACAACACAAGAGAACTTGCACGTGTGCTAGTGCATACCTAGAAGGGCATTCAACTTTGGGTCCCAAACACGCTTTTGGGAGTTGTTGTCAACCCTTGGTAGATTTAAAAGCTTAACTTCTATAGTGGGTATTCTGCTGTTAAGCTGTTTATTGCTCCCATATTTAGCTCCACTGTGCATTAAAACTTCCAGTATGGAAGCTGCTTTTGAAAAGATGACAACAAGTAAGGTTTTGACATTATATAAGGTCTTAAGCCAATATAATGGTAATTATGCTCTTAAATTTAAAGGATTAATTTATGGGGAGCATCATTAAAGGGGGAATTTAAGTGATACCCCTTTTATCCACAGAAAAAAATCTTATTTGGAATTCTAAAAAAACTTCACCATGGCTTATTTTAGGACTGTCAGCAAAAGAGGCTCTGCAAAAGAGTTCAATGTAGATATAAACTTCCTATTTTCCTGTCACCCTGTTTTACTTTGCCACTGGCTGAGAAGATACCAGCATTCCATGTGCTGGAAACCCCTTTACTAGTTTTTCACAAACATATGCTATATAGTAGTTTATAGAAATGTGCAAACAAGCCTCTGCCCTTGAGCTGGGCTTCACAGAGATGTCTAGATTTTTAAGATATGTTACCAATTGAGCTCCATGGCAATAACTGGCAGGTAGAGGAAAAATGGGAAAAAGAAGCTCCCCCTACTCAGGCCTTGTCCTTGAAGAGTTAACTTGCCCAAAACAGTGAAAGAAAAAGCTGTTTTTATGTGAAGTTCTGTAGACGGTGAATTTCTCAGCCCCTCCCCTTACATTCTGGCTATAAAATTCTGAAACTGCCTGAAATCAGGGTTCAGGGGATTGATTGATTACAGCAAAAGCTATGCCCTCTGAGCCTGGCTGCAGCCAAATAAAACTCTTTTCTGTTATGTTTGGTGCCTTGCCTCATTTGACCCTACAACAGTACTGTGCTATCCCGGCATTGACAGGACTCTCCTCTCCCACTGCTTCTCCCTAGGCTGGGCTCCAAGAATAGGTCCTGGCTCCCCACCAACCCCCTCAATTCCAGATACAAGGTATCCCCTCACAGTGCCCTCTTTGGTACTCCTTTGATCCAGAACTCTCTCTGGGGCCGCTTCCCTGCTCCCCTTGGCTTCACTGTAATATAGTACCCTTGTGCAGGCCAGCTTTCCTAGGCCAGGATTCCCTGCTCTCCCCTGGCCTGGGCCTTCTCCCCTTGCTGGGATCGTGGCCCCCACCCCACTTGCACCCAAGCTGCATCCCATCATGTTGTGCCCTCATTCGGCCCTCTGATCCTCAAAAGGGTCCTGGAAGCCTAACAGCCCCCACCTCTGCAAACAAGGTATCCTATAACAGTACCCTCTTTGGCCCCTCCTTTGGTCCAGGCCCCTCTCTGAGGATCTACTCATCTGGGGCAGAGGAATGGAATTGGCTGGCCCCTGTGCCCTGAATGGTCCCTATAGAAAACACAGCCCTGCCACTTGCCTTAGTTCCCTTTACTGCCTGAACCTTGAGGCCTGACAGTCAACATGGGACTTGCTCCAACCCAGCCCTGAATGATCCCCTCTCTTTTCTTCCTGGGCCCTCCTCTAGACCATTTGCCTGGGCTCCTTACTGGGGTCCTGGCTCCCACACATACCACACCCATCCTGCAGCCCTTCAGGCTGTGCCCTCCTTTGGACCTCCTGTCCTTTCTGTCTCTGTATGCCCGCTTTGCTGATCCCTTTCCCAGTATGCTCACCTGGGTCAGAGGATAGACCTTTGGGAAAACATAGCCCTTCCCCTTGCCTGGGAGCTTTCAATTACCTCAGCCTGGGCTGCTCTTTAACCCTGACACCCTGCAGTGGACCTCGGCCTTGAGCCCTTCCTCTTCCTGTGCCAGGCACTCCAATTTATCCCCTCCTGCCCCTCCCTATCCATGTGTCTTTTCATTCATCTAGGCCCAGGTGCGAGCACTTCACTTTCCATTACTGGGCCCAGATCCTTTTTTGAGCCCCTGGCCACCAGAGGATTTCACCTTTGGGGAAACATAGCCCTGACCCTTGCCTGGGCCCTTTGGCCTCCATCAACCCAGGCTCTACTCCTTAACCCTGACACCCTGCAGTGGATCTGGGCCTTGAGCCCTTCCTCTTCCTGTGCCAGGCACTCCAATTTCTCCCCTTCTGCCCCTCCTTATCCATATTTCTTATCATTCGCCCAGGCCTAGGTGCTAGCACTTGGCTCTCCATTACTGGGCCCGGCTTCTTGTTTGAGCTCCTGGCCAGCCTACTTAAGGACCCAGTTTCTATCCCTTGGTTTTAAGCCCCATTTGTCAAACCCCTCCTGTGCCTCCCCTCTGTTCCCCTCATGCTGTGGTATTGTGGCACTGTCCGGACCCTCAGCTACCCCTATTCACTCTAGCCTAGGCTCGTCAAATGGGTCCTGAAGCCCACTGACCCCCCTCCTCAACCTACGCACAGCAGGTATCCCCTCACAGTACCCTCTTGCCCCTCATTGGTCCAGGTCATTCTCTGAGGATCTACTCACTTGGGGCAGAGGAGTGGAATTGGCTGGTCTCTGCACCCTGAATGTTCCTTATTGTAAACAAAGCCCAGCCAGTCACCTGAGTCCCCTTCACCACCTATACCTTGAGGCCTGTTAGTTAACATGGGACTTGCTCCAACCCAGCCCTGAGCAATCGCCTCCCTTCCCTCCCCTGCCCTCTAGTCTTGCATGCTATCCCTACTCCAATCCAGCCCTCCCTAACCCTGACCCTTTTGGCTCCAGTCTCCAAGCCCGGGCGCTCACCTGAGTCCACAACAGCATTCCTCATGTCCCTTGGCATAGCATGGAGTCTCTTCTTGTTGTGACTGACCTGGGGGCCCCTTACTTGGGCCCCCAGCAGGCTCCCCTAGGTGCATCTTGCGCTTCCCACTGTCTCCTGTTCCTCACACAGCCCCTACCTTCCTTCCCCTTGCACTTTTTCCTGGTGCTGGCAAGTATCCTGCTCCTTGGGTCCCTCATCACAATCAGTTGGGTGGGTCTCTTGCCTGGGGCCTGTCTTGGGTCATGGCTCTTGCCCTACAGTGCACCCACCATGACCCCCCGCCATGCCGTTTCATCTCCTCCTTCTGGCCCCCTTCCCTCTTCTGGCATCCCTTTCCTGGTCCCTGGCCCTGGATTCAAATATAAGCCAGGTGCCTTTTGGGAAATAGAGCTCTGCCTTTCGCCTGGGCCCCTTGCTCTCCCTGGGTGCTTGGTCCTCCACCAGGAACCCTGAAACCTGGAGGTGGCCCTGGGCCTGAAGCCTGACTGACCCCTTCTGGATCCCCTGCCTTCCCTCTCAAATCTTGTCCAGTGTCCTGAGCCCCTGCCAAAGCCCTGGCCCTTGGCTCTCTGTTCAAATGCCAAGTTCCTGGCTTGAAACTCTGTGACTCTTCTTGCTCACTGCTTTTCTTGGCATTGTCTGAGGGCCCCTCACTGGGGCTGCTTCCCTGCTCTCCTTGGCTTCCCTGTACCTCAGTACCCTAGTGCAGCCCTGCCTTCCAGCCCGGTGTTCCCTGCTCTCCCCTTGCCTGTGCCCTCCTCTAAGTCCCTTCCTGGGGTCCTTGCTGGGGTCCTGACCCCCACGCCACCCACTCTCATTCTGCGGCCCTTCAGGCTATGCCCTCCTTTGGCCCTCCAGTCCTTTCTGTCTCTTCCACACCTGCTTTCCTGATTCCCTTCCCAGAATGCTCACCTGGGCCAGGCCACTTGGCCTGGCCTCTTAGCCCTGGGGTCTCCCTTTAGGAAAACATAGCCTTGCTTCTTGCCTGGGCACTGTCGACTCCCTCAATCCAGGCTCTGCTCCTGAACCCTGACACCCTGAACTGGACCTGGGCATGGGTGCTCCTCCCCCTATGCCAGCTGCTTCCTTTTCTCCCCTCCTGCCCCTTCCTATCCATGTTTCTTTTCATTCATCCAGGCCCAGGTGCTAGCAAATGTCTATCCATTACTGGGCCCAGATTCTTGTTTGAGTCCCTGGCCACCCTTCTCATGGACCCTTTTTTCAGCCCCCTCCTGTGCCTCCCCTCTGTTCCCCTCATATTGTGGTATCCTGGCACATCCTGGAGCCTCTGCTACTCCTGCTTTGCTCTAACCTAGGCTCCTCAAATGGTTACTGCACTGCACCAATGCCCACAAACTCTGCATGCCAGGTATCCCCTCACAGTACCCTCTTTTGCCCCTCATTGACCCAGGTCCCTCTCTGAGGATCTACTTACTTGGGGCAGAGGAGCAGATTTGGCTGGTCTGTGCACCCTGAATGCTCCCTATGGGGGGAAACAGCCCTGCTAGTCACCTGAATCCCCTTCACTGCTTGTACCTCGAGGCTTGCCAGTTAACATGAGACTTATTCCAACCAGCCCTGAGGGCTCTCTTCCCTTCCTTCCCTGCCCTCTGGACTTACATGATGCCCCTACCCCAACCCAACCCTCCCTAACTGTGACCCTTTGTGCTCCAGTCTCCAGGCCTTGGCGCTCGCCTAGGCCCCTGACCATATTTCTCATGTCCCTTGACAGAGCATGGAGTCTCTTCATGTTGGGTCTGACCTGGGGGCCCCCAACTTGGGCTCCCCAGAGGGTCACCTAGGTGCCCCGTGCACTTCCCTCTTCCTCCTGGTCCACAGGCAGTCACCACCTCCCTTCCCATTGTGCTTTTTTTCTGGAACTTGCAGGTCTCCTGCTCCTTGGGTCCCTCATCATAATCTGTAGTGTAGGTCCCTTGCCTGGGGGCCTGTCTTGTGTGGTTCTCACATTACAGTGCACTTACCAGGACTCCCCACCATGACCTTTCATCCCCCTTCTCCTAGCACCCTTCCCTTGTCTGGCCTCCATTGCCAGATATATATCCCTAGATTCAAATATGAGCCAGGGCATCTTATGGAAACAGAGCTCTGCCCCTTGCCTGGGCCCTTTGCTCTCCCTGGGTTCTTGGTCCTCCACCAGAAACCCTGACACCTGGAGATGGCCCTGGGCCTGGAGCCCGACTTCCCCCTGCTGGATGCCATGCCTTCCTTCCCAAGTGTAATCCACTGTCCTGGGCCCCCTGCCCAAGTCCTGGCCCTTGGCTCTTGTTAACCTGGCCTGGCTCTCACTTGAGCCTCTGTTGGCCCTTCTTGCTCAGTGCTTTTCTGGGCATTGTCTGAGGGCCCCTCGCTGGGGCTGCTTCCCTGCTCCCTTTGGCATTCCTGGACTGCAGTACCCTAGTGCAGCCCTGTCTTCCGGGCCCGGCATTCCCTGCTCTCCCTTGGCCTGCGCCCTCCTCTAGGTCCCTTCCTGGGCTCCTTGCTGGTGTCCTGGTACCCACCCCACCCACACCTGTCCTGTGGCCCTTCAGGCTGTGCCCAAATTTGGCCTTCCTGTCATTTCTGTCTCTGCCATGCCCGCTTTCCTGATCCCCTTCCCAGGATGCTCACCCGGGCCAGGTGACCTTACCTGGCCTCTTGGCCCTGAGGGCTCCCTTTGGGAAAACATACTCCTGCTCCTTGCTTGGGTCCTTTGGCCTCCCTCAGCAGGAGCCCTGCTCCAGATCTCTTACACCCTGCAGTGGACCCAAGTCTTGAGCCCGTCTTCGCCTGTGCCACCCACTCCACTTTCTCCTCTTTCACTACTCCCCCTCCATATTTCTTTTCATTCACCCAGGCCCAGGTGCTAACATTGGCTCTCCATTATTGGGCCTGGCTCCTTGATTGAGACTCTTCCTACCCTTCTTGTGGACCCTTCCACTTTCCCTTGGTTTCAGGCCCCTGTTGCTGCCCCCCTCTGATACCATGATTTTGTGATATCCTGGCATGGCCCAGACACTGCGCACCCCCTGCTTCTCCCTAGCCTATGCTACTTGAATGGGTCCTGGAACCCTGACCACTCCCACACACACTACCATACACCAGGTATCCCCTCCCAGTACCCTCTTTGGAACCTCCTTTGGTCCAGGTCCCTGTAAGTGGATCTACTCATCTGGGGCAGAGGAGCAGAATTGGCTCGATTCTGCACCCTGAATACTCTCTATGGGAGCATGAGTGCCCTTCACTCCCTACCACTCGCATGATTGCTCTTCACTGCCTGAAACTTGTGTCCTGGCAGTTAACATGGGACTTGCTCCTACCCAGCCCTGAGCAATCCCCTCCCTTCTCTCCCCTGCCCTCTGGCCTTGCATGTTGCCCCTACTCCAACCCAGCCTTCCCTAACCCAGGCCCTTGGTGCTCCTGTTCCTGTCTTGTGTGCTCCTTTGAGTCCCTGACACTTTCCTCATGTCCCTTTGTGTAGTGTGGAGTCACTTTCATGTTGGGTCTGAACTGGGGGCTCCTTTCTTGGGCCTGCCAGAGGGCTCCCCTAGGTGCCCCTTGAGCTTCCCTGTATCTCATGGTTCTTGTGCAGCTCATCCTTCCCATCCCTATGTGAATTCCCCTGATGCTCATGAGTCTTCTGTTCCTTGGGTCCCATATCCTAGGTTGTTAGGGTGGGTACCTGGTCTCAGCACCTGGTTACCGTCCTGGCTATCATCCCACCACACACTTACCATGACCCCAGGCCGTGCCCTCCCATAGCCATCCTCATGCCTCCCTTCCATTGCCAGGTCTCCTTTGCCAGGTCCCTCTCCATGGATTCTCAACTGGGCCAGAGGGCCATATGAAAAACAGAGCACTGCCCCTCGCCTGGGCCACTTACTCTTTCTGGGTGCTTGGTTCTCCACCAGGAACCCTGACACCTGGTAGTGACCCTGCTGGATCCCCTGCCTTCTCTCCTAATTCTTGTCCACTGTCTTAAGCCCCCTGCCCAAGTCCTGGCCCTTGGGACTCCATTTCCTTGTCTGGCTCCTCACTTGAGCCTCTGGTGGCCCTTCTTGTTCCATTCTTTTCTGAGCTTTGTCTTAGGGACCCACACTGGAGCCACTTCTTCCCTCCTTTGGGCTTCCCTGTACTGAAGTACCCTAGTGCAGCCATGCCTTACTGGCCCCGCCCTTCCCTGCTCTGCCCTGGACTGGGTCCTCCTCTAGGTCCCTTGTCTTAGCTCTTTCCTGGGGTCCTGGCCCCCCACCCCGCCCAGACCCATCCTGTGGCCCTTAAGACTGTGCCCTCCTTTGACCCTCTTATCGTTTCTTACTCTTCCAGGCCCACTTTCCTGATCCCCTTTCCAGGATGCTCATCAGGCCAGGTACTTGACCTGGCCTTGTGGCCCTGTGGGTTCCCTTTGGGAAAATGTACCCCTTCCCCTTGTATGGGCCCTTTGGCTTCCCTTAGCCCGCACCCTGCTACCCAATCCTGACACCCTTTAGTGGACCTGGACCTTAAGCCTTCTTCCCACTGTGCCTCCTACTCAGATTTCTCCCCTCCCTCCACCCCCATCCATATCCATTTTCATTCACCCTGCCCCCGGTGCTAGCTCTTGGCTCTCCATTACTGGGCACAGCTCCTTGCATGAGCCCCTGGTAGCCCTTCTTGAGGACCCTTTCCTGTCCCTTGGTTTCATGTGCCTCTCCTCTGTTCCACTGGTGCTATGTTATACTGGCACTGCCGGGACCCTTCACTTTCTCTGCTTCTCCCCAGCCTGGGCTCCTCAAATGGATCCAGGCTGCCAACCAAGCACCCCCACAACCTCCCCTCACAGTGCCCTCTTTTGATCCTCCTTTGGTCCAGGTCCCTCTCTGAGGATCTACTCACCTGGGCAGTGGAGCCATATTGGCTGGCCTCTGCAACCTTAATGGTCCCTATGGGAAATATAGCCTCTTGCCTGAGTCCTCTTTGCTGCCTGAACCTTGAGGCCTGGCAGTTAACATGCCACTTGCTTCAACCCATCCCCAAGAGATCCACCCCCTTCCCTCCCCTGCCATCTGGCCTTGCATGCTGCCCCTACCCCAACCCAGCCATCCCTAATCCTGACCTTTTTTCACTTCAGTCCCTGGGCCTGGTGCTCACATGAGCACCTGACAGAGATCTTCATGTCCTTTGGTGTAGCATGGAGTCTCTTCCTGTCGGGTCTGACCTGGGGACCCCTTGCTTGGGACTGCCAGTATGCTCCCTTAGGTGCCTGTTGCAGTTTTCTCTGTCTCCTTATCCTTGTGCAGCCCTTCTTCCACTTCCCCTTCTGCTATCCCCTGGTGCTTGCAGGTCTCCTGTTCCTTGGGAAAGTCATCACAATTGGTTGGGTGGGTCCCTTGCCTGGGCTCCTGGCTTGGGTCCTGAATCTCTTCCCCCTATGCACCCACCAAGACCCCCCACTGTGCCTTCCCATTGCCCTCATCCTGGCCACCTTCACTTGCCTGTCCTCTTTTGCCGGGTACCTGTCCCTGGATTCTCATCTGGGCCAGGGTGCCTTATGGATAATGGAGTCCTGCCCCTTGCCTGGGCCGCTTGCTCTCTGGGACTTTGGTCCTGCACCCAGAACCCTGACACCTGGAAGTCACCCTGGGCTAGGAGCTTGTCTGACCCCTGCCAGATCCCCTGCCATCCCTCCAAAGTCTTGTCCACTGTCCTGAGCCCCCTGTCCAAGACCTGGCCCTTGGATCTACATTCCCTGGCCTACCTCCTCTCTTGAGCCTCTGGAGGCCCTTCTTGCTCCATGCTTCCCTGGGCTTAAATTGTGGGCCTTGCTGGGGCCAGTACCCTACTCCCATTGGCTTCCCTAAACCTCAGAACACTACTGTCACCAGCCTGCCAAGCCTCGCCGTTCCCTGCCCTTTCCTGGCCTGGACCCTCATATTGGTTCCTAGCCTGAGCTCCTTTCTGGAGTCCTGGCCCACACCCCATCAATACCCTTTCTCTGGCCATTCACGCTGTACCCTCCTTCATGCTTCTGTTGTCCCTGTCCCTGATAGGCCCCTTTTCAAGATCCCTTTCCAAGGATGCTCACCAGGTCCAGGGGACTGGAACTGGGTATTTGGCCCTTGGGGCTCCTGTTGGAAAAACGTAGCTATGCCCCTTGCTTGGGACTTTGGACTCTCTGCCCAGGCCCTGCTCCTCGATTGTGACATTCAGCAGTGAACCTGGCCCTTGAGCCCTACTCTCCCTGCTCCATCTAGTACCCTTGCACCCTTTACTCCCCTCCTCATACCTGTCTGTTTTCATTGGACCCAGGACCGGGTCCCAGCACTTGGATCCCCATTCTTGGCCTTGGCTCCTTGCTGAAAGCCCTGGTTGCCCTTCATAAGGACCCTGTCTGTTCCTTGATTTCAGGCCCCTTGCTTGGCCCCCTCCTGTTCCTCCCCTCTGTTCCCCTTCTACTGTGAAATTTCATCAATACCAGGACCCTGCCTTCCCCCTGCTTCTCGCTAGCCTTGTCTCTCCAATGGTTGTTAGCTACCCACCAACACCCCCCCAATTCTGGACCAAAGGTATCCCTCACATTGTCTTCCTTTGGTCTTGGCAGTAGAGTGAAATTAGCTGGCCTCTGGGCCTTAAATGATCCCTATGGGCAATACATTCATGCCTCTCACCTAGGCCCCCATCTCCATCCAAACTTGACAACTGGCACTGGACTTGGGCCTAGTAATGACCTGGCCCTGAGCTATCCCCTCCCTTCCATCCTCCAGCTAGCCTTACAAGCTGCCCCTAAGCAAACCCAGCCCTTCCTCACCCTCACCACTTACCCTACAGTCCCCTGGCCTGGCTGCCAGCCTGAGCTCCTTACTGAATTACTTGGGTTGCATTGCTTTATATGGTGTCTCTTCCTGTCATGTCTGACCTGGTTGCCCCTTGATTTGGCCCCCAAGCTCGCTCCCCTCTGTGCCCTTTTCACAGCCCACTCTCTCTTCATCCTAGCACTGATCCTACCCCTCCTTCCCCTAGTGCTTTTTTCCTGGAGTAGGGGCCTCCTGCTCATTGGGTCCCTAACACCTTTGGTCGGGTCAGTCCCTTACCTGGGCTCCTTGATTGGGTCCTGGCTCTTGCCCCTCTCTGCACCCACCACAACTCCCCACTGTACCCTCACATCGCACTCCTCCTGACCCTTGTCCCTTGCCAGGCCCTTTGGCCTTGTCCCTGGCCCTTGATCCTCATCTGGTCCAGGCCATCTTATGGGAAAAGAACCCCAACCCTAGACTGGGCTACTTGATCTCCCTCCACCCTTAGGAGCAGCACCAGGAAAACTGAAACCTGGCAATGGCACTGGGCCTTGAGCCTGCCTCCACCATGCTGGATCCCCTGACTTCCCTTCCCAGCTCTGTCCACTGTCCTGATCCCCCTGCCCCAGTCCTGGCCCTTGGCTCTCCATTCCCTGGACTGGCTCCTCTCTTGAGCCTCTGGGGGTCCTTCTTGCTCCGTGCTTCCCTAGCTTGAACGGTGGGCCTCACTGGAGCCACTTCCCTGATCGCTTGTGTTCCCTGCATCTTAGAAATCTAGTGTAGCCTGTTCCTGCTGGGCCCTGCCCTTCCCTGCTCCCCCTAAGCCTGGGCCCTCCTCTAGATCTCTAGCCTGGGCTCCTTTCTGCGATCCTGACCCAAATCACACAAAACCCCTTTCTTCCAGCACTTCACGCTGTGCCCTCCTTTGGTTCTCCTGTTGTCCTTGTCCCTGCTGGGATCTTTTTCCAGATCCCTTTCCCAGGATGTTCATCAGAGCCAGGGAATGGATCTGGGATGTTTGGCCCTGTGGTTTTCCTTTGGGAAATGCTAGCAGTGCCACTTGCCTGGGGGCTTTGGCCTCCTTCATCCTGGGCCCTGCTCCTCAATCCTGACACCCTGTAGTGAATCTGGGCCATGAGCCCTCCTCTCCCTGCACCACCCATTCCCCTTACTCTCCTTTCTCCCCATATACCACCACAGCCAGGGTACAGGGGATTCACACCTACAATCCCCTCTACCCTGGATAACTTGGTATACAAGCTCCCTGCAACACCCAGGTGGGGGAGGTCTCCTTCCTGGAGTGGCAAGTCCCCTCTACCCTGGCTGCAGCGGTATAAAAGCTCACTCTGGAAAATTGGTGAGTTGTGTCTCCCACCTGGAGGGATGAGTCCCCTATACGCTGGCTGCAGTGATATAGGAACTCGCCTGACACCCATTTGGAATGAGTCTCCCCCCCCAGGAGGTTGGAATCCCCTCTACCCTGCTGCAGCAGTGTTGGAGCTCCCCAGGATACCTAGATGGGAGGGGTCTCCTGCCCTGGGGGGCGAGTCCCCTCTCCCCTGGCTGTTGAGGTATAGGAGCTTTCCCTGACACCTAGGTGGGAGAGATCTCCCATCTTGAGTGGCAAGTTGGCTCTACCCTGGCTAAGGTGGTATACAAGTTCCCTGTGATACCCAGGTGGGAAGGTTCTCCTGCCTGGAGGGAGGAGTCCACTCTATCTTGGCTTCACAGTGTAAGAGCTCCCCCAAGACACCCAGGTGGGAGAGGTCTCCTGCCTGAAGGGGCAAGTCCTCTCTACCCTGGCTGCTGTGGTATATGAGCCCCCCCATACTCAGATGGGAGGGGTCTCTTGCCTACAGGGGGGAGGCAACTTTACCATCATTGCTGTGGTATAGGAGTCCCGCAGACACTCAAGTGGGAGGGGTCTCCCACCTGGAGGGGCGAGTCCACTTCAACCTGCCTGCAGTGGTATATGAGCTCCCCCCAACACCTAATTGGGAGGGGTGTCCTGCCTAGAGAGGCAAGGACCTCTACCCTGGATTTGGGGGTGTATGAGGTACCCCCAGACACCCAAGTCGGAGGGGTCTCCCTCATGGAGGGGCAATCTCTTCTACCCTGGCTTGGGAGGTATACTAGCCCTCCCACTCTACACCTAGCTGGGAAAGGTCTCCCACATGGAGAGGTGAATCCACTCTACCCTGGCTGTGGCCGTAAATGAGCTCCCCTGACACTCCAGTGGGAGAAGTGTCCAGGCTGGAGGGGAGAATCCCCTCTGCCCTGGCTGCTGCTGTGTACAGGCTCTCCCAGACACCCAGGTGGGAGGGGACTTTCGCCTGGAGTCACAAGTCCCCTCTACCCTGGCTGGTGCTCTATAAGATCTCCAGTAACACCCAGATGGAGGGCTTTCCCGCCTAAAAAGATGAACCCCTCAATACTGGCTGTGACATGGAGCTCTTATACCACCCCAGCCATGGTAGAAAGCACTTGCCCCTCCTGGCGGGAGACCCCTCCCACCGGGTGTCAGTGGGAGCTCATATACCACCACAGCCAGGATAGAGGGGACTCGCCTCACCTGGGTATCTGGGGCAGCTTGTATACCTCCATAACCAGGGTAGAGGGGAGTCGCTGCTCCAGTTGGGAGAGCCTTCCCACCTGTGTGTAAGGGGGATATCCTATACTGCCACAGCAAGGGTAGAGGGGACATGCTCATCCAGGCAGGAGACCCCTCCCACCTGGGTGTGTGTGGGGGAGATCCTATACAGCCACAGCCAGGGTAGAGGAGACTCACCCCTACAGGAGGGAGATCCCTTCCACCTGAGTGTCCTGAGGAGCTCCTATACTGCTGAAGCCAGGATAGAGGGGACTCCCTCCTCTAGGTGGAAGAACCCTCCCACCTGGTTGTCAGGGGGAGTTCCTATACCATTGCAGACAGGGTAGAGATGACTTGCCCTTCCAGTCAGGAAACCCTTCCCACCTGGGTATCCGGGGGAGCTGGGTTACTGCAGCAGCCAGGGTAGAGTGGATTCACCCCTACAAGTGGGAGCACCTTTCACCTGGGTGTCAGGGGAAGCTCCTGTACTGGCACAGCCAGGGTAGAGGGAACACTCCACTGCAGGCAGAAGACCCCTCCTTCCTGGGTGTACTGAGAGCTCTTATATAGCAGGAGCTAAAGTAGAGGGGACTCGCCCTTCCAGGTGTGATACCCCTCCCACCTGGGTGTCCAGAGAACTTGTAGATTGCCAAAACCAGGGTAGAGGGGACTCGCCATCCATGCAGAACACCACTCCCACCTGTGTGTAGTGGGGCCCTTATATACCACCTTAGCCAGGGTAGGGAAGACTCACCACTGCAGGCAGGAGACTCCTCCCACCTGGGTGTCTGGGAAACATTGTATATCACCACAGCCAGGGTAGAGGGGACTCATTGCTCCAGGCAGGAGACCTCTCCCACCTGGGTGTCAGGGGGAGATCCTTTACTGCAGCAGCCATGGTACAGGGAATTTGCCCCATCCAGGAGAGAGACTCATCCAACCTGGGTGTTAGGGAAAGATAATATACCACTGCAGCCAGGGTAGAGGGTACTGGCCCTTCAGGAGGGAGACCTTCCCATCTTGGTATGGTAGGGGAGCTCCTATACCACAGCAGACAGAAAAGAGGGCCTCGCCCCTCAAAGCAGTAGACCCCTCCCATGTGGGTGTCTGGTGGAGCTCATATACCCCAGCAGCCAGGGTAGAGGTGACCGGCATCTCCAGGAAAGAGACACCTCCCACCTTGGAATGGGAGTAACTCCTATACCACCTTAGCCAGGGTAGAGGGGACTCGACCCATCAGGATAGAGACCCCGCCCATCTTGTTATAAGGGGTAGCTAGTATACCACAGCAGCCAGAATAGAGGGGACTCACCCCTCCAAGCAGGAGACCCTTCTCACCTGTGTGTCTGGGAGAGCTGGTACACAGCCTCACCAGGGTAGAGGGGGTCTCCCCCTCTAGGTGGGAGACCCTTCCAACATGGGTATTAGGGGAGGCTGGTGTATCCCAACGGGCACTTTAGAGGTGACTTTCACCTCATATACCACCACAGCCAGGATAGAGGGGACACCCCCCACCTGGGAATGGGGGTAACTCCTATAAGCCTTAGCCAAAGTGGAGACGACTCACACATTCCACCTGTGTGTCCTGGGGAGCTCTTATACCGCTGAAGCCAGGGTAGAGGGGACTCTCACCTCTCAGTGGTAGACCCCATTCCACCTGGGCGTCGGTGGGAGTTCCTACACCGCTGCAGCCAGGGTAGAGCGGACTTGCCCTTCCCGGCGGGAGACCCCTCCGTCCTGCTTGTCTGAGTGAGCTTCTATCCCTCCGCAGCAAAGGTAGAGGAGACTCTATCCTCCCTGGATGTCCAGGGAGGCTTGATTACTGCAGCAGCCAGGGTAGAGGGGACTCGTCCATCCAGGTAGGAGGCCCCTCCCACCTGGGTGTGTGTGTGGGGGGGAGCTCTTATACTTCCACAACCAGGGAAGAGGAAACAGGCCCTGCAGGCGGAAGACCTCTGGCACCTGGGTGTACTGGGACCTCTTTTATGGCAAGAGCTAAAGTAGAGGGGACTTGCCGTTCCTGACAGGCTACCTCTCCTACCTGGGTGTTGGGGGATCTTGTATAACGCCAAAGCCAGGATAGAGGGGACTCGCCTGTCCATGCAGAAGACCACTTCCACCTGTGTGTGGGGGCACTTATATACTGCCTTAGCCAGGGTAGGAAAACTTGCCCCTCTAGTGGGGTGACCACTCCCATCTGGGTGTCTGGGAAAGCATGTATACCGCCACAGCCAGGGTAGGGGGGACTCATTGCTCCAGGTGGGGGAGCTCGTATACCTCTGCAGCCATTGTAGAGGGGATACACCCCTCCCGTCGGGAGACCCTATAACCTGGGTGTCTAGGGAAGCTCCTATACTGTCAGGGCCAGGGGAGTGGGGACTCGACCCTCCAGGGGGAAGATCCCTTCCACCTGGTTGTCAGGGGAGTTCATATACGTCACAGGCAGGGTAGAGGGGACTCCCTCTCGAGCCGGGAGACCCCTCCCACCTGGGTGTAGCAGGGAGGGGAGCTCCTTTACCACTGCAGCCTGGGTAGAAGGGACTCACCTCTCCAGGCCAGAGACCCATCCACCTGGAAATTAGTGGGAGATCCTTTAAGGCAACAGCCAGGATAGAGGGGACTCACCCCTCTAGGTGAGAGACCCATCCAACCTGGGTGTCAAGGAAAGCTAGAAAACCACTGCATCCATGGTAGAGAGGACTTGTCCCTTCAATCGGGAGACCCCTCCCATCTGGGTATGGGTGCGGAGCTCATATACCACAGCAGCCAAAATAGAGGGGACTTGCCCATCCAAGCAGGAGACCCCTCCCACCTGCGTGTCTGGAAGAGCTGGTACACCCCCTCAGGCAGGGTAGATGGAAGTCACCCCTCTAGGCTGGAGATTCCTCCCAACTGGGTGTATCAGGGAGCTCCTATACCACTGCAGTCGGGGTAAAGGGAACTCTATCCTCTAGACGGGAGACCTCTTCCACCTGGAGAGTTCCAATACCGCTGCCGCAGGGTAGAGGGGACTCTAGCCTCCTGGCCAGAGTCTCCTCCCTATTGGGTGTCAGGGGAGCTCCTATACCACAGTATCCAGGGTAGAGGGGACTCCCACCTCTAGGCGTGTCAGGGGGAGATCTTACACAACTGCAGCCAGGATAGAGTGGATTTGCCCTTCCAGTCTGGCGACTCCTCCCACTTGGGTGTCTGGGTGAGCTCCCATATATCCGCAACCAGGGTAGTGGGGACTCGCCCCTCCAATCGGGAGACCCCTCCCTCCTGGATGTTCAGGAGAGCTTGATTACTGCAGCAGCCAGGGTAGAGGGGACTCACCCCAACAGGCTAGAGACTCGTCACACCTGGGTCTGGGGGGAGCTCCTATACTACCACAGCCAGGGTACAGGGAACATGCCCCTGCAGGCAGAGGGCCCCTCCCACCTGGGTGTACAGTGAGCTCTTGTATGGCAAGAGCTAAAGTAGAGTTGACTCGCCCTTCCATGCGGGATACCCCTCCCACCTGGGTGTCTTTGAGAGCTTGTATATAGCTTCACAGTGGGAGAAACACATCCTACCTGGGAATGGGAGTAACTCCTATACCTCCTTAGCCCAGTAGAGGGGACCACCCCCTCAAGGTAGAAGACCCCTCCCACCTGGGCGTCAGGTGGAGCTCATATACCCAATATACATGTGTAGAGGGGATTCCTTGCTCCTGGTGGGAGACCCGTAAAACCTGGGTGCTGGGGAAGCTCATATTTCCCTGAGCCAGTGTACAGGAGACTCGCCACTCGAGTCCAGAGACCCCATAACCTTGGTGTTGGGGGGCTCCTATGCCGCCAGAGCCAGGGGAGGGTGGACTAGACCCTCCAGGCAGAATATCCCTTCCACCTGGTTGTCAGGGGAGTTCATATAATGCCACAAGTAGGGTAGAGGGGACTCGCCACTGGAGGCGGGAGACCCCTACGGCCTGGGTATAGCAGGGACCTCCTATACCACTGCAGTCAACATAGTGGGGACTCGCATCTTCAGGCCGGAGACCCTCCCACCTGGGTGTCAGGGGGAGATCCTTTACCCAAGCAGCCAGAGTGGAGGGGACTCGCCCTCCAGGTGAGAAACCCATCCAACCTGGGTGTCACGGAAAGCTAGTAAACCACTGCAGCCTGGGTAAAGGGGACTCGCTCCTTTAGATGGGAGGTCCCTCCCATCTGGGTATGCGGGAGCTCCTGTACCACAGCAGCCAGAATAGAGGGGACTCGCCACTCCAAGCAGGAGATGCCTCCCACCTGGGTGTCTGGGAGAGCTGATACACCCCCTCAGGGAGGGTAGAGGGAAGTCACCCCTCTATGTGGGAGACCCCTCCCACCTGTGTGTGAGGGGAAGCTCCTTAACCTCTGCAGCCATTGTAGAGTCGACTTATCCCTCCAGGTGGAAGACCCCTTTCACCTGGGTGTCAGGTGGAGCTCATATACCCCAGCAGGCAGGGTAGAGGCAACTCGAAACTCCAGGCGAGAAACACCTCCCAACTGGGAATGGGAGTAACTCTATCCACTTAGCCTGGGTAGAGGGGATTCTCCCCTCCAGGCAGAAGACCCCTCCCACCTGTGTGTCTGGGAGAGCTTGTATACAGCCACAGCCAGGGTACAGTTGACTCTTTGCTCCAGGTGGGAGACTGTTTCCATCTGGGTGTCTAGGGGATCTCCTATACCCCTGCAGCCAGTGTAGAGGAGACTCACCCCTCCATTCGGGAGACCCCATATCTTGGGTGTTGGGGGAGCTCTTGTACAGCCAGAGCCAAGGGAGTGGGGACTGGACCCTCCAGGCAGCAGATCCCTTCCACCTGGTTGTCAGCGGAGTTCATATACTGCCATAACAGGGTAGAGGGGACTCGCCACTGGGGGCAGGAGATCCTTCCCACCTGTGTGTAGGGGGGGACCTCCTATACCACTGCAGCCAGGGTAGAGGGGACTCGCCTCTCCAGGATGGAGACCCTCCCACCTATGTGTCACGGGGTGACCTATTACTTCCGCAGCTAGGGTGTAGGGGACTTGACCCTCCAGGGGAAGAGACCCATCCAATCTGTGTGTCTAAGAAAGCTAGTAAACCACTGCAGCCAGGGTAAATGGGACTTGTCTCATCAGGCAGGAGACCCCTCACATCTGAGTATGGGGGCAGGCTTGTATACCCAGCAGCTAGAATAGAGGGGGCTAGCCCCTCCAAGCAGGAGACCCCTCCCACATGGGTGTCTGGGAAAGCTGGTACACCCTCTCAGCCAGGGTAGAGGGAAGTCACCCCTCTAGGCGGGAGACCTCTCTACCCTGGGGGTCAGGGAAAGCTTCTTAACTTCTGCAGCCTGGTTAGAGTGGACTCACCCCTCCCACCTGGATGTCAGGTGGAACTCATATACCCTAGCAGCCAGGTTAGAGGCAACTCACCTCTTCAGGCAAGAAACACCTCCCACCTGAAAATGGGAGTAACTCCTATACCCCCATAGCCCAGGTAATGGGGACTAACCCCTCAAGGCGGAAGACCACTCCCACCTGGGTGTCACATGGAGCTCATATACCCAAGCAGCCAGGAGAGAGGCAACTGGCACCTCCAGACAAGAGACACCTCCCACCTGGAAATGGGGGTAACTCCCATACCACTTAGCCAGGGTAGAAAGGACTCGCCCCTACAGTTAGGAGATGCCTCCCACATGGGTGTCTGGTGAGGCGGGTTCATATACATCTGCAGCTGGGGTAGCATCGACTCATCCCTCCAGGCGGGAGACCTCTCCTACTGAGGGTAGGAGGGGGCTCATATACCCACGCAGCCAGGGATGTGGGGACTCTCCCCTTCAGGAGGGAGACCTCCCATCTGGGTATCACAGGGAACATGTATACCACCTTAGCCAGGGTAGAGGAGACTCTCCTATCCAGGCAGAATACCCCTCCAACCTGGCTGTCACTGGGAGCTCTTATACCACCATAGCCAGGGAAGAAAGTTCTTGTCCCTCCCTCCAACCAGGTTGTCAGGGGAGCCCATATACCCCCACAGCCAGAATAGAGGGGACTCACCCCTCCAGGCAGGAGACCCCTCTCACCTGGGTGTCAGGGGGAGCTCTTATACCACCACAGCCATGGTAGAGGGTACTTTCCCCTTCAGGTTTGGAGAATACTCCCACTTGGGTTTCAGGGGAGCTTTTATATGGCCGCAGGCAGGGTAGAGGTAACTCTACCTTCCAGACAGGAGACTTCTTCCATTTGGTTGTCCTGGGGAGCTCTTATTGCAGCAGGGAACAGGGTACTCTAGCCCCCTGGCCAGAGACTCCTTCCAATTGGGTGTCAGGGGAGTTCCTATATCACAGCAGCCAAAATAGAGGGGACTCACACCTCTAGGTGGGAGACCCCTCCCACCTGGGTGTCAGTGGGAGTTCATATACCACTGTAACCAGGGTAGAGAAGACTTGCCCTTCCAATCAGGAGACCTCTCCCACCTGGGTCTCTGGGTGAGCTTCTATACATCCACATCCAGGGTAGAGGGGACTCACACCTCCAACTGGGACACCCCTCCCACCTGGGTGTCCAGGGGAGCTTTTATACTGCCAAAGCCAGGGTAGAGGGGACTCGCTTGTCCATGTGGAAGATGACTCCCACATGTGCATAAGGTGGCACTTGTATATCACCTTAGCCAGGGTAGAGAAGTCTTGCCCCTCCAGGTGGGAGAATCCTCCCACCTGGTGTCTGGGAGAGCTTGTATACTGCCACAGCCAGGGTAGAGGGGACTCATTGCTCCAAGCAGGAGATCACTCCCACCTGGGTGTTGGGGGGTGTGCTCATATACCCCCACAGCCAGTGTAGAAGGGACCACAGGAGACCACATAAACTGGGTGTCGGGGGAGCTTCTATATCTCTAAAGCCAGGGGAGAGGAGACTCGACCCTCCAGGGGGAAGATCCCTTCCACCTGGTTGTCAGGGGAATTTATATACTGCCACAGGCAGGGTGAGGGGACTCACCCCTTGAGGTGGGAGACCCCCTCCCACCTGGGTGTAGGGAGGAGCTCCTATACCACTACAGCCAGTGTCAAAGGGATTCACCTCTCCAGGCTGGAGACCCTCCCACCTGGGTGTCAGGGGAAGATCCTTTACTGCCTCAGCCAGGGTTGAGGGGACTCTCCCCTCCAAGTGAGAGACCCATCCAACCTGGGTGTCAGGCAAAGCTAGTAAACCAGTGCAGCCAGAGTAGAGGGGACTCGCCCTTTCAGGTGGGAGACCTGCCCACCTGGTTGTGAGGGGTGAGCTCATATACCATTGCAGCTAGCATTGTGGAGACTCCTCCCTCCAGGCAGGAGAGCCCTCTCATCTGGGTATGGGGGGAGCTGCTATATCATTACAACCAGGGTAGAGGGGACTCACCCCTCCAGGTGGAAGACCCCTCCTACCTGGGTCTCAAGGGGAGCTCCTGTACCACTGTAGTCAGGGTAGAGGGGACTCGCCCCTTCAGGCAAGAGACCTCTTCCATCTGGTTGTGGGGGGAGCTCATATACCGCCCCAGACACGGTAGAGGAGACTTGTCCCTAATAGTGGGAGACCCCTCCCAACTGGCTGTCCTTGTCCTTGTCGGGGGAGGCTCCTATACAGCTGCAGGCAGGGTAGCAGGGACGCGAAACCCCAGGCGGAATACCGCTTTCATCTGGGTGTCCCGGGGAGTGCCTATCCTGCAGCAACCATGGTAGAGGGGACTCGCCCCTCCAGGCAAGAGTTCCCTTCCACCTGGAGGGGCATGTCCCCTCTACCCTGGCTAAGGTGTTATACAAACTCCCAGCTACACCAGGTGGGAGGGGTCTCCTTCCTGGAGGGGTGAGTCCCCATTACCCTGGCTACAGTGGTATATGAGCTCCTCCATCCACACCCTGGTGGGCGGGGTTTCCCGCCTGGAGGGTCCAATCCCTTCTACCCTGGCTGGCACAGTATACTAGCTCCACAGACACCCAGGTGGGAGGGGTCTCCCGCCTGGAGGGGTGGGCTCCTCTACTTTGGCTGTGGCAGTATAAGAGCTCCCCCTGACACTGAGGTGTGAGGGGTATCCTGCCTGGAAGGACGAATCCCCCCAACCTGGGCTGTGGCAGGATAAGAGTTCCCCCTTGACACCCTGGTAGGAAGGGTCTCCCACCAGAGCAGGGAATCCCCTATACCCTAGCTGTGCAGGTATACATGCTTCCTCAGACACCCAGGTCAGAGGGGTCTCCCACCTGGAGGGGCGAGTCCCCTCTATTTGGCTGGTGCAATATAAGAGCTCCCAGGACACCCACGTGGTAGGCGTCTCCCAACTGGAGGAGCGAGTCCCCTCTACCCTGGCTGAGAGGTATAGGAGCTCCCCCAATCACCTAGGTGGGAGGGGTTTCCTGACTAGAGGTTTGTGTCCCCTCTAACCTGGCTGTAGTGGTATAGGAGCTCCCCTGTCACCCAGATTGGAGGGGTCTTTGCTTGGAGAGGCGAGCCCCCTCTAACCTGGCTGCAGCAGTATTCAAGATACTCACAACACTCAGGTGGGAGGGGTCTGGTGCCTGGAGGCGGGAGTCCCCCTCTACCCTTGTTGGGGCGGTGTACTAACTCCTCAAAACCCATTTGGGAGGCGTGTCCTGCCTGGAGAGGCGAGTCCTCTCTACCCTGCCTGTGGAGGTATAGGAGTTCCCCCAGACATCCAGGTGAAAGGGGTCTCCCTCCTGGAGGGGTGAGTCCCTGTTACCTTGGCTGCAGCTCTATAGGAGCCGTCTGTACATATCCAGGTGGGAGGGGTCTCTTGCCTAGAGGGGCCAGGACCTGCTACTCTACCTGTGCCTACATACCAGCTCCCCCTGACACCAGGTGAAAGGGGTATGCCACCTGGAGGGGTGAGTGCCTGCTACCCTGGCTGCAGCTGTACAGGAGCGCCCCCCCCCCCACCGCCACTGGGCAACAAGGTGGAAGGGATCTCATGACTGTAGGGGTGAGTCCTCTCTAAAGGGGCTGAGGCAATATACAAGGTAGCCTGGACACCAAGGTGGGAGGAGTCTTTGGCCCAGAGGACCCAGTTCAATCTACCCAGGCTGCAGAGGTATAAGAGCTCCTACAGACAACCATGCCCTTTTTCGTTCACCCAGGCTCAGGTGCTAGCACTTGGCTCTCCATTACTGGGCCCAGTTCCTTTCTTGATCCCCTAGCTGCCATTCTCCAGGACCTGTCCATTGGATTCAGGCACCTTTTACCGGCCCCCTCCTGTGCCTCCCCTCTGATTCCCTCATGATGTGATATCCTGGCAAAGCCTGGACCCTATGCCCCCCTACTCCTCCGTAGCCTATGCTGCTCAGATGGGTCCTGGCAGGCTGACCCCCCACCACTGGGTCACACCAGGTATCCCATCACAGTACCCTCTGTGGCCCCACCTTTGGTCCTTGTCCCTCTCTTAGGATCTACTCACCTGTGACAGAGGAGCAGAATTGGCTCGCCTCTGTGCCCTGAATTATCCCTATGGGAAACACAGCCCTGCCACTTGCCTGTGTCCTCTTCACAGCCTGAAGCTTGAGGCCTGGCATTTAACATAGACTTGCTCCAACCCAAACCTGAGCAATCCCCACACTTCTCTCCCGTGCCCTCTGGCCTTCCATGCTGCCCCTACCATAACCCAGCTCTTCCTAACCCTGACCCCCTCCTTTGGTCCAAGCCTCTCTTTGTGGATCTAATCACCTGGGGCAGAGGAGCGGAATTGGCTCGCCCTCCTCCTTGAATGCTCCCTATGGGAAACACTGCCCTGCCACTCGCCTGAGTCCCCCTCACTGCCTGAACTTGAGGCCTGGCACTTAACATGAACTAGCTACAACCCAGGCTTGAGCAATCCCCTCCTTTCCCTTCAGCCTTCCATGATGCCCCTACAGCAACCCAGCCCTCCCTAACCCTGACCCTTTGTGCTCGGGTCCCTAGTCTTGAGCATTTGCCTGAGCCCCTGACCATGTTTCTCATGGTCCTTGGCATAGCAAGGAGCTCTTCGTGTTGGGTCTGAGCTGGCAGCCACTTGCTTGGGCCCACCAGTGGGCTCTCTTAGGTGCCCCTTGGCTTCTCCTGTCCTCACACAACCCCTTCCTCCCCTTTCCCTTGTGCCTTTTTCTGGCACTCGCAGTTCTCCTGTTCCTTGGGTCCCTCAGCACCATTGATCAGGTGGGTCCCTTGCCTGGGCGCCTGGCTTGGGTCTTGTGTCTCGCCCCTATGGACACCCAACACAACCCCCTAGCATGCCCTCTTGTCACCCTCCTTCTGTCCCCCTTGCTTTTCTTGGCCTCTTTTGCCAGGCCCTGGCTGTAGGTTATCATCTGATCCAAGGTGCCTTATTGGAAACAATGCCCTGGCCCTCGCCTGGGCCCCTTGCTCTTCCTGGGACTTGGTCTGGCACCAGGAACCCTGAAACCTGAAGGTGGCCCTAGGCCTGGAAACTGACTGCCCCCTACTGGATCCCCTGCCTTCCTTCCCAAATGCAATCCACTGTCCTGAGCCCCTGCCCAAGCCCTGGCCCTTGGCTCTCTGTTCCCTGGCCTGGCTTTTTGCTTGAGCCTCTGGTGGCCCTACTTGCTCACTGCTTTTCTGGGCATTGTCTGAGGGCCTCATGCTAGGGCTGCTTCCCTGCTCCCCTTGGCATTCCTGGACTGCAGCAACCCAGTGCATTGCTGCCTTCCCGGCTTGGCATTCCCTGCTCTCCCCTATCCTGGGCCCTCTTCTAGGTCCCTTGCCTCGGCTCCTTGCTGGTGTCCTGGCCCCCACCCCACCCACACCTGTCCTGCAGCCCTTCAAGCTGTGCCCTGCTTTGGCCCTCCTGTCCTTTCCATCTCTGCCATACCTGTTGTCCTGATCCCCTTTCCAGGATGCTCACCAAGGCCAGGCAACTTTATTTGGCCTCATGGCCCTGGGGGTTGCCTTTGGAAAACATACCCCTGCCCCTTGCATGGGCCCTTTGGCCTCCCTTAGCTGGGGCCCTGCTCCAGACACCTGACACCCTCCAGTGGATCTGGGCCTTGAGCCTTTCTCCCCCTGTGCCACTGACTCCACTTTCTCCTCTTCCTCTGTTCCCTTTCTATGTTTCTTTTCATTCACCCAGGCCCAGGTGCTAACACTTGGCTCTCCATTACTGGGCCCAGCTCCTTGCTTGAGACCCTGAGCCATTCTCCCCCTTCTTGAGAACACTTTCTCTGTCCCTTGGTTTCAGTCCTTCGTTGCCTGCCCCCTGACCCCCTCATACTGTGGTATGCTGGCAGTGCCCAGACCCTCCACTCCCCCTGCTTCTCCCTACCCTGTGCTGCTGGAATGGATCCTGCAGCCCCCACCACTTCCGCACACCAGGTATCTCCTCACAGTACCCTCTTTGCCCCCCTCTTTGGTCCAAGTCCCTCTCTGAGGATCTACTTACCTGGGGCAGAGGAGTGGAATTGGCTAGCCTCTGCACCCTGATTGCTCCCTATATGAAACACAGCCCTGCCACTCACCTGAGTCCCCCTCACTGCCTGACCTTGAGGCCTGGCAGTTAACATGGATGTGCTCCAACCCAGCCCTGAGCAATCCCCTCCCTTGCCTCCAGTCTTCCATGCTGCCCCTACAGCAACCCATTCCTCCCTAACCCTAACCCTTTGTGCTGCTGTCCCTGGGCCTGTGTGTTTGTCTGAGCCCCTGACCATGTTCCTCATGGTCCTTGGCATAGTGAGGAGTCTTTTGTGTTGATTCTGACCAGGGAACCCTTTGCTTTGGCCCACCAACGGGCTCCCCTAGGTGCCCCTTGGCTTCTTCTGGTCCTCATGCAGCCCCTTTCTCCCCTTCCCCTTGTGCCTTTTTCTGGTGCTCGCAGGTCTCTTGCTCCTTGGGTCCCCCATCACCATTAATCAGGTGAGTCCCTTGCCTGGGCACTTGGCTTGGGTCCTGGGTCTGGCTCCTATGTGCACCCAACCCAACCCCCTTGCAAGCCATCATGTCACCCTCCTTCTGGCCCCCATTCTTTTCTTGGCCTCCTTTGCCAGGCTCTGGCCATAGGTTCTCATCTGATCCAAGGTGCCCTATGGAAAACAATGTCCTGGCCCTTGCCTGGGCCCCTTGCTCTTCTTGGGACTTGGTCTGGCATCAGGAACCTTGAAATGTGAAGTTGGCACTGGGCCTGGAGCCTGATTTCCCCCTGCTGGATCCCCTGCCTTCCTTCCCAAATGTAAACCACTGTCCTGAGGCCCCTGCCCAAGCCCTGGCCCTTGGCTCTGCATTACCTGGCCTGGCTTTTCGCTTGAGCTTCTGGTGGCCCTACTTGCTCACTGCTTTTCTGGGCATTGTTTGAGGGCCCCTCACTGGAGCCACTTCCCTGCTTCCCTTGGATTTCCTGTACTGTAGTACCCTAGTGCAGTTTTGCCATCCCTGCCCAGCGTTCCTTGCTCTCTCTTGACCTGGGCCCTCTTCTAGGTCCCTTGCTGAGACTCCTTGCTGGGGTCTTGGCACCAACCCCACCCACACCCATCCTGCAGCCCTTCAGACTGTGCCCTCCTTCAGCCCTCCTGTCTTTTTTGTCTCTGCCATGCCCACTTTTCTAATCCCTTTCCCAGGATTCTTACCTGGGCCAGAGGATATGACCTTTGGGAAAACGTAGCCCTGCCCCTTGCCTGGGGGCTTCGCCTCTCTCAGCCAGTGCCCTGCTCCTGTTCCCTGATATCCTGCCTTGGACCTGGGCCTCGAGCCCTACTCCCGCCCCATGCCAGCCACTCCCTTTTCTCCCCTCCTATTCCATGTTTCTTTTTATTCACCTAGGCCTAGGTGCTAGCACTTCACTCTCCATTACTGGGCCCTGCTCCTTGCTTGAGTCCCTGGCTGCCAGAGGATTTGATCTTTGGGAAAATGTAGCCCTCCTTCTTGCATGGGCACTTTCACCTCCCTCAACCCGGGCCCTACTCCTGAAGCCTGACACCCTGCACTGGACTTGGGCCTTGAGTCATGCTCCCCCTGTGCCAGCCGCTCCCCTTTCTCCCCTCCTGCCCCTCCCTATCCATTTTTCTTTGCATTCAACCAGCCCCAGGTGCTAGCACTTGGCTCTCCATTACTGGGCCCGGCTTCTTGCTTGAGCCTCTGGATGCCCTTTTCGAGTATCTGGTCCCTATCCCTTGATTTTAGGCCTCTTTTGCCAGACCCCTCCTGTGACTCCCCTATGTTCCCCTCATGCTGAGGCATCCTGGTAGTGCACGGACCCTCAGCTACTCCTATTCACTCCAGCCTGGTCTCATCAAATGGGTCCTGTAGCCCACCAACCGCCCCCAACCTCCGCATGCCAGGTATCCCCTCAAAATACCCTCTTGCCCCTCATTGGTCCAGGTCCATCTCTGAGGATCTACTCAACTCAGGCAGAGGAGCAGAATTAGCTCACATCTGTGCTCTGAATGCCTCTTATAGGAAACACATTCCTGCCAATCACATGAGTCCCCTTCACTGCCTGAAACTTGTGGCCTCACAGTTAACATGGGACTTGCTCCAACCCAGCCCTGAGCAATCCCCTCCCTTCTCTCCCCTGCCCTCTGGCCTTACATGTTGCCCCTACTCCAACCCAGCCTTCAATAACCCAGGCCCTAGGCACTCCTCTCCCCATCTTGTGTGCTCCCTTGAGCCAATGACTCTTTCCTCATGTCCTTTCACATATTGGGCTGAAATGGGGGCCCCTTGCTTGGGCCCTCCAGAGGGCTACCCTAGTGCCCCTTGAGCTTCCATCCATCTCACAGTCATTGTGAAGCTCATCCTTCCTTTCCCATTGCGAATTCCCCTGGTGAACGTGAGTCTTCTGCTCCTTGGGTTCCTTGTCCTAGGTTAGTCGGGTGGTACCTTGTCTCAACACCTGGCTTCTGTTCTCCTCTCCTCCCACCATGCACCTATCATGAACCCTGGCCGTGCCCTCCCATAGCCATCCTTCTGGCCTCCTTCCATTGCCAGGCCTTCTTTGTCAGGTCCCTCTCCATGGATTCTCAACTGGGCCAGGGCAACTTATGAAAAACAGAGCCCTGTCCCTCGCCTGGTCCACTTACTCTCTCTGGGTGCTTGGTTCTCCACCAGGAACCCTGACACCTGGTAGTGACCCTGCTGGATCCCCTGCCTTCTCTCCCAATTCTTGTCCACTGTCCTAAGCCCCCTGCCCAAGCCCTGGCCCTTGGGACTCCATTTCCTTGCCTGGCTCCTCACTTGAGCCTCTGGTGGCCCTTCTTGTTCCATTCTTTTCTGAGCTTTGTCTTAGGGACCCACACTGGAGCCACTTCTTCCCTCCTTTAGGCTTCCCTGTACTGAAGTACCCTAGTGCAGCCATGCCTTACTGGTCCTGCCCTTCCCTGCTCTCCCCTGGCCTGGGCCCTCCTCTAGGTCCCTTGTCTTAGCTCCTTCCTGGGGTCCTGGCCTCCAGCCCACCCAGACACATCCTGTGGCCCTTGAGACTGTGCCCTCCTTTGGCCCTCTTGTCATTTCTGTCTCTTCCAGGCCCACTTACCTGATCCCCTTCCCAGGATGCTCATCAGGCCAGGTAGTTGACCTGGCCTCATGGCCCTCTCGGGTCCCTTTGAGAAAATGTAGCCCTGCCCCTTGTCTGGGCCCTTTGGCTTCCCATGCCATGCTACCCAATCCTGACACCCTGCAGTGGTTCTGGGCCTTCAGCCATCCTCCTACTGTGCCACCTTCTCATATTTCTCCCCTCCCTCCCCTCCCCATCCATATCCATTTTCATTCACCCTGCTACTACTTGGCTCTCCATTACTGGGCATGGCTCCTTGCTTGAGCCCCTGGTAGCACTTCCCTTGGTTTCATATCTCTTTTTATAGACCCCATCCTGTGCCTCTCATCTGTTCCACTGGTGCTATGGTATCCTGGCACTGCTTGGACCCTTCGCTTTCTCTTCTTCTCCCTAGCCTGGGCTCCTAGAATGGGTTCTGGCTACCAACTGACTACCTCCGCAACCTCCATATGACAGGTATCCCCTCACAATGCCCTCTTTTGACCCTCCTTTGGTCCAGGTCCCTCTCTGAGGATCTACTCACCTGGGCAGAAGAGCCATATTGGCTAGTCTCTGCACCTTTAAGACTCCCTATGGGAAATACAGCCCTGCCTCTTGCCTGAATCCCCTTTGCTGCCTGAACCTTGGGGCTTGGCAGTTAACCTGCAACTTGCTTCAACCCATCCCTGAGAAATCCACTCCCTTCCCTCCCCTGCCCTCTGGCCTTGCATGCTGCCCCTACCCCAACCCAGCCCTCCTTAACCCTGACCTTTTGTGCTTCGGTCTCCTGGCCTGGCACTCACATGAGCTCCTGACAGTGTTCCTCATGTGACTTATGTGACTTCTCTTCCTGTTGGGCCTGACCTGGGGACCCCTTTCTTGGAACTGACAGCGTGCTCTCATAGGTGCCCGTTGCGCTTTTCTCTGTCTTCTTGTCCTTGTGCAGCCCTTCCTCCCCTTCCCCTTGTGCTTTCCCCTGGAGCTTGCAGGTCTCCTGCTCCTTGGGTCAATCATCCATGGTTGGTCAGGTGAGTCCTTTGCCTGGGCATCTGGCTTGGGTCCTGGATCTTGCCCCCGCCCCCATGCACCCACCAAGACCTCCTGCCCTGACCTCCCATTGCCCTCCTCCTGGCTGCCTTCACTTGCCAGTCCTCCTTTGCCAGGTCCCTGTCCCTGGATTCTCATCTGGGCCATGCTGCCTTATGAGAAACTGAGTCCTGCCCCTTGTCTGGGTCCCTTGCTCTCTCTGGGCCTTTGGTCCTGCACCCAGAACCCTTTCACCTGGCAGTCGCCCTTGGCCAGGAGCCTGCCTACCCCCTGCCAGATACCCTGCCATCCCTCCAAAGTTTTGTCCATTGTCCTGAGCCCCCTGTCCAAGACCTGGCACTTGGTTCTCCATCCCCTGGCCGGCCTCCTCGCATGAGCCTCTGGGGGCCCTTCTTGCTCTATGCTTCCCTGGGTTTGGACTGCAGGCCTTGCTGGGGCCAGTACCCTACTCCCCTTGGCTTCCCTGAACCTCAGAACCCCTACTGTCACCTACCTTTCCAGCCTTGCACTTCCCTGCCCTTTCCTGGCCTGGGCCCTCCTGTTGGTGCCTAGCCTGGTCTCTTCTCTGGAGTCCTGGCCCGCACCCCATCAACACCCTTCCTCTGGCCTTTTACACTGTACTATCCTTTATTCCTCCTATTGTCCCTGTCCCTGCTGGGCCCCTTTTCAAGATCCCTTTCCCAGGATTCTCACCAGGCCCAGGGGACCGGAACTGGGTGTTTGGCCCTGTGGGCTCCCTTTGGGAAAATGTAGCTATGCCCCTTGCCTTGGACTTTGGACTATCTGTTCAGGCTCTGCTCCTCAAACCTGACACCCAACAGTGAACCTAGGCCTTAATCCCTACTCTCCTTGCACCACCCACTACCCTTGCTCCCTTTTCTCCTGTCCCCATCCCTGTCTGTTTTCACAGGACCCAGGACTGGTTCCCCATTCTTGGGCCTGGCTCCTTGCTGGAGGCCCTGGTTGCCCTTCTTGAGGATCTTGTCCCTGTTCCTTAGTTTCAGGCCTCTTGCTTGGCCCCTCCTGTTCCTCCCTTCTGCTCCCCTTCTACTTTGGTATTTCATCATTGCCAGGGCCCTGCCCTCCCCCTGCTTCTCCCTAGCCTTGGCTCCTCCAATGGTTGCTGGCTCCCCACCAACACCCCTCTAATCCTGGACCAAAAGTATCCCTCACATTGCCCTGCTTTGGTCCTGGCAGAGGAGTGAAATTGGCTGGGGTCTTCCACCTGTAGCAGTGATTCCCCTCTACCCTGGCTGCTGTGGTATAAGAGCTCTCCCTGACACCCTGGAAGGAAGGGTCTCCTGCCTGGAGGGGCGAGTCTTTTCTACCCTGGCTAAGGTGATATATAAGTTCCCAGGGAGACCCAGGTGGGAGGGGTTTCCTGTCTGGAGGGGCCAGTCCCCACTACCCTGGATGCAGTGGTAAAAGAGCTCCCCCACCCTGTTACACAGGTGGGAGGGGTCTCCAGCCTGGAGGGGCAAGTTCTCTCTACCCTGGCTGTGGGGGTATACTATCCCCCTCCAACACCCTGGTGAGAGCGTCTCCAGCTTGGAGGGCCAAGTCCCTATATCCTGGCTGCAGCTGTATAAGTGCTCTCTTTATCACCTAGGTGGGATAGATCTCCTGCCTCAGTAGCATATAACCTATACCCTGGCTTCGATGGTATAGGAGCTCCCCCTGACACCCTGGTGGGAGGGGTCTACTGCCTGGAGTGGGGAGTCCACTCTACCCTGGCTAAGCTGGTATACAAACTCCCCACGACACCCAGGTGAGAGGAGTCTCCTTTCTGGAGGGGCAAGTTCACTCTATCTTGGCTTCAGCAGTGTAAGAGCTCCCCCCAGACACCCAGGTGGCAAGTCCATTTTCCCTGCCTGCTATGGTATACGAGCCCCACCCCACACTCAGGCTGGAGAGGTCTCTTGCCTGGAGGTGCCAGCACCTTTACTATGGTTGCCTACGTATAGGAGCTCTCCCTGACACTCAGGTGGAGGAGGGGTTTCCTGACTGTAGGGGAGAATCCACTTTAACCTGCCTGCAGTGGTATATGAGCTCCCCCGACACCCAGTTGGGAGGGGTGTCCCACTTCAGGGGCGAGTCCCCCCTACTCTGGATTCTGGGGTATATGAGCTACCTCCAGACACCCAAGTTGGAGGGATCTCCCTCATGGAGGGCCGAGTCCCTTCTACCCTGGCTTGGGCGGGATATGAGCCCCCCACCCCACCCAACACTAGGTGGGAGAGGTCTCCTGCTTGGAGGAGTGAATCCACTATACCCTGGCTGTGGTGGTAATGGAGATCCCCTGACACTTCATTGGGAGGGGTGTCTCGGCTGGAGGGGAGAGTCCCTCTACCCTGGCTGCTGCTGTGTACATGCTCTCCAGACACCCAGGTGGGAGGGGATTTTCACCTGGAGGGGCAAGTCACCTCTACCCTGGCTAAGGCGGTATGCAAGACCCCCCCCACACACTCAGGTAAGAAGGGTCTCCCCCTGGAGATGAGAGTCCCCTCTACCCTGGCTGGTGCTCTATAAGATCTCCAGGAATACCCAGGTTGGAGGGCTCTCCCGCCTAAAGAGGCCAACCCTTCTACACTGGCTGTGGCAGTATAGGAGCTCCCCTTGACACCCAGGTGGGAGGGGTTTCCCTCCTGTAGGGGCAAGTCCCCTGTACCTTGACTGTGTAGTTATTGGAGCTCCTCCAAACACCCAGGTGGTAGGGGTCACCTGAGTGGAGGGGTGAGTCCCCTCTACCTTGGCTGTGGAGGTATAGGAGCTCTGCTGTACATCCAGGTGGGGGGTCTCCCGCCTGTAGGGGTGAGTCCCCACTCTCCTGGCTATAGAGATATATGAGCTCCCCCTGACATCCAGGTGGGAGGGGTTGCCCGTATGGACGGGCAAGTCCCTGCTACCCTGGCTGCTGAGGTATATGAGCCTCCCCCAGCAAACACCCAGGTGGGAGGAGTCTCCCGCCTAGATTAGTGAGTCCTTTCTACCCTGGATGTTGCAGTATAGGAGCTCCCCTGACACCCAGGTTAGAGTGGTCTCTTGACTGGAGGGGCGAGTCCTCTCCACACTGTGGCGGTAAAGGAGCTCTCCCTGAACACCCAGGCAGGAGAGGTTTCCAGCCTGGAAGGTCAATTCCCCTGAACCCTAGCTGCAGTGTTATAGGAGTTCCCGCCACCTCCATGACACCCAGTTGGGAAGGGTCTCCCTTTTGGAGAAGTGAGTCCCTTGTACCAAGGATGAGGAGGTATACCAGCTCCCCCAGACACCCAGGTAGAAAGTGTCTCCTGCATGGAGGGGCAATTCTCCTCTACTCTGGCTAAGGGGATATACAACTTCCCCCTGACACACAGGTGGGAGGAGTCTCCCGCCTGGAGGGTTGTGTCCCCTCTACTTTGGCTGGTGTCATATAAGAGCTCTCTGGACACCCAGATGGGAGGGGGCTCCCTCCTGCAGTGGCGAGTCCCCTCTACCTGGGCTGCTGCAGTTTAGGAGTTCCCATGACAACCAGGTTTGAGGAGTCTCCTGCATTGTGGGTAGAGACCCCTCTACACTGCCTGTGGTTGTATAGGAGCTCCCTCAGAAACCAGGTGGAAGAGGTCTCAGGCCTGGAGGGGCAAGCCCCCTCTACCCTGGCTGCAGCGGCATGAGAGCTCTGCCTGAAACCAAGGTGGGAGGGTTCTCCCACCTGGAGAGGCGAGTCCCCTCTACTCTTTTTATGGCGGTTTAGTATCTCCCCCCACACACCCAGGTGGGAGGGGTTTCCCACCTGGAGGAGCAAGTTTCCTCTACCCTGTCTGTGTCGGTATAGGAGATCCCGATGACACACAGGTGGGAAGGGTCTCACAAGTGGAGCAGCAAGTCTCCTCTACCCTGGCTGCGGATGTATACAAGCTCCCTCAGATACCCAGGTGGGAGAGGTCTCCCACATGAAGTGGTGAGTCCCCTCTATCCTGTGTGTGGCGGTATATGAGTTCCCCTGATACCAATGTGGGAGGGGTCTTTGGCCTAGAAAAGCGAGTCCTCTCTACTCTGTCAAGGCGGTATAGGAGTTACACCCATTCCCAAGTGGGAGATGTCACTGGCCTGGAGGTGCAAGTCGCTTCTACCCTGGCTGTTGGGGTATATGAGCTCCACCTGACACCCAGGTGGGAGGAGTCTTTCACCCAGAGGGGCAAGTCACCTCTAACATGGCTGTGGCATATACAGTTCCCCCAGACACCCACGTGGGAGGGGTCTCCCAGGTAAAGGGGCAAGTCCTCTCTATCCTGCTGTGGTGTAGGAGCTCCCCTGACACTAAGTGGGAGGAGTCTCCCACCTGGAGGGGAAGTCCCTTATACCCTTCCTGCAATGGTATAGGAGCTCACCAGGACATCCAGGTGGTAGGGGTCTCCCGCATGGAGGGGAGAGTCCACTCTACCCTGCCTGTGGTGGTGTATGAGCTCCCACCGACACCCATATGTGATGAGTCCCCCGCCTGGAGGGGCGAGTTTCGTCTATCCTGGCTGTGGCAGCATATGAGCTCCCCTGACACCCGGGTGGGAGGTGTCTCCTACCCACAGAAGCAAGTCCCCTCTACCCTGGCTGCGGAGGTATACAAGCTCCCTCAGACACCCAGATGCGAGGGGTCTCCTGCCTGAAGGGTCGAGTATCCTCTAGCCTGGCTGCGGTGGTTTCACTGACACCCAGGTGGGAGGGATCTTCTGCCTGGAGAACCGAGTCTTCTCTACACTGGTTGTGGCAGTATACAACCTCCCCCTGACATCCTGGTGGGAGGGGTTCTCAGATAGTGCGGCAAGAACCCGCTACACTGGCTGCAGTGGTATATGAGCTCCCCTTGATACCCAAGTGGGAGGGGTCTCCCATCTGGAGAGGTAAGTTACCTCTTCCCTGGCTAAGGTGGTATACAAGCTCTCTGAGACACCCAGGTGGAAGGGGTTTCCCGCCTGGAGGGGCAAGTCCACTCAACTCTGTTTGCTGAAGTATAGGAGCTCTGCTGACACCCAGGTGAGAGGAGTCTCCTGCCTGGAGGGTAAAGTCCCCTGGACATTGCCTGTGGAGGTATAGGAGCTCCCACTGACATCCAGGTGGGAGGGTTCTCCTGCCTCGAGGGGCAAGTCCCATCCACCCTGGCTATGGAGATATAGGAGCTCCCCCCGACACCCAGGGTGGAAAGGACTTGGCATTTTGGCCTCGTCGGCTCCATTTTGTTAAACATAGCTCTTCCCCTTGCATAGGCCATTTGGCCTCATTCAGCCCTGGCCCTGCTCACGGACACTGACACCCTGCACTGTGCCTGGGCCTTGAACCTCCCTCCTTTGCTCCACCAGCTCCGTCTCTTGCCTCCCTCCCCTCAACAGCCCTGTCCGTTTTCATAAGCCCTGGCACTGGCCCTAGCACATGGCTTTCTGTTCCTAGAGAGAACAGAGATCCTGGCATTGCTTGAGAGCCTGGCCGCCCTGCTTGAGGACCTTGCTCATGCACCTCGATTTAAGGCCCCTTACTCAGGGCCCTGATATGCCTCTCCTCTGTTTTCCTTCTGCTATTGTATCCTGGCACTGCCTGGACTCTTCCCTCCACTGCTTATGCCTAGACTGGACTCCTTGATTGGGTCCTTGCTCCTCACCAACTCCCCCCAACGTCCAGACAAAAGAAATGTCCTCACAGTCCCCTCCTTTGGCCCTCCTTTGCTTCTTATTCCTCTCTGAGTATCTACTCACCCAGGGCAGACTACTGGCCTCTATGTCCCGAAATCTCCTTATGGAAAAACATCCCTGAAACTCATCTGATTTTCCTCACTACCAGAAACTTGAAACCTGGCAGGGGAAGTGTGCTTTGCACCAGATATGCCCTGCACCATTCCCTCCCTTCCCTCACCTGCCTTCTGGCCTTCAATGCTGCTACAAACCCAACCCAGCCCCCCTGACCCTGAACCTTCAACTGAGCCCCTGACTACGTGCCAAAGTCCCATGGCATCATATGGCTTTGCCTGGTGTCATTCTGTTTTTGGCCCCCTAGCATGCTTCTCTTGGTTTGCTCTGTGCTTCCAGCTGATTTCTTCTCGTGTCACCCCTTTTTTCCCATCCCCTTGTGTTTTACCTGGGCACACCCTGGAGCTTCCTGCCCTTTGGGTCCTTCATTTTTGGTTGGTCAGATGAGACCTGTGCCAGGGCTCCTTGCTTGGGTCCTGTCTATGGACCCTTTCCACACTCACCATGACCCTGTGCCGTGCCTTCCCATTGCCCTCTTCCTGGGCCCCATCCCTTGCCAGGCCTCCTTTGCCCGTTCAATGGCCCTGGATTCTCATCTGGGCCAGAGAACCTCATGGGAACAGAGCCCTACCAATTGCCTGGGCCCCTTGCTCTCCTTTTACCCTTCGTCCTAAACAGAGAATTTGGACACCTGGCAGTGGCCCTGGGACTTGAGCCTTCCTGTCACTGCTCAGATCCCCTGCCTTCCCTCACCAGCCCTGTATACTATCCTGAATCCCCTGCTTCAGCATTGGCCCTCTGCTCTGAATTACCTGGCCTGGCTCCTCCCTGGAGCCTCTAGTGCCCCTTCTTGTCCCAGCATCCCTTGACTTTGCGCCCCTCACTTGGGCCAATTTCCTGCTTCCCTTGGCTTCCCTTCCTTGCAGAACCCTAGTGCTACCCACCTGCCTGGTCCGGCCCTTCCCTGCTCTGTGCTGGCTGGCATGGGACCACATCTGGGTCCCTAGTCTGGTCTCCTTGCTGGGGTCCTGGCCCCCAACTCAACAACACACATTCTCTGGCCTATTCTGCTGTGCCCTTCTTTGGACCTCCTGTTTTCCCTGTCCCTGCTGTGACCCTTTTCCTGATCCCTTTACTAGGATGCACACCAGAGCCGGTGATTTGACTGGCCTTTTGGCCCTTGGAGCTCCCTTTGGGAAAATGTAGCCCTGCCCCTTGCCTGGGCCCTTTGGCCTCCATCAGCCGGGGCCCTACTCCCCATCCCTGACACCCAGCAGTGAACCTGGTTTTTGAGCCCTCTTCTGCACCACCCTATCCCATTTCTATTCTCCCTCTCCTCCCCAGCCCTGTCCATTTACATGAGAAACCAGCCTAGGTCCTGCCACTTGGCTCTCTATTTTTTGGCCTCATCTCTTGCTTGAATCCATGGCTGCCCTTCTCAAGGATCCTGTCCCTGTCCCTTGATTTCCTGCCCATTTTTCCAGCCCACTTCTGTACCTCCCGTTTGTTCCCCTTATACTGTAGTATCCTGGCACTGCCCAGACCCTCACCTCCCTCTATTTCTCCCTAGCCTGGGATTCTCAAAGGGATCCTGGCTCCCCACTGACCCTACCCCCAATTCCAGACACAAGGTATCCCCTCACAATGCCCTCCTTTGACCCTCCTTTGGTCCTGGTCTCTCTGTGAGGTTCTACTCACCTGGGGTAAAGGAGTTGAATTGCTGGCCCCTGGTCCCTGAAGGCTCTCTATGGAAAACCCAGCACTGCCCCTTGCCTGGACCCCCTTCGCCTTCCAAACCTTGACACCTGGCAGTGGACTTGAGCCATCTGCTGACCTTGCCCTGCACAATAATCTCCCTTTCCTCCCTTACCATCTAGCCTTGCATGATGCCCCTACCCCACCCAGTCCTCCCTAACCCTGATGTTTTGCACTCCAGGTTCTGGAACTCGATGCTTACATGAGGCCCAGACTGTATTCCTCGTGTTACATAGCATCGCAAGCTGTCACTTCACGTTGGGGACTACCTGGGGTCCTTTGCTTGGGCCCCTTAGTGCACTCCACTGGGTGCCCATTGCTCTGCCCTCTGTTTCCATATCCTAGCGCCAACCCTTCCTCTCCTTCCACTCATGATTTCCCCTGGATTGCTGGCCTCCTATTCCTAGCATTCTAATGCTCTGTTGGTGGGATCAGTCCCTTGCCTGGGATCCTGGCTTGGGTATTGGCTCTTGTCCCTCTCCACACCCACCAGGACACCCCACCCTGCCCTCCCATCATCTTTTTCATGGGCCTCATCCTTTGCCAGGCTCCTGTCTGGGCAGTGTATCTCATGGGAAACAGAGCCCTATCCCTAGCCTGGGCCTCTTGGTATCCCAGGGCCCTTGGTCCTACTCTTGGAAAACTGAGTCCTGGCAATGGCCCTGTGGCTGGAGCTTGCTTCCCCACCGCTGTATCCCCTGTATCCCCTGCCTTCCCTCCTCTGCCATGTCCACTGTCCTGATCCCCAGGCCCCAGCCCTGGCCCTTTTCTCTCAATTCTCTGGCCTGTCTCCTCACTTGAGCCTCTGGTGGCTCTTCTTGCCCTGTGCTTACCCCTTGTTTGGGCTACTTCCCTGCTCCACTTGGCTTCCCTGCATGGCAGAACCCTAGTGCTGCCTCCCTGCCCAGGCCTCACCCATCCCTGATCTTTCAGGATTGGGCCCTCCTCTAGGTTCCTAGCCTGGTATCCCTGCTGGGGTCCTGCTCCCAGCATCAACAGTCATCCTCTGGCACTTCCTGCTGTGCCCTCCTTGGGACCTCCTGTTTTCACTGTCCCTATGGTGCCCCTTTTCATGATCCCTTTACCAGGGTGCTCACCAGGGCCAAGGGACTAGACCTGGACTTTGGCCCTGCAGGCTCTCTTTGGGAAAATGTAGACCTTCCCCTTTTCTCTGGACCCTTTAGCCTCCCTCAGCCTGGGCCCTGCTTCCCAACCCTCACACATATCAGTGGACCTGGGCCTTGAGCCCTCCTCTCCAAGTACCACCCATACCCATTTCTCCCCTCCCTCCCTTTCCTAGACATGACTGTTTTCATGGGACCCCTTCCCAGGCCAATGCACTTTGATCTCCATTCCTGGGCCTGGGTCCTTGCTTGAGGCCTCCCTTCTCCAGGACCCTGTCCTTTTCCCTTGATTTTAACCCACTTTATCAAGCCTCCACCTATGCCTCCCTTCTGTTCTCCTTGTATTGAAGTGTCACCCCCTTCCTCCACAGAAAAGTCTTAACTCGGCTTCTCCAGAATTCTTCATCATGGCTGTTTTTAGGACTGTCAGCAAAAGAGTCTCTGCAAGAGTTCAATGTTGATTAACTCTATTTTCCCATTGCCTTGTTTTACTTGGACACTGGCTGAGAAGATACCAGCACTCCAGGTGCTGGGCAACCCTTACTAGTTTTTCACAAACATATCCTGTATAGTAGTTTATAGAAATGAGCAAACAAGGCTGGTGACCTTGAGCTGCGCTTCATAGAGATGTCTACATTTTTAAGACATGTTACCAAATGGGCTCCATGGTAACAACTGGCAGGGAGAGGAAAAATTGGGAAAAGAAGTTCTCCCTATCTCAGGAGTTGTCCTTGAAGAGTTAACTTGCCCAAAACCATGAAAGAAAAAGCTGCTTTTATGTGAACTTTTTCAGACTGTGAACTTCTGAACCCCTCCCCTTTCATGCTGGGTATATAATTCTGAAACTACCTGAACTAGGGTTTCATAGGATTGATTGATTACAGCAAAAGTTGTGCCCTCTGAGCCTGGCTGCAGCCAAATAAAATGGTTTCCTGCTGTGTTTGGTGCCTTGCCTCATTTGTCCCTACAACATTTGTGGGGACCCAGAGGGACAGAGGAGATAGGAGAGGGTATGTTGCCTCTCTTGTATCTGGGGACCCATTTCCCTGGGGTGGTGGGGGACAGTGTTCCCCTTGGTGCATCCAGCCCACTCTTGGCCTGAAGGAAGATCCACTCACCCAGCACCCTGGCGCTGCCACCCTAGAGCACAAAGGGGCCCATAGACAGCAGCAACCAGAAGTAGTGTTTTGGAGCACTGCCCAACTGAACAGTTAGGACCTGGGTCCATTTGTTTTTGAAGCCCACCATACTTACCCTTTGAGGCCTAAGAGGGTGGAAGAGAGGATTTGTCAACCTCTGTTGGGTCCCAAGTTTTCTCCAATGTGATTGGAGCTGAAAGAGACCTAGGGAGTTGACCAAGTAGACTGTGTTCTGGGTCAGCGAGCAGAGGGGAAATCATGGCTCCCTTTTTGTTTGTTTTGGCAATGTTGGAATTTGCGCAGTATAAATTTTTTTTCTGAATATGTCTGTGGGAAAAGTATGTAAATGAGACAGACAAAGGGAAGGTTTCCTACCCAACCCCAGGGTCCAAGTGAGTATGGAGACCTATTTGAGTTTCCATGGCACCTCATGCAGCCTATGGTGGAATTTCACCAACCAACATCTAGGTGAAAACTCCAGGTCTGGGGTTGATGCCAACCCACAATGCTAAGAGGGCTCTAAGTTACCTCAAGGGAAACAGCCAGAGATGGACAAAGCAAGTCTTGTTCTAAATGTGTGACACCGATGCAGGCTGGAACATGGGAGGCACACAAAGAAAACTGAACCTTCTGAAATGTTTGTTAAAAACCTTTAGGAAGGTTTTTCTGGTAACTGTGGGGTGAAATTCAGTCCACAAATGGGGCAGACTCTTTGAATTAGAATGGCCCACCAAAGATGTGGGCTGGGGACCAGAAGGGTCTTCAGATAAGAGAGTCATTACTGAGGTCCTTTTGATTATTGTTGGAGTCCCTGAACCATTTCTCTTACATTTATTGTTGTCAAGAGATAGTACAGAATCAGCCCCCTTGGTTGAGAGCCTGTCTAGATTGACAGTCCAAGCTGATGTTAACCAGGAGCCTAGTGGTCTCTAAGACCCAGCGGAAAGCAGATAACCAGAATACCTGATGGAGGAAAAACAGGAAGGGAAACAGTTTTCCCCATGAGCCACAAGAGGACCCACCACCTTATGTGCCACTCTACCCAACTTTGCCAAGACCACTGGGACAGCAAACTGTCCCCTCAGCCCCATATTCCTCGGAAGCAACTAATTATGGCCCTAAATACTGGCTATTCCTTTCTCTTTGGCATCCTCAGAGCCAAAGGTTTCCTAGAACCAAAGACTCTTTCACCTCCCAAGATTAAGGTGGGAGATTTGTCCCAAGACCCAAGACTTTGTGCCCTCACCACAAACCAGATGAGAGCACTCAAGATGCCGCTGCAAGGGACTAAAGGACCTGCCCATATTGACCAGAGAAACACCTGAGGGAGACAAGGCAGTTTTGTCTGCCAGCCTTTTACCACCATTGCACTCATAAGCTGGAAAAATCATACTTTCTCCTACATGGACAAACCCTGGACCATGACTAATCTGATGCAGCCCATTATCCAGACCTAGGATGGGGCCCTGACAAAGAAAGAGGGCTAAAAATAAAGATATATCAAGACTCCCCTCATAGGAAGTCTAAGAGAAATAAAAAATAAGAAACTGTGCCCAAATGTTAGAAGGAATCAGAGCCAGCCCTAAGCCCTAGTCTAAGTCAGAGCACATCTGCAGACAAATAGATCTGAGCAAATCCTCCCAGTGCTCCAGCATCTCCCCTCTTGCACCTGTGATAGTCCTGAACATTTCTCTGGAACCCGCATCTGCCTAAGGCCCCTCTGCCTTATGAAACTTGCAGTAATGATCAAAAGAGTTGTGCCCAACTGACTCAGAGCTGAGTGTCTGGGACACTGCCGCTGCTGCCCCTCTCCCTGCTAAGAGGTGCCCAGGAGAGGAGGGTCACCATAAAAGTGTAGCTGCCATAATGTAAGTTTGTCAGGGAAGAGATGCAGGGGCTCAAGAAACAGGTGACCAATGCAGCCTTTGTGGAACAGGCTCAGAGTGACATTTGCCAAAAATTAAAAACTGGCTTTACTGAGAAGAGGCTCAAAGACATGCAGACCAAAAAGATAAAGAGGAGGATGGATCTCTTTACATCTGCCCTCACCACAAACCCAGAGGTCACTCAAATTGTGGGGGGGTCTCACTAGAACAAAGCCAATAGTCCAAATGTTTATAAGGAAAAAAAAAACGTGGCCAGACAAAAGGGGAAGGTTCTAGTGGCACCAGCTGGCAAGCACCTACTGCCATGCTCAAATGCTAAGCCTTGAACAGAGAAGGAATGAATGCTTTCCCCCAGCCTTTGCCCCAAACCTCCTTTCAGTTTCTTCCCACTTGCTCAGAAGTTGATGATTAACGACTATGGCAGGGGTCCAATAGACACACTCTACTTTTTATGATACACGGGACCTAGCATCTCAAGAGTGCTCAGCTGCTGCAAGCCCCAAAATGAACCAGAAATATATTCATGTTAATACCCGATAGTGGGCCATATGATGGACACACCAAAAGGACATGCCACCCTGGCTCCAAACTCACACTGTGAGTCACCAACAGGAAGGGACACAGAGCCCCATGCACCAAGGCATAGCGAACAAAAACACAAGTGGGGCAGCTACTATACACAATTAGAGCAGGCTCCCTCTTGTTAAGAGTAGAAAGCCACACAGACAAAGAGAAACACCTAGGTGAGCACAATGTGGCTGCCACACCAGGACCTGCAGGGAACCTGCCCTCCAACCATGGCAGACAGCAAACAGTGAGATTGACCTAGATCCCTTTTATACAAATGGTGTCCCAGGTCATCAATCTCTGCTAGGATTTACATTAGATTTTAGAGTTGGAGAATCCTAGCAGCCAAGATCCTATACCAGGAGACAACAAAAACAAATTGCTGCATCTTAATATACCAGAGGATTTATGTATGCTCCCCTTCCCTAAAGGACAGTTCCTCCCAGGGGCATGAGAAACCATCCTTGGGACAGTACTGCACTCTGACTTTAAAGCCCATATCTATCAAGAAAAAGGTCAAATACTTTGGTTACCATCTGACTCAGCCTCAGAACAGACAATAGCCACTGGGCCTCAAAAGAAACAGGAAATCTGCTCAATTCCAATTCTTTCAACCTGTCATTAGACTGGAGAATTATTGTGGGTTACAATATTCAGCCATATATGGATCCTCAACTTTCAGTTATAGGAAACCCCTCTGTGAATCCAAAAAGGGGGGAGAATGCGATTCTTTAATATAGGGGCCACCTAAGCAAAAGACCTTTGAGGACATTAAATAAGCATTTTCAGTGCATCTAGACTAGGGCTCCCTGACCTCACAAAGCTTTACTTTCTGTACATCTAGGGACAATCTGCAATAGCTGAAGAAGTCTTGATATGGACATATGTCCAAAGAACTGGGCTCTGTAGGCCCAGACTTGCCACCTTTTTACAGGGCCCTTGCAGCCACAGATCTTCTGGTGTTGGAAGCTGATAAATCAGCAATGAGACAAATATTGGTTTTCAGGGTTCCTCATTCAGAGTTGACATTGGTAGAGTACAAAGGACAACATTGGTTGACTAATGGTCAATACCAGGGCATGTTATGTAAAAACCCATGTATCCATGTGGAAGTCATCCAGACTCTGAACCCAGCAACCTTGCTGCCCATTGGACCTGGACAACCTGATCACAACTGTATTAAAGTCATGGATGAAATGTTCTCCAGCAGACCACACTTGGCAGACCAGCCCTTAGGGACCCGGATGTGGAGTACTTCACAGATGGAAGCAGTTTTATAAATGATGGGGTATGTTTTGCTGGCTATGTAGTGGTCGCTCGGGACTCCACTGTTGAGGCAGAACTTTTGTCTCAGGGAACCTCAGCACAAAAATCAAAATTTATTGCTTTGACCCAAGCACCTCAGTTGACAGCAGGAATCCTTGTGGATATTTACATAGACTAAAAATATGCATTCACTACCCTTCATGGTTATAGGGCCTTATGTAAGGAAAAGGGGCTCATTAACTGAGGAGAAAAAAAAGGCATGGTGTATGGGCAAGAAATTCATAAATTTTGGATGCACTGTGGGCTCCCAGGAAAGTTGTGATTATATATTGCCAATGTCATTGAAAGGGAAACACTGTGGTTTCTCAGGGCAACTGGAGAGCTGACAGAGAGGCCAGGGAACTGTCTGCAAGAAATGAGAAGAAAATCTAGTCCCAGGTTTAAAGGCTGCCCTTCTGCAGGCCGACTATTAAACAGAATGGGAGCCAACATACTCCCAACATGAATGTAAATGGTTTAAGACTGAAAAAGAATATTTTCTCCCAGGAGGATGGTGGAGATACTGTGATGTCTGGCATAGCTATCCTGGAGAATCTTGTCCCACCCTTTATCAAACAGTTCCACAGGAGAACATGTTGGACATACAGCACTTCAGACAGTATTGAGTCACCATTTCTATGTCGTCTGGCTCACAAACTTCACCTGGATATTCTGAAAAAAAAATATGAGTCTTGTGCTCACAACAAATCTTGTCAGGGACCAGAGCTCCCACCAGGAATCCAAACTATAGGAGTAGCACCTTTTGAAGACTTGGAAGTAGACTTCACTGAACTACCATGCCACGGCGCTATAAGTAACTTGTTTTTTCTGTGTTCCTAGTATGACTGGGTGGAAGCCTTTCCCAAGCACCCCGAAAATGCTAGGGAGATAACCAGGATGCTTCTCAGGGAAATGATTCCAGACTTTTTTTATCCCAATATCCATTGGCTCAGACAATGGGCCAGCTTTTGGGCAGAGGTGATATGATTATTGACCAATGATTTAAACATCAAATGGAAGTTACATACTGCCTATAGGCTGCAGAGTTCTGATAGAGTTCATATGGTGAACAGGCCTTTAAGCCTCAATTGGGTAAGCTGTGTCAGGAGACTCACTTACATTGTGATGAACTTCTCCCTATGACACTGTTGATGATTAGATCCATTTCCTTTAGGAGGACTGGATTCTCTCCTTATAATATAATGTATATGAGGCCCACCTCTTATTAGGGGACATTGGGAGACTTAAGAGAGATAGGAGAATTCACCCTGAGAAGACAGCTTCAGGACTTAGGGAAAACTTTACAGGTTCTCAATCAATGTGTTAGAGAAAGATTGCCACTAAATTTGACCACAGGTGCACACTCCTTCAAGCCTGGAGATTGTTTCTGGGTCAAAGAATGGGATATTCAAACACCTAAACTTCTTTGGAAGGACCCTTTCCCTGTTATTTTATCCACCACTACTGCAGACAAGTTTGCATAAATAGGTCCCTTTATTGACTACACCAGGCTCAAGGCTGCAGCTGCAGACTGGGTGTGCACTCCAGATGCTGCTATGCCCTTGAAGCTGACTGTCTAGAAAAAAAGGAGCACCAGAGAATTTTGAGGGTCAGAAGGACAAAAGCTCTGTACCAGTCACTCTGCACAGCCAAAGCTTGAGGAGACTACAGCCCTGCTTTCCTCACATGGGAGGGTCTGGCTGATCAATGCACCATGAAAGATAAACCTCCCACCAGGGCTAATGAATGCTTTCAACCCCTAAGAGAGTTCTTATACTATAATGAATTGGCACCACTTGCTTCTAAATATATACATAATTCTCGGGGTTTTGCTACTGGTTTGATAGCAGTAACTCCTACTGACTGGACACTGGGTAAAAAAATCATTTATACTTTTTTACCTCGATTATATAAATTTTCTAGGATTTGTTTGCTTTTATTAGTTTCACTTTGTTAATTTATGCTGTTTAACCTATGCTAACCAAACATTAGTCTATTATTTAGTTTGGTTTCCTTTTATAACCTTCAGAAGTTCTGTTCTACTCCTATTCCAACCATGGAGATCATGTGAATCATATGTCAAGACAATCCACTGTAACCAAGAGGTGGTAAAACATATATTTAGGACCTATCCTGCCAGAGAAATGCAATGGATGGATGATTGTTTGGAAAGACAAAAGAGGTCCATTGGGACTTAACTTGATCTAGGAAGTCACCAATCTTGGGGTGAATATTATTGGCCACCCCAGAGGATCATTGCCACTTATGGTTCCACTACCTGAGCACAAAATGGCAGTTGGAGTTATAGAACTCCTATTTACCTGCTAAACAGAATTATTCACTTACAAGCTGTACTAGAAATTATTATTAATCAGACTGCCAGAGCCTTTGACCTCCTAGCCACAAAACAGACCCAACATGAGTGGATAAATATCAAAAGCACTTGGTGTTAGATTATCTACTGGCTGAGGAAAGAGAAATATGTGGAGAGTTCAACAGCTCATATTGTTGCATCCAAATGGATGACAATAGACAAACAGTTAAGAATATAGCCAAAAACACAAGAGAACTAGCACATTTGCTAGTGCATACCTAGAAGGGCATTCAACTTTGGGTCCCAAACATGCTTTTGGCAGATGGTTGTCAACCCTAGGTAGATTTAAAAGCTTAACTGCTATAGTGGGTATTCTGATGTTAACCTGTTTATTGCTCCCATATTTGGCTCCACTGTGCATTAAAACTAAGGAGTCCACTTTGAAAGCTGCTTTTGAAAAAATGACAACAAGTAAGGTTTTGACATTATATAAGGCCTTAAGCCAATATAATGGTAAAGATGCTCTTAAATTTAAAAAAATAATTTATGGGGAGCATCATTAAAGGGGGAATTTAATTGACACCCCCTTTCTCCATGGAAATGTCTTACGTGGGATTCTAAACTAATCTTCACCATGGCTGATTTTTGGACTGTGAGCAAAAGAGTTTCTGCAAAATAATTCAGTGTACATAAAGTTTCTATTTTCCTGTCACCTTATTTTACTTGGCCACTGCCTGAGAAGATACCAGCACTCCAGGTGCTGGGCACCCCCTTACTAGTTTTTCACAGACATCCTGTATAGTAGTTTGTAGAAATGTGCAAATAAGACCTCTGGCCTTGAGCTGGGCTTCTCACAGATGTTTGCATTTTTAAGATATGTTACCAACTGGGCTGCATGGTAATAACTGGGAGGGAGAGGAAAAATGGGGAACAGAAGCTCTCCCTACTCAGGTGTTGTCCTTGAAGAGGTAACTTGCCCAAAACAGTGAAAGAAAAAGCTGTTTTTATGTGATCTCTGCAGACTGTGAACTTCTGAGCCCCTCCCCTTACATGCTGGGTATAAAATTCTGAAACTGCCTGAAATTGAGGTTCAGGGGATTGATTGATTACAGGAAAAGCTGTTCCCTCTGAGCCTGGCTGAAGCCAAGTAAAACTGTTTCCTGCTATGTTCAGTTCCTTGCCTCATTTGACCTTACAACTGTACCACGCTATCTCAGCATTGCCTGAACTCTCCCCTCCCACTAGGCTGGGCTCCAAGAATGAGTCCTGGCTCCCCACGACCCACCCAAATCTGGACACAAGTTATTCCCTCACAGTGCCCTCCTTTGGCACTCCCTTGATCCAGGTCCCTCTCTGAGGATCTACATTATCTGGGGCAGAGGAGTGGAATTGGCTGGCCTCTGACCACTGAAGGCCAAGTGCTGACCTTGCCCTGCCTAATCTCCTCCCTTCAAAGCCCTGCTCTCTACCCTTGCATGCTGCCCCTACCCCAACCCAGCTCTCCTAACCCTGGCATTCTGCACTCTAATTCCAGGACCAGGCTGCTCACCTGAGCCCTTGATTGCATTGCTTCCCTTGGGGGTTTCTTGTTGTTGGGACAGACCTGGGGGCCCCTTGCTTGGGTCCACTATTGAGCTTCCTTCCTTGCCCTTTGCTCTGCCCTCTGTCTCCTTATCCTAGCACTGCCTCTTCCTCTCCTTCTCGTAGCGCTTTCCCCAGGCGAGCGGGCTTCCTGCTCCTTCGATTCCTAATCCTCTTTATTGTGGGTTGGTTCCTTACCTGGAATCCTTGCTTGGGTCCTGGCTCTTGCCCCTCATGGTACAGACCGCAACCCTGTGCCATGCCATGTGGTCACTATCCTCCTGGACTAGTCCCTTGCCAGGCCTCCTTGGCCTGGTCCCTGGCCCTTGATTCTCATCTGCACCAGGGCATCTTGTGGAAACAGAGGCCTGCCCCTCATGTGGGCCCCTTACTCTCCCTGGGCCCTTGGTCGTACACCTGGAAACATGCCACCTGGCAGGGGTGCTGGCACTCGAACCTGACTCGCATAGAATGGATCCCAGCCTTCCCTCCCAAGCCCTCTCCACTTTCCTGAACTCCCTACCCCAGCCTTGGCCTTTAGCTCTCCATTCCCAGGCCTAGCTCCTCGCTTCAGCCTCAGGTGGTCATTCTTGCTCACCAGAGGGCATTTTCTGAGGGCCCCTCACTGGGGCCACTTCCTTCTTCCCTTGGCTTCCCTGTACTATATTACCCTAATGGTGGCCTGCCTTCCTGGGCCGGCATTCCCTGCTCTCCCCAAGCCTTGGCCTTCCTCTAGGTCCCTTGACTGCACTCTTTGCTGGGATCCTGGCTCCCACCCCACTCACACCCGACCTGCGCCCTTTTAGCTTGTGCCCTCCTTCAGCCCTCCAGTCTTCAAATGGGTCCTGGCATCCTAACCCCACCCACCTCCATCAACCAGGTATCTTCTCACAGTACCATCTTTGGCCCCTCCTTTAGTCCAGGTTCCTCTCTGAGGATCTCCTCACCTGGGGCAGAGGAGTGGAGTTGGCTCGCCTCTGGGCCCTTAATGCTCCCTTTGGGAAACACAGCCATGCGAGTGTGACTGATTCCCCTTCACTGCCTGAACATTGAGGCCTCGCAGTTAACATGGGACTTGTTCCAACCCAGTTATGAGAGATCACTTTCCTTCCCTCCCCTGCTTTCTCTTCTTGCATGCTGGCCCTACTGCAACCCAGCCCTCCCTAACCCTGACCATTTGCACTCCAATCCCTGGGTCTGGGTGTTTCCTGAGCCCCTAACTTCATTCTTCATGGCCCTTGACATATCATGGAGTCTCTTCATATTGGGTCTGACCTGGGGGCCTCTTGCTTGGGCCTAAAAGCCAGCTCCCCTAGATGCCCCTTGGCTTCTCCTGGTCCTACTGGAGAGCCTTTATCCCCTTTTCCTTGTGCTATTTTCTGGCACTCATGGGTCTCCTGTCCTTGTGTCCCTCATCAACATTGATTGAGTGGGTCCCTTGCCTGGGTGTCTGGCTTGGGTCCTGGCTCTTGCCCCACAACGCACCTACCCTGACCCGCAGCCATGCCTTCCCATCACCCTCTTTCTGGCCCCCTTCCCTTTCCTGGCTTCCTTTGCTAGGATTCTGGCCCTGAATTTTCATCTGAGACCGGGTGCCTTATGAGAAACATTGCCCTGCCCCTCACCTGGGCCCCTTGCTCTCCCTGGGTCCTTGGTCCTGCACCAGAAACCCTGAAACATGGAGGTGGCACTTGGCCTGGGACCTGACTGCTCTCTGATGGATCCCCTGCCTTCCCTCCCAAATCTTGTCCACTGTCCTGAGCCCACTGCACAAGCCCTGGCCTCTTGGCTATCAATTCCCTGGCCTGGCACCTCTGGTGGTCCTTCTTGCTCACTGTTTTTCTGTGCATTGTCTGAAGGCCCATCCCTGTGGCTGCTTCCCTGCTCCCTTGGCTTTCCTGTATTGCAGTACCCTTGTGCAGCCTCTGCTCCCCGTGCCGGCATTCCCTGCTCTCCCCTGGCCTGGGTCCTCCCTTAGGTCCCTTGCCTGAGCTCCTTGCTGGGATCCTGGCCCCCATTCCACTCACACTTGCCCTGCAACCATTCAGGTTGAGGCCTCCTTCTGCCCTCCAGTGGTTTCTGTCTCTGTCAAGCCCGCTTTCCTGATTTCCTTCCAAGGATGCTCACCTGGGCCAGGTGACTTGTTCTGGCCTCTTGGCCCTGCGGGCTCTCTTTGAAAAAATGTATCCCTGCCCCCTTGCCTGTGCCCATTGGCCTCCCTCATCCCGGGCCCTGCTTCTGAACCCTGACACCCTGCAGTATACCTGGGCCTTGAGCCCTCCTCCCCCTGTGCCACGCACTCCTCTTTCTTCCCTCTCTCACCTCCCTATCCATGTCCCTTTTCATTCATCCAACCCCAGGTGCTAACACTTGGCTCTCTATTACTGGGCCCAATTCCTTGCTTGAGGCACTGGCTGCCTTCTCGAGGACCCTTTCCCTTCCCTTGTTTTCAGGCCTCTTTTTACAGGCCCTATCCTGTGCCTCTCCTCTGTTCCACTGGTGTTATAGTATCCTGGCCCAGCCAGGACCCTTCACATCCACTTCTTCTCCCTAGCCTGGGCTCCTGGAATGGGTCCTGGCTGCCAACTGACCACACCCACAACCTCTGTATGCCAGCTATCCCTTCACAGTGCCCTCTTTGACCCTCCTTTCATCCAGGTCCCTCTCTGAGGATCTACTCACCTGGGCAGAGGAGCCAAATTGGCTGGCCTCTGTGCCCTTAAGGTTCCCTATGGGAAACACAGCCTTGCCTCTTGCCTGAGTCCCCTTTTCTTCTTGAAACTTGAGGCCTGGCAGTTAACATATGACTTGCTCAAACCCAGCCCTGAGAGATCACCTCCCTTCCTTCCCCTGCCTTCTTGCCATACATGCTGCCCCCACACCAACCCAGCCCTCCCTAACCCTGACCTTTTGCACTTCAGTCCCCGGGCCTGGGTGGTTACATGAGCCCCTGACAGTGTTTCTCATGTCACTTGGCATAGCATGGAGTCTGACCTGAGGGCCCCTTACTTGGGAGCACCATCTTGCTCTCCTATATGCCCATTGTGCTTTTATCTATCTCCTGGTCCTTGTGAAGCCTATCTTCCCCTTCCCCTCATGCTTTCTCCAGGCACTTGAATGTCTCCTGCTCCTTGAGTCCTTCATCCATGGTCGGTCAGGTGGATCATTTGCCTGGGCCCCTGGCTTGGGTCCTGGATCTTGCCACCCCATGCAAACACCAAGAACCCCCACCATGCTCTCCCTTCACCCTCCTCCTGGCCCCTTTCACTTGACAGGCCTCCTTTGCCAGGTCCCTGTCCCTGTATTCTCATCTGGACCAGGGCACTTTATGGGAAACTGAGTCCTTCCCCTCACCTAGGTCCCTTGCTCTCTCTGGGCCTTTGGTCCTGAACCCAGAACACTGACCCCTCGCATTCACCCTGTGCCAGGAACCTGTCTATCCTCTGCCGGAAAACCTGCAATCCCTCCAAAGCCTTGTCCACTGTCCTGAGCCTCCTGCCCAAGCCCTGGCCCTTGGAAGTGCATTCCCTGGTGTGCCTCCTTGCTTGAGCTTCTGGGGGCACTTCTTACTCTGTACTTCCCTGGTCTTGGACTGTGGGCCTCACTGGGGCCAGTACCCTGCTCCCCTTGGCTTCCCTGAGCCATAGAGTCCTACTGTTACCCATCTGCCCAGCCCTGCCCTTCACTGCCCTTTCCTGGCCTGGGCCTTCTTATTGGTCCCGAGCGTGGGCTCCTTTCAGGAGTCCTGGCCGTACCCCATCAACACCCTTCCTCTGGCCTTTCACACTGTACCCTACTTCATCTTTTCTGTTCTCCATGTTGCTGCTGGGCCCCTTTTCAATATCCCTTCCCCATTATGCTCACCATGTCCCAGGGACTGGAAATGGGCATTTGGCCCTGTGGGCTCCCTATGGGAAAACATAGCCATGCCCATTGCCTGGGCCTTTGGACTCTCTCAGCCTGAGCCCTGTTCCTCGATCTTGACACCCAGCAGTGAACCTGGCTTTGAAACCTCCTCTCCCTGTGCTACCCACTACCCTTGCTCCCCTTTCTCCCCTCCCCAGCCCTGTCTGTTTTCATGGGACCCAGGACTAGGTCCTGGTACTTGGCTCCTCATTCTTGGGCCTGGATCCTTGCTGGAGCCCCTGGTCACCCTTCTCCAGGACCCTGACCCTGTCCCTTGATTTCAGGCCCCTTGCTGGGCCCCCTTCCTGTTCCTCCCTTCTGTTCCCCTTGTACTGTCTTATTTTGTCATTGTCAGGACCTTCTCCTTCTCCTGTTTCTCCCTAGCCTGATCTCCAATGGTTACTGGCTCCCCAACAATACACCCCCCCAAACCTGGACCAAAGGTATCCCTCACATTGCCCTCCTTTGGTCCTGGTCTCTCTCTGAGGATCTACTCAACTGGGGCAGAGTAGTTGAATTGGCTGGTCTCTGGGTCCTGAAGGATCCCTATGGGCCTCTCGTTTGGGCCTGCATTGCCACCCAAACTTGACAAATGGTAGTAGACTTGGACCTAGTGATGACATTGCTCTGGGAGATCCCTTGCCTTCCCTCTCCTGCCCGCTATCCTTGCAAGCTGCCCCTAAGCCATCCCAGCCCTTCCTTGCCCTGACCCTTCGCCCTACAATCCCCTGGCCTGGCTGCCAGCCTGAGCTCCTTATCCATTATTCGGGTTGTGTTCCTTTCTCTGGTGTCTCTTCCTATCATGTCTGACTTGGGGGCCCCTTGATTTTACCACCTAGCTCGCTCTCCTCTGTGCCCTTTGCACAGCCCTCTGTCTCCTCATCCTAGCATTGATCACACCTTTCCTTCTCCTACCACTTTTTCCTGGAGCAGGGGCCTCCTGATCATTGGGTCCCTAATACCATTTGGTGGGGTCAGTCCCTTACCTGGGCTCCTTGATTGGGTCCTGACTCTTGCCCCTCTCTGCACCCACCATGAACACCGACTTTGCCCACATATCACACTCCTAGCCCTGTCCCTTGCCAGGCCCTTTGGCCTGGTCCCTGTCCCTTGATCCTCATCTGGGACAGGGCACCTTATGGGAAATAGAATCCTGAACCTCGACTGGGCTACTTACTCTCCCTAGGCCCTTGGAGCAGCACCAGGAACCCTGACACCTGGCAGTGGCACTGGGTCTCAAGCCTCACTCCCCCTTGATGGATCCTCTGCCTTCCCACCCTAGCACTGTCTACTGTCCTGAGCCACCTGCTCCAGCAATGGCCCTTGGCTCTCCATTCCCTGGACTGGCTCCTCTCTTGAGCTTCTGGGGTGCTTCTTGCTCTGTGCTTCCCTGGGTTTGAACTGTGTGCCTTGCTGGGGCCTCTTCCCCACTTGCCTTGGCTTCTGGGCATCTGAAAACCCTCATGCAGCCCCTGCCTATCTGGCTCCACCCTTCCTTGCTCTCCCCTAGTCTGGGCCCTCCTCTAGGTCCCTAGACTGAGCTGTTTTCTACGGTCCTGGCCTGCACCCCACAAACACCCTTCATCCATCACTTCGTGCTGTGCCCTCCTTCAGCCCTTCTTTTGTCCTGGACCCTGCTGGGCTCCTTTTCAAGATCGCTTTCCCAGGATGCTCTCCAGAGCCAGGGGCTGAAACTGGGATGTTTGGCCCTGTGGTCTTCCTTTGGAACAAGTTAGTAGTGCCCCTCACCTGGGGGCTTTGGCATCCTTCAGCCTGGGGCCTGTTCCTCAATCCTGACACCCTGCAGTGAAACTGGGGCATGAGCCCTCCTCTCCCTGTGCCACACATTCCCCTTACTCCCCTTTCTCCCCATATACTTCTGCAGCCAGGTGAGAGGGGACTCACCCTTCCAGATGGAAGACCACTACCTCTTGAGTGTCAGGGGAGTTCCTAAAGCCCAGCAGCCAGGGTAGAGGGGACTCGCTCTTCCACATGGGAGACCCTCCCCCATGGTTGTCAGGGGAAGCTCTGATACTGCTGCAGCCAGGATACAGGGCAGTCACCACTATAGGAGGGAGACCCCTCACACCTATGTCTTGGGGGCAGCTCAAAACATCCTCAGCCAGGGTAGAGGTTACTTGCACCTCCAGTCCCCTCTACCCTGGCTAACGTGTTATACAAGCTCCCTGCAATACCCAGGTGGGAGGAGAGTCCCAACTGGTGGAGCAAGTCTCTGCTACCCTGGCTGCAGTGGTATAGGGGCTCCCCCAACACCCAAGAGGGAGGGCTCTTCCGACTAGAGGGGAGAGACCCCTCTACCCTGGCTAGGGCAGCATATGAGCCTGCCAACCAGACACCTATGTGGGAGGGGTCTACTGCCTGGAGGGGCAATTACCCTCTACCCTGCCTGCTGTAGTATAAGAGCTCCCCCTGACACCCTGGTGGGAGAGGTCTCCTCCCTTGAGGGGTCAGTCTTCTCTATCCTGGCTAAGGTCATATATAAGCTCCCCATGACACCCAGGTGGGAGAGTTTTCCTGTCTAGAGGGGTGAGTCCCCACTCCCCTGGCTGCAGTGGTATAAGAGCTCCCCCACCCTGAGACCTAAGTGGGAGGCGTCTCCACCAGGGAGGGGTGAGATTCCTCTACCCTGGCTGCAGAGGTATACTAGATCCTTCCAACAACCAGGTGGGAGGCATCTCCAGCCTGGAGGGGTGAGTCCCTTGTACCCTGGCTGCAGCTGTAGAAGAGATCCCTTTAACATCCAGGTGGGATGGATCTCCCAACTGGAGTGGCATATACCCTATAACCTGGTTTCCATGGTATAGGAGATCCCCCCAGACACCCTGGTGGAAGGGGTCCCTCGCCTGAAGTGGCAAGTCCTCTCTACCCTGGCTAAGGTTGTATACTAGCTCCAGCGTGCTACCCAGGTGGGAGGGTTTTGCTGTCTGGAGGGGGGAGTCCCCACTACCCTGGCTATAGTGGTATAAGAGCCTCCCCTGACACACACAGGTGGGAGGGGTCTCTCTCCTGGAATGGCTAGTCTCCTGTTCCTTGCTTCTGCCAGTATATAAGATCCCCTGACAACCAGGGTTTAGGGGTCTCTCACCTAGAGGGGTGAGTCCCCTCCCTCCTGGCTACAGAGGTATACGAGTCCGCCCCCCATAGCCAGATGAGAGGGGTCTCCTGCCTGGAGGAGAGAGCACCCTCAACCCTGGATAATGCAGTATAGAAGCTCAGGGACACCCAGGAGGAAGGGGTCTCCCACCTGGAGGCATGAGTTCCCTCTACAATGTCTGTGGCAGTAAAGGAGCTCCCCTGACACCCAGGTGGGAGGGTCTCTAGCCTGGAGGGGTGAGTCCCCTCTACCCTGGCTGAGGCAGTATAGGAGTTCCCTCATTCACTCAGGTGGGATGGTCTCTGGCCTAGAGGGGTGAGTCCCCTGTACCTTGGCTATGGAGGTATATGAACTCCCCCTGACAATCAGGTGGGAGGCAACTCTTGCCTGGAGGGGTGTTTCCCCTCTACCATGGCTGCTGCAGGATAGGCACTCCCCCAGACACCCAGGTGAAAGTGATATTCTGCCTGGGGTTTCAATTCCCTGCTACCCTGCCTGGAGCTATATAGGAGTGCCCCCAACCCAGGACACCCAGGTGGGAGGGGTCTCCCACCTTTAGGGATGAGCCACCGCTACCCTGTCTGGGACGGTATATGAGCTCCCCCTGACACCCAGGTGGGAGGGGTCTCCTGCCTGAAGGGGCGAGTCCCCTATACCCTGACTACAGTGGTATAGGGGCTCCCCCTGACACTCAGGTGGGAGGGGTCTTCCACCTGGAAGGGTGAGTTCCCTTTACCCTGGCTGCTTCATTATATGAACTCCCCACCACCACACCCAGGTGGGCAGGTTTCCACCTGATGGGGCAAGTCCCCTCTTCCCTGGCTGCACTGGTTTACTAACTTTGCCAGACACCCAGATTGAATGAGTCTCTCACCTGGAGGGGCGAGTCCCCTTAACCCTGGCTGCAGTGGTAAAGGATCTTCCCCTGACACCCAGGTGAGAGGGTCTCCAGCCTGGTGAGGCAAATCCCCTTGATCCTGGATGTAGTGGTATAGGGGCTACCCCCTACACCCAGGTGGTAGGGGTCTCCTGCCTCTAGTGGTGAGTCCCCTTTTCCCTGCCTGTGGCAGTATATGAACTCCCCTTACAACAAGGTGGAAGGGATCTTCCACCTGGAGGGTCGAGTGCCCTCTCCCCTGAATCTGGCAGTATAGGAGCTCCCCCCACCACCCAGGTTATGGGGTCCCCTGACTGAAGTGGCAAGTCCCATCTACACTGGCTGCAGGGGTATATGAGCTCCCCTGGACACCCAGGTGGCAGTGATCTCTTGCCTGGAACAATGAGTCCCCTCTACCCTGGCTGTGGCAGTATACAACTCTCCAAGACACCAAGGTAGAAAGATTCTCCTGTATGGAGGGCAAGTCTTCTCTACCCTGGCTAAGGCAGTATACAAGCACCCCCTTACACACAGGTGGGAGTGGTCTTCCACATGGACAGGCGAGTCCAATCTACCCTGGCTTTGGCAGTATACAAACTTCCCCGACACCAGGTGGTATCCCACCTGGAAGGGCGAGTCACCTCTACTTTAGCTCTTGACATATAAGAGTTCCCAGTACACCAGGGTGGGAGGGGTCTTCCACTTGCAGGGGCATGTTCTCTTACCGTATCTGTAGCAGGATAGGAGACCCCCACACACACACACACCCAGGTGGGAAGGGTTTCCCACTTATAGGGGCATTTCCCCTCTAGCCTGGCTGTGTAGTAATCAAGCTCCCCAGGTCATCCAGGAGGGAGGGGTCTTGTGCATGGAGGGGTGAGTATATGTGCTCCCTCTTGTTAGGTGCAGGACAGGCTGATGTAAGTTGTCTGCAGGACAAAGTTAGCTGCAGGATAATCCATACACTCAAACCCCCCTCTGTCTGGTCCTTTATCACCTGTTTGCATAAAGTCTGAATACTCAACCCCACTCAAGGCTGATAACTTGACCCCCACCTCTTTGGTGCAATAGAAAGCCATATCTGACCCCTGCCCCATCTGCCTGAGGGCAGAAGATGACACCCTTAGCAACTACTGTGTCATCCATCATTGTCCGCCAACAAGGCATCTTGCAGACCCAGAGACCCCATTAGAATTTGGCTATAAAAACTCCCTCCTGCTGGGCCCACCTCTCTTGCTGTCTGTCTCCCTCTCTTGCTTTCACTCCCCTTGCTCTCTCTTTCTCTCTTTCTCTCTTTCTCTCTCTCTCTTTCTCTCTCTCTCTCTCTCTCTCCCTCCCTCCCTCCCTCCCTCTCTTGCTCTCTCTCTTTTTCTCCTCTTTTGCACTGCTGCAATACAGCTCTGAACTGTTGTGGTCACTTTCCTTTCATTGTTGTCGAAACCCAGGAAGAGGGATAAAACCCACTTTTGGTTCCCTCTTCCTCAGAAGTTCTACTCATCAGACAACCTGAACCCATTTTCTTGACTACCAGAAATACATGCACCCCCGGCCTTCAATTGGTGAGTTTCCCCTTCCTGGAGTCCTAAACCCAATGGTGGTTTCAGGAGGATTTGACCATTGATCTTCCAGCAAACATCTTTGCCCACCTGTGTGGAGGAAAGCACCCCATCATAGCCTTCAAGGCCACAGTGGTCCTCAAGGACTCCTTCCTTGGGCAGATTGGACTCTTGGGTTCAAAATTATTTCCCTTCCCACTCCCAGATGCTGGTTTACCAGCATAGGTTTTGTAGGTCACCCTCAAAGGACTGTGTAACTTCTGGGATCACATAACATAGAATTAAACATCACACCCCACCCAGACCTTCACGGTTTTGGTTGCTCTCATAAAGTCCTAGTCCTCGCACCTTTAAGACTTGGCTGCTAGAGATAACACTTAACCTCCCCTTCTTCTCTTTCTCCCCTCTTTCCGGCCCTGGGAGTCTCTGGCCTCTCCAGCAGGGGTCCCAAAAAGCCTTGGCTAAGATCTTCCATGGCTGCAGCCTTGTCCAGGACAGAAGTCTCTACTGTCAGGATTCAGTGACAACCAATCTTTGCAGCTCGAACCTGCCACTAGGCACTCTTGATTTTTGGCTCTAGCGGGGATGACCTTTTGCCAATAAATCAGTTTCTTACCTCTCCCTTACACTACCTTTGCATCTCCTTCCGTCTACCCTATACTATGTTTGTGTCCCCTTCCCTCTCCCTTATATTGTTTGTGAAATGGGTAATGCGTACTCTCTGCCGGTTGACTCTCCCTTAAAATGCTTCTTGGATAATCTCAAAACCCTTTCATTGATACCAGACATCAAACCCCAAAAATTGATCAAATAAAGCACACAGCAGAAGCTGTGCCCTCTGAATCTGGCTGCAACCAAATAAAAGTGTTTACCTATATTTGGTACTATTTTAGGTTCCTTGCCTCTTGTCCATCCCTACAACATTATAATTCTATATACTTAAACATTGTTTATGTTTTCATGAAATCGTAAACAGATGTGATTAATTGTTCACTGCAAATAACAAAATATCTCTTATTAAAATGGAATATTTTACCTAAATTCAGAAATTTACAAGGACTGTTTCAAAATGTGAATAAAGAAGGGGTTAACAGATGGGAAAGAGAAATTAGAAGGTTCTAGGTATGGATTTAATAGAAGGGAAAAAAGTTTCTGGATAAGAAAGTCTATATGATTAAGTAAATAAGAGGGTTTAAGCAAGTAATGAAGAAGGTCTATATGCATTGGCTATATAGTATTAAGTAAGTGATAAAGAAGGTCTGTGTAAGTGGGTTATATATGTAAGTTTTTTGACCAAGTAATCTTGATGAAATTAAGCATTATACAACTATAGTTAAACAACAACTGTTTTTTTTTTTTTGCAATATTCTAATATGTTATTCCTTTAAGAGCTAAACTTGATTAATATAAAAACATCAATAGTAAATGTGGTACTATTACTCTTCTTTGTATATTAAATGTGTTCATATTTTCCAGGTATATAAATCTTTAGGATAGAAGCTTTAAAAAAAAACATTATATCAAGCTGGTGTTCTCCAAAAGGCTGCATGGTAATTTTAGGCTTTTAAAAATAACATATTGGAGATTTATTTATATCATTTAATTTTCTATAACTGGACCTGTTGTCAATAAGATTAACATAAAGTTCTATATACTGGGGTACAATTTAAATGTAATATCATATTGTGTTTGCTAATATTCATGTGACCTCAAATAACAATATATGTAAATTTATAAAATGATATTTAAAAGCAAAGATCAGCTTCAATACTAGAACACTTTACCTAAGATTTATGAAGACCCCTGCATTATCTGAGTAAGGCTCTGTCTCCCATATTACTACATGACAGAATGACTCCAAAGAAGGCCAGACTTCAGCTAAAGCTCAGTATTCTTAATTTAAGACTGGTGAAACTGACTTTGCTGGATGTTTAAGATCAAGACGTAAATTAAAATGGCCATGAAAACCAATATTTGGCTCTTACCCTATAATTCAGTCTGAATCCAGGGAACAGAGAACTTTTGTAAAGAGCTTTGAAAATCTGGGCCACATAATATCCTGATCATGGTGATTAATAAGACCACTGGAGAATGAAAAGCCAATCAGAGCACTTGCTGTGAATAGGAGGGTCATTGGAGATAGGAGACATCCTTGATGCTTCCAAGGGAAGCCACATGATCAAGCAAGACCTGGACCCATCCTAGCACAAATGGCACTAGCAGAACTAAGAAGTTGCTCTCAAGTTCCGCCACGAGTGACCCCTATGGGAACTCAGCTAACTCTTAACAATAGATAGAAACAAAGTCAATTTTCACCAGCTTGATCTTAAACATCTACAAAAAAGAGTTAAGCCAAAACACAGTCATTCCTGAGAGTAATGAAGGACAAGAACAGCTAGAAAAGAGGAGACAGGAACTAAGCCAACAGGCTTCATGGGGAATGTTCAGTCAAGTATGGCCTTGGCTCCTCCCCCTCGGAGGATCCCTATTAGTCAAATTTATGTTTCTCCTCATAGGACCATGACCATTAAATTGCCTATGGAAGTTCCTGCAAGATCAGATACACAAATTCACCAACCAGCCAGTCAATCAACTACTTCTTTAAGACTGCGAGCCCTGATGCCCAAGATGAAGACCTACGACTCATGACCAACTCCTCTGGCTCCAGAGATTCTGCCCCCATCTAAAACCCATGTTAATCTCTTTTCCAGTTTTTACAACCACTCTTTCCCTTCCTAGGAAATAGAACTCCTCTCCTGCATGTCCACTCTGCTTGTTCTGTCTGCCCTACAGTATCCCCACAAAGAAGCATCAAACCTAAATTCCCCACACATGAAATGAGGAGCCACCAGCCAGATGAAGACTGATAGATCAACTTCACTCACATGCCTAGGCACAAAAACTTCACTACCTACTTACTTTGGTTGATACTTTTTCGGGTTGGATAGAAGCCTTCCCTACATCCAGGGAAATTGCTGACATCATAGCCTCCATCCTCATTGAAGAGATAATTCCCAGGTTTGGTTCCATAATCCAGTTACACAGTGGACCAGCCTTCACTTCTCAGGTTTTTCAACTAGTCAGTCTCCAAAGGCCTCAACAGCAATTAGAGGCTCCACATCCCCACAAACCCCAACCCTCATTTTCTATCCCAACCACAGATGGGGCTTTAACGTCCAAGTGACTTGGCACAAGAATGACACCACCCACTCTCAATTTATGGGTCAAGGCGATTGCTCTTCCACTGGCTGCAAATGGGCAGTCACCCTTAACATTACTGAATGCAACCAAGCCACCTCTGATACTTCCTAGAGTCCATACTACAGGACCAAGGGCTGATACCAAGGATCTCCTCCACTCAAAAATGGTTTGATGTAGTTGACATCCTATGGCTTCAAGGAAACTTTATGGACTTTACCCTTCTGAGATAACTGTCTATAGCCACTGGGTGTTATCTCTAGCCACCCTGGTATCCCCAAGCCTGTCCTTGAACATTCCCCACCTCTTTCAGGTAGGCTCCATTCCATCCCCTCTCAGCAGGAATTTGCCAAACGATTTTGCATTGCTCCCACTCCCCTTAAAAAATAAAAAAGAGAGGACTGTTGGGTGCCAGATAGGCTGAACTAAGTTGTCTGCAGGATAACCAGTGCACTTAAACACCCCTCTGTCTGGTCCTTTATCACTTGTTTGCATCAAGTCTGAATACTCAACCCCACTCAAGGCTGAACACTTGAACTCCACCTGTCTGGTGCCTCAGAAACCCACATCTGACCCTGCCCTATCTGCCTGAATGCAGAGGATGACTCCCTTAGCAACTACTGTGTGGTCCAATCATTGTCTGCCAACAAGGCAGCTTGCAGACCCAGAGGCCTCATTAGAATTTGGCTATAAAAACTCCTCCTGCCGGGCCCCCCTCTCTTGCTCTCACTGTCTCCCTCTCTTGCTTTCACCCTCCATTGCCATCTCTTTCTTCTCTTGCTCTCTCTCTTTCACTCTCTCTCTCTCTTTTTCTCCTATTTGGCACTGCTGTAATAAAGCAGTGGTTACTTTCCTTTCATCCCTGACAGCCTAGTGGGAGGGGTCTCCTGCCAGTAGGGGAAAGTACTTTCTACCCTGGCGGTGGTGGTATATGAGTTTCCACTGACAGACAGGTTGGAAGGGTCTGCCGGATTGATGGGCGAGTCTCCTATACCCTGGCTAAGATGGTATACAAATTCCCCTGGACAAAAAGGTGGTAGGGGCATCCTGCCAGGATGGGTGAGTCCCCACTACCCTGGCTGCAGAGGTATATGATCTAACACCCCAAACACAGGTGGGAGGGTCTCCCGCTTGAAGGGTCGAGTTTCCACAACACTGGCTGGGGTGTATAAGAGCCCCTCCTATACCCAGGATGAAGGGGTCTCCCACTTGTAGGAGCCAGTCACTGCTACCCCAGCTGCAACTGCATAAGAAGTGCCCTCGCCAGACACCCAGGTGGAAGGAGTCTCCCGCCTGGAGGGGCGAGTCCCCTCTACCCAGGCTAAGGCAGTATAGGAGTTAACTGCCATTCTCAAGTGGCAGGTGTTTCTCACCTGGAGGTGTGAGTTGCCTCTAACCTGGCTGCTGGGGTATTTGAGCTCCACCTGACATCCAGGTGGAAGGGGTCTCCTGCTTGGAGGGGCGAGTCCCCTCTATTCTGTCAGCTTTTGTATTCAAGAACCTCCCTTACCCATATGGGAGGGATCTCCCACCTGAATGGGCAAGAACCTCTACCCTGGCTCCAGTGGTATACTAGCTTTCCCTGTCACCCAGGTTGGATGGGTCTCTTGCCTGGAGGGGCGAGTCCACTCTACCATGGCTGCAGCGGAGTAAAGGATCTCCCCCTGACACCTAGGTGGGAGGGTCTTCTGCCTTGAGTGGTGAGTCCCCCCTACCCTGCCTGTGGCAGTATATGAACTCCCCTGACAACCAGGTGGAAGGGACATTTGGCCTGCAGAGGCGAGTCCTCTCTACCCTGGCTAAGGCGGAATACAATTTCCCCCTAGTACCCAGGTGTGAGGAGTCTTCTGCCTGAAGAGAGGAATCCCCTCTACCCTGGCTACAGTGGTATAAGAGGCCCCACCTACACCCAGGTGGGAAGGGTCTCCCACCTCGAGTGGCTTGTCTCCTCTACCCTGCCTGTGCCAGTATATGAACTTCCCCGAAAACCAGGTGGAAGGGATCTTCTGCCTGGAGGGTCGAGTCCCCTCTCCCCTGTCTCTGGAGGTATAGGAGCTCCCCCAGACACCCAGGTTATGGGTTCTCCCGACTGGAGAGGCCAGTCCCCTCTACACTGGCTGCGGGGGTATTCAAGCTCCACTGACACCCAAGTGGGAGGGGTCTCCCACCTGGAGCAATGAGTCCCTTCTACCCTGGCTGCAGGGGTACACAAGCTCTCCCAGACACCCATGTGGGAGGGTTCTCCCGCCTGGAGGGGCAAGTCTTCTCTATGCTGGTATACAAACGCCCCGCTACACACAGGTGGGAGTGTTTTTCCGCATGGACGAGTGATTCCGCTCTACCCTGGTGGTATACAAGCTCCCCCGACACACAGATGAGAGGGGTATCTCCCCTGGAAGGGCAAGTTCCCTCTACTTTACCTCTTGCCATATAAGCTCTCCCAGTACACCCAGGTAGTGGGCGTCTTCTACCTGCAAGGTCGTGTTCCCTCTACTCTGGCTGCAGCAGTAAAGAACTCCCCCCTACACCCAAATGGGATGGGTCACCTGCCCATAGGGGTGAGTTGCCTCTACCCTGGCTGCTGCAGTAATCAAACTCCTCCAGAAACCCAGTTGGGATTGGTCTCACTATTAGAGGAGCAAGTCCCCTCTACCCTGGCTGTGGAGGTATAACCCAGACACCAAAATGGGAATAGTCTCCCGACTAGAAAGGCAAGTCGGTTCTACCCTGGCTGAAGCGGTGTAGGAACTCCCTCTGACATCCAGATGGGATAGGTCTCCTGCCTAGGGATGCAAATCCCCTCTACCCTGGCTTCAGCGGTATAGAAGCTCCCCAGGACACCCAGGTGGAAGGGGTCTCCCTCCTTGAGGGGCGAGTCCCCTCTACCCTGGGTTCAGTGGTACAGGAGCACCTCAGGACACTCAGGTGAAAGGGGTCTTGCTATTAGAGTGGCAAGTCCCCTCTATCCTGGCTGTGGCAGTATACGAGATCCCCCTGACACACAGGTGAGAAGGGTCTCCCAAGTGGAACAGAGATTCCCCTCTACCCTCATTGCAAAAGTATACAAGCTCATCCAGACACCCAGGTGTGAGGGGTCTCCCACCTGGAAGGACGAGTCACCTGTATCCTGGCTGTGGCAGTACATGAGCTCCCCTGACACACTGGTGGAAGGGGTCTCCAGAATAGAGGTGCCAGTCCCCTTAACTCTGGATTCAGAAGTATAGGAGCATCCCAGGACATGCATCCTGGAGTGGTAAGTCCCCTTTACCCTGGCTGAAGCAGTATAAGAGCTCCCACTGAAGCCTAGGTGGGAGAGGTCTCGGGCCAGGGGGGGGCAACTCCCCTCTATCCTGGATGTGGGGGTATGTGAACTCCCCCTGACACCCTGCTTGGATAGGTCTCCCGACAGGAGGGGCAAGTACTTTCTGCGCTGGCTGTGGTGGTATATGAGCTCCCACTGAAAGCCAGGTGGGAGAGGTCTCATGCATGGATGGGCAAGTCTTGTCTATCCTGGCTAAGGTGGTATACAAGATCACCGCAACACCCAGGTGGGAGGGTCTCCCACCAGAAGGGGCAAGTCCTCTCAACCCTGACTAGTGGGGTATAAGAGACCCCTCCTACCCTCAGTATTGAGGGGTCTCCCACCTGGAGGGGCAAGTCGCTGCTACCCCAGCTGCAGCTGTACAAGAATACACCCTCACCAGACACCCATGTGGGAGGGGTATTCCACCTGGAAGGGTGAGTCCCGTCTACCCTGGCTAAGGCGGTATAGGAGTTACCCCCATTCCCAGGTTGGAGGTATCTCAAACCTGGAGGTGCGGGTTGCCTGTACCCTGGCTGCTGGGGTATATGAACTCCACCTGACACCCAGGTGGGAGGGGTCTTCCACCTGGAGAAGCGAGTCCCCTCTACCTGGGCTAAGGGGGTATAGGAGTTACTCCCATTTCCAAGTGGGAGGTGTTGCTTGCCTGGAGCTGCGAGTTGCCTCTACCCTGGCTGCTAGGGTATATGAGCTCCACCTGCTACCCAGGTGGGAGGGGTCTTCCACATGGACAGGTGAGTCCCCTCTAACCTGGCTGCAGAGATTAAGGAGCTTCCTCTGACTCCCAGGTAGGAAGGATCTCCCGCCTAGAACGGTGTACCAGCTCTTCCAGACACCCAGATTGAAGGGGTCTCCTGCTTGGAGAAGCGAGTTTCCTCTATTGTGGCTGCCTTGGTATAAGAGCTCCCCCCCACCATACCCAGATGTGAGGGATCTCCCGCCTGAAGCGGCGAGTCCCCACTACGCTGGCTTCAGTGGTTTGCTAGCTTTCCCTGACACCCAGGTTGGATGAGTCTCTCACCTGGGGGTTGAGTCCCCTCCACCCTGGCTGCAGAAGTAAAGGATCTCCCCCTGACACACAGGTGCAAGGGTCTCCATCCTGGAGAGGCGAGTCCCCTCTACTCTCGCTGCAGTGGTATAGGAGGTGCCCCCTACACCCAGGTGGGAGGGGTCTCCTGCTTCCAGTGGCGAGTCCCCTCTACCCTGCTATGGCAGTATTTGAACTCTGCTGACAACCAGGTGGAAGGGATCTTCCACCTGGAGGTTCAAGGCCCCACTCCCTTGGCTCTGGCTGTATAGGAGCTCCCCCAACACCCCGGATATGGGATCTCCTGAATGGAGGGGCAGTCTCCTCTATACTGGCTGCAGGGGTATATGAGCTCCCCCAGACAACCAGATGGGAATGGTCTCCCGCCTGAAGCAATGTGCCCCCTCTACACTGGCTGTGGCTGTATACAAGCTCTCCCAGACACCCAAGTGGGAGGGGTATCCTACCTGAAGGGAAAAGAGCTCCCCCTGACACCCAGTTTGGAGGGGTCTCCTGCCAGGAGGGACAAGCACTTTCTTCCGTGGGTGTGGTGGTATATTAGCTCCTGCTGAAAGCCAGATTGGAGGGGGTCTCCCACCTGGTTGGGCGAGTCTACTCTACCATGGCTAAGGTGGTACACAAGTTGCCTGTGACACCCAGGTGGTAGGGTCTCCTGCCTGAAGGGGCGAGTCCCCTCAACCCAGGCTGCAGATATATAAGAGCCCCCTCCTACCCTCAATAGGGAGGGGTCTCCAGCCTGGAGGGCAAGTCCCTGTTACCCCAGCTGCAGCTGTATAGGAACCCACCCTTGCCAGACACCCATGTGGGATGGGTCTTCCTCCTGGAGGGGTGATTTCCGTCCACCCTGGCTAAGGCAGTTATAGGAGTTGCCCCCATTCACAGGTGGGAGGTGTCTCTTGCCTGGAGGTGCAAGTTGCCTCTACCCTAGCTGCTGGGGTATATGTGCTCCACCTGACACCCAGGTGGTAAGGGTCTCCCGCCTAGAGGGGTGACTTCCCTCTACCCTGGTTGACAGGGTATACCAGTTCTTTCAGATACCCAGGTGGGAGGGGTCTCCCGCCTAGAGGTGGAGTCCCCTCTACCCTGGCTACTGCAGTATAGGAGCTCCTCTGACATCCAATTGGGAGGAGTCTCCAGCCAGGAGGCTAGAGTCCCCTCTACCCTGCTGCAGTGTTATAGAAGCTCCCCAGGACACCCAAGTGGAAGAGGTCTCCAGTCTGGAGGGTAGAATTCCCTCTACCCTGCCTGAAGCGGTATAGGAGCTCCCCCAACACCCAGGTGTGAGGGTTCTCCCACCTGAAGGGGAAAGTATCATCTACCATGGATGCGGTGGTATAAGAGCTCCCCCTGACACCCAGGTGGGAGGGGTCTCCTGCCTGAAGGGGCAAGTCCCCTCTATCCTGGCTGTGGCTGTATATGAGCTCCCACTCACACTCTAGTTGGAGGGGTCTCCCGCAAGGACAAGTAAGTACTTTCTTCCCTGGCTATCATGGTATAAGAGCTCCCGCTGACAGCCAGGTTGAAGGGGTATCCCGCCTGGATGGGCAATTCTCCTCTACCCTGGCTAAGCTAGTGTACAAGTTACCCCTGAAACCCAGGTGGGAGGGTCTCCCGCTTGAAGGGGCAAGTCCCTTCAACCCTGGCTGCGGGGGTATTAGAGCCTCCTCTTACCCTCAGTAGGAAGGGGGTCTCTCACCTGAAGGGGCGAGTCACTGTTACTCTAACTGCAGCTGTATACGAACCCCCCCCCTTGCCAGACATCCATCTGGGAGGCATCTCCCAACTGGAGGAGTGAGTCCCCTCTACCCTGGCTAAGGCCATATAGGAGTTACCCCATTCCCAGGTGGGAGGTGTCTCTCACCTGGAGGTGTGTGTTGCCTCTATCTGGGGGGTATATGAGTTCCACCTTACACCCAGGTTAGAGGGATCTTCTGCCTAGAGGAGTGAGTCCCTTCTACACGGGCTAAGGGGGTATAGGAGTTACTTCCATTCACAGGTGGGAGGTGTTTCTCGACTGGAGGTGCGAGTTGCCTCCAACCTGGCTGCTGAGGTATATGAGTTTCACCTGATACCCAGGTGGGAGGGGGTCTTCTGCCTGTAGGGGCGAGTCCACTCTACTCTGCCTGCAGAGGTTAAGGAGCTTCCCCTGACCCCCAGGGTGGAAAGGTCTCCCACCTAGAAGGGTGACTTCCCACTACCCTGGCTGCAGGGGTTTACCAGCTTTCCCAGATACACAGGTGGGAGGGGTCTCCTGCTTGGAGGGGCGAGTCCCCTCTCTTCTGGCTGCTGTGGTATAGGACCCCCCCCCCATTCCCAGATGGGAGGGGTCTCCCACTTTAAAGATCGAGTTCCCTCTTCCCTGGCTGCAGTGGTTTACTAGCTTTCCCTGACACCCAGGAGGGAGATGTCTCTTGCCTGGAGTAGTGAGTCCCCTCTACCCTGGCTGCAGTGGTATAGGAAGTCCTCCCTACACCCAGGAGTGAGGAGTCTCCGGGCTTTAGGGGCGAATCCACTCTACAATGGCTGCTGCAGTAATCAAGCTCCATCAGACACCCAGGTGGGATGGGTCTCACTATTGGATGGGTGAGTCCCCTCTATCCTTGCTGTGGAGATAGAGGAGCTCACACAGACACCCAGGTGGGAGGGGGTTTTCCAACTGGAAGGCAAGTCCACTCTAACCTAGTTGCAGAAGTGTAGGAACTCCCCCTGACATCCAGGTGGGAGGGGTGCCCTGGCTGGAGGGGCGAGTCCCCTCTACCCTAGATGCAGGGAATAAAAGTTCCCCCTGAAACCCAGGTGGGTGGGGTCTCCCGCCTGGCGGGGCGAGTCCTCTCTACACTAGCTGATGCGGGAAATTATCTCCCCATGGCACCCAGGTGGGAGGAACTCCGGCCTGGAGAGGCAAGGCCCCTCTACCCTGGATGCAGTGGTATAGGAGGTCCCCCCTATACCCAGGTGGGAGGGGTCTTCTGCCTCAGGTGGCGAGTCCCCTCTACCCTGCTTGTGGGAGTATATGAACTCCCCCTGAAAACCAGGTGGAGGGGATATTCTGCCTGGATGGTCGAGTCCTCTGTCCCTGGCTCTGGTGGTATAGGAGCTCCCCCGACACCCAGGTTATGGGGTCACAAGCCTGGAGGGGGTGTACCAGCTCTCCCAGAGACCCAGATGGGAGGGGTCTCCTGCTTGGAGGGGCGAGTCCCTTCTATTCTGTCTGCTGTCGTATACGAGCTCCCCACCATACCCAGATGGGAGGGGTCTCCCGCCTAAAGGGGTGAATCCCCTCTACCCTGGCTGCACTGGTTTACTAGCTTTCCCTGTCACCCAGGTTGGATCGGTCTCTTGCTTGGAGGGTCCATCGTCTTCACCTTGGCTGCGGTGGTAAAGGATCTCCCCCTGACATCCAGGTGGGTGGGTCTCCAGCCGGGAGAGGTGAGTCCACTTTACCCTGGCTGTAGTGATATAGGAGGTACCCCCTACACCCATGTGGGAGGGTATCCCGCCTCCAGTGGCGAGTCCCTTCTACACAGCCTGTGGCAGTATATGAACTTACCTGACAGGAAGGTGGAAAGGATCTTCCGCCTGGAGGTTCTAGTCCCCTAACCTCTGGCTCTTGTGGTATAGGAACTCCCCCCGACACCCAGGTTATGGGGTCTCCCATCTGAAGGGGCGGGTCCCCTCTATACTGGCACGGGGGGTAAATGATCTCCCCCAGGCACCCCGGTGTTAGGGGTCTCCTGCCAAGATAAATGAGTCCCCTCTATCCTGGTTATGGCTGTATAAAATCTCTCCCAGACACGCAGGTGGTACGGGTATCCTGCCTGGAAGTGCGAGTTTCCTCTATCCTGGCTGCTACAGTAATCAATCTCCAGAAGACACCCAAGATGTAGGGTCTCCCAATTGGAGGTGCGAGTCCCCACTATTGGCTGCAGAGGTAAAGGAGCTCACCCAGACGCCCAGGTAGGAGGAGTCTTCCAACTGGAAGGGCAAACCCGCTCTGTGGTTTACTAGCTTTCCCTGACACCCAGGAGGGAGGTGTCTCTTGCCTGGAGTGGTGAGTCTCCTCTACCCTGGCTGCAGTCGTGTAGGAACTCCCCCTGACACCCAGGTGGGAGAGGCTTCCTGCCTAGAGGTGGGAGTCCCCTCTACCCTGACTATTGCAGCATAGGAGCTCCCCTGACAACCAACTGGAAGGAGGCTTTGACCAGGAGGCTAGAGACCCCTCTACCCTGCTGTAGCAGTATAGGAGCTCCTAATAGACACCAATGTGGAAGAGGTCTCCCACCTGAGAGTTGAGTTCCGTGTACCCCACCTTCAGCGGTATAGGAGCTTCACAGAACACAGGTTCGAGGGATATCCTGCCTGAAGGGGTGAGTCACTTCTTCCCTGGATGCGGTGGTATAGGAGCTCCCCCTGACACCCTGAATGGGAAAGTACCCTCTACCATGGCTTCAGTGGTAGAAGAGCTCCCCCTGACACCTGGGTGGGAGGGGTCTCCTGCCTGATGAGCAAGTCCCATTTATCCTGGCTGTGGTGGTATATGAGCTCCCATTGACACCCTGGTTGGAAGGGACTCCGCCAGGAGGGGCAAGTACTTTCTTCCTTGGCTGTGGTGGTATATAAGCTCACTGAAAGCCAGGTTGGAGGGGTCTCCCTCCTGGATGGGCGAATCTCCTGTACCTTGGCTAAGGTGATATACAAGTACCCAGTGATACCCAGGTGGGAGGGTCTCCCGCCTGAAGGGGTGAGTCCCCTCAACCCTGGCTGCGGGGGTATAAGAGCCCCCTTCCACCCTCAGAAGAGAGGGATCTCCTGCCTGGAGGGCAAGTCGCTGCTACCCCAGCTGCAGCTGTATACAAACCCTCCCTCTCTAGTTACCAAGGTGATAGGGGTCTTCCACCTGGAAGGGCGAGTCCCCTCTACCCTGGCTAAGGCAGTATAGGAGTAACCCCAATTTCCAGGTGGGAGGTTTCTCTCTCCTGGAAGTGCGACATGCCTCTACTCGGCTGTTCCACCTGACACCCAGGTGGGAGGGATCTTCCGCCTGGAGGTGCAAGTCCCCTCTCCCCTGGCTCTGGTTGTATAGGAGCTCCCCACAACTTCCAGGTTATGGGGTCTCCCGACTGGAGAGGCGAGTCCCCTCTACAATGGCTCCGGGGTATATGAGCTCCCCCAGACACCCAGGTGGGAGGGGTTTCCCGCCTAGAGCAATGAGTCACCCCTACCCTGGCTGTGGCGGTATACAAGCTCTCCCAGACACCCAGGTGGGAGGGATCTCCTGCCTGGAGTACCAAGTCTTCTCTACCCTGGCTAAGGCAGTATACCAGCACCCCCCTACACACAGGTTAGAGTGGACTTCCGCATCGGAGGGCGAGTCTCCTCTACCCTGACTTTGGCGGTATACAAGCTCCCCCAACACCCAGGTGGGAGGGGTATCCCGCCTGGAAAGGCCAGTCCCCTCTACTTTAGCACTTGCCATATAAGTGCTCCCAGTACACCCAGGTGGGAGGGTCTTCTGCCTGCAGGGGTATGTTCCCTCTAACCTGTAATTGGCACTATAGGAGCTCCCCTGGACACCCAGGTGGGAGGGGTCTCCCGCCTGTAGGGGCGAGTCTCCTCTACACTGGATGCTGCAGTAATCAAGCTCCCTTAGACACCCAGGTGGGAAGAGTCTCACGATTGGATGGGCGAGTCCCCTCTATTATTGCTGCAGAGGTAGAGGAGCTAACCAAGACACCCAGGTGGGAGGGGTCTTCTGATTGGAAGGGGATGCCTGTTCTACCCTGGCTGCAGCAGTGTACAATCGAACTCCTCCTGACCCCTAGGTTGGAGGGGACTCCTGCCTGGAGAGGCGAGTCCCCTCTACCCTGGCTGCAGCTGAATAAGAGCTCCCCCTTAATCCCAGGTGGGAGAGGTCTCCCGCCTGACTGGGTGAGTCCCCTCTACCCTTGCTGCTGCGGTAAACTATATCCCCCTGACACCCAGGTTGGTGGGACTCCAGCCAGGAGAGGTGAGGCCCCTCTACCCTGCTTGTGGGACTATGTGAACTCCCCTGACAACCAGGAAGAAGGGATATTCCACTTGGAGGGTCGAGTCCTCTGTCCCCTGGCTCTGGCAGTATAGGAGCTCCCCCAACACCCACGTTATGGGGTCACAAGTCTGGAGGGGTGAGTCCCCTCTACCCTGGCTAAGTAGGTATAGGAGTTTCCCCCATCCCCAAGTGGTAGGTGTCTCACCCCTGGAGTTGTGAGTTGCCTCTACCATGGCTGCTGGCATATATGAGCTCACCTGACCCCCCAGGTGGGCGGGGTCTTCCACCTTGAGGGGCTATTCCCTCTAATCTGGCTAAAGGAGTATAGGAGTTTCCCCCATTCCCAGGTGGGAGCTGTCTCTTGCCTGGAGGTGTGAGTCGCCTCCACCCTGCTGTTGGACTATGTGAGCTCCATCTGACACCCAGGTTGGAGGGGTCTTCTGCCTGGAGGGATGAGTCCCTTTACCCAGGATAAGGTGGTATAGGAGTTACCCCCATTCCCAGGTGGGAGGTGTTTCTTGACTCAGGTGCAAGTTGCCTCTACCCTGGATGTAGGGGTATATGAGCTCCATTTGACACCCAGGTGGGAGGGGTCTTCCGCCTGGAGGGGTGAGTCCACTCTATCCTGGCTGCAGCAGTTAAGGATCTTCCCCTGATTCGCAGGTGGGAGGGATCTCCTGCCTGGAGGGGTGACTTCCTTCTACCCTGGATGAGAGGGTGTGCCAGCTCTCCCATACACCCAGACGGGAGGAGTCTCCTGCTTGGAGGGGAGAGTCCCCTCTATTCTGGCTGCTGTGGCATAAAAGCACCTCTTTTCCCAGATGTGAGGGGTCTACTGCCTCGAATGGCAAGTCACCTCTACCCTGCTATGGCAGTATATGAACCCTGTTGGCAACCAGGTGGAAGGGATCTTCCACCGGGAGAGTCCAGTCCCCACTCCCTTGGCTCTGGCTTTATAGGAGCTCCCCAAACCCAAGGATATGGGTTCTCCCAAATGGAGGGGTGAGTCTCCTCTACACTGGCTTCCAGGATATACAAGTTTTATAGGAGCTCCCCCAGACACCCAGAAGGGAACGGTTTCCCACCTGGAGCAATGAGTCCCCTCTGTCCTGGCTGTGGCTGTATACGAGCTTTCCCAGAACCCAGGTGGAAGTAGTATCCTGCATGGAAGGGTGAGTCCCCTCTACTTTAGCTATTCACATATAAGAGCTCCCACTACACCCAGGTGGGAGGGGTCTCCCACCTGAAGGAGCAAGTTTCCTCTACCTTAGCTGCTGCAGTAATAAAGCTCCCTGGGACACACAGGATGGAGTGGTCTCCCGATTAGAGGGGCAAGTCCCCACTGCCCTGGCTGGGGAGGTATTGGAGCTCAACCAGACACCCAGGTGGGAGGGGTCTTCTGCCTGAAGGGGTGCCGAAGTCTGGCTGGGCAAAGTAACGGGGGGGGGGCGGTGATGACAAGCAAATTGTGAAGGTTGATACAGCGGGAGCCGCTTTATTACAGGACAGAGAAGTATATATACCCAACTAATTACACACAGCTTAATTTAATTAACATAAACTAGATACAGCAGTCATCCAATAAGGAATCCTCATCATCTTAATGATTACACAGCTTAACTTAATTGACATAATCTAGACACAGCAGTCAGTCATTAAGGAATCTCCATCATCTTAATGGCTCGCTGGCGTTACTTCTCAAACCATTCCTCTTGGCAAAGTGCCAGGCGCCATCTTGACTTGTCTGTGGCCCTCATCAGAGGGGTGAGTCCCCTCTACCTGGGCTAAGGGGGTATAGGTACTCTCATTCCCACGTGGGAGATGTTTCTTGGCCGGAGGTGCGAGTTGCCTGTACTATGGCTGCTGGGGTATATGAGCTCCACCTGACACCCAGGTGGGAGGGGTCTTCCGCCTGGAGGGGTGAGTCCACTCTACCCTGGATGAAGGGGTTAAGGAGCTTCCCCTTACATCCAGGTGGAAGGGGTCTCCCTCCTAGAGGAGCGACTTCCCTCTACCCTGGCTGAGGGTGTATACCAGCTCTCCCAGACACCCAGGTGGGAGGGATCTCTTGCTTGGAGGGGCGAGTCCCCTCTCTTCTGGCTGCTGTGGTATACAAGCTCCCCCCATACCCAGATGGAAGGGGACTCCCTCCTGAGGGGGCGAGTCCCTTTTACTCAGGCTTCAGTGGTTTACTAGGTTTCCCTGACACCCAGGTTGTATGGGTCTCTCACCTGGAGGGGCGAGTCCCCTCCAACCTGGCTGCTCCAGTAAAGAATCTCCCCCTGACACCCAGGTGGGAGAGTCCCCAGCCTGGAGAGGTGAGTCCCCACTACCCTGGCTGCACTGGTATAGGAGGTCCCCATACGCCCTGGTGGGAGAGGTCTCCTGCATCCAGGGGTGAGTCCCCTCTGGCCTACTTGTGGCAATATATGAATTCCCCTGAAAAACAGGTGGACCAGATATTCCACCTGGAGATTTGTGTCCCCTCTCCCCTGTGTTTATATAGGAGAGTTATAGGAGCTCCCTGCAATACCCAGGTTATGGGGTCTCCTGATTGGAGAGGTGAGTCCCCTCTACGTTGGCTACAGGAGTATACTACCTCCCCCTGACACCCAGGTGGGAGGGATTTCCCGCCTGGAGGTATGAGTCCCCCTTACCCTGGCTGTGGCGGTTTACAAGCTCTCCCAGACACCCAGGTGGGGGGGGAGGGTCTGTCACCTGGAGGACCAAGTCTTCTATACCCCCTGGCTAAGGCGGTATACAATCACCCCCCTACACAAAGGTGGGAGTGGACTTCCGCATGGAAGGGCGAGTGTCCTCTACCCTGACTTTGGTGGTATACAAGTTCCCCCCAGACACCCAGTTGGGAGGGGTATCCCACTGGGAAGGGCAAGTCCCCTGTACTTTAGCTCTTGTCATATGAGAGCTCCCAGTACACCTAGGTGGGAGTGGTCTTCCACCTGCAGGGGCATGTTCCCTCTGTCCTGACTGTGGCCTGATAGGAGCTTCTGCTGACACCCAGGTGGGAGGGGTCTCCCGACTGTAGGGGCGAGTCCCCTCTATACTGGCTGCTGCAGTAATCAAGCTCCCTCAGACACCCAGTTGGGAAAGGTCTCCCAACTGGAAGGGAAAGTCCTCTCTACCTTGGCTGCAGCAGTGTAGCAACTCCCTGTGAAACCCATAAGGGAGGTTTCTTCCGCCTGGAGGGGGGAGTCCTCTCTAACCTTTCTTCGGGGATATATGAGCTCCCCAGGACACCCAGGTAGAAGGGGTCTCCCTCCTGGAGGGTCTAGTCCCCTCTACCCTGGCTGCAGCAGAATAAGAGCACTCCCTGCAACCCAGGTGGGAGGGTTCTCCCACCTGGAGGGGCGAGTCCTCTCTACCCTGCCTGTGGCGGTATGGGATCTCCCCTCACACATCCAGGTGGGAGGGGTCTCCTGCCTGGAAGGGTGAGTCCCCTGTACCCTGGCTGCTACAGTAATTAAGCCTCCCCTGGACACCCAGGTAGGAGGGGTCTCCCAATTGGAGGGGTGATTCCTCTCTACCCTTGCTGCTGAGGGATAGGAGCTCACCCAGACACCCACGTGGGAGGGGTCTACCGACTGAAAGGGGAAGTCCGTTCTACTCTAGCTACAACAGTATAGGAATGCCCCCTGACACCCCAGTGGAGGGGTGTCCTGCCTAGAGGGGTGACTCCCCCTATCCTGGCTGAGGGGGTATACCAGCACAACCAGACAGCAAGGTGGAGGGGTTTCCTACTTGGAGGGGCAAGTCCCCTCTATTCTGCCTGATGTGGTATACAAGCTCTCCCTCATATCAAGGTGGGAGGTGTCTCCATTTTGAAGGAGCGAGTCCCCTCTACCCTTGCTGCAGAGGTATTCTAGATTTCCCTTGAACCCAGGTTGGATGGATCTCTCACCTGGAGGGATGAGTCACCTCTACCCAGGCTGCTGTGATAAAGGATCTCCCTCTGATACCCAGGTGGAGGGTCTCTGGACTGGAGAGGTGAGTCCTCTCTTCTCTGGCTGCAGTGGTATAGGAGCTCTACCATACACCAAGATGGGAAGGGTCTCCTGCCTCCAGTGGCGAATTTCCTCTACCCTGCCTATAACAGTATATGAACTTCCCTGACAACCAGGTGGAAGGGATCTTCCACCTGGAGGGTCGAGAACCCTGTCCCTTGGCTCTGGCGGTATAGGAGCTCCCCCGACACCCAGGTTATGGTGTCTCCGGACTGGAGGACGAGTACCCTCTACACTGGCAGCGGGGTATACATCTTCCCATTGGCACCCAGGTAGAAGGGTCTCCCATTTGGAGCAATGAGTCCCCTCTACCCTGGCAATGGCAGTATACAAGCTCCCCTAGATACCCATGTGGGAGGGGTCTCCCGTCTGGAGGGGCAAGTCTTCTCTACCCAGACTAAGGCGGTATACAAGTGCTCCCCTACACACAAGTGGAGTGGTCTTCTGCATGGATGGGCAAGATTCCTCTACCCTGGCTTTGGCGGTATACAAGCTCCCCTGACACACACATGGGAGGGGTATCCCACCTGGAAGGGCGAGTCCCCTTACTTTAGCTCTTGCCATATAAGAGGTCCCAATACACACAGGTGTGAGGGGTCTCCCGCCTGGAATAATGAGTCCCCTCTACCCTGACTGTGGTGGTATGCAAGCTCTCCCAGACACCCATGTGGGAGGGGTCTCCTGCCTGGAGGGGCAAGTCTTCTCTACCCTGGCTAAGGCGGTATACAAGCCCCCACTGCACACAGGTGGGAGTGGTCTTCTGCAAGGATGGGCGAGTCCCCCCTACCCTGGCTGTGGAGGTATAGGATCTCCCACACACGCACCCAGGTGGGAGGGGTCTCCCCTGGAGGGGCCAGTGTCCTCTACCTTGGCTGCAGTGGTATACTAGCTGTTCCTGAAACCTAGGTTGCCTGGGTCTCTACCTGGAGGGGCGAGTCCCCTCTACCATGGCTGTGGCAGTATAGGATCTCCCCCCCCATACATACCCAGGTGGGAGGAGTCTCTCGCCTGAAGGAACAAGTTCCCTCTACCCTGGCTGTGGCGGTAGGTATACAAGATCCCTCTGATACATAGTTGGGAAGGGTCTCCCAACTGGAGCAGCGAGTACCCTCTACCCTGGCTTTGGAGGTATACAAGATCCCACAGACACACAGGTGGGAGAGTTCTCCTGCATGTAGGTCTCCTTTATCCTGGCTGTGATGGTATATGAGCCCCCACTGACACCCTGGTGGGAGGGGTCTCCCGCCACCAGGGGCAAGTACTTTCTACCCTGGCTGTAGTGGTATAAGAGCTCCTGCCGAAAGCCAGGTTGGAGGTCTCTCCCACCTGGATGGGAGAGTCTCCTCTAAGCTTGTTAAGGTGGTATACAAGTTCCCCAGGACACCCCAGTCAGAGGCATCTCCTGCCTGGAGGAGTGAGTCCCCACCACCCTGGCTGCAGTGGTATAAGAGCTCCCACCCCCACCCAGGTGGGAGCATCTCCTGCCTGAAGGGGCGAGACCCCTCAGCCCTGGCTGAGGGAGTATAAGATACACCTCTTACCCCCAGAAGGGAAGGATCTCCCACCTGGAGGAGCCAGGCACTGCTACCCCAGCTGCAGGTGTATATGATCCCTTTCTCGCCATATACCCATGTGGGAGGGTTCTTCCACCTGGAGGGGTATGTCCCCTCTACCCTGGCTAAGGCGGTATAGGAGTTACCCCTATTCCCAGGTGGGAAATGTCTCTGGCCTGGAAGTGTGAGTCTCTTCTACCCTGGCTTTGCTGGGTATATGAGCTCCACCTGACAATCAGGTGGGTGGGGTCTTCCGCCTGGAGAGGCGAGTCCTCTCTTCCATGGCTGTAGCTGTTAAGGAGCTTCCCCTGACACCCAGATGGGAGAGGTCTCGGGTGACTTCTGTCTACCCTGGCTATGAGTCCTCTATACTCATTGGGGTTTACCAGCTCTCCCAGACACCCAGGTGGGAGGGGTCTCTATTCTGGCTGCTGTGGTATAAGTGCTCTCCACCCCATACCAAGATGGGAGCGGTCTCCCGCCTTAAGAGTCAAGTCCCCTCTACCATGGCTGCATTGGTATACTATCTCTCCCTGACATCCAGATTTGATGGGTCTCTCACCTGGAGTGGCGAGTCCATTCTACCCTGGCTGCTAAGTTAAAGGATCTCCCCCTTCCACCCAGGTGGGAGGGTCTCTGGCCTGGAAAAGCTTGTCCCCTCTACCCTGGCTGAAGTGGTATAGGAGTTCCCCTCTACACCCAAGTGGGAGGGGTCTCCTGGTTGGAGGGTGGAGTCCCCTCTACCCTGGATGTGGATGTATAGGAGCTCACCCAGATGCACATGTGGGAGGGATCTCCCAATTTGAAGTGCAAGTCCACTCTACCCTGGCTGCAATGTTATAGGAACTCCCCCTGACACACAGGTTGGAGGAGTCCCCCGCCTAGAGGTGGGAGTCCCTACTTCCCTGGCTTCAGCAGTATAGGAGCTCCCCAGAACACCCAGGTGGAAGGGGTCTCCCTCATGGAGAAGCGAGTCCACTCTGCCCTGGCTGCAGCGGTATGCAAGCTCCCCCAGACACCTAGGTGGAAGAGGTCTCCTGTCTGGAGGAGTGAGTCCCCAGTACCATGGCTGCAGTAGTATATGAGCTCCACCCCCACACCTTGGTGGGAGGGATCTCCAGCCTGGAGGGGTGATTCGCTGCTATTCCATCTGCAAGTGTACAAGATCCCCCACCCTCACCAGACACCCATGTGGGACAGGTGTCGTCCACCTGGCAAGGTGATTCCCCTCTACCCTGGCTTAGGCATTATAGGAGTTACCCCCATTCCCTGGTGGGAGGTGTCTCTTGCCTTTAGGTACAAGTCGCCTCTACCCTGACTGCTAGGGTATATGAGCTCCACCTGACACCCAGGTGGGAGGGGTCTTCTTCCTGGAGTGGCGAGTCCACTCTACCCTGGCTAAGGCAGTAAAGGAGTTACTCCCATTCCCTGGTGGGAGGTATCTCTCGCCTGGAGGTGTGAGTCATCTCTACCCTGGCTGCTGGGCAATATGAGCTCTACCTGATACCCTGGTGGGAGGGGTCTTCCGCCTGGCGGGGTGAGTCCTCTCTACTCTGCCTGCAGTGGTTAAGGAGCTTCCCCTGGCACCCAGGTGGGAGGGGTCTCCAACCTAAAGGGGTGACTTCCCTCTGTCCTGGCTGAGAGGCTGTACCAGATCTCCCAGACACCCAGGTGGGAGGGGTCTCCTGTTTTGAGGGGCAAGTCACCTCTATTCTTGCTGCTGTGGTATAGGAGCTCCCCTACCATACCAAGATGGGAGGAGTCTCCTGCTGGAAGGGGCAAGTCCCTTCCACCCTTGCTCTGGAGACAAAGGAGCTACCCCCAACACCCAGGGGGGAGGGGTCTCTTGCCTTGAGGGGCAAATCCCATCTACAAAGACTGTGGTGGGATAAAAGCTCACCCTGACAACCATGTGAAAGGGGTCTCCCATCTGGAGAGGCAAGTCCCAGCAGTCCCTGGTTGCAGCTTTATACCTGCTCCCCCCAACACACAGGTGGGAGGGGTCTCCCCCTTGGAGGGGCTAGTCCCCTCTACTCTGGCTAAGGAAGAATACAAGCTCACCCTGGCACCAAGATGGTAGGGGTCTCTCGCCTGGAGGAGCGTGTTAACCCTACCCTGGCTGCAGCAGTATATGAATTTCCCCTGACACAAAGGTGGGAGGTGTCTTCCACCTGGAGGTGTGCGTTCCCTCTACCCTGGCTCTGGCAGTATAGGAGCTCCCCCTGACACCCAGGTTATGGGGTCTCCTGACTGAGAGGTGAGTCCCCTCTACACTCACTGCTGCAATATAGGAGTTCCCCTGAAAACCAGGTGTGAGGAGTCTCCAGCCTGGATGGTAGAGTCCCCTCTACCCTGCCTGTGGCTGTATAGGCACTCATCCCTGACACACAGGTAGGAGGGATCTCTTGCCTTGACAGGCGAGACCCTGTATCCTAGATGTGGAGGTATATAAGCTCACCTCCCACACCCAGGTGGAAGGGGTCTCTTGCCTTGAAGGGTGAGAGTCCACTCTACTTTGGCTGGTGCCATATAAGAACTCCCAGGACACCAGGTGGGAGAAGTATCCCACCTGCAGGGGCAAGTCCCCTGTACCATGGCTGCAGTGGTATAAGAGCTCCACCTGAAACCCAGATGGGAGGGGTCTCTCACCAGGAAGGGCAAGTCCCCTCTATCATGGCTAAGGCGAAATACAAGCTTGCCCTAGCATCAAGATGGGAGGGGTCTTTCGCCTGGAGGAGCGTGTCCACTCAACCCTGGCTGCAGCATTATATGAGTTTCCCCTGACACCCAGGTGGGAGGGTGCTTCCTCCTGGAGGAGCGAGTTGACTCTCCCCTGGCTGCGGCGGTATAGGAGCTCCCCCAGACATCCAGGTGAGAGGGGTCTCCTGCCTAGAGGTGTGATTCCCTTCTATCCTGGCTGCAGTGGTGTAGGAGATCCTCCAGACACCCAGGTGGGAAGGGTCTCCCGCATGGAGTGGCAAATTCCCTCTATCCTGGACAAGGCGATATACAACTTCCCCCTGACACACAGGTGGGAGGGATCTCCCGCCTGGAGGGGCGAGTCCCCTCTACTTTGGCTGGTGTCCTATAAGAGCTCCCTGGACATCCAGGTGGGAGGGTTCTCCTGCCCGCAGAGGCAAACTCCTCTACCCTGTTGTGGCAGTATAGGAGTTCCCCCCAATGATCTGGTGAAAGGGGTCTCCTGTCTGTAGGGGCGAGTCCCCTCTAACCTTGGCTACAGCTGTATTCGAGCTCCCCACACAACTAGGTGGGAAGGGTCTCCAGCTAGAAGGACAAGACCCCTCTACCCTGGCTGCGGAGGTATAGAAGCTCCCCCAATACCCAGGTAAGACGGGTGTCTCCCCAGGAATGGCGAGTCCCTGCTACCCTAGCTGTGGCGGTATACGAGTCCCACCCCCCAACACCCAGGTGGGAGAGGTCTGTGTATGAGCTACCCCAGACACCCAGGTGGGGCGAGTCCCACCTGCATGGAGGGGCGAGTCCCCTCTATTCTGGCTGAGGCGGTACAGGACCTCCCCCCTACACCCAGGTTAAAGGGTCTCTTGACTGGAGGCGCAAGTACCCTCTACCCTGGCTGTGGCAGTATTCAAGCTTGTCCCGACACCCAGGTTGGAGGGGTCTTCCACCTGGAGAGCCTAGTCCCCTCTCCCTGGATGTGGCAGGATACAAGCTCCCCTGATACCCAGGTGAGAGGCGTCTCTGGCCTGAAGCAACAAATCCCCTCTACCATGGCTGCAGCATTATACAAGCTCCCCCAGACACCAAGGTGGGAGGAGTCTCCCGCATGGAGCCACAAGTCCTTTCTACCCTGGCTAAGTCTGTATACAAGCTTGACCCACCCCAAAGCACAGGTGCAAGGGGTTTTCGCCTGCATGGGCAAGTCCCCTCTCCCCTGGCTGCCCCATATAGGAGCTTCCCCCACACCCAGGATAGAGGGTTCTCTTGACTGGACAGGCGAGTCCCCTCTTTCCTGGCAGCAGCAGTATTGGAGCTTCCCCTGACAAACAGGTTGGTGGGGTCTCTGCCTAGAAGGATGAGTCCCCTCTACTTTGGCTGCCTGGAAACCCTGGTGGGAGAGGTCTCCCTCCTTATAGGGGCGAGTTTCCTCTATCCTGGCTGCAGCAGTATTGGAGCTCCCCTTGTCAACCAGGTGGGAGGGGTCTCCTGACTGGAGGGGAAAGTCCCTTCAACCCTGGCTGCAGAGGTACAGGAGCTCCCCCAACACCCAGGTGGGAGGGGTCTCTCCCTTAGAGGGGCGAGTCCCTGCTACCCTGGCTGCAGCAGTATAGGAGCCACACACACACATGCAGGTGGGAAGGATCTCCCGCTTGGAGAGGCGAGTTTCCTCTATCATATCTGCTGGGGTATATGAGCTCCCATGACTGCCAGGAACGAGGGGTCCGCTGAATGGAGGGGCAAGTTTCTCTCTACTGTGGTTTCAGTGGTATATGAGCTCCACATGACACCCATGTGAAAGGGGTCTGCCACCTGGAAGAGCAGATATGCTCTACCCTGGCTGCAGCAGTATACATGCTTCCCCTGACACGCAGGTGAGAGGGGTCTCCTGCCTTCTGTGGTGAGTCCCCTATACCGTGGATGCAGCAGTGTATGAGCTCCCCCAGACACCTAGGAGGGGAAGGGTCTCTCCTCTGGAAGGGAGAGTTCCTGCTAACCTGGCTGCCGTGATATACAAACACCCTCTGACACACAGGTGGGAGGGGTCTCCTGCCTAGAATGGTGAGTCCTCTGTACCCTGGCTGGGGTGGTATAGGAGCTCCCCCAGACACCCAGGTAGGTGTCTCAACTGGAGGGGCGAGTCCCTTCTACCTTGGCTGCAGCTGTATACAAGCTCCACTCATACCCAGGTGGGAGTGTATCCCGCCTGGAGGGGCTAGTCTCCTTTACCCTGGCTTTGGAGATATAAGAATTCCCTCTAACACTCAGGTGAGAGGGGTCTCCTGCCTGGAAGCACAAGTCCCCAATACCCTAGCTTCAGCAGTATAGAAGCTCCCCAGGACACCCAAATAGAAAGGGTCTCCTGCCTGGATGGGAGAGTCCCCTCTACCATGGATTTGTCAGTATTAGAGCACCCCCTGACACCCAGGTGGGAAGGGTCTCCCGCCTGGAGCGGCAAGTCCCCTCTACTTTGGCTGCAGTGGTGTACAAGCTCCCGCTGGACACCCAGGTGGGAGGAGTTGCCAACTGAAGGGGCGAGTCCCCTCTACCCTGGCTATGGGGTTATATGAGCTCCCCAGGACACCCAGGTGGGAGGGGTCTCCCGCCTAGAGGGGCAAGTCCCAGTCCCCTCTCCTCTGCCCGCAGCAGTATATGAGCTACCTCTGACACCCAAATCGGAGGAGTATCTTGTACTGGAGGGGCAAGTCTCCCTACCCTGATTTGGCTGAATTCAAGCTTCCTCTGACACCCAGCTTGGAGGACTCTCCCACCTGGACAGGCGAGTCCTGTCTATGGTTGCTGCAGCAGTATAGAAGCTCCACCAGACACCCACATGGGAGGAGTCTCCCACATGGAGGGGCAAGTCCCCTCTACCCTGGCTGTGGTGGTATACAAACTCCCCCTGACACCCAGGTGGGAGGGGTCTCCTGCATGGAGGGGGGAGTCCCCTCTACTTTGGCTGGTGCCCTATAAGAGATCCCTGGACAGCCAGGTGGGAGGTGTCTCCCTCCTGCAGTGGCGAACCCCTGTACCCTGGCTCTGGTACTATAGGAGCTTCCCCCAACACCCTGGTGGGAGGTGTCTCCGGCCTGTAGGTGCAATTCCCCTCTACCCTGGCTGCAAAGGTATAAGAGCTCCCCCGAACCCAGGTGGGAGTGGTCTCTCCCCTGGAGAGGTGACTCCCTGCTATCCTGGCTGGAATGGCATATGAAACTCCACCTCCAGACACACAGGTGGGAGAGGTCTCTACCTCTACCCTGGCTGCTGTGGTACACCAGTTCCCTCCCATTTCCAGGTGGGAGGGGTCTGCCACCTGAGTGGGTGACTCGCTTCTACCATGACTACTGAGGTATATGAGATCCCTTGACACCCAGGTGGGAGGTGTCCTTTGCCTGGAGGGTCGTTTCCCCTCTACCATGGCTCAAGCTGTACATAAGTTCCAAAAGACACCCATATGGGAGGGGTCTTCACACTGGAGGAGTGAGTGGCAACAGCAGTATAGGAGATCCTCCTGACACCGAGGTGGGAGGGGTCTCCGCCTAAAGTGGTGAGTCCCCTCTAACCTGGCTTTGGCAGTGTATAAGTTCCCCCAGACACCCAGGTGGGAGTGTTATCCATCATGGAGGGGCGAGTACACTCTATTCTACCTGAGGTGGAATAGGAGCTCCTCCCGACACCCAGGTTATAGGGGTCTCTTGACTGGAAGGGTGAGTCCCATATTCTCTGTCTGCTGCAGTATTTGAGTTCCTTCAGACACACAGATGGGAGGGTTCTACCCTCTGAAGGGGCGAGTCACTTCTCCCTGGCTGCAGGGATATAGGAGCCCCCCAACACCCAGGTGGGAAGGGTCCACTGCCTGGAGTCATGAGTCCCCTTTACACTGGCTACACTCTACACCAGCTACTCCTGACACCCAGTTGGGAGGGGTCTCCTGCCTGGAGGGGCGAGTTCCCTCTATTCTGGCTGCTGTGATATACGAGATCCCCCCCATACCCAGATGGGAGGGTTCTCCCACCTGAAGGTCCTAGTCCCCTCCACCCTGGCTAGAGTAGTATACTAGCTTTCCCTAACACCCAGATTGGATTGGACTCTCCCCTGGAGGGGTTAGTCCCCTCTACCCTGCCTTTGGTGGTAAAGTATCTCCCCCTGACACCCAGTTAGGAGGGTCTCCGGCCTGTAGAGGGGAGTCCCCTCTACCCTGGCTGCAGTGGTATAGGAGCACCCCCTACCTCCAGGTGGGAGGAGTCTCCCGCCTGGAGCAAAGAGTCCCCTCTACCCTGGCTGTGCAGGTATACAAGCTCTCTCAGACACTCAGGTGGGATGGGTCTCCCACATGGAGGGGCAAGTCCCCACTACCCTGGCTCCAGCAGTATATGAGCTGCACCCCAACACTCAAGTGAGATGATCTCCTGTCTGAGGTGGCGAGTCCCCTCAACCCTGGCTGCGAGGGGTAAGAGCCTCCTCTTACCTCCAGGAGGGAGGGATCTCCTGCCCAGAGGTGCTAGTTGATGCTACCCCAGCTGCACCTGTATAGCAAACCCACCTTGACAGCTACCCTTGTGGGATGGGTATTCTGCCTCGTGGGTCAAGACCCCTCTACCCTGGCTAAGGTGGTATATGAGTTTCTTCCCTAGGGGCTCCCTTTGGGAAAACGTATCCTGGGCCCATTGGCCACCCTCAGCCCTGGCCCTGCTCCGAAACCCTGACAATCTGCAGTGGACACGGGCCTTGAGCCCTTCTCCCCTGTGTCACCAGCTCCCCTTTCTCCCCTCCCGCCTCTCCCTATCCATGTTTCTTTTCATTCACTCAGGCCCATGTGCTAGCACTTGGCTCTCCATTACTGGGCCGGACTCCTTGATTGAGCCCATGGCCGCCATTCTCAAAGACCCTGTCCCTTTCCCTTGGTTTCAGGCCCCTTTTGCTAGCCCCTTTCTGTGCCTACCCTCTGTTCCCCTCGTTTTATAGTATCCTGGCATTGCCCAGAGTCTCCCTGTGGGTAGGGTCTCCTGATTGGATGGGCGAGTCCCCTCTACCCTTGCTTCAGAGGTAGAGGACCTTGCCCAGACACCCATGCAGGAAGGGTCTCCTGACTGGAAGGGCAAGTCCACTCTACCCTGGCTGCAGCAGTGTAGGAACTCCCCCTGATACCCAGAATGGAGGTGTCTTCCACCTGGAGGGGCAAGTCCTCCCTACCATGGCTTCGGGGGTATAAGAGCTCTCCAGGACTCCCAGGTGAAGGGGATCTCCATCCTGGATGGTCGAGTCCCCTCTACCCTGGCTGCAGTGGAATAAGAGCACCCCCTGAAAACCAGGTGGGAGGGGTCTCCCACCTGGAAGGGTGAGTCGCCTCTACCCTGGATAAGTTGGAATACAAGCTCACCCTGGCACCGATTTGTAGGGGTCTCTCGTCTAGAGAACCATGTTCACCCTACACTGGTTGCAGCAGTATATGAGTTTTCCCTGACACACAGGTGGGAGGTGTCTTCCGCCTGGAGGTGCATGTTCCCTCTACCCTGGCTCTGGCAGTATAGGACCTCCCCCCGACACCCAGGTTATGGGGTCTCCTGACTGGAGAGGTGAGTCCACTCTACACTCACTACTACAGTATAGGAGTTCCCCTGACAACCAGGTGTGAGGAGTATCCAGCCTGGAGGGTAAGTGCCCTCTACCTGAAGTGGCACCCCCTTTCTCCACAGAAAAGCCCTCTTCACCATGGCTGATTTTAGGACTGTCAGCAAAAGACTCCATTGTAGATAAACTTCCTATTTTCATGTCATCCTGTTTACTTGGCCACTGGCCAGGAAGATACCAGCACTCCAGGTGCTGGACACCCCCTTACTAATTTTTCACAAACATATCCAGTATAGTACTTTAAAGAAATGTGCAAACAAGGCCTCTGGCTTTAAGCTGAGCTTCACAGAGATGTCTACATTTTTAAGATAATTTATAAATGGGTCCATGGTAACAGCTGGCAGGGTTAGGAAAGAAAGTGGAGAAGAATCTCTCCCCTTCTCAGGTGTTGTCCTTGAAGAGTTAACTTGCCCAAAACAGTGAAAGAAAAAGTTGCTTTTATGTGAACTTCTGCAGACTGTAAACTTCTGAGCCCCTCCTCTTACATGCTGGGTATAAAAACTCTGAAACTTCTTGAACTCGAGGTTCAGGGGATTGGTTGATTACAGCAAATGCTGTACCCTCTGAACCTGGCTACAGCCAAATAAAACTGTTTCCTGCTATCTTCAGGCCTTGCCTTGTTTGTCCCTACAACATTCCCTGACTATGGCTCTATAGATGCTCCCCCGGACAACCAGGTGGAAGAGATCTCATGCCTGGAGGGGGAAGTCCCCTCTTCCTTGGCTGAGACAGTATAAGAGCTCCCCCTGACACACAGGTAGGAGGGGTCTCACACCATGACAGGCAAGTTCCCTGTATCCTGGCTGTGGCAGTATATAAGCTTACCCCCCACACGCAGGTGGAAGGGGTCTCTTGCCTGGAAGGGCGAAAGTCCACTCTACTCTGGCTGGTTCCATATAAGAGCTCCCGGGACACCAGGTGGGAGAAGTCTCCCACCTGCATGGGTGAATCCCCTCTACCTGGCTGCAGTGGTATAAGAGCTCCATCTGAAACCCAGGTGGGAGGGGTCTCCTGCCTGGAAGGGCAAGTTCGCTCTACCCTGGCTAAGGTGAAATACAAGCTCGCCCTGGCATCAAGATGGGAGGGGTCTCTTGCCTGAAGGAGCATGTACACTCTACCCTGGGTGCAGCAGTATATGAGTTTCCCCTGACACGCAGGTAGGAGGGTGCTTCCTCCTGGAGGGGCGAGTCGACTCTCCCCTGGCTGCCTCTGTATAGGAGCTCCCCCAGACATCCAGGGGAGAGGGGTCTCCTGCCTAGGGTGATGAGTCCATTATACCCTGGCTACAGTGGTGTAGGAGCTCTCCAAGACACCCAGGTGGGAGGGGTCTCTGGAAAGGAGGGTCCCCACTCCCCTGCATATGGTGGTATGCGAGCCCCCGCCCACCATACCCACGTTGGTGGGGTCTCCAATATAGAGGGGGAGTCCCCTGTACCCTGACTGCTGAAGTATATGAGCTCCCCCTGACACCCTGGTGGGAGGGGTCTCCCGCCTGGAGGGGCAAGAACCCTCTACCAGGGGTACTGTAGTATATGAGTTCCCCTGACACCCAGATGGGAGGAGTCTTCCGCCTGGAGGGGCGAGTCTCCTCTACCCTGGCTGATGCTCCACCTGACACCAAGGTGGGTGGGGTTTCCCGCCTGGAGTGGCGAGTTTCCCTACCCTTTCTGTGGTGATATAGGAGCTCCCCTGGACATGCAGCTTCAATGGGTCTCCCGCCTGGAGGGGCGTGTCCCCTCTACACAGCCGTGGTGGTATAAGAGCTCCCCCTGAAACCCAGGTGGAAGAGGTATTCTGCCTGGAAGGGCAAATCCCCTGTACCCGGGCTATGGCAGGATAAGAGTCCCCCTTGACACCCTGGTAGGAAGGGTCTCACACCTATAGCAGGGAATCCCCTCTTCCCTAGATGGGCAGGTATACAAGCTTCCCTAGATACCCAGTTGGGTGGGGTCTCCCAACTGGAGGTGCAAGTCCCCTCTACTCACATGTACTAAAACTATTTCCTGCTATCTTCGGTGCCTTGCATCATTTGTGGTATACAAGCTATACAAGACCCCAGCTCACAGGTGGGAGGGTTCTCTAACCTGGCTGCATTGGTAGTGGAGCTCCCCTGACACCCAGGTGGGAGGGGTCTCTCGCCTGTAGGGGCGAGTCCCTGCTACCCTGACTCAGTGGTATAAGAGTCCCCACAGATACGCAAGTGGGAGGTATCTCCAGCCTGGCAGGGCAAGTGCCCTCTACCCTGGCTGATGTGGTATATGAGCTCCCCTCGACACCCAGGTTGGAGGGGTCTTTGCATAGAGAGGTGAGTCCTCTCTAACCTGGCTGCAGCACTATACAAGATCCCCCCAAAACTCAGGTGGAAGGGGTAGAGGCGGGAGTCCCCTCTACCCTGGTTGGGGTGGTATATGAGCTCCCCCGACACCCAGTTGGGAAGCATCTCCTTCCTGGAGGGGCGAGTCCCCTCTACCCTGCCTGCTTAGGTATAGGAGTTCCCCCCCACACCCAGTTGAAAGCGGTCTCCTGCCTAGAGGGTCGAATCCCTGTTACCCTGGCTACAGCTATGTATGAGCCCGCTGTACAAACCCAGGTGTGAGAGGTCTCTTGCCTGTAGGGGCGAGTCCCTGTTACTCTGGCATCACCTAGATAAGAGTTCCCCTTGACACCCAGGTGAAAGGCCAGGTGAAACGCCTGGAGGGGTGAGTTTTTGATACCCTGTCTGCAGCTGTACACTAGCCGCCCCCCACTGGGCACAGAGGTGGAAGTGATCTCATGACTCTAGGGGTAGGTCTCCTCTATGCCACAGTCTGGCTGGGCACAAATCATGAGCCACTGAAGCAGGAACAAACTTTATTTCTGAACTCCACCAGCACACTCCACACACGCTCCCCGGGAATTCTCCCAAATGCCACACAGCTTGTCCAGGAACCAGCAACCAGAAATATCCCTCCTCCCGCACTTTAGCAACCAATCAGAACTCTCTGGGAATCCCCGTGAGCGAGCTCAACTGGAACGCAATGGGAAGTCCGCGAGAACTCCATGGCGTCACCTCTCAACCACTACTTCTGGCAAAAATGCCACTCGACATCCCGACTGGGCTGTGGCCCTCAACATCTCCCCCCTTCTGTTTAATTAAAAAACAAGCAATGTGGCTTAGGGACCATGCCTGGTAGGCTGTCCAATACTACACATGGTCCTTATCCGTCATCGGATGAGCTGACCTCTAGGCGTCAGCCTCCTATCTTAGGTTGGTACCACTGCAATTGGAATATACCCATCACTGACTACCGGTCCAACATACAGCCATACTTGTGGATAGGCCTTTGCACCAGTGGGGGGTGAGGTTCTTTGCCTCACCTCTGTTGGCCCCGAAATTTGGCCTTGGTGCCAGTGGGGTGGTGAGGTTCTTTGCCTCACCTCTGTTGGCCCCCAAAATTTAGACCATCACTAGCAGAAGGGAGGAGGATACAGAAATGCCACAACACCAAGCCAATTGACGGCTCCTATGGAAAAATTGTACCACCGATGACACCATCTGCAAAGATACGCCAGCACTACCACAATTCACTGCATCAACAGATAGTTCACAATGCATACAAGTGATACATAGTCCAGGCAAGTTCTGCAAGCAGTTCAAAGCAGAGGAATCCATCAATATGTCCATTTCCTCCCAAAGTAAATCGACTCCTTAATTGAGCATTACTTGTTGAGTTATTATTCATTGATGCATCAGTTTATACAGTTTGTTGTGATAACTATCAAAGAAGCTGTAGTTTGGTTTTATGTTTGTCTTCACCAGCACTGGGATGAAGATAGGAATTCTAGCAATGATGCTAAAAAAATTATGTAACATTCCAACAGGTACTAAGAAAACAATTTTTTGAACAATTTACATTATCCTGAACAGAATTATTAAGTATAGTGAAAAGGAAAGGTGAAAGTAAAAAAACAGATCTGTTAATCTCCTTTATTGTTCACATATTAAAACAATCCTCAACAGCTGTTTACCCAATTTAAATTAAACCACTAAAATCACGTGAATAAAAAAGCCTAATCCCATGGAAACTCTTTCTATAGTACTACTGGAAAATTTATCATGTAGGCTGGGTATTATTAATAACTATGCTATTCTATCTCCTGGTGAAATTACTAATATACCCTTTGGAGAACTAGCCATAATTTTTATTTCACCTTCATAATTGGGATCAACCACCCCAGGACTTATCATAAGTAATTTTAGAGTAAAAGAACTGCATCCTAACAATAAGCCTACTGTTCCTTGGGGAAGAGGTCCTTTTACTCCTGTGGGAATGATTTGAACTCCCATCTCTGGAGTTAGTACTGCTCTGGCGGAGGCGCAGATGTCCAACTCTGTGCTCTCTCATGTTCGTCTGATGAGAAATTTGATGGATAATGTGTCCTGGGCACTACCATGATGGTGTTGCTGGGTTCCTCCATGGTGTTTCTGGGTTCCTCCAGTTCCCCGTATATTTGTGGTCATGGGCCCTGGAGCATTGGGCACCCCTGTCCTTTTTTTGGCAATGGATCTCGATGCCTTTCTCCATGATATCATGGGTAAACACCTGGTCCTTGTCCGTTTTTTGATAATGGTGGATTGAGAACGGCATTCATTACCCAATATCTCCCTCTATGGCATCATGGGCAAATTCCTTTGATTCCTAGCTTTGTTAAACCCTCCTCCCATGGGGCAATTCCTTTTAAAATGTCCTGTTTGTTCACAATTGTATCATGTTTTTGGCCTGGCATCTAAAGCCTGTTGTGCTGCAGCTGCCAAGACTTGCCCTTGTTCATTAATGTGTCTACATAATTTAATATATGTGTTTAAATCTCCATGTTTTCATGGTCTAATGACCTCTCTGCACCAACGATTTGCTTGGTCATAAGCCAGTTGTTTAATTAATAACACTGCTTCTTCTGTATCCCCAAAAACTGTGGCAGCTGTTTGAATAAGCCTATCTACAAATTCAGCATAAGGTTCATTAGCTCCCTGTATTACCTTAGATAATTTACCTTGTAAATCTCCATGTCCTTGTAAAGTCTTCCATGTCCTAACTGGATCTGCAGCAATTTTTGCATATATAGCAGGATCATATTCAATTTGTTGTTGTTGACCCTCATAAGGTCCTTTTCCTAAAAAACATATCCAGATTTCTTTGAGGGTAACCGGCTGCTGCATTTCGCCTAGCCGTCTCCATGCAAAATTCCTCATTGGCAACCTTCCATAACAAATATTGTCCTCCATTTAGCACAAATTTACACATGCTAGCCCAATCTGCTGGCATCATGTCCAAGTTGGTAATGGATTCGACCATGCTTACAGTGAAGGGTGCTTGAGGACCACAGGTTGTTACAGCCTCCTTTAACTGCTTCCCTGTTTTGAAATCTAAAGCACGGTGAATTTGCTGCCCTCCTGCCTGCTCAAGTACAGGGCATGCTAATCTTTGAGGTCCTGTCTCAGGATCCCATCTGTCAACTACGGGGGTTGAGGGTCACACAGCTCTCTCTATAGGTGGAGCTGTTTTTTGAATTACGCCCTCTAGTGATAGAACGGTGTTAGTAGCAGCCTCCTGTTGTAGCTTTTTCCCCTTTTCCTTTAAATTTTCTTCCTCTGACTAGCTCGAGAGACCTTCACTTTTCCTTGATTTAAAATGTCTTTCTTCATGGCCTGAACCTCTAACAATTTACTTAACACTCTTTCAGTTTGTTTTTTTACTAATTTCTAATATACTATAAAGATGACACAACCCAATAAGATAGCACAAAACAAAACCGAAACAGAATGAAACAAAAACGGAACAAAAAATTGTTGTATCAATTTTCCTATTTTCTTGACATGTGCATTTGTGGTCTATTTCTATTTCTATTTCTTCCTCAGGGGTGAACAACTTCAAAGCTTGAGCCAACCATTTTTCCCAGTTTGCCTGAGAAAGTTCTAGGGATGGGCAGCTTGAAACAAAAACAAAACAAATCAAAACAAAAACACAGTTCTTTTTTAAATGGTCACCCATTCTCTTGCCTTCCCTTAGGTGTGAGCAATTTCACTTACCCCCGAGCTTCAGGCGTTCCCCACACAGGCCACCAAATGCCACAGTCTGGCTGGGCACAAATCACTAGCCACTGAAGCAGGAACAAACTTTATTTCTGAACTCCACCAGCACACCTCACACACGCTCCCTGGGAATTCTCCTGAATGCCACATGGCTCTTCCAGGAACCAGCAACCAGAAATATCCCTACTCTGGCACTTCCCCAATCAATCAGAACTCTCTTGGAATCCCCGCGAGAGCTCAACTGGAACTCAATGGGAACTCCGCGAGAACTCGTTGGTGTCATCTCTCAACCACTACTTCTGGCAAAAATGCCATGTGTCATCCCGACTCGGCTGTGGCCCTCAACACCACTACAAGGGTTAATGCAGAATACAAGATAGCCTGGACACCAAGATCTGAGGGGTCTCTCCCCTGGGTTAGCCAGTGGGCTCTACCCAGGCTGCAGAGGTATAAGAGCTCCCACAGACAACCATGTTTTTTCATTCACCCAGGCCCAGGTGGTAGCACATGGCTTTCCATTACTGGGCCTGGCTCCTTGCTTGAGCTTCTGGCTGCACTTCTCCAGGAACCAGTCCTTGTCCCTTGGTTTCAGGCCCCTTTTACCGGCCCCCTCCTATAACTCCCCTCTCATTCCCTCATGCTGTGGTATCTTGGCACTGCCTGGACCCATTGCTATCACTAATTTGCTCTAGCCTAGGCTGCAAAAATCTGTCCTGCCACCCACCAACCCGCCAAGCTCCACATGCCAGGTATCCCCCCACATTGCCCTCTTTTGCCCCTCATTGGTCCAGGTTCCTGTCTGAGGATCTACTTAACTGGGACAGAGGAGTAGAATAGGCTGGTCTCTGCACACTGAATGCTTCCAATGGGAATCACAGCACTGGCACTCACATTAGTCCCCTTCACCGCCTGTTCCTTGAGGCCTGGCAGTTAACATGGGACTTGCTCCAACCCAGCCCTGAGCGATCTTCTCCCTTCCCTTCCCTGCCCTCTGAATTTGGATGCTTCCCCTAAGTCAACCCAGCCCTCCCTAACCCTGACCCTTTGTGCTCCAGTCTCCAGGCCTGGTTGTTCACCTGATCCCATGACCATGTTCCTCATGTCCCTTGACATAGCATGGAGTCTCTTTGTGTTGGGTCAGACCTGGGGGCCCTTTACATGGGCCCCCCAGCTGGCTCACCTAGGTGCCCCTTGCACTTCCCTCTATCTCCTGGTCCTCACGCAGCCCCAATTTCCCTTCCCCTTGTGCTTTTTCCTGGTGCTTGCAGGTCTCCTGCTCCTTGGATCCCTCATCACAAGCAGTTGGGTGGGTCCCTTGCCTGGAGTCCTGTCTTGGATCATTGCTCTTGCCCTGCAATGCACGACCATGACCCCCTACCCTGCCCACTATTTGCCTTCCTCCTGGTCCCCTTCCCATGTCTGGCATCCTTTGCCAGGTACCTGGCCCTGAATTAAAATTTGAGCCAGGGTGCCTTATGGAAAACAGAACGCTGCCCCTCACATGGGCCCCTTGCTCTCTCTGGGTGCTTGGTCCTCCACCAGGAACCCTGACACCAGGAGGTGGCCCTGGGCCTGGAGCCTGACTTTCCCCTGTTGGATACCCTGCCTTCCCTCCCATGTCTTGTCCAGTGTCCTGAGCCCCCTGCCCAAGCCCTGGCCCTTGGCTCTCTGTTCCATGGCATGGCTCCTTGCTTGAGCCTCTGCTGTCCCTCTTGCTCACTGCATTTCTGGGCATTGTCTGAGGGCCCATGGCTGGGGCCGCTTCCCTGCTCACCTTGGCTTCCCTGTACTACAGTACCCTAGTGCATACCCACTTTCCTGGACCAGTGTTCCCTGATCTCCCCTGGCCTGAGCCCTCATCTAGGTCCCTTGCCTGGGCTCCTTGATGACCTACTGGCCCCCTCCCAACCCACACCCTTCATGTGGCCCTTCAGGCTGTGCCCTACTTTGGCCCTCCTGTCATTTCTGTCTCTGCCTCACCTGCTTTCCTGATTCCCTTCCCAGGATGCTCACCAGGGCCAGGCGACATGACCAGGCCTTTTGCCCTGGGGGCTCCTTTTGGGAAAACGTAGGCCTGCCTCTTACCTGGACCCTTCACCCTCCCTCGGACACTGCTCCCGACCCCTGATACTGTGCAGGGGTCCCAGGCCTTGAGCCCTTCTCCCCATATGCCACCCACTCCACTTTCTCCCCTCCCACTGCTCTCCCTGCATGTTCCTTTTCTTTCACCCAGGCCCAGGTGCTAGCACTTGGCTCTCCATTACTGGGCCCGGTTCCTTTTGATATCCTAGCTACCCTTCTTTTTTTTAATTTTTTATTGTTGGTTGTTCAAAACATTACATAGTTCTTGATATATCATATTTCACACTTTGATTCAAGTGGGTTATGAACTCCCATTTTTACCCCGTATAAAGATTGCAGAATCACATCAGTTACACATCCATTGATTTACATATTGCCATATTAGTGTCTGTTGTATTCTGCTGCCTTTCCTATCCTCTACTATCCCCCCTCCCATCCCCTCCCCTCTTCTCTCTCTACCCCCTCTACTGTCATTCATTTCTCCCACTTGTATTATTTTTCCCTTTCCCCTCACTTCCTCTTATATGCGATTTTGTATACCCTGAGGGTATCCTTCCATTCCCATGAAATTTCCCTTCTCTCTCCCTTTCCCTCCCACCTCTCATCCCTGTTTAATGTTAATCTTCTTCTCATGCTCTTTGCCCTACTCTGTTCTTAATTACTCTCCTTATATCAAAGAAGACATTTGGCATTTGTTTTTTAGGGATTGGCTAGCTTCACATAGCATAATCTGCTCTAATGCCATCCATTTCCCTGCAAATTCTATGATTTTGTCATTTTTAATGGAGAGTAATACTCCATTGTGTATAAATGCCACATTTTTTTTTATCCATTCGTCTATTGAAGGGCATCTAGGTTGGTTCCACAGTCTTGGTATTGTGAATTGTGCTGCTATGAACATCGATGTAGCAGTGTCCCTGTAGCATGCTCTTTTTAGGTCTTTAGGGAATAGACCTAGAAGGGGAATAGTTGGGTCAAATGGTAGTTCCATTCCCAGCTTTCCAAGAAATCTCCATACTGCTTTCCAAATTGGCTGCACCAATTTGCAGTCCCACCAGCAATGTACAAGTGTACCCTTTTCCCCACATCCTCACCAGCACTTGTTGTTTGACTTCATAATGGCTGCAAATCTAACTGGAGTGAGATGGTATCTTAGGATGGTTTTGATTTCCATTTCTCTGACTGCTAGAGATGGTGAGCATTTTTTCATGTACTTGTTGATTGAGTGTATGTCCTCCTCTGAGGAGAGTCTATTCAGGTCCTTGGCCCATTTGTTGATTGGGTTATTTGTTATGTTATTGTCTAATTTTTTGAGTTTTTTGTATACTCTGGATATTAGGGCTCTATCTGAAGTGTGAGGAGTAAAGATTTGTTCCCAGGATGTAGGCTCCCTATTCACCTCTCTTATTATTTCTTTTGCTGAGAAAAAACTTTTTAGTTTGAGTAACTCCCATTTGTTGATTCTAGTTATTAACTTTTGTGCTATGGGTGTCCTATTGAGGAATTTGGAGACGGACCCCACAGTATGTAGATCATAGCCAAATTTTTCTTCTATCAGACGGCATGTCTCCGATTTGATATCAAGCTCCTTGATCCATTTTGAATTCACTTTTGTGCATGGCGAGAGAAAGGGATTCAGTTTCATTTTGTTGCATATGGATTTCCAGTTTTCCCAGCACCATTTGTTGAAGATGCTATCCTTCCTCCGTTGCATGCTTTTAGCCCCTTTATCAAATATAAGATAGTTGTAGTTTTGAGGATTGGTTTCTGTGTCCTCTATTCTGTACCATTGGTCCACCCGCCTCTTTTGGTAACAGTACCATGCTGTTTTTGTTACTATTACTCTGTAGTATAGTTTGAAGTCTGCTATCGCTATACCGCCTGATTCACACTTCCTGCTTAGCATTGTTTTTGCTATTCTGGGTCTTTTATTTTTCCATATGAATTTCATGATTGCTTTCTCTATTTCTACAAGAAATGCCATTGGGATTTTGATTGGCATTGCATTAAACCTATAGAGAACATTTGGTAATATCGCCATTTTGATGATGTTAGTTCTGCCTATCCATGAACAGGGTATATTTTTCCATCTTCTAAGATCTTCTTCTATTTCTCTCTTTAGCGTTCTGTAGTTTTCATTATATAAGTCTTTCACCTCTTTTGTTAGGTTGATTGCCAAGTATTTTATTTTATTTTTTGAGGATATTGTGAATGGAGTGGTTGTCCTCATTTCCATTTCAGAGGATTTGTCGCTGATATATAGGAATGCCTTTGATTTATGCGTGTTGATTTTATAGCCTGCCACTTTGCTGAATTCATTTATTAGCTCTAATAGTTTCTTTGTAGAGCCTTTTGGGTCTGCTAGGTATAGAATCATGTCAACTGCAAATAGTGATAATTTAAGTTCTTCTTTTCCTATTTTGATGCCTTTAATTTCTTTTGTCTGTCTAATTGCTCTGGCCAGTGTTTCGAGAACTATGTTGAACAGAAGTGGTGAAAGAGGGCATCCCTGTCTTGTTCCAGATTTTAGAGGGAATGCCTTCAGTTTTTCTCCATTCAGAATGATGCTAGCCTGAGGCTTAGCATAGATTGCTTTTACAATACTGAGGTATGTTCCTGTTATCCCTAGCTTTTCTAGAGTTTTGAACATAAAGGGATGCTGTACTTTGTCAAATGCTTTTTCTGCATCTATCGAGATGATCATATGGTTCTTATTTTTAAGTCTATTGATGTGGTGAATAACATTTATTGATTTCTGTATATTGAACCAGCCTTGCATCCCAGGGATGAATCCTACTTGATCATGGTGCACAATTTTATTGATATGTTTTTGTATCTGATTCGACAGAATTTTATTGACGATTTTTGCATCTAGGTTCATTAGAGATATTGGTCTGTAGTTTTCTTTCTTTGAAGTGTCTTTGTCTGGTTTAGGTATCAGGGTGATGTTGGCCTCGTAGAATGAATTTGGAAGTTCTCCCTCTTTTTCTGTTTCCTGAAGTAGCTTGAAAAGTATTGGTATTAGTTCTTCTTTAAAGGTTTTGTAAAACTCTGCTTTATACCCATCCCGTCCTGGGCTTTTCTTAGTTGGTAGTCTTTTGATGGTTTCTTCTATTTCCTCAATTGATATTGGTCTGTTTAGGTTGTCTATATCCTCCTGACTCAATCTGGGCAGATCATATGACTTAAGAAATTTATTGATGCCTTCACTGTCTTCTAATTTATTGGAGTATAAGGATTCAAAATAATTTCTGATTATATTCTGTATTTCTGAAATGTCTGTTATGATATTGCCTTTTTCATCCCGTATGCTAGTAATTTGAGTTCTCTCTCTTCTTCTCTTCGTTAGCATGGCTAAGGGTCTGTCGATTTTATTTATTTTTTCAAAGAACCAACTTTTAGTTTTGTCAATTTTTTCAATTGTTTCTTTTGTTTCGATTTCATTAATTTCAGTTCTGATTTTAATTATTTCTTGCCTTCTATCTCTTTTGCTGTTGTTTTGCTCTTCTTTTTCTAGGATTTTGAGATGAAGTATGAGATCATTTATTTGTTGTTTTTTTTTTCTTTTTTTAAGGAATGAACTCCAAGCAATGAATTTTCCTCTTAGAACTGCTTTCAATGTGTCCCATAGATTCCGATATGTTGTGTCTGTGTTTTCATTTATCTCTACGATTTTTTTAATTTCCTCCTTGATGTCTTCTATAATCCATTAATCCTTCAGTAATCTATTGTTCATTCTCCAAGTGATGCATGATTTTTCCTTCCTTCTTTTATCGTTGATTTTCAGTTTCATTCCATTATGATCAGATAAGATGCATGGTATTATCTCTACTCCTTTATATTGTCTAAGAGTTGCCCTGTGACATAATATATGATCTATTTTTGAGAAGGATCCATGTGCTGCTGAGAAAAAGTGTAACTGCTTGATGTTGGGTGGTATATTCTATATATGTCAATTAAGTCTAGATTATTAATTGTGTTATTGAGTTCTATAGTTTCCTTATTCAACTTTTGTTTGGAAGATCTGTCCAGTGGTGAGAGAGGTGTGTTGAAGTCTCCCATGATTATTGTATGGTGGTCTATTAGACTCTTGAACTTGAGAAGAGTTTGTTTGATGAACATAGCTGCACCATTGTTTGGGGCATATATATTTATGATTGTTATGTCTTGTTGGTGTATGGTTCCCTTGAGCAGTATGTAGTGTCCCACTTTATCCCTTTGATTAACTTTGGGTTGAAATCTATTTTATTTGATATGAATATGGACACTCCTGCTTGTTTCTGAAGTCCATATGAGTGATATGATTTTTCCCAACCTTTCACCTTCAGCCTATGTATGTCTTTTCCTATCAAATGCGTCTCCTGTAGGCAGCATATTGTTGGGTCTTGTTTTTTGATCCATTCTACTATCCTGTGTCTCTTAATTGGTGAGTTTAAGCCATTAACATTTAGGGTTATTATTGAGATATGGGTTGTTCTTCCAGCCATATTTGTTTATTTATGTTACTAAACATGGTTTGTTTTCCTCTTTGATTATCCCCCCCCTTTACTGTCCTACCTCCCACTGTTCGTTTTCATTGTTATTTTCCATTTCCTCTTCCTGTAATGTTTTGCCGAGCATGTTTTGAAGTGATGGTTTTCTAGCTGCAAATTCTTTTAACTTTTGTTTATCGAGGAAGGTTTTAATTTCATCTTCCGTCCTGAAGCTTAATTTCGCTTGATACACAATTCTTGGTTGGAACCAATTTTCTTTCAGTGTTTGAAATATGTTATCCCAAGATCTTCTAGCTTTCAGAGTCTGTGTTGAAAGTTCAGTTGTTATCCTGATTGGCTTACCCCTAAATGTAATCTGCTTCCTTTCTCTTGTAGCTTTTAAAATTCTCTCCTTATTCTGTATGTTGGGCATCTTCATTATAATGTGTCTAGGTGTGGATCTCTTATGATTTTGCACATTCGGCGTCCTGTAGGCTTCTAGGATTTGGGATTCTATCTCATTCTTCAAGTCTGGGAATTTTTCTCGTATTATTTCATTGAATAGATTGCTCATTCCTTTGGTTTGGACCTCTATACCTTCCTGTATCCCAATGACTCTTAAGTTTGGTCTCTTTATATTATCTCATATTTCTTGGATGTTCTGCTCATGGTTTCTTAACAGTCTTGCTGAGCTGTCTATGTTCTTTTCAAGTTGAAACACTTTGTCTTCATTGTCTGATGTTCTATCTTCTAAGTGTTCTACTCTGCTGGTAGTATTCTCAATTGAGTTTTTAAGTTGGTTTATTGTTTCCTGCATTTCTAGGATTTCTGTTTGTTTGTTTTATATAACCTCTATATCCCTGTATAGTTGATCTTTTGCTTCCTGGATTTGTTTGTGTAATTCATTGTTGAAGTGATCTTTCATTGTCTGATTTTGCTGTCTGATGTCTTCCTTGAGACTCCAGATCATCTGAAGCATGTATATCCTGAATTCTTTATCTGACATTCCATCTGCTGCAGCTGTTACCTCTTCTAAAGTTGCGTTGACCTGCATTGCTTGTGGTCCTTTCTTTCCTTATCTTTTCATAATGCTTGCGTTTCTTTCTGCTTGGTGAAACTGTTGTGTTTTTGAAAAATTTCCCCCCTATATATTTATATTGCTCTTGTATAGGTGAAAAGTCTCCCTTGCAGGGTTGGGCGGCTGTCTGCCTACCTTGCAGGCGCGGGCGGCAGCTCTGCTCTGCCCCTCCTCCAATTGGTGTGACGTGTCTACCCTGCCCGCGGATCCCTGGGCCTGTTCTGCCGGTCAGTCGCAGGTCTGCCTACCTTGCAGGCGTGGGCGGCGGCTCTGCTCTGGCCTTACTCCAATTGGGGTGACGTGTCTACCACGCTGGCAGGCTGCTGTGCTTATTCCGGGCGCGGGAGGCTGCTCTGCCCCTACTCCAATTGGGGTGACGTGTGTACTATGCCGGCAGGCCACCGGGCCTGATCCGCCGGTCGGTTGCAGGTCTGCCTACATTGCAGGCATGGGCAGTGGCTCTGCTCTGCCCCTCCTCCAATTGGTGTGACTTGTCTACCACACCCGCGGACCTCTGGGCCTGTTCTGGGCGCTGGCGAAGGCTCTGCTCTGCTCCTACTCCAATTGGGGTGACGTGCCTACCACCCCGGCCGGCCGCTGGGCCTGTTCCACTGGTCAGTCGCAGGTCTGCCTACCTTGCGGGCACGGGCGGCGGCTCTGCTCTGCTCCTACTCCAAATGGGGTGATGTGTCTGTCGGGCCAGCAGGCCACTGGGCCTGGTCCACTGGTCGGTCTCAGGTCTTCCTCCCTTGCAGGCATGGGTGGCGGCTCTGCTCTGCCCCTACTCCAATTGGGGTTACGTGACTACCATGCCGGCGGGCCGCTGGGCCTGATCTGGGCGCGGGAAAAGGCTCTGCTCTGCCCCTACTCCAATTGGGGTGACGTGTGTACCATGCCGGCAGGCCGCTGGGCCTGATCTGCCGGTCTGTCGCAGGTCTGCCTACCTTGCAGGCGTGGGCGGCAGCTCTGCCCTGCCCCTCCTACCACGCCCGCGGACCCCTGGGTCTCTTCTGCCAGTCGGTCGCAGGTCTGCCTAACTTGCGGGCACGGGTGGCGGCTCTGCTCTGCCCCTACTCCAATTGGGGTTATGTGACTACCACACCGGTGGGCCACTGGGCCTGATCTGGGCGCAGGCGTAGGCTCTGCTCTGCCCCTACTCCAGTTGGGGTGATGTGTGTACCACGCTGGCAGGCCAGTGGGCCTGTTCTGCTGGTTGGTCACAGGTCTGCCTACCTTGCGGGCGAGGGTGGCGGCTCTGCTCTGCCCCTACTCCAATTTTGGTTACGTGACTACCACGCCGGCGGGCCGCTGGGCCTGTTCCGGGCGTGGGCAGTGGCTCTTCTCTGCCCCTCTGGCTTGATGACAAAGTGAGAGAGACTCAGGTGTTTCTGACTCACTTTCTTTACCAGGACACCAACTGTTTCTGTTGCCACTGGTATTGATGAAGTTCTCTCCTCTGCCGCTTTCTGATGACATCAGATCTCTGCCATGTTGGTATCCCATGTGAATGACAGCATTTCGTTCCCTTTGCCGGGTAACCAAAGCAACGGGTGAGTCCTGACCGGCCCTCACAAGCCCCATCTCAGTCCTGTTGCCACTGCCTATGAAGGCTCGGTTGGTATTTACTTCCACAGTATTCAGCAGGACCCGGACCGAGAAGCAGTTTCTGCGGGTTCTTTAACCCTGGGCCAGAGCAGTTCCGGGAGCCAGAATTCGGCCGCTCCGTGCTTGGTGTATGTTCTGATAAGAGCAGGCTCCAAGAAGCAGTTTCTGCGGGTTCTTTAGCACTGAGCCTGAGTAATTTGTCTGCGAGCTGCAGGTGAATGGCAGCCTGAAATTACCTGTTCTATGGCTGAATGAGCTGCAATCAGTCAAAAACAGGGATGGTGACGTCAGCTCTCCAAGATGGTGGCCGCTGGCTTCCTCTGTGGTCTGACCAGTGTGGAGAACCGAATTGGACCACTTCCTTCCCCCTTCTCAAACCCAGAATTCAGCACTGAGTACGGTGATTGCACAGCTGGCAGAAGCCCACAGAAACTGCAGCACTGTATCTTTGTGTTGCTATCTCCTCATTTCCCAGCGCACGCCTCGGACTCTAGCCACGGGGTGATTTGCTGAATAAGCAGCGTGACCCTCCGTGTGGACAAATCTCTCGCGTTTGAGCCCCCGTAACTGATCCTCGTGTGATGGAAATCCTTCCTCTAGGTTTTGGAGCACCCCAATTTTGCTGGAAATCCCTAACAAGATAGGTTTTAGCCGTTCTAACTCGTCATTATCCCACACAGTGACGCGGTACACGGGGGTAATGCACTCCCTTTGCCGCCATCTTCAGAATCTTTCTGGCTACCCTTCTTGAGGACCATTTCCCTGTCCCTAGGTTTCAGCCCCTTTTGCTGGCCCCCTCCTGTGCCTCCCCTCTGATCTCCTCATGCTGTGGTATCCTGGAATTGACCGGAACCTCGGCTACCCCTGCTTCTCCCTAGCCTATGCTGATCAAATGGGTCCTGGCAGCCTGATTCCCCCCACACTTCCATACACCAGGTATCCCCTCACAGTACCCTCTTTAGCCCCACCTCCTTTGTTCCATGTCCCTCTCTGAGGATCTACTCACCTGGGGCAGAGGAGTGGAATTGGCTCGCATCTGCACCCTGAATGCTCCCTATGGGAAAAGCCCTGCCACTCTCCTGTGTCCCCTTCACTTCCTGAACCTTGAGGCCTGGCAGTTAAGATGGGACTTGCTCAAATCCAGCCCTGAGTGATCCCCTCCCTTCTCTCCCCTGCCCTCTGGCCTTGCATGCTGCCCCTACCCTATTCTAGCCTTCCCTAACCCAGAACCTTGGAGCTCCTGTCTCTGTCTTGTGCACTCCCTTGAGCCCTTGACTGCTTTCCTCATGTCCCTTCACACATTGTGGAGTCTCTTCATGTTGGTTCTGGACTCTTGGTCCCCTTGCTTGGGCCTGCCAGAGGGCTCCCCTAGGCCCGACAGAGGGCTCCCTATGACTCATGGTCCTCATGCAGCTCATCCTCCCCATCTCCTCGCAAATTACCCTGGTGCTTGTGAGTCTCCTGCTCCTTGGGTCTTTCGTCCTAGGTTGGTCATGCGGGTACCTTGTCTGAGCACCTGGCTAGGGTCCTGGCTCTCTACCGACCATGCACTCACCATGACCCCTGTCCTTGCCCTCCCATATCCCTCCTTCTGGCCCCCTTGCATTTCCAGGGCTCCTTTGCCATGTCCCTCTCTAAGGATTCTGACCTTGTCCAGAGCGGCTTATGAGAAGCAGAGCCCTGCCCCTCACTGGCCCACTTACTCTTTCTAGGTGCTTGGTCTTGCACCAGGATCTCTGACACCTGGATGTGGCACTAGGCCTGGAGCCTGAAGCCTGACTGCCCCATGCTGGATCCCCTGCCTTCCCTCCCAAGTCTTGTCCAATGTCCTCAGCCTCCTGCCCAAGCCCTGGCCCTTGGCACTCCATTCCCTTGCCTGGCACCTCGCTTGAGACTCTAGTGGCCCTTCATGTTCCTTTCATTTCTGGGTTTTCTCTGAAGGCCCCTCACTGGGGCAGCTTATCTCTTCCCCTTAGCTTCCCTATACTGCAGTAGCCTAGTGCAGCCATGCCTTACCGGCTCCGCTCTTCCTTGCTCTGCCCTGGCCTTGGCCCTCCTCTAGGTCCCTTGTCTTAGCTCCTCACCCCACCCACACCCATCCTGCGGCCCTTGAGGCTGTGCCCTCCTTTGGTCCTCTTGACGTTTCTGCCTCTGCCAGGGTGACTTTCCTGATCCCCTTCCCAGGATGCTCACTAGGCCAGGTAGTTGACCAGGCCTTGTGGCCCTGTGGGTTCCCTTTGGGAAAATGTACCCCTGCCTCTTTTCTGGGCCCTTTGGCCTCCCTCAGCCTGTGCCCTGCTACCAATCCTGACACCCTACAGTGGACCTGGGCCTTCAGCCTTCCTCCCTCTGTGCCACCTGCTCAGATTTCTCCAACCCTCCCCTCCCCATCCTTATCTGTTTTCATTCACGCTGCCCCAGGTGCTAGAACTTGGCTCTACATTACTGGGCACAGCTCCTTGCTTGAGCCCCTGGCTGCCTTTCTCAAGAACCCTTTCCCTTCCTTTGGCTTCAGGCCTCTTTTTATAGACCCCATCCTTTGCCTCTCCTCTGTTCCACTGGTGCTATGGTATCCTGGCACTGCTAGGATCTTTCACTTTCCCTGCTTCTTCCTGGTCTTGGCTCCTTGAATGAATCTAGGCTGCCAACCAACCACACCCACAAACTCCATACACCAGGTATCCCCTCACAGTGGCCTCTTTTGACCCTCCTTTGGTCCAGGTCCCTCTCTGAGGATCTACTCACCTGGGTAGAGGAACCAAATTGGCTGGCCTCTGCACCCTTAAAGCTCCCTATGGGAAAAACAGCCCTGCCTCTTGGCTAAGTTCCCTTTGCTGTCTGAAACTTGAGGCCTGGCAGTTAATATGTGACTTGCTTCAACCCAACTCTGAGAGATCCACTCCCTTCCCTCCTCTGCCCTCTGCCCTTGCATGCTGGCCCTACCCCAACCCAGCCCTTCCTAACCCTGACCCTTTGAGCTTCATTCCCTGGGCCTGGCACTCACATGAGCCCCTGACAGTGTTCCTCATGTCACTTGCCATAGCATGGAGTATCTTCCTATTGGGTCTGACCTGGGGGCCCCTTGCTTGGGACTGCCAGCATGCTCCATTAGGTGCCTGTTTGGGTTTTCTCTGTCTCCTTGGCCTTGTGCAGCCCTTCCTCCTTTTCCCCTTGCACTTTCCCCTAGCATTTGCAGGTTTCCTGCTCCTTCGGTCACTCATTCATGGTCGGTCAGGTGGGTCCTTTACCTGGGCACCTGGCTTGGGTCCTGGATCTTGCCCACCACACACTCACTGAGAACCCCCCCGCCCATCGTGCTCTCCCATTGCCTTCCTTCTGGCCACCTTACCTTTCCAGGTCTGCTTTGTCAGGTTCCTGTTCCTGAATTCTTATCTGGGCCAGGGCACCTTTTGGGAAATGGAGTCCTGCCCCTTGCCTGGGCCCCTTGCTCTCTCTGGGCCTTTGGTCCTGCACCAGGAACCCTTACACCTGGCATTCGCCCTCGGCCAGGAGCCTGCCTGCTCTCTGCTGCATCCCCTTCCATCCCTCCAAAGTCTGGTCCACTGTCCTGAGCTCCCTGCCCAAGCTCTGGTCCTTGGATCTCCATTCCCTGGCCTGCCTCCTCGCTTGAGCCTCTGGGAGACGTTTTTGCTCTGTGCTTCGCTGGGCTTGGACTGTGGGCCTCGCTGAGGCCAGTACCCTACTACCCTTGGCTTTCTTGAACCTCAGAACCCTACAGTTACCCACCTCCCAAGCCCCGCCCTTCCCTGCCCTTTCCTGGTCTGAGCCCTCCTGTTGGTCCCTAGCGTGGGCTCCTTTCTGGAGTCCCAGCCTACACCCCATCAACACCCTTCCTCTGTCCTTTCATGCTGTACCCTCCTTCATCCCTCCTGTTGTCCCTGTCCCTGCTGGGCCCCTTTTCAAGATTCCTTTCCCAGGATGCTCACCATATCCAGGGAACTGGAATTGGGTGTATAGCCCTGTGGCCTCCCATTGGGAAAACATAGCTGTGCCCCTTGACTGGTACTTTATAATCTATCTGTCCAGGCCCTGCTCCTGGATCCTGACACCCAGCAGTTAACCTGGGCCTTGAGCCTTCCTCTCCCTGTGCCACCCACTATCCTTGCTCCCCTTTCTCCCATACCCAGCCCTGTCTGTTTTCTTTGGAACCAGGACCGGGTCCTGGCACTTATCTCCCCAATCTTGGGCCTGGCTCTTTGTTGGAGCCCCTGGTTGCCCTTCTTGAGGACCCTGTCCCTCTTCCTTGATTTCAGGCTCCTTGTTGGCCCCCTTCCTGTTCCTCCCCTCTGTTCCCCTTGAACTGTGGTATTTTGTCATTTCCACGACCCTGCCATCCCCTGCTTCTCCCTAGACTAGTCTCTCCAATGGTAGCTGGCTCCCCACTGACAACCCCCAATCCCGGAACAAAGGTATCCCTCACATTGCCCTCCCTTTGTCCTGGTCTCTATCTGAGAGTCTACTCACCTGGGACAGAGGAGTGGAATTGGCTGGCGTCTGGGCCCTGAAGGATCTCTATGGGCAACACATCCCTGCCCTTCACCTGGGCCCCCTTTGCTGTCCAAACTTGACAACTGGCAGTGGACTTGGGCCTAGTGATAACCTTGTCCTGGGTGATCCCCTCCCTTCCCTTTCCTGTCCTCTATCTTTGCAAGCTGCCTCTAAACTAACCCAGCCCTTCCACACCCTGACCCTTCGCCCTACAGTCCCCTGGCCTGGCTGGCAGACTGAGCTCCTTACTGCATTACTTGGGTTGTGTTTCTTTCTGTGCTGTCTCTTCCTGTCATGTCTGACCTGGGTGCCCCTTGATTTGGCCCCCAAGCTCACTTCCCTCTGTGGCCTTTGAGCAGCCCTCTGTCTCATCATAATAGCGCTGATCCTACCTCTCCTTCCCCAACTGCTTTTTCCTGGAGAAGGGGCATCCTGCTCTTGGGTCCCTAATAACTTTTGTTGGGTTGGTTCCTTACCTGGGCTGCTTGATTGGGTCATGAATCTTGTCCTCCTCTGCACCCACTGCAACCCCCACTGTGCCCTCACACTGCACTCCTCCTGGCCCCTCTCCCTTGCCAGGCCCTTTGGCCTGGTCCCTGGCCCTTGATCCTCATCTGGGCCAAGGCACCTTATGGGAAACAGAACCCTAACCCTTGACTGGGATACTTGCCCTCCCTAGGCCTTTGGGGGCAGCACCAGGAACCCTGACACCTGGCATTGGCACTGGGCCTCCATCCTGCCTCCCTCCTGCTAGATCCCCTGCCTTCCTTCCCCAGCCCTGTTCACTGTCTGAGTCCCCTGCCTCAGTTCTGGCCCTTGCATCTCCATTCTCTGGACTGGCTCCTCTCTTGAGCCTCTGTGGGTCTTTCGTGCTCAGTGCTTCCCTGGGCTTGAACTGTGGGCCTCGCTGGGGCCCCTTCCCCATTCCCCTTGTCTTCCCTGCATCTCACAACCCTAGTGAACCCCCTGCCACCCTGGCCCCACCCTTCCCTGCACTCCCCTAACCTGGGCCCTCCTCTATGTCCCTAGACTCAGCTCCTTTCTGCAGTCCTGACCTGCACCCTAGAAACCTCCTTCTTCCAGCACTCCACACTATGCCATCCTTTGGACCTCCTGTTATTCCTTGCCAGACCCATTTCCAGATCCCTTTCCCAGGATGCTGACCTGAGGCAAGGTATGGAACTGGGATGTTTGGCACTGTGGTCTTCGTTTTAGAAAAGGTAGCATTGCCCCTTTCCTGGGGGCTTTGGCCTCCTACAGCCTGGGCCCTGGGTTCCAGAGGAACGTCTATAGCCCAGGAGCCAAGGATGAGGGGACTCCCTCCTCTATGTGGGACACCCCTCCCACCTGGGTTTTGGGGGAAGCTCCTATAATGCTGCAGCCAGGGTAGAGGGCACTCGCCCCTATAGGTGGGAGACCCCTCACACCTGGGTGTTGGGGGAACTCCAAACAGCCACAGCCAGGGAAGAGGTGACTCGCCCCTCCAGGCGGGAGACCCCACCCACCTGGGTTATTTGGGGAGCTCATACCACCACAGCCAGGGTAGAGGGGATACGCACCTGCAGTCTGCTCTACAACACCCAGGTGGGAGGTTCTCCTTCCTGGAGTGGCGAGTAGCCTCTTCCCTGGCTTGGGCTGTATAGTGCCCCCCCACACCAGACACCTAGGTGGGAGGCGTCTTCCGCCTGGAGGGGAGATTCACATCTACCCTGGCTGCTGTGGTACAATAGCTCTCCCTGACACCCTGGAGGAAGGGGTCTCCTGCCTGGAGGGGCAAGTCTTCTCTACCCTGGCTAAGGTGGTATACAAGCTAGCAGTGAGACCCACGTGGGAGGGATTTCCTGTCTGGAGGGGTGAGTCCCCACTACCCTGGCTGCAGTGGTATACGAGCTCCCCCACCCTGACACCCTGGTGAGAGGGGTCTCCAGCCTGGAGGGGCGAGTTCCCTCTACTCTGGCTGCAGGGGTATACTAGCCCCCTTCAACACCCAGGTGGGAGGCATCTCCAGCTTGTAGGGGCAAGTCCCTGTACCCTGGAAGCAGCTGTTTAAGAGCTCCTTTTAACACCCAGGTGGGATGGATCTCCCGCCTGGAGTGGCATATACCCTATACTCCGGCCTCCACAGTATAGGAGTTTCCCCCTGACACCTGGTGGGAGGGGTCTCCCACCTGAAGTGGTGAGTCCTCTCTACCCTTGTTTAGGGGGTATAAAATCTCCCCATGACATCCAGGTTGGAGGGGTTTCCTTTTTGAAGGGGAGAGTCCCAATTACCCTGGATGTAGTGGTAAAAGAGCTCCCACACACACACACACACACACACACACACACACAGGTGGGAGGGTTCTCCCACCTGAAGTGGCAAGTCCCCTTTCCCCTGCCTCCATAGTATATGATCTCCCCTGACAACCAGGGTTTAGGGGTCTCCCACCTAGTGGGACGAGTCCCTTCTCTCCTGGCTGCAGCAGTATATGAGCTCATCCCCCCATAGAAAGATGGGAGGGGTCTCTTGCCTAGAAGAGCTAGTACCCTCCACACTGGCTAATGCAGTATACAAACTCCCGGACACCCAGGAGGGAGGGATCTCCTGACTGGAAGTGAGAATTCACCTCTCTCCTGGCTAAAGTGGTCCAAAAACTTCCTGTGACATGCAGGTGGGAGGGGTCTCCCGACTGAAGGGGCAAGTCTGCTTTTCCCTGGCTGATGTGGTATACTAGCTTTCCTTGATAGCCAGGTGGGAGGGGTCTCCTGCCTGGAGGCATAAGTTCTCTCTACTCTGGCTGTGGCTGTAAAGGAGCCCCCCCCACATCCAGGTGGGAGGGTCTCTGGCCTGGAGGGGCGAGTCCACTCTACCCTGGCTGTGGAGGTATACAAGAACCCCCAACAGACACATAGATGGGAGGGGTCTCCCGTCCAGAGAGGCAAGTCCCTTCTACACTGGCTGTAGCGGTATAAGAGCTGCAACTGAAAAACTGGTGAGGTGTATCTCCCGCCTGGAAGGGAGAGTACCCTATACCCTGGCTGCCGTGCTAGAGGAGCTCCCCTGACACTCAATTGGGAGGAGTCTCCGCCAGGTGGCTAGAATCCCCTCTACCCTGCTGCAGCAGTATTGGCATTCCCCAGGACACCCAGGTGGGAGGGGTCTCCTGCCTTGAGGGGCGATATATGAGCTTCCTCCAACACCCAGGTGGGAGGGGTCTCTGACTGGAGGGGTAAGTCCCTGGTACCCTGGCTGCTGCGGTATAGGAGCTTTCCCTGACACCCAGGTGGGAGAGATCTCCCATCTGGAGGGGCAAGTAGGATCTACCCTGGCTAAGGTGGTATAGAAGCTCCCCCAGACAACCAGGTGGGAGTGGTCTCCTGCCTGCAGCAACAAGTCCCATGTACCCTGGCTTTAGCAATCAGTATACAACCTCCCCCAGACACCCAGGTGGGAAGGGTCTCCTGCATGGTGGGGCAATTCCCCTCTACCCTGGCTAAGACGATATACAAATTCCCCCTGAAACACAGGTGGAAGGGGTCTCCTGTCTGGAGGGGCGAGTCCTCTTCACTTTGGCTGGTGTCTTATAAGAGCTCCCAGGACATCCAGGTGGGAGGGGTCTCCCACCTGCAGAGGTGAACTCCTCTATCCTAGCTGTGGCAGTATAGGAGTTCCCCCAACACCCTGGTGAAAGGGGTCTCCAGCCTGTAGAGGCAAGTCCCCTCTACCTTGGCTGCAGCTATATTCGAGCTCCCCACACAACCAGGTGGGAAGGGTCCCTGACTGGAGGGGCGAGTCACCTCTACCCTGGCTGCGGAGGTATATAAGCTTCCCCAACACCGAGGTAAGAGGGGTGTCTCCTCTGGAGTGACAAGTCCCTGCTACCTTAGCTGTGGTGGTATATGAGTCCCACCTCCCATCACCCAGGTAGGAGGGGTCTCCCACCTGGATGGGCTAGTCACCTCTATCCTGGCTGCGGAGGTATACAAGTTCCCGCCAATTCCCATGAGGGATGGGTCTTCAGCCAAGAGGGGCATGTCACCTCTACCAAGGCTGCTGGGGTATATGAGCTCCCATGACACGCAAATGGGAGTGGTATCCCCCCTGGAGTGGCGAGTTCCCTCTACCTTGCCTGCAGAGGTATAAGAGCTCCACCCAACACCCAGGTGAAAGGGGTCTTCCGCCTGGAGGGACAAGTAAGCTCTACCCTGGCTGCAGCAGTATAAAAGCTTTCCCTAACACCCAAGTGGAAGGGGTTTCCCGCCTTCAGTGGTGAGTCCCCTCTATCCTTGCTGTGTATGAGCTCCACCAGACACCCAGGTGGGAGGGGTCTCCCACATGGAGGTGCGAGTCCCCTTTATTCTGGCTGAGGTGGTAGAAGACCACCCCCTATACCCAGGTTAGAGGGGTCTCTTGACTGGAGGGGCGAGTACCCTCTACCCTGGCTGTGGCAGTTTTCAAGCTGGCCTGACACCCAGGTGGGAGGGGTCTCCCACCTGGAGGGGTGAGTCCCCTCTCCCTGGCTGTAGCAGGATACAAGCTCCCAAGATACCCAGGTGAGAGGTGTCTCTACCCTGGAGCAACAAGTCCCATCTAGCATTGCTGTAGCATTATACAAGCTCCCCCAGACACCCAGGTGGGAGGGGTCGCCCGCATGGAGGGGCAAGTCCCCTCTACCCTGGCTAAGGCTGTATAAAAGCTCACCTCATCCCAAAGCACAGGTGGAAGGGGTATTTAGCCTGCAAGGGCGAGTCCCCTCTACCCTGGCTACACCCTGGCTACACCCTGGCTACACCGTATAGGAGCTTCCCCCACACCCAGGTTAGAGGGTTCTCTTGACTAGAGGGGAGAGTCACCTCTCCCCTGGCTGCAGCAGTATTGGAGCTTCCCCTGACACCCAGGTGGGAGGGGTCTCCGGCCTGGAAGGACAAGTCCCCTCTACTTTGGCTGGTGCCCTATAAGGGCTCCCTGGAAACCCAGGTGGGAGGGGTCTTCCACCTGCAGGAGCAAACCCTCTCTACCCTGGCTGTCACAGTATAGGAACTCCCCTACACACCCTGGTGGGAGTGGTCTCCTGCCTATAGGGGTGAGTTTCCTCTATCCTGGTTTCTGCAGTATTGGAGCTCTCCTTGTCAAACAGGTGGGAGAGGTCTCCTGACTGGAGGGGAAAGTCCCTTCTACCCTGGCTGCAGAGGTACAGAAGCTCCCCCAACACCCAGGTGAGGGGGGGTGTCTCTCCCCTGAAGGGGCAAGTCCCTGCTACCCTGGCTGCAGCAGTATAGGTGCCCCCCACTCACACGCAACTGGGAAGGGTCTCCAGCTTGGAGAGGTGTGTTGCCTCTATCATGATTGCTGGGGTATATGAGCTCCCATGACTGCCAGGTGGGATGGGTCTCCAGATTGGAGGGGCAAGTTCCCTCTACCATGGCTTCATAGGTATATGAGCTCCACATGACACCCATGTGAAAGGGGTCTGCCACCTGGAGGGGAGAGTATACTCTACCCTGACTGCAGCAGTATACATGCTTCCCCTGACACGCAGTTGGGAGGACTCTCCTGCCTTCCATGGTGAGACTCCTATACCCTGGATGCAGTGATGTATGAGCTCCCCCAGACACCTAGGAGGGGAAGGGTCTCTCCTCTGGAAGGGAGAGTCCCTGCGAACCTGGCTGCCTTGGTCTACAAGCCCCCTCTGACACCCAGGTGGCAGAGGTCTCCTGCTTTGCATGGTGAGTCCTTTTACCCTGGCTCGGGTGGTATAGGAGCTTCCCCCAACACCCAGGTGGGTGTCTCGATTGGAGGGGCAAGTCCCTTGTACCTTGGCTGCAGGTCTTTAGGAGCTCCCCCCCATACCCAGGTGGGAGGGTATTCTGCCTGGAGGGACTAGTCCCCTCTACCCTGGCTTTAGAGATATAAGAACTCCCCCTAACACTCAGCTGGGAGGGGTTTTCTGCCTGGAAGAGCAAGTCCCCTGTACCCTGGCTTCAGCGGTATAGGAGCTCCCCAGGACACCCAGGTGGAAGGGGTCTCCCGCTCAGGTTGGGAGAGTCCCCTCTAGCATGGCTTTGTCAGTATAAGAGCTCCCCCTGACACCCAGGTGGGAAGGGTCTCCCACCTGGATGGGTAAGTCTGCTCTACTTTGGTTGCAGTGGTGTACAAACTCTCACTGGACACCCAGGTGGGAGGAGTTACCAACTGGAGTGGGGAGTCCCCTCTAACCTGGCTATGGGGGTATATGAGCTCCCCAGGACACCTAGGTGGGAGAGATCCACTGCCTAGAGGGGCAACTTCCCTCTCCCCTGCCCGCAGCTGTATATGAGCTCCCTCTGACACCCAAGTCGGAGGAGCATCTTATACTGGAGGGGTGAGTCTCCCTACCCTGGTTTGGGTGAATCCAAGCTTCCCCCAACACCCAAGTGTGAGGGGTCTCCCACCTGGAGAGGCGAGTCCCCTCTATGGTTGCTGCAGTGGTTTAGGAGATCTACAGGACACCCACGAGGGAGGAGTCTCCCACATGGTGGGGCAAGTCCCATCTACCCTGGCTGTGGTCCTATACAAACTCCCCCTGACACCCAGGTGGGAGGGGTCTCCCGCCTGGAGGGGGTAGTCTCCTCTACATTGGCTGGTGTCCTATAAGAACTCCCTGGACACCAGATGGGAGGTGTCTCCCGCCTGCAGTGGTGAACCCCATACCCTGGCTCTGGTAGCATAGAAGCTACCCCCAGCACCCTGGTGGGAGGGGTCTCCCGTGATTCCCCTCTACCCTGGCTGCAAAGGCATAGGAGCTCCCCTGAATCCAGGTGGGTGGTCTCTCCCCTGAAGAGGTGAATCCCTGCTACCCTGGCTGGAGCAGTATATGAGACCTCACCTCAGGACACCCAGGTGGGAGGGGTCTCCCACCTGGAGGGGTGAGTCCCCTCTACCCTGGCTGTGGTGGTACCTCAGTTCCCTCTGATTCCCAGGTGAGAGGGGTCTGCCACCTGGATGGGTGACTCGCCTCTAACATGGCTGCTGGGGTATATGAGCTCCCTTGACACCCAGGTGGGAGGTGTCCCTTGCCTGGAAGGTCATGTCCCCTCTACAATGGCTCAAGCTGTACATAAGCTCCAAAAGACACCCAGGTGGGAGGGGTCTTCCCACTGGAGGAGCAAGTCCACTCTACCCTTGCAGCAGCAGTATAGGAGCTCAGCCTGACACCCAGGTGGGAGGGGTATCCTGCCTAAAGTGGTGAGTCCCCTCTACTCTGGCTTTGGCAGTGTATAAGCTCCCCCAGACACCCAGGTGGGAGGGGACTCCAGCATGGAGGGGCGAGTAAACTCAATTCTGGCTGAGGTGGAATAGGAGCTCCTCCTGACACCCAATTTATAGGGGTCTCTTGACTGGAAGGGCGAGTCCCATATTCTCTGTCTGCTGCAGTATTCGAGTTCTTCTGGACACACAGGTGGGAGGGGTCTCCCCCCTGGAGGAGCAAGTCACCTCTCCCTGGCTGCAGCAATATAGGATGCTCCCCCAACACCCAGGTGGGAAGAATTCTCAGTCCCCACAATGAGTCCCCTCTACACTGGCTGAGGGGGTGTATGAGTTAGGAGTGAAACCCAGGTGGGAGGGGTCTCCTGCCTTGAGAGGTGGGTCCCTTCTGGCTGCTGTGATATATGAGATCCCCCCCATACCCAGATGGGGGTTCTCCCACCTGAGGGGGCGAGTCTCCTCTACCCTGGCTGCAGTAATACACTAGTCCCTGACACCCAGGTTGGATGTGTCTCTCCTCTCGAGGGGCGAATCCCCTCTACCCTGGCTGTGGTGTTAAAAAATCTCCCAGTGACACCCAGTTGGGAGGGTCTTCAGCCTGGAGAGGAGAGTCCCCTCTACCCTGGCTGCAGTGGTATAGGAGGTACCCCCTACACCCAAGTGGGAGAGGTCTCCCTCCTGGAGCAAAGTGTCCCCTCTACCCTAGCTGTGGCGGTATACAAGCTCTCCCAAACACCCAGGTGGGACAGGTCTCCTGCATGGAGGGGCAAGTCCCTTCTTCCCTGGCTCCATCAGTATAGGAGCTGCCCCGGAACACTAAGGTGGGAGGATCTCCTGCTTGAACGGGCGAGTCCCCTCAATCCTGGCTGCCAGGGTATAAGAGCCCCCTCTTTTCCTCCAGGATGGAGGGATCTCCCACCCAGAGGGGCGAGTTACAGCTACCCTAGTTGCAGCGGTATAGGAAATCCACCTTGCCAGACACCTATGTGGGATGGGTCTTCTGCCTGATGGGGCAAGTCCCCTCTACCCTAAGGTGGTATAGGAGTTTCCCCCATTCCCAGGTGAGGGGTGTCTATTACCTGTGGTGCAAGTCTCCTCTAACCTGGCTGCTGGGGTATATGATCTACACCTGACACCCAAGTGGGAGGGGTATCCCACCTGGATGGGCGAGTCCCCTCTACTATAGTTCTTGCCATATAAGAGCTCCCAGTACTCCCAGGTGGGAATGGCTTCCACCTGGAAGGGCGTGTTCTCTCTACCCTGCTGTGGCAGTATAGGAGCTCCCTAACAACACCCAGATGGGAGGGGTCTCCAGCCTCTTGGGGCGAGTTCCCTCTACCCTGGCTGCTGCAGTAATCAAGCTCCCCCAGACATCCAGGTGGAAGGGCCCTCCCGATTGAAGGGGTGAGTCCCCTCTACCCTGGCTGTGGAGATATAGGAGCTCACCCAGACACCCAGGTGGGAAGGGTCTCCCCTTGGAAGGGCAAGTCTGCTCTACCCTTGCTGCAGCGGTAGAGGAACTCCCCCTGACATGCAGATGGGAGGGGTCTCCAACCTAGATGTTAGAGTCCCCTCTAACCTGGCTGCTTCGGTATGGGAACATCCCTGACACCCCCATTGGTAGGAGTTTCCTGCCAGGAGGCTAGAGTCCTCTCTACCTTGCTGCAGCGGTATAGGAGCTCCCCAGGACACCCAGGTGGAAGGGGAAAACAGCCAGGAGGGGGGAGTCCACTCTTCCCTGGCTGCTGCCATATAGGAACTCCCCCAACACCCAGGTGAGAGGGGTCTCCTGACTGAAGGGAAAAGTACCCTCTACCATGGCTGCTATGGTATAAGACATCCTCATTATACCTAGGTGGGAGGGGTCTTCTGCCTGGAGGGGTGAGTACCCCATACCCTGGCTGAAGGGTATATGAGCTCCACCCCCCACACCCAGGTAGGAAGGGTCTTCCCCCTGGAGGGGGGAGTCCGCTTTAACCTAACTGCAGAGTTATAGGAGCTGCCCCCTCACACACTGTGGTGGAAGGGTCTCCCGCTTACTTATAGGGGAGATAAGCCTGCAGGGGTATAAGAGCCCCTTCCTCCCTCAGGAGGGAGGGGTCTTGTGCCTGGATGGGGGAGTCGCTGCTAACCCTGCTGCAGCTGTATATGAACCCCCCCTCGCCAGACATCCCTGTGGGAAGGGTCTTCAGCCTGGAGGAGCAAGTCCCCTCTACCCTAGCTAAGGCGGTATAGGAGTTACCCCATTTCTAGGTGGGAAGGGACTTCCACCTAGAGGGGCAATTGCACTCTACCCTGGCTGCAGCGGTATACCAGCTCCACCTGACACCCAGGTGGGAGGGGTCTCTTTCTGGGAGGGGCGCATCCCCTCTATTCTGGCTGCTGTGTTATGTGAGCTCCCTCACCACCCAGATGGGAGGGTTCTCCCACCTGAAGGGGCGAGACCCACTCTGCTGGCTGCAGGGATATACTAGCTTTCCCTAACACCCAGGTTTGTTGGGTCTCTCGCCTGGAGGGGCGAGTCTCGTCTACCCTGGCTGCAGTGGTGTAGGAGCTCCCCCCTACACCCAGGTGGGAGGGGTCTCATGCCTGGAGGGGCAAGTCTTCTCTACCCTGGCTAGGGTGCTATACAAGTGCCCCCCTACACACAGGTGGGAGTGGTCTTCCACCTACCCCGGCTAAGGTGGTATGCAAGCTTCCCATGAAACCCAGGTGGGAGAAGTTTCCTGCCTGGAGGGGCAAGTTCCCAGTATCCAGGCTGAAGCGATATAGGAGCTCCACCTCCCATACCCATATGGGAGGTGTCTACTGCCTGAAGTTGCTAGTCTCTTCTACCTTGGCTGCAGGTGTATAAGAGCTGCCTTTGACACCCAGGTGTGAGGGGTCTCTTGCCAGGACGGGCGTGTCCTCTCTATTCTGGCTTCTGCAGTTCAGGAGTTCCTATGACAACCAGGTTTGAGGAGTCTCCCACCTGGTGAAAAATAGTCCCCTCTACACTGCCTGTGGTTGTACAGAAGTTCCCTCAGAAACCCAGGTGGAAGGGGTCTCACACCTGGAGGGGCAAGTCCCCTCTCTCCTGGCTGTGGTGGTTTAGTATCTCCCTCCCCCCCACACACACACAGGTTGGAGGGGTCTCCCACATGGAGGGGCAAGTTTCCTCTACCCTGTCTGAGGCGGTATATGAGTTCCCCCTGACACCCTGGTGGGGGCGAGGTCTTTCGCCAAGAGGTGCAAGTACATTCTACTGTGGCTTTGGTGGTATATGAACTCCCACAGATGAGTCTCCTCTACCCTGGCTATGGTGGTGTACAAGTTTCCAGCAACAACAAGGTGGGAGGATTCTCCTGCCTCAAGGGGGTGTCCCCAATACCCTGGCTGAAGAGGCATATAAGCTCTACCCCCACCCAGATGTGAGAGTCTCTGGCCTGAAGCAAAGAGTCCCCTCATCCATGGCTGCAGGGGTATAAATGCCCCCTCCTTCCCCCAGGAGGGAGGGATCTCCCTTCTGGAGGGGTGAGTGGCTGCTACCCCAGCTGTAGCTTTATTACAAACCCCCCCTCACCAGACACCCATGTGGGAGAGGTCTTTGGTCTTTGCAGAGGCATGTCCCCTCTACCCTGGATAAGGTGGTACAAGAGTTAAAACCATTCCCATGTGAGAGGTGTCTCTGGCTTGAAGGTGTCAGTCACCTCTACCCTGGCTGCTGGGGTATATGAGCTCCAAATGACACCCAGGTGGGAGGGGTCTTTTGCCCAGAGGGTCGAGTCACTTCTAACCTGACTGTGGCGATATACACTTCTCACAGACACCAAGGTGGGAGGGTTCTCCTGACGTAAAGGGGCGAATACCCTCTATCCTGACTGCTGTAGTATAGGAGCTCCCCTGACACTGAGGTGCAAAGAGTCTCCCGGCTGGAGGGAAGAGTCCCTTATAACCTTCCTGCAGCAGTATAGGAGCTCACCAGGACATCCAGGTGGAAGGGGTCTCCCGCCTGGAGGGGAGAGTCCCCTCTAACCTGGCTGTGGTGGTGCATGAGCTCCCACAGACACTCAGGTGTGACGGGCCCCTGCCTGGAAGGATGTGTTCTGTCTATCCTGGATATGGTGGTATACGAGCTCCCCTCCACCATACCCAAATGGGAAGGGTCTCCAATATAGAGGGGGCAGTCCCCTCTACCCTGGCTGCTGCAGTATATGAGCTGCCCCTGACACCCTGGTGGGAGGAGTCTCCCCCCTGGAGGGGCAAGAACCCTCTACCCTGGCTGCTGTGGTATATAATTTCCCCTGACACCCAAGTGGAAGGAGTCTTTGGCCTGGAGGGGCAAGTCCCCGCTACCCTGGCTAAGGTGTTATTAAAGATCCCCATGACATGATCTCCTCCCTGGAGGAGTAGGACCCATGACCCTGGCTAGAGAGGTATATGAGCTCCCCCACTGACACCCAGTGGGTGGTGATACATGCCCGAAGGGGGGAGTTTCCCCTGCCCTTCCTGTGGCTGAATAGGAGTCCCCTGGACACCCAGGTGGAAGGGGTCTCCCGCCTGCAGGGGCTAGTCCCCTCTCCTCTGTCTGGGGCAGTATAATAGTTCCCCCTGACCCCCAGGCGGGAGGTGTCTCCCTCCTGGACTGTCGTGTTTCCCCTACCCTTCCAGTGAAGGAATAAGAGTTCCCCTGGACACCCAGGTGGAAAGGGTCTCACGCCTGGAGGATCGCGTCCCCTTTACCCTGGCTGTGGCAGTATAAGAGCTCCCTCTGACACCCAGGTGGGAGGGGTATCCTGCCTGGAGGGGTGAATCCCCTCTACCTTGGTTGTGGCAGTATAGGGTCCTACTACTAGAGCAGCTAATGCCCTCTAACCTAGCTGTGGATGTATACAAGGTTCCCCAGACCCCCAGGTGGGAGGGGTCTCCCACCTGGAGGGCCATATCCCCTCTACTTTGGCTTGTGCCATATAAGAGCTTCTAGGACACCCATGTGGGCAGCGTCTACCGACTGGAAGGGCAAGGCCCCTCTACCCTGGCTACAGAGGAATGGGAGCCCCCCACAGACACCAGGTGGGAGGGGTCTCCCTAGTGGAAGGGCAAATCCCCTCTAACCTGGCTGGAGCTCCCTGACACCCAGGTAGGAGGAGTCTCTCACCTGGAGGGGCAAGTCCCTGCTATCCTGGCTGCAGTGTTATATGAGCTCCCCTTGACACACAGGTGGGAGAGGTCTTCACCTGGAGAGGTGAGTCCCCTCTAACCTGGCTGTGGCGGTATACAAGATTCCCCCAGACACCCAGTTGGGAGGGGTCTCCTGCCTGTTGAGGTGAGTCCCCTCTACCTTGGCTGTGGCAGTATACAACCTCCCCATGACACCCTGGTGGAAGGTGTCTCTCGCGTGATGCAGCAAGTACCCTCTACACTGGCTGCAGTGGTATATGGGCACCCCCCACCCATGTGGGAGGGGTCTCCCATCTGCAGTGGCAAGTCGCCTCTACCCTGGCTAAGGTAGTATACAACCTCCCTGAGATACCCAGGTGGAAGTGGTCTCCAGCCTGGAGGATAGAGTCCCCTGGACCCTGCCTGTGTTGGTATAGGAGCTCCCACTGAAACCCAGGTTTTAGTTGTCTCCCGACTGGAGGGGAAAGTCCCCTCCACCCTGGCTTTGGAGATATAGGAGCTCACCCCCCACACACAGGAGGGAGGTGTCTCTTGCCTTGAGGGGAGAATCCCATTTACAATGGTTGTGGCGGGATAAGAGCTCCCCCTGACAACCAGGTGAAAGGGGTCTCCTGCCTGGAGAGGCGAGTCTCTGCTACCCTGGCTACAGCTATATACCTGCCCTGATCCAACACCCAGGTGGGAGGGGTTTCCCACTTGGAGGGGCAAGTCCCCTCTACCCCGCCCAAGGCAGAATTCAAGATTTCCCTGGCACCAAGTTGGGAGGGGTATCTCGCCTGGAGGGGTGAGTTGGCTCTCCCCTGACTGCTACTGTATAGGAGTTCCCCAAGACACCCAGGTGGGAGGGGTCTCCTGCCTAGAGGTGTGAGTCCCTTCTACCCTGGCTGCAGTGGTGTAGGAGCTCCCCCGACACCCAGGTAGGAGGGGTTCTGCGGCAAGGAGGGGCCAGTCCCCTCTACCCTGGCTATGGCGGTATACAAGCTGCCTCCCACCATACCTACGTGGGAGGGGTCTCCAGTATGGAGTGGCAATTCCCCTCTACCCTGGCTGCTTCAGTATATGAGCTCCCCTGACCCCCTGGTGGGATGGGTCTCCCTCCTGAAGAGGCAAGTACCCTCTACCCTGTCTAAGGTGTTATACAAGCTCCCTGTAACACCCAATTGGGAAGGGTCAACTACCTGGAGGGGTGATTCCCCACTGCCCTGGCTACAGTGGTATACGAGCATCCCCACCCACACCCAGGTGGTTGGGGTCTCCTACCTGGAGAGGCGAGTCCCCTCTACCCTGGCTGGGACAGTATATTAGCTCCCTTTGACACCCAGGTGGGAGGGGTCTCCTGCCTGGAATGGGGAGTTTCCTCTACCTTTCCTGTGGTGGTATAGGAGCACTCCTGAACACCCAGGTGGAAGGAGTCTCTACCCTGGAAAGGCACGTCCCCTCTACCCTGGAGAGGCATGTCCCCTCTACCGTGGCTATGGCACTATGAGAGCTCCCAGGACACCCAGTAGGGAGATGTCACCCAACTGGAGGGGCGAGTCTCCTCTACCCTGGCTGGGAGGTTTAGGAGCTCTCCCTGACACCCAGGTGGATGGGGTCTCCTGCCTGGAATGGCACATCCCCTCTACTCTGGCTGTGGTGGTATAAGAGCTTCCCCTGACACCCAGGTGGGAGGAGTATCCTTCCTGAAAGGGCAAATTTACTCTACCTGGGCTGTGGCAGGATAAGAGTTCCCCCTGACACACTGTTAGGAAGGGTCTCCTGCCTAGAGAAGGGAATCCCCTCTAACCTAGCTGTGCAGATATACAAGCTTCCCCAGACACCCAGTTGGGTGAGGTCTCCCGCCTGGAGGGGCGAGTCCCCTCTACTTTGGCTGGTGCCATATAAGAGCTCCCAGCACAGCCACATGGGAGGCGTCTCCCAACTGGAGGAGGGAGTACCCTCTACACTGGCTGGGAGGTATAGGAGCTCCCCCAGTCACTCAGGTGGGAGCGGTTTACCACCTGGAAGGTCAAGTCCCCTCTAACCTAGCTGCAGTGATATAAGAGCCCCCCAAGACGCCCAGGTGGGAGAGGTCTCCAGCCTGGTGGGGTGAGTGCCCTCTACCCTGGCTGAGGTGGTATGTGAGCTCCCCTCAACACACAGTTTGGAGGAGTCTTCACCTGGAGAGGCAAGTCCCCTCTAACCTGGCTGCTGCTATATATAAGATGCCCACAACACTCGGGTGGGAGGGGTCTCCCGCCTGAAGGAACAAGTTTCCTCTACCCTGATTGGGGCAGTGTACTGGCTTCCTTAAAACCCATTTGGGAGGCATATCCTGCCTGGAGGGGTGAGTCCCCTCTTCTCTACTGGTGGAGTTATATGAGTTTACCCAGACACCCAGATGAAAGAGGTCTCCCAACTGGAAGGGCGAGTACCTGTTACCCTGGCTGCAGCTCTATAGGAGCCATCATTACAAAGCCAGGTGGGACAGGTCTCTTGCCTGGAGGGGAGAGTCCCTGCTACTCTGGCTGCACCTAGATATGACCTTCGCCTGACACCCAGGTGAAAGGGGCATCCCACCTAGAGAGGCGTCCCTGCTACCCTGGCTGCAGCTGTATGAGCCCCCACCCCATGGGGCACCAAGGTGGAAGGGATCTCATGCCTGTATGGGTGAGTCCCCTGTACAAGGGCTGAGGCAGAATACAACCTAGCCTCGACACCTGAGTGGGAGGGGTCTGTCGCCTGGAGGAACCAGTCTGCTCTACCCAGGCTGCAGAGGCATAAAGGCTCCCACAGACTACCATATCTTTTTCATCCACCCAGACCCAGGTGCTAGCACATGGCTCTCCATTACTGGGCCCAGCTCCTTGCTTGAGCCCCTGGCTGCCCTTCTCGAGGACTTTGTCCCTGTCCCTTGATTTCAGGCCCCTTTTGCCATCCTGCTCCTGTGTTTCCCCTCTGTTCCCCTCATGCTAAGGTATCCTGGCACTTCCCAGACCCTACACTACCTCTTCTTTGCTCTAGTCTAGGCTCCTCAAATGGGACCTTCAGCCAACCAACCTCCCCAACATCAGCTCACCAGGTATCCCCTCACATTACCCTTTTTTGCCCATAATTGTTCAGGGTCCCTCTCTGAAGATCTACTCACCTGGGGCAGAGGAGCAGATTTAGCTGGTCTCTGCACACTGAATTCTCCCTATGGGAAACACAGCCCTACCAGTCCCCTGAGTCCCCTTCACCATCTGTACTTTGAGGCCTGCCAGTTAACATGGGACTTGCTCCAACCCAGCCCTGAGAGATCTCCTCATTTTCCTCCCCTGCCCTCTGGCTTTGCATGCTGCTGGTATCCCAACCCAGCCCTCCCTAACCCTGACCTGTTGTGGTCCCGTCTCCGGACCTGGGTGCTTGCCTAGGCCCCTGACTGTGTTCCTCATGTCCCTTGACATAGCATGGAGTCTCCTCTTGTTGGATCTGATATGGGGCCCCAAACTTGGCCCACCAGTGGGCTCTCCTAGGTTCCCCTTGCTCTTCCCTCTGTCTCCTGGTCCTCATGCAGTCCCTACCTCCCTATCCATTGCACTCTTTCCTGGAGCTTACGGGTCTCCTGCTCCTTGGGTCCCTCATCACAAATCCACAAGAGGAGTAGATTTGGCTTGTCTCTGCACCCTGAATCCTCCTATGGGAAACACAGTCCTGCCAGTCACCTGAGTCCTCTTCACTGCCTGTACCTTGACAGTGGTTGACTGGGTCCCTTGCCTGGTCCCTTGTCATGACTCTCACCCTACAGTGCACCACCATGACTCCTGGCCTAGCCCTTTCATCCCCCTCCTCCTGGTCCCCTTCCCTTGTCTGGCCTCCCTTGCCAGGTCCCTGGCCCTGGATTCAAATAAGAGCCAGGGCACCTTATGCAAAACAGAGCTCTGCCCCTTGCCTGAGTCCCTTTCTCTCCCTGGGTGCTTGGTCCTCCACCAGGAACTGTGAAACCTAGAGGAGGCCCTGGGCCTGGAACCTGACTGCCCCATGCTGGATCCCCTGTCTTCCCTCCCAAATCATGTTCAGTATCCTGAGCCCCTGTCCGAGCCCTGGTCCTTGGTTCTCTGTTCCCAGGCCTGGCTCCTGGCTTGAGGCTCGGGTGGCCCTTCTTGCTCACTGCTTTTCTGGGAATTGTCTGAGGGCTCCTCACTGGGGCTGCTTCCCTGTTCCCTTGGCTTTCCTATACCTCAGTACCACAGTGCAGCCCTAACGTCCCACCCTGCATTCTTTGCTCTCCTCTAGTGTGGGCCCTCCTCTAGATCCCATCCTGGGCTCCTTGCTGGGGTCCTGACCCCAGCCCACAAAAACCCATTTTGTGGCCCTTCAGGCTGTGCCCTCCTTCAGCCCTCCAGTCCTTTCTGTCTCTGCCATGCCCACTTTCCTTATCCCCTTCCCAGGATGCTTACCTGGGCCAGGCCACTTTGCCTGGCCTCTTGCCCCTGGGGGCTTTCTTTGGAAAAATGTAGCCCTGCCTCTTCCCTGGGTTCTTTGGCCTCCCTCAGCCTGGGCCCTGCTCTGAATCCCTGACACCCTGCAGTGGATCCAGGCCTTAAGCTCTTCTCCCACTGTTCCAGCCACACCCCTTTCTCCCCTTCCACCCCTCCCTATCCATGTTTCTTTTCATTCACCCAGGCCCAGGTGCTAGCACTTGGCTCTCCATTTTTGGGCATGGCTCCATGCTTGAGCCCCTGGCTGCCCTTCTCTAGGACCCTGTTCCTGTCCCTTGGTTTCAGGCCCATTTTCCCAGCCCCATCCTGTGCCTCCCCTCTGTTCCCCTCATCTTGTGGTATCCTGGCACTTCCTGGAGTCTCTGCTGCCCCTGCTTCACTCTAGCCTAGGCTCCCCAAATGGGTTCTGCATCCCACTGAACTGCCCAGTCTCTGATTGCCAGGTATCCCCTCACATTACCCTCAATTGCCCCTCATTGGTCCAGGTCCATCTCTGAGGATCTACTCACCTGGGGCAGAGGAGTGGATTTGGCTGGTCTCTGCACCCTGAATGCTCCCTATGGGAAACACTGTCCTGCCAGTCACCTGAGTACTCTTCACTGCCTGTATCTTGAGGCCTGGCAGTTAACATGGGACTTGCTCCAACCCAGCCCTGAGGGCTCTCCTACCTTCCCTTCCCTGCCCTCTGGCCTTGCATCCTCTCTCTACCTCAACCCAGCCCACCCAAACCCTGACCTTTGTGCTCCAGTCTCCAGGCCTGGGCACTCCCCTATACCCCTGACCTTGTCCCTCATGTCCATTGACATAGCATGGAGAGTCCTCGTTTTGGGTCTGACCTGGGGTTCCCTAACATGGGCCCCCACTGGACTCTCTTTGGTGCTCCTTGTGATTCTCTCTGTTCTCTGGTTCTCACGCATCCCCTACCTTCCTTCCCATTGTGATTTTTCCTGGTGCTTGCAGGTCTCCTGTTTCTTGGGTCCCTCATCACAATTGCTGGGTGGTTCCCTTGTCTGGGGGCCTGTCTTGTGTCATGGGTCTCTCTCTATGTGCATCAACCATGACCCCTCGCCTTGCCCTTTCATCCCCCTCCTCCTGGCCCCCTTACCTTGTATGGCCTCCCTTGCCAGGGAGGAAGTCGCCCTGGGATTGGAGCTTGACTGCCCCCTGCTTGATTCCCCTGTCTTCCTTCCAAAACCTTGTCCAGTATCCTGAGCCCCTGCCCAAGCCCTGACCCTTGGCTCTCTGTTCCCAGGCCTGGCTCCTGGCTTGAGGCTCTGGTGGCCCTTCCTGCTCCCAGCTTTTCTGGGCATTGTCACTGGGGCCACTTCCCTGTTCTCTTTGCTTTCCTATACCTCAGTACCCTAGTGCAGCCCTGCCTTTCTGGGCCCAGCATTCCCTGCTCTCCCTGCTCTCCCTTGGCCTGGGCCTCCTCTATGTCCCTTCCTGGGCTCCTTGCTGGGGTCCTGATCTCTATCCCACCCACACCTGTTCTATGCCCCCTTTTCGGCCCTTTAATCCTTTCTGTCTCTGCCACGCCCTCTTTCCTGAGCCCCTTCCCTGGATGCTCACCTGGGCCAGTCCACTTGGCCTGTCCTCTTGCCTCTGGTGGCTTCCTTTAGAAAAATGTAGCCCTGCCTCTTGCCTGGGTTCTTTGGCCTCCCTCAGCTCAGGCCCTTCTCTGGAGCCCTGACAAACTGCAGTGGACCAGGGCCTTGAGCACTTCTCCCCCTGTTCCAGCCACTCCCCTTTCTCCCCTTCTTCATCTTTCTTTTCATTCACCCAGGCCCAGATGCTGTAAGGGTCCAGCGAAGCGTCGGAGGAAGAGACCACCAAGAGACTGACTCATGCAATTGCAGAAGGGGATTTATTTATTGGGGATCCATTCCAGCGCGCTGGGGCTCCGTGCTCACTCAAGAAGGGAGAGCAGCCCAGAGCCCAGAGCAGGGGCTGAGCACTGCTTAAGTACACTTCTTGGGGAGGGCAGGGACTTTACATACATCGCAGTCTCCTTTAACAAATCATCATACACCGCGGGAAAATCAAACAAAAATTCTTAGACTTGATTAGTACATACATTGGCGGGAACAGGGCAGGCTGGAGTGATATGTCATTCCTAAGGAGAGGGTTACATTCAAACTGATTGGTTTAGGCCCTGAGATGCCTAGTGCAAGATCGCACAGGACCCTAGGCTATTAATCAGCTAAATGGCCAATAGGGCGTTGTCTTAACTGCCTCAGGAATTTCAGGTTCTGGGTGTAACTCAGGCTTTGCAGTTTAGAAGCAGCTTAGAAACTTTACCCTTTCAATGCTAGCACTTGGCTCTCCAATACCAGAGCCTGGCTCCTTGCTTGAGCCTTTGGCTGCCCTTCTCAAGGACCATGTCCCTGTCTCTTGGTTTCAGGCCCATTTTGCCAGCCCCTTCCTGTGCCTCCCCTCTGTTCCTCTCATCCTGTGGTTCCTGGCACTGCCCTGAGCCTCCACTACCCCTGCTTCACTCTTGCCTAGGCTCCTCAAATGGGTCCTTCAGCCCATGGAACTGCCCAACCTCTGCATGCCAGGTATCTTCTCAAAGCACCCTCATTTGCCCCTCATTGGTCCAGGTCCCTCTCTGATGATGTACTCACTTGGGGCAGAGGAGCGGATTTGGCTGGTCTCTATACCCTGAATGCTCCCTATAGGAAACACAGCCCTGCCAGTCACCTGAGTCCCCTTTACCACCTGTACCTTGAGGCCTGGTAGTTAATATGGGACTTGCTCCATCCAAGCGCTGAGCGATCTCCTCCCTTTCCTCCCCTGCCCTCTGGCCTTGCATCCTCTCTGTACCCCAACCCACCCTCCATAACCCTGACCCTTTGTACTCCAGTCTCCGGGCCTGGGCGCTCCCCTATACCCCTGACAGTGTTCCTCATGTCTGTTGACATAGCATGGAGACTCCACATATTGGGTCTGACCTGGGGTCCCCTAAATTGGGCCCCCAAGCGGACTCTTCTAGGTGCCCCTTGCACTTTCCTCTGTTCTCTGGTACTCAAGCATCCCCTACCTCCCTTCCCATTGTGGTTTTTCCTGGTGATTGCAGGTCTCCTGTTCCTTGGGTCCCTCCCTCATCATAATTGCTTGGGTGGTTCCCTTGCCTGAGGGCATGTGTTGACTCATGGGTCTCTCCCTATGTGCATGAACCATGAAACCCCACCTTGCCCTTTCATCCCACTCCTCCTGGCCCCTTCCCTTGTCTTTCCTCCCTTTCCAGGTCCCTGGCCCTGGATTCAAATATGAGCCAGGCCACCTTATGTGAAGCAGAGCTCTGCCCTTCGCCTGAGCCCCTTGCTCTCCCTGGGTGCTTGTCCTCCACCAGGAACCCTGACACCTGGAGGTGTCAGGAAATACCTAAACAAATTATTTACTCAGATGTCTTTGATACTGCCCATGATTCTTCAGTTTTCTGGCCCCACTGTGCTCCACAGTTTTGGGATTCCTAAGATCCATGGTTCTCTAAACAGTTTATGGATAGTTTTAGCATTAGGATTCAGATTATGGGTAGGATCAGAGTTAGCATTAGGGTTATACTTAGTTTTGAGCGAATTTCTTTGATACTGGGAAGGAGTCATCTTTTACCTAGCCTAAATATGCTAGCCAAGTTTGACACTTCTAGGTGCAACTGTTCGCTGTCTGGAACAGTTTGTATTTTCAGGTATCACTGTATTATGACATATATGGGTGAATGGAAATCCAGCAGGAAATCAAACAGGGTTTATGCTAGCTGCTTGAAACTTCACCCACTCAATCAGTTCTCTGTGAGCATTGTGTAGTTTGTTTTTTGTAGGAAAAATCCCAAAGCTGAATTACAAAATATCAAGTTTATCCAAGAGCACACCATAAGGAAAGAGGGAAATACACAGTTACTAAAATTCCTCTCCAATTTTTTTGGTCAGATTTCTTTGATTATTGCAGGAATTCATCTGTTTGCTAGCCCACAAAGCTCCCAATATTTGGGACTCCAAGGGTCAATGGTTCTATAAACAGGTTAAGGGTTGGTTTCAGGGTATGTGTTAGTTTTGGGGCTAGAGTGACATCTTGTGTTATGGTTAGAGTTAGTTTTTGTCTAGATTCCTTGATATGGGGCAGGATTAATCTTTTATCTATCCTAACTAGGCTCTCCAAGATGGGTCTTCTAGGTGAAAGTGTTCACTGTCAGGAAAAGGTTGTAGTTTCAGGTTTCACTACATTTTGAACTATATGAGTGAATGGAAATTGAGCCTGAATCAAACAGGATTTATGCTAGCTGCTTGAATATTCACACAACCAATCCATCTTCAGGAGCATTGTCTGGTTTGTTTCTTGGAGAAGAAGCCCAATGCTGAAAGCCACAAAAACAAGTTTGGCAAGAGCAACTCTATAATAAAACAGGTAAATACCAAGTTACTGAAATTCCTCCCGCAATTATTTGGTCAGATTTCCTTGATAATGTGCAATAACTCATCTGTTTGCTAGCCCGATAGGCTCCCCAAGTTTGGGACTCCAAGGATCAATGGTTCTCTAAACAGGATAGGGTAAGTGTCAGGGTTTCTGTTACTTTTAGGGCTGGGGTGACAGCTTGTGATATAGAGTTAGTTTTTGTCTAGTTGTTTTGATACTAGGCAAGAATAACTTTTTTCCTAGGCTAACTATGCTCGCCAAGATTAGGCCTTCTAGGTGCAAGTGTTTGCTGTCAGGAACAGTTTGTATTTTCAGGTTTTACTGCATTTGACCTATATGGATGAGTGGAAATTGAGCTGGAACTCGAACAGGATTTGTGCTTGCTGCTTGAAACTTCACATAATCAATCAGGACTCAGTATGCATTGTCTTGTTTCTTTCTTGTTGAAGTAGTCCTATGCTGAAGCATGCAAAAACAACTCTATCCAAGAGAACTCTATGAAAAAACAGGGAAATACCCATTTACTTAAATACCTAAAAAATATTTAGTCAGATTTCTTTGACACTGCACAGGAATCATCTTTTTGCTGGCCCCACTATGCTCCATACTTTTGGGACTCTTAGTATCAGTGGTTCTCTAAAGAGTTTAGGGATAGGGCTAGGGTCAGGGCTAGGGTTAGAACTAGGGTTAGGGTTAGAGATAGTTTTTGGACAATATCTTTGATACTGGGCAGAATTCAACTTTTACATAGCTTAACTATGCTCACCAAGTTTGGGCCTTCTAGATGCAACTGTTCGCTGTCATTAACAGTTTGTATTTTCAGGTATCACTGCATTTTTACCTTTGTGGGTGAATGAAAATCCAGCTGGACATAAACAGGGTTTGTGTTACCTACTTGAAACTTCACACACTCAATTAATTCTCCATGAGCATTGTCTAGTTTGTTTCTTTTAGAAGAGGCCCAAAGCTGAAGCACACAAAAACAAATATATCAAAGAGCACTCTATAAGAAAACAGGGAAATAACCAATTACTGAAATTCCTCCAACAATTTTTTGGTCAGATATATTTGATAAGTCGCAGAAATTCATCTGTTTGCTAGCCCACTATGCTCCCCATGTTTGGGACTACAAGTATCAATGGTTCCCTAAACAGGTTAGGGTTAGGGTCAGGGTTTGTGTTAGTTTTAGGACTAGGGTTACAAACTTGTGTAATGGTTAGAGTTAGTTTTTGTCTAGTTTCTTTGATACTGGGCAGGATTCATTTATTACCTATCCTAACTATGCTCACCAAGTTAGAGACATCTAGATGCAAGTGTTCCCTTTTAGAACAGTTTGCATTTTCAGGTTTCACTGCATTTTGACTTAAACAGGTGAATGGAAATCGAGTTGGAAATAGAACATGGTTTGTGCTTGCTGCTTGAAACTCCACACACTCATTCAGGTCTCATAATGCATTGTCTTGTTTCTTTCTTGTTGAAGTAGCCCTAAGGTGAAGCATGCAAAAAACAATTTAATCTGAAAGCATTTAATGAAAAAACAGAAAAAAAATAACATTTTACTAAAATACTTAACCAAATTATTTATTCAGATGTATTTGATTCTGCACAGCATTCATCTGTTTGGTAGCTCCACTCTGCTCTACACTTTTCAGACTCCTAGGATCAATAGTTCTCTAAACAGTTTAGGTACAGGGTTAAGGTTATTGTTGTGGTGAGCTTTAGGGTTAGACTTAGTGTTAGCATTATAGTTAGTTTGGGGCCAATTTCTTTGATATTGAGCAGGATTCAACTTTTACCTATCCAAACTATGCTCACCGAGTTTGGGCCATCTAGGTGCAAGTGTACCCTGTCAGGAACCATTTGTATTTTCAGGCTTCACTGCATTTTGACCTTTATGGTGATTGGAAATTGAGCTGGAAATTGAACAGTGATTGTGCTTTCTGCTTGAAACTTTACACACTCCTTCAGGTCTCAGAATGCATTGTATTATTTCTTTCTTGTTGAAATAGCCCTAAGCTGAAGCATGCAAAGAAAAATTTTTCCGTGAGAACTCTATTAAAAAACACATAAATACTAATTTACTGAAATACCTAGCCAAATTATTTAGTTACATTTCTTTTATACTGCACTGAATTCATATTTTTTCTAGCCTCACTATGCCACAAACTTTTGGAACTCCTAGAATCAACGGTTCTCTAAACAGTTTAGGGATCTTGTTAGGGTTAGGGTTATTGTTAGGGTTAGGGTTAGAGCTAGTGTTAGGATTAGAGTTAGTTTGGGGCCAATTTATTTGATACTGTGCAGAATTCATCTTTTACCTAGCCTATCTATGCTCTCCAAGATTGGGCCTTCTAGATGCAAGTGTTTGCTGTCAGGAACAGTTTGTATTTTCAGGTATCACTGCATTTTTTACCTATATGGGTGAATGGAAATCTAGCTGGAAATCAAATAAGGTTTTTGCTAGTGCTTGAAACTTCCCACACTCAGTCAGTTCTCCATGAGCATTTTTGGTTTATTTCTTGTAGAAGAAGCCCAAATCCGAAGCACAAAATAACAAGTTTATCAAAGATCACTGTATAAGAAAACAGGAAAACAACCAGTTACTGAAATTCCTCCTCAAAATACTTGGTCAGATTTCTTTCATAAGATGTAGGAATTCATCTCTGGGAGCCCAATAGTCTCCCCAATTTGGAACTACAAGGATCAATGGTCCTCTAAACAGGTTAGCATTAGTGTCAGGGTTTCTGTTAGATTTTAGGACTTGGGTTAAAAGCTTGTGTTATGGTTAGAGTTAGTTTTTGTCTAGTTTCTTTGATACTGGGTAGGATTCATCTTTTACCTAGCCTAATCATGCTTAACAAGTTTGGGCCTTCTAGGTCCAAATGTTCACTGTCATGAATATTTTATATTTTCAGGTTTCACTGCATTTGGAAATATATGGGTGAATGGGAAAGCAGACTGAAATCAAACAAGGTTTTTGATATCTGCTTGAAACTTCACACACTCAGTTAGGTCTCATTATGCATTGTCTTGTTTCTTTCTTTTTGAAGTAGCCCTAAGCTGAAGCATGCAAAAACAAGTTTATCTGAGAGCACTCTATGCAAAAACAGAAAAAAAATACCCATTTACTGAAATACCTTACCCAATTATTTAGACAAATGTCTTTGATACTCCACAGGATTCATTTGTTTGCTGGCCCCACTATGCTCCACACATTTGAATCTCCTAAGATAAATGGTTCTCTAAAAATTTAGGGATAGGGTTAGGGTTTCGGCTAGGGTTAGAGCTACTCTTAGGGTTAGAATTAGTTTTGGGCTAATTTCTTTAATACTGGGCAGGATTCATCTTTCATCTATCCTAATTATGCTCACCAGTTCCGGGTCTTCTATGTGCAACTTTTCGCTGTCATGAACAGTTTGTATTCCAGGTTTCATTACATTTTTACCTACTCAGGTAAGTGGAAATCAAGCTGGAAATCAAACAGGGTTTGTACTTAATGTCTGAAACTTCACACACTCAATCAGGTCTCAGTATACATTTCCTTGTTTCTTTCCTGTTTTAAGTAGCCCTAAGCTGAATCATGCAAAAACAACTTTATCCAAGAGCCCTCTATGAAAAAAAAAAAAAAAAAAAAACAGGAAAATACCCATTTCCTGAAATACTTAACCAAATTATTTAGGCAGATGTCTTTGACATTGCACAAAATTTATCTGTTTGCTGGCCCCACTATAGTCCACACTTTTGGGTCTCTTAGAATCAATGGTTCTCTAAACAGTTTAGGGCTAGAGTTAGGGATATTGTTGGTGCTAGGGCTAGGGTTAGAACTAGTGTTAGGATTAGAGTTAGTTTGGGGCTAATTTCTTTGATACTGGGCAAGATTCATCTTTTACCTAGTCTAACTATGCTTGCCAAGTTTTGGCCTTCTAGATGCAACTTTCCCTGTCAGGAACAGTTTGTATTTTCAGGTTTCACTGAATTTGGAACTATAGGGGTGAATGGGAATCAAGCCTGGAATCAAACACAATTTGTGCTAGCTGCTTGAAACTTCATACACTCAATCAGTTCTCTGTGAGCTTTGTCTAATTTGTTTCTTGAAGAAGAATCCCAAAGTTGAAGCACACAAAAATAAGTTTATCCAAGTGCACTCTATAAGAAAACAAGGAAATACCCAGTTATTGAAATTTCATCCCCAATTCTTTGTTCAGATTTCATTGACATTGCACAGGAATTTATCTGTTTCCTAGCCCACTAGGCTCCATATGATTAGGAATCCAAGGATCATGTTCTCTAAATATTAGGGTTAGTGTCAGGGTTTGTGTTAGTTTTAGGGCTAGGGTGACAGCTTGTGTTATGTTTAGAGTTAGTTTTTGTCTATTTTCTTTGATTGGGCATGATTCATATTTTACCTAGCCTTAACCATGCTTGCTCAGTTTGGGCCTTCTAGGTGCAAGTGTTCAATGTCAGGAACAGTTTGTACTTTCAGGTTTCACTGCATTTTGATCTATATGAGTGAATGCAAATCGAGTTGGAAATCAAACAGGGTTTGTGCTTGATGCTTGAAACTTCACACACTCAATCAGGTCTCAGTAGGCATTGTCTTATGTTTTCACATTACAGTAGACCTAAGCTGAAGTATGCACAAAGAACTTTACCTGAGAGCACTCTATTAAAAAACAGTAAAATACCAATTTGCTGAAATACATAACCAAATTATTTACTCAGATGTCTTTGATACTGCACAGGATTCATCTGTTTGCTTGCCCCACTATGCTCCACACCTTTACGACTCTTTGGATCAATGGTTGTCTAAATGTTTTAGGGATTGTGTTTAGTTTAGGGTTAGAGTAAAGGCTAGGGTTAGAGCTAGTGTTAGGGTTTAGAGTTAGTTTAGGGATAATTTCTTTGATACTGGGCAGAATTCATCTTTTACCTAGCCTAACTATGCTCACCATATTTGGGCCTTTAGGTGCAACTGTTTGCTATAAGGAACAGTTTGTATTTTCAGGTTTCACTGCATTGGGAACTAAAAGGGTGAATGGGAATCGAGCCTGAAATCAAGCAGTATTTGTGCTAGCTTCTTGAACCTTCACACATTCAATCTGTTCTCCATGAGCATTGTCTTGGTTTGTTTCTTCTATAATAAGCACAAATAGAAGCATATAAAAACAAGTTTATACAAGAGCACTCTATAAGAAAACAGGGAAATACCAAGTTACTGAAATTTCTCTCCCAATTCTTTGGTCATATTTCTTTAATAAGGTGCAGGAATTAATCTTTTTGCTAGCCCACTATGCTTCCCACCTTTGGGCCTCTAAGGATCAATGGTTCTCTAAACAGGTTAGGGTTAGTGTCAGGGTTTGTGATAGTTTTAGGGCTACAATGACAGCTTGTGTTATGGTTAGAGTTAACATTTGTCTAGTTTCTTTGATACTGGCAGGATTAATCTGTTACCTAGTCTAACTATGCTTGCCAAATTTGGGACTTCTAGGTGCAAATGTTCGCTGTCAGGAACAGTTTGTATTTTCAGGTTTCACTGCATTTTGACCTATGTGGGTGAATGGAAATTGAGCTGGAAATCGAACAGGGTTTGTGCTTGCTGCTTGAAACTTCACACACTCAATCAGGTCTCAGTATGCATTCTCTTCTTTCAGTCTCATTGCAGTAGACTTACGCTGAAGCACCCCAAAAGAACTTTACCTGAGAGCACTCCAGGAAAATACCCATTTACTGAAATACCTGAACATATTATTTACTCAGATTTCTTTGATACTGCACAGGATTAATCTGTTTGCTGGCCCCAGTATTTCCTACACTTTGAGACTCCTAGGATCAATGCTTCTGTAATCAGTTTAGGGATAGGGTTAGGGTTAGGGTTAGGGTTAGGGCTAGGTTTAGGGCTTGTGTTTGGGTTAGAGTTAGTTTTGGGCTAATTTCTTTGATACTGTGCAGAATTCATCTTTTACCTAGCCTAAGTATGTTTGACAAGTTTGGGCCTCCTAGGTGCAAAAGTTCGCTTCCAGGAACAGTTTGTATTTTCTGATTTCACTGCATTTGAACCTATAGGGGTGAATGGGAATCAAAACTGAAATCAAACAGGGTTTAGGCTAACTGCTTGAAACTTCACATGCACAATCATTTCTTTGTGAGAATTTTCTGGATAGTTTCTTGTAGAAGAGGCAGAAAGCTAAAGCACACAAAAACCAGTTTATCCAAAAGTACTGTATAAGAAAAAAGGGAAATACCCAGAATCTGAAATTCTTCCCCAAATTCTGTAGTCACATTTTCTTGATAATATGCAGGAATTTATCTGTTTGCTAGCCCATTAGGCTCCCCAAGTTTGGGACTACAAGTATCAATGGTACTCTAAACAGGTTAGGGTTAGTGTCAGGGTTTGTGTTAATTTTAGGGCTAGAGTGACAGCCTTGTTATGGTTAGAGTTTGTATTTGTCTAGTTTATTTGATACTAGGCAGGATTCATCTTTTACCTAGCCTAACTATGTTCAAAAAATTTGGGCCTTCTAGGTGCAAGTACTCACTGTCCTGAACAGTTTGTATTTTCAGATTTCACTGCATTTTGACCTATATGGGTGATCGGAAATCAAGCTGGAAATCAAACTGGGTTGGTACTTGCAACTTGAAACTTCACACACTCAATCAGGTCTCAGGATGATTTTTTTGTTTGTTTGTTTGTTTCTTTCTTCTTGAAGTTGCCCTAAGCTGAAGCATGCAAAAACAATGTTATCTGAGAGGAGTGTATAAAAAAAACACAAAAATACCCATTTTTCTGAAATACCTAACCAAATTATTTAGTGCAATGTCTTAGATATTCCAGAGGATTCATCTGTATGGTTGACCTACTATGCTCCACACTTTTGGGACCCCTAGGATCAATGGTTCTCTAAACAGTTTAGGGATAGTGTTAGGGTTAGGGTTAAGTTTATGGCTAGGGTTGGAGCTAGTGTTAGGGTTAGAGTTACTTTTGGCCTAATTTTTTTTCAGCCGTTCAGGATTCATCTTTTTCCTAGCCTAATTATGCTTGACAATTTAGACCTTCTAGGTGCAACTGTTTGCTGTCAGGAACAGTTCATATTTTCAGGTATCACTGCATTTTGCCCTATATGGGTGAATGGAAATCCATCTGGAAATCAAACAGGGTTTGTGATAGCTGCTTGAAACTTCACACACTCAAGGAGTTCTCATTGAGCATTGTCTGTTTGTTTTTTTGTTTTTTTTTTTTTTTAATCATAGGAGAAGCCAAAAGCTGAAGCACATAAAAACACATTTATCCAAGAGTACTCTATAAGAAAACAGGAAAATACCAAGTTAATTAAACTCCTCCCCCAATTCTTTGGTCAGATTGCTTTGATAAAGTGCAGGAAGTAATCTGTTTGCTAGTCTACTAGGCTCCCAAATTATGGGACTCCAAGGTTTAATGGTTCTCTAAACAGGTTAGGGTTAGTGTCAGGGTTTGTGTTAGTTTTAGGGATATGGTGAGAGCTTGTGTTATGGTTAGAGTTACTTTTTGTCTAGTTTCTTTGATACTGGGCACGATTTACCTTTTACCTAGCATAAATATGCTCGCCACATTTGGGCATTCTAGGTGCAAATGTTTGCTCTCAGGAACACTTTGTATTTTCAGGTTTCACTGCATTTTGACCCATATGGGTGAATGGAAATCTAGCTGGAAATAGAACAGTGTTTGTGCTTGCTGCTTGAAACTTCATGCACTCAATGAGGTCTCAGTATGCATTGTCTTGTTTCCTTCATGTTGAAGTAGCCCTAAGATGAAGCATACAAAAACAACTTTATCTGAGGGCACTCTAAGAAAAAAAAAATAAAACAGGAAAATACCCATTTACTGAAGTACCTAACCAAATTATTTGGTCAGATTTCTTTGGTACTGCACAGGATTCATCTGTTTGCTGGACCAACTATGCTCCACACTTTTGGTACACTGAGGATCAAGGGTTCTCTAAACAGTTTAGGGTTAGAGTTAGGGTTAGGTCTAGGATTAGAGCTAGTATTAGGGTTAGAGTTACTTTGGGACTAATTTCTTTGATACTGGGCAAAATTCATCTTTTTTCTAGCCTAAATATGCTCACCACGTTTGGGGCTTCTAGGTGCAACTGTTCACTCTCAAGAACAGTTTGTATTTTCAGTATCACTGTATTTTGACCTATATGGGTGAATGGAAATCCAGCTGGAAATCAAACAGGGTTTGTGCTAGCTGCTTAAACTTCACACACTCAATCAGTTCTCCATGAGCATTGTCTGTTTTTTTTTCTTGTAGAAGAAGCCAAAAGCTGAAACACAGAATAACACATTTATCCAAGAGTACTCTATAAGAAAACAGGGAAATACCCAGTTACTGAAATGCCTACACCTTTGGTCAGATTTATTTGATAATGTGCAAGAATTCATCTGTTTTCTGCTCACTAGGCTACCCAAGTTTGGGACTCCAAGGACCAATGGTTCTCTAAATAGGTTAGTGTTAGTGTGAGGGTTTGTGTTTTTAATTAGGGCTAGGGAGAGAGCTTATTTTATGGTTAGAGTTAGTTTTTGTCTAGTTTCTTTGATACTGGACAGGATTCATCTTTTACCTAGCCTCTCTATGCTTGACAAGTTTGGGCATTCTAGGTGCAACTGTGCACAGTCAGGAACAGTTTGTATTTTCAGGATTCACTGCATTTGGAACTATACAGGTGAATGGGAATCGAGCCTGAAATCAAACAGGGTTTGTGCTAGCTGCTTGAAACTTCACTAACTCAAATCAGTTCTCCAATAGCATTGTCTTTTTTTTTTTTTTGGTAGAAGACGCCCAAATCTTAAGCACACAAAAACAAGTTTATCTAAAATACTCTATTAAAAAACAGGGAAATACCCAGTTACTGAAATTTCTCCCCAAATTCATTGGTCAGATTTCTTTGATAATGCACAGGAATTTATCTGTTTGCTAGTCCACTAGGCTTCCCAATTTTGGGACTCCAAGTTTCAATGGTTCTCTAAACAGATTAGGATTAGTGTCAGGGTTTGTGTTAGTTTTAGGGCTAGAGTGACAGCTTGTGTTAAGGTTAGAGATAGTTTTGGTCTAGATTCTTTGATACTGAGCAGGATTCATCTTTTACCTAGCATAACTATGCTCGCCAAGTTTGGGACTTCTAAGTGTTGTGTTTACAGTCAGGAACAATTTGTATTTTCAGGTTTCACTGCATTTTGACCTATACAGGTGAATGGAAATTGAGCTGGAAATTGAACAGGGTTTATGCTTCCTGCTTGAAACTTCAAACAATCAGGTTTCAGTATGCATTGCTTTGTTTCTTTTTTGTTGAAGTAGCCCTAAGCTGAAGCATGCAAAATCAACTTAATCTGAAAGCACCCTATGAAAAAACAGGAAAACACCCATTTACTGAAATACCGAAACAAATTATTTACTCAGTTGTCTTTGATACTGCACAGGATTCATCTCTTTGCTGGCCAAATTATGCTACACCCATTTTGGACTCCTAGGATCAAAGTTTTGCTAAAGAATTTAGGGATAGGTTTAGAGTTAGTATTAGGGTTAGCACAAGGGTTATATCTAAAATTAGCTTTAGAGTTAGTTTTAGGCTAAATTCTTTGATACTGGGTTGAGTTCATCTTTCATGTAGCCTAAATATGCTTGCAAGTTTCAGCCTTCTAGGTGCAAATATTCGCTGTAAGGAACCGTTTGTATTTTCAGGTGTCACTGCTTTTGGATCTATATGGGTGAATGGTAATCGAGTCTGAAATCAAACCAGTTTTGTGCTAGCTGCTTGAAACTTCACACACTCAATTAGTTCTCTGTGTGCATGATCGGGTTTAATTCTTGTAGAAGAAACCCAAAGCTAAAGAACACAAAACAAGTTTATCCAAGAAAATTCTATAAGAAAACAGGGAAATACCAAGTTACTGAAATTCCTTCCCCAATGCTTTGGTCAGATTTCTTAGATAATGCACAGAAATTCATCTGTTTGCTGTCCCACAAGACTCCCCAATTTGGGACTCCAAGGATCAATGGTTTTATAAACAGGTTAGGGTTAGTGTCAGGGTTTGTGTTAGTTTTAGGGATAGGGTGACAGCTTGTGTTATGCTTAGAGTTACTTTTTGTCTAGTTTCTTGATACTGGGCAGGATTCACCTTTTACCAAGCCAAACTATGTTCACCACGTTTGAGCCTTCTAGGTGCAAGTGTTCGCTCTTAAGAACACTTTGTATTTTCAGGTTTCACTGCATTATGACCAATACCGGTGAATGAAAATTGAGCTGGAAATAGATTAGTGTTTGTGTTTGCTGCTTGAAACTTTATACACTCAAACAGGTCTCAGTATGCATTGCCTTGTTTCCTTCTTATTGAAGTAGCCCTAAGATGAAGCATACAAAAACAACTTTTTCCAAGAGCACTCTATGAAAAAACAGGAAAATGCCCATTTACTGAAATATCTAACCAAATTATTTAGTCAGATTTCTTTGATACTGCACAGGATTCATCTGTTTGCTGGACTCACTATGATCCACAATTTTGGTACACCAAGGATCAAGGGTTCTCTAAACAGTTTAGGGTTAGAGTTAGGGTTAGGTCTAGGATTAGAGCTAGTGTTAGGGTTAGAGTTTGTTTTGGGCTAATTTCTTTGATACTGGGCAAAATTAATATTTTTCCTAGCCTAATTATGCTCGCAAAGTTTGGGCCTTCTAGGTGCAATTATTTGCTGTCAGGAACAGTTTGTATTTTCAGATATCACTGCATTTGATCTATATATGTGAATGGAAATCCAGCATGAAATAAACAGGGTTTGTGCTAGCTGCTTGAAACTTTACAAACTCAACCAGTTCCCATTGAGCATTGTCTGTTTTTTTTTTTTTTTCTCATAGAAGAAGCCAAAAGCTAAGGTACACAAAAACACGTTTATCCAAGAGTACTCTATAAGAAAACAGGGAAATAACTAGTTATTAAATTACTCCCCCAATTCTTTGTTCAGATTTCTTTGATAATGTGCAGGAATTCATCTGTTTTCTATCCCACTAGGCTCCCCAAGGTTGGGACTCCAAGGATCAATAGTTCTCTAAACAGATTAGGGTTAGTGTGAGGGTTTGTGTTTTTAATTAGGGCTAGAGTGAGAGCTTGTTTTATGGTTAGAGTTAGTTTTGGTCTAATTGCTTTGATAGTGGGCAGAATTAATCTTTTACCTACCCTAACTCTGCTCACCAGCTGGGACCTTCTAGGTGCAAGTGTTCACTGTCAGGAACAGTTTGTATTTTAATATTTCACTGCATTTTGACCTATATGGGTGAATCGAAATCGAACAGGATGTTGAACAGTGTTTGTGATTGCTGCTTGAAACTTCACACACTCAATTAGGACTCAGAATTCATTGTCTTCTTTCCTTCTTGTTGATGTACCCCAAACCTGAAGCATGCAAAAACAACTTAATACAAGAGAACTCTATGAAAAGAAAAACAGAAAAATACCCATCTACTGAAATACCTAATAAAATTATATAGTCAGATGTCTTTTATTCTGCAAGGATTCATCACTTTGCTGACCCCACAATGCTCCAAACTTTGGGACTCCTAGGATCAACGGTTCTATAAACAGTTTTGGGATATAGTTAGAGATAGGGTTTGGGTTAGTGCTAGAGTTAGAGCTAGTGTTAAGGTTAGAGTTAGTTTGGGGCTAATTTCTTTGATACTGGGCAGGATTCATTTCTTATCTAGTCTAACTATGCTCACCATGTTTGTGCCATCTAGGTGCAACTGTTCGCTGTTAGGAACAGTTTGTATTTTCAGGTATCACTGCATTTTGACCTCTATTGGTGAATAGAAATCCAGCTGGAAATCAAACAGGGTTTGTGCTAGCTGCTTGAAACTTCACACACTAAATCAGTTCTCTGTGAACATTGTCTGTTTTTTTCTTGTAGAAGAAAACAAAAGCTGAAGCACACAAACACAAGTTTATTCAAGAGCACTCTGTAATGAAACAGGGAAATACTAAGTTACTGAAATACCTCCACCAATTTTTTGGTCAGATTTCTTTGATAATGCAGAGGAATTCATCTTTTTGCTACTGCCCTAGGCTCACAAGTTTGGGATTCCAATGATCAGTGGTTCTCCAAACAGGTTAGGTTTAGTGTCAGTGGTTGTTTAGTTTTAGGGCTAGGGTGAGAGCTTGTGTTATGGTTAGAGTTAGTTTTTGTCTAGTTTCTTTGATACTGACCAGGATTCATCTTTTACATACCCTAACTATGCTCGCCAAGTTTGGGCCTCCTAGGTGCAAGTGTTCGCTCTCAGGAACACTTTATATTTTCAGGTTGCACTTCATTTTGACCTATAGAGGTGAATGGAATTTGAGCTGGAAATCAAACAAGGTTTGTGCTCCTTGGTTGAAACTTCACACACTCAGTAAGGTCTCAGCATGCATTGTCTTGTTTCTTTCTTGTTGAAGTAGCCCTAAGATGAAGCATCCAAAAACAACTTTCTCCCAGAGCATTCTATGAAAAGACAGGAAAATACCCATTTAGTGAAATACCTAATCAAATTATTTAGTCAGATTTCTTTGATACTGCACAGGATTCATCTGTTTGCTTTCCCCAATATGCTCCACACTTTTGGGACTCCTAGAATAAACGGTTCTCTAAAAAGTTGAGGGATAGTGTTAGGATTAATGTTAGGGTTAGGGCTAGGGTTAGAGCTAGTGTTACAATTAGAGTAAGTTTTGTGCTAAATTTTTTGATACTGGGCAGGATTTATCTTTTACCTAGCCTAACTGGCTTGCAAAGTTTGGGGCTTCTAGGTGTAACTGTTCGCTGTCAGGAACAGTTTGTATTCTCACATGTCACTGCATTTTGACTTATATGGGTGAATGCAAATCCAGCCTGAAATCAAACAGAGTTTGTGCTCTCTGCATGAAACTTCACACACTCAATCAGTTCTCCAGGAGCATTGTCTGATTTTTTCTTGTGGAAGAATTACAAAGCTGATGAACACAAAAACAGGTTTATCCAAGAGCACTCTATAAGAAAACAGGGATATACCCAGTTACTGAAATACCTCCCCCAATTCTTTGGTCAGATTTCTTTGATAATGCACAGAAATTCATCTGTTTGCTAGCCCACTAGGCTCCCCAAGTTTGGAACTCTGAGGATCAATGGTTCTCTAAACAGGTTAGGTTACTGTCAGGATTTGTGTTAGATTAACGGCTAGGGTGAAAACTTGTGTTATGGGTAGAGTTAGTTTTTTTCCAGTTTCTTTGTTACTGGACAGGAATCATCTTTTACCTGGCCAAACTATGCTTGCCAAGTTTGGGGCTTCTAGTTCACTGTCAGGGACAGTTTGTGTTTTCAGGTTTCACTGCATTTGGCATATGGGTGAATGGGAATCCAGCCTGAAATCAAACAGGGTTTGTGCTAGCTGCTTGAAACTTCACACAATCAATCAGTTCTCCATGAGAATTTTCTGGTTTGTTTCTTGTAGAACAAGCCCAAAGATGAACAACAAAAAAACAGGTTTATCCAAGAGCACTCTATAAGAAAATGAAAAAACACAGTTACTGAAATAATTCCCCCTATTCTTTGTCAGATTTATTTGATAATGCATAGGAATTCATCTCTTTGCTACCCCATTAGGCTCCCCACGTTTTGAACTTCTACATTCAATAGTTCTCTATAGAGGTTAGTGTTAGTGTCAGGGTTTGTGTTAGTTTTAGAGATATGGTGATATCTTGTATTATGGTTAGAGTTAGTTTTTGTCTAGTTTCCTTGATACTGGGAAGCATTCATCTTTTACCCAGCTTTCCTATGCTCCCTAATTTTGGGCCTTCTAGGTATAAGTGTTCACTTTCAAGAACAGTTTATATTTCCAAGTGTCAGTGATTTTGACCTATACGGGTGATTGACAGTTGAGCTGGAAATAGAACAGTGTGTGTGCTTGCTGCTTGAAACTTCACAAACTCAATCAGGTCTCAGTATGTATTGTCTTCTTTCTTGTTGAAGTAGCTGTAAGCTACTGATTTTTTCTTGTGGAAGATTTCTTTGATAATGCATGGAAATTCTTGTAAGCAGAAGCATGCAAAAATAACTTTGTCTGAAAGCACTCTATGAAAAAACAGAAAAATACCCATTTACTGAAATACCTAACCAAATTATTTAGTCCAATTTCTTTGATACTTCCCAGGATTCATCACTTTGCTTGCCTCACTATACTCCATAATTTTGGGACTCCTAGGATCACTGGTTCTCTAAACAGTTTAGGGAGAGTGTTAGGGTTAAGATTATGGTTACAGCTAGGGTTGGATCTAGAGTTAGGATTAGAGTTACTTTTGCCCTATTTTTTTTTTTTTTTTTTTTTTTTTTTTGCGGCTGTGCAGGATTCATCTTTTTCCTAGCCTAACTATAGTTGCCAAGTCTGGGCCTTCCAGTTGCAACTGTTTGCTGTCAGGAAAAATTTGTATTTTCAGGCATCACTGCATTTTGACCTGTATGGGTGAATGGAAATCAAACAGAGTTTGTGCTACCTGCTTGAAACTTCACACACTCAATCAGTTCTCATTGAGCATTATCTGTTTTTTTTTTTTTTCCCTCGTAGAAGAAGCCAAAGATGAAGCACACAAAAACACGTTTATCTAAGAGTACTCTATAAGAAAACACGGAAATATCAAGTTACTTAAATTACTCCACCAGTTATTTGGTCAGATTTCTTTGATAATGCATGGAAATTCATTTTTTTTTTTTGCTAGAACACTAGGCTCCCCAATTATGGGCCTCCAAGGTTTAATGGTTCTCTAAACAGGTTAGGGTTAGCGTCAGGGTTTCTGTTAGTTTTAGGGCTTGTGAGATATCTTGTGTTATGGTTAGAGTTAGTTTTTGTCCAGTTTCTTTAATACTGGGCAGGAATCACCTTATTCCTAGCCAATGATGCTCTTCAAGTTTGGTCCTTCTAGGGGCAAGTGTTCACTCTCAGGAACAGTTTGTATTTTCAGGTTTCATTGATTTTGATCTACATGGGTGAATGAAAATTGAGCTGAAAATCTAACAGTGTTTGTGTTTGCTGCTTGAAACTTCACACACTGAATCAGGTCTCAGTATGCATTGACTTGTTTGTTTTTTGTTGAACTAGCCCTAAGCTGAAGCATGCAAATACAACTTTATCCAAGAGTACTCTGAAAAAACAGAAAAATATCCATTTACTGAAATACCTAACCAAATTATTTAGTCAGATTTCTTTGATACTGCACAGGATTCATCTGTTTGCTTGCCCCAAAATGTTCCAAAATTTTGGGACTCCTAGGATCAACAATTCCCTAAACAGTTTTGGGATACTGGTAGACTTATGGTTAGGGTTAATGCTAGGGTTAAAGCTAGTGTTACGGTTTAAATTAGTTTTGAGCTAATTTCTTTGATACTGGGCAGATTCATCTTTTTCCTAGCCTAACTATGCTTGCCAAGTTTGGGCCTTCTAGGTGCAATTGTTTGCTGTCAGTTTGTATTTCCAAGGATCACTATATTTTGACCTAAATGGGTGAATGGAAATCCAGTTGGAAAACAAACAGGGTTTGTGCTGGCTGCTTTTAACTATCAACATACTCAATTAGTTCTCTGTGAGCATCATCTGGTTTGTTTCTTGTAGAAGAAGCAAAAAGCTGAAGCACACAAAAACAATTTTATCAAAGAGCACACTAGAAGAAAACAGGGAAATACCAAGTAACTAAATACCTCCCCCATTTCTTTGGTCAGATTTCTTTGTTAATGCACAGAAATTTATCTGTTAGCTACCCAACTAAGCTCTCCAAGTTTGAGACTTCAAGAATTAATGGTTCTATAAACAGGTTAGGGTTACTGTCAGGGTTTGTGTTAGTTTTAGGGCTAGGGGACAGCTTGTGTTATGTTTAGAGTTAGTTTTTTTTTTCTAGTTTCTTTAAAACTAGGAAGGATTCATCATTTACCTAGCCCAATTATGCTCACCAAGTGTGGGCCTTCTAGGTGCAAGTGTTCAGTCTCAAGAAGAGTTTGTATTTCCATGTTTCAGTTATTTTGAGCAATAAAGGTGAATGCAAATCAAGATGTAAATTGAACACAGTTTGTGCTTGCTTCTTGAAACTTCACACACTCTATCAGGTCTCAGTATGCATTGTCTTCTTTCTTGTTGAAGTGTCCCTAAGCTGAAGCATGCCAAAAAAAAAAAAAAACTTTCTCCGAAACCACTCTGTGAAAAAACAAGAAAATATCCATTTACTGAAATACTTAACCAAATTATTTAGTCAGATTTCTTTGATAATGCACAGGATTCACCTGTTCGCTTGCCCCACTATGCTCCACACTTTTGGGACTCCTAGGATCAATGGTTCTCTAAAGAGTTTAGAGATAGTGTTAGCATTAAGGTAAGGTTTTGTGATAGGGTTGGAGCTACTGATAGAATTAGAGTTAGTTTTGGGCTAATTTCTTTGATTCTGGGCAGGATTCATCTTTTTCCTAGCCTAACTATGCTTCCTGAGTTTGGGTCTTCTAGGTGTATCTATTAGCTGCCAGGAATAGTGTGTATTTTCAGGTATCACTGCATTTTGACCTATATGGGTGAATGGAAATCCATCTGGAAATCAAACAGTGTTTGTGCTTGCTGCTTGGAACTACACACACTCAATCAGTTCTCCATGAGCATCATCTGGTTTGTTTCTTTTAGGAGAAGCCCAATGCTGAAGCACACAAAAACAACTTTATCCAAGAGCACACTATAAGAAAACAGGGAAAATACTCACTTTCTGAAATACCTCCCCTAATTATTTGGTCAGATTTTTTTGATAATGTGCAGTAATTCATCTGTTTACTAGCCCACTAGGCTCCCCAAGTTTCAGACTTCAAGGATGAATTGTTCTCTAAAAAGGTTAGGGTTAGTGTCAGGGTTTGTGTTAGTTTTAGGGCTAGTTTGACAGGTTGTGTTATGTTTAGAGTTAGTTTTTTCTAGTTTCTTTAAAATTTGGCAGATTCATCTTTTAACTAGCCTAACTATGCTCACCAAGTTTGGGCCTTCTGGTGCAAGTGTTCAATCTCAAGAACAATGAGTATTTAAAGGTTTCAGTGATTTTGACCTATAATGGTGAATGGAAATTGAGCTGTAAATCGAACACAGTTTGTGCTTGCTGCTTGAACTTTCACACACTAAATCAGATGTCAGTATGCATCATCTTATTTCTTGCTTGTTGAAGTTGCCCTAAGCTGAAGCATGCAAAAACAAATTTAGTTGAGATCACTCTATGAAAAACCAGGAAAATACCTATTTCCAGAAATACTTAACCAAATTATTTAGTCAGATGTCTTAGATACTTCACAGGACTCATCTGTTTTATTCCCCTCTATGCTCCACACTTTTGGGACTCCTAGGATCATCCATTCTCTAAACACTTTAGGGATAGTTGTAGGGTTAGTCTTAGGGTTAGGGCTAGGGTAATAGCTAGTGTTAGGGTTAGAGTTAGTTTTGGGCTAATTTCTTTGATACAGGGCAGGATTCATCTTGTACCTAGCTTAACTATTCTCACCATGTTTGGGCCTTCAAGGTGCAACTGTTCGCTTTCAGGAACAGTTTGTATTTTCAGGTATCACTACATTTTGACCTATATGGGTGAATAGAAATCCAGCTGGAAATCAAACAGGATTTGTGCTAGCTGCTTGTAACTTCACACACTCAATCAGTTTTTCGTGAGCATTTTCTGATTTATTTCTTCTTGAAGAAGCCAAAAGCTGAAGCACACAAAAACAAGTTTTTTTCAAGATCACTCCATTAGAAAATAGGGAAATACACAGTTATTGAAGTTCCTCCCCCAATTCTTTGATGATATTTCTTTGATAATGCCCAGGAATTCATCTGTTGCTAGCCCACTAGGCTCCCCACCTTTGGGACTCCAAGGATCAATGGTTCGCTAAACAGGTTAGGTTTAGTGTCATGTTTTGTGTTAGTTTTATGGGTAGGGTGACAGCTTGTGTTATGGTTAGTTAGGTTTTGCTTAGTTTCTTGATACTGGGCAGGATTCATCTTTTATGTAGCCTAATTATGCTCACCAAGCTTGGTCCTTCTAGGTACAAGTTTTCGCTGTGAGGAACAGTTTGTTTTTCTTCAGGTTTCACTGCATTTTTACTTATACGGGTTTATGGAAATCGAGCTGGAAATCGAACAGGGTTTTTTCTTGTTGCTTGAAACGTTACACACTCGATCTGGTCTCAGTATTCATTGTCTTGTTTCTTTCTTATTGAAATAGCCCCAAGCTGAAGCATGCAAAATCAACTTTATCCGGGAGTATTCTTTAAAGAAACAGGAAAATACCCATTTAGTGAAATACCTAACCAAATTATTTGCTCAGATTTCTTTGATACTGCATAGGATTCATCCGTTTGCTAGTCCCACGATGCTCCACACTTTTGGGATTCCTAGGGTCAATGGTTCTCTAAACAGTTTAGGGATAGGGTTAAAGTTAGTCTTAGGGTTAGGTCTAGGGTAAGAGCTGTTCATCCTTTGAACTTTACCAGAACTTCCCTGCCGCAGTCTGGCTGCAGCAAACTAACCTGGGGGGGGGGGGGTTGACGAGGAACTCGTGAAGGTTGATACAGCAGGAGTGGGAGCAGTTTATTGTAGGACAGGAAGGGTATATATACATAACTCAATACACAGCTTAACTTAATTAACATAAACTAGATACAGCAGTCAACCAATAAGGAATACTCATCATAATGATTACACACAGCTTAAATTAATTAACATAATCTAGACACAGCAGTCAGTCATTAAGGAATCTCTATCATCTTAATGGCTCGCTGGCGTTACTTCTCAAACCACTCCCTCTGGCAAAGTGCCAGGTGCCATCTTGACTTGTTTATGGACCCTAACATTTCCCAGTCTATAGGCAGTATGTATCTTCCATCTGATGTTTAAACTGTTGGTCAGTAATCAAATCACCTCTGCCCAAATGGTGGACCATTTTCTCAGGCAATAGTTATTGGGATAAAAATCTGGAATCATTTCCCAGAGAAGTATCCTGATTATCTCTCTAGCCTTTTCTGGATTGTGGGAAAGGCTTCCACCTAGTCAGAGTAGGAACGCACAATAACCATAAGTTACTTATAGCCCTGTGAGCATGGTTCTTCAGTGAAATCTACTTCCAAGTCTTCAAAAGTTGCTCCTCCTATAGGTTGGATTCCTGGTAGAGCTCTGGCCCCTGACAAGGATTGTTGTGAACACAAACTTCACATTGTTTTCAGAATATCCAGGTGATTTTTGTGAGCCAAGGGACATAGAAAGGTTGAATCAGAACTGTCTCAAGTGTTCTATGTCCAATGTGTTCTCCTGTGGAACTGTTTGATAAAGGCTGGGTCTAGAATCTCTGGGATGGCTATTCCGGCCATCAGAATATCTCCATCATCCTTCTGGGAGAAGATTTTCTTTTTCAGTCTTAAACCATTTACTTTCATGTTGGGAGTATGTTGGCTCCCCTCTGTTAAATATTCAGCCAGGCAGAAGGGCAGCCTTTAAACCTGGGACTGGATTTTCTTCTCATTTCTTGAAAACAGTTAACCCGGCCTATCTGTCAGCTCTCTGGTTGGCCTGACAAACCACAGTGTTTCCCTTTCAATGACCTTGGCAATATATAATCACAACTTTCCTGGGAGTCCATGGTGCATCCAAAAGTTTAAGAATTTCTTGCCCATACATCATGCCTTTTTCTTTCTCCTGAGTTAATGAGCCCTTTTTCCTTACATGAGACTCTATGAACATTAAGGGTAGTGAACACATGTTTTGAGTCTATGTAAATATCCACACAGACTCCTGCTGTCAACTGAGGTTCTTGAGTCAAAGCAATAAGTTTTGCTTTTTGTGCTGAGGTTCTGCCTCGACAGTGGAGTCCAGAGTAACCACTGCATATCCAGCATAACATACCCCATCTTTTATAAATCTGCTTCCATCTGTGAAGTATTCCACATCAGGGTCCCTGAGGGCTGGTATGCCAGGTGTGGTCTGCTGGAGAACATTTCATCCATGAAGCTCCTATACAGCGCAGCCAGGGTAGAGGGGATTCACCCATGCAGGCAAAAGACCCCTTCTACCTGTTCTTTGGGGCGGGATGAGTTTGTATACAGACTTAGCCAGGGTAGAGGAGCCTTGCCCCTCCATGTGGGAGACCCCTCCCACCTGGGTGTCTGTGGGAGCTCATGCACAGCTACAGCCATGGTAGAGGGGACTTACCATTGAAAGCGGGAGACCCCTCGCACCTGGGTGTCAGGGAAAGCTTTTATACTGCTGCAGCCAGGATAAAGCATACTTGCCCCTCCAGGCGGAAGACCCCTTTCATTTGGATGTCAGGTGGAGCTCCAGCAGCCATGCTAGAGGTGACTCGCCCCTCCTGGAGGAAGTCCCATCCCACCTTGGAATCTGTGGGAACTTGTATATCACCGAAGCCAGGGTAGAGGGGACTAGTCCCTCCATGTGGGAGAACCCTCCCACCTGGGTGTTGGAGGTGGGACTCATATACCGCCACAGCTTGGGTAGCAGGGACTCGCCACTCCAGGAGAGACACCCCTCTTACCTGGGAGTTGGGGGAGCTTGTATACTGTCAGAAACCCTTCCCACCTGTGTGTCAGGAGGAAGTTGTATATCACCTTAGCCAGGGTAGAGGGGAATTGCCCCTCCATGCAGTAGACACTTCCCACCTAGGTGTTTGGGGGAGCTTGTATACCACAGAAACTAGGCTACAGGGGACCTGTTGTCCAGGGGAGTTTGAGTGATAGAGTGGTTTGCCCCTGCAGGTGGGGAGACCCCTCCCACCAGGGTGTCCAGAGAGCTCTTATATGCCACCACCCAAAGTATAGGAGACTCGCCCCTCAAGGCAGGAGGCCCCTCCCACCTGGGTGTCCTCGGAGCTCTTATATGGCACCAGCCAAAGTAGAGGAGAATCACCCCACCAGGAAGGAGATGCCTCTCACCTGGCTGTTGCAGGGTGGGGGAGCTCCTATACCACTGCAGCTAGGGTTGAGAGGAATCCCCTTCCAGACTGGAAACCGCTCCTGCCTGTGTGTTCAGGGCGAGCTCCTTTACCGCTGCAGCCAGTGTGGAGGGAACTCGCCCCTCCAGTCAAGAGACCACTCTAGCCTAGTGTGTTGCTCTTATTCTGCAACATCCAGTGTAGAAAGGACTCACCACTCTAGGCGGGAGACCCCTCTCACCTGGGTGTCTGCAGGGGGAGTCTCATATACCTCAGCTGCCAAGGTAGCAGGGACTTTCCCCTCCAGGGGAGATAACCCTCCCACCTGGGTGTTGAGGGAGCTCCTATACCTCCACACCAGGGTAAAGGGGACTCACCCCTCCAGTTGGGAGACCCCTCCACAAGGGTGATGTTGGTAGTTCATATACCACCACAGTCAGGGTAGAGGGTTTCACCCCTGCAGGTGGGAAACCCCTTCCACCTAGGTGTCCAGGGAGCTTTGATAGGGCACCAGCCAAAGTAGAGGGGCTCGCCCTTCCAGGCGGGAGACCCCTCCAACCTGGTTTTCCAGGGGAGATTGTATACTGCCTTAGCCATGGTAGAAGGGACTTGCCCCTCCATGCGAGAGATCTCTCTTATTTGGCTGTCTGTGGGAGCTTGTATACCACTGCAGCCAGTATAGGGGGGACTCTGAACACCAGGCGGGATGCCCTCTACTTGATTGTTGGTAGAGCTCATATACTGTTGCATCCAGGGTAGGGGGGGATTCGCCCCTCCATTCAAGAGACCCTCTAATGTGAGTGCTGGGGGTGCTCCTATACCGCCTCAGCCAGAATAGAGGGGACTTGCCCCTCCAAGCGGGAGACCTTCCCACCTGGGTGTCTGGGGGAGCTCATACACTGCTGCAGCCAGGGTAGAGGGGACTCGCCACTCTAGGCGGGAGACCCTTCCCACATGTATGTTTGGCGGAGCTTGTATAATGCTGCAGCTAGGGTAGAGTGTACTTAACCTTCCAAGTGGAAGGCCCTTCCCATGTGGATGTCCGGTGGAGCTCGTATACCACTACAGCCAAGGTAGAGTGGACTCAACCATACAGGAGGGGTACACCTCCCACTTGGGTGTCATGGGAGCTGGTATACCCCAGCAGCCATGGTAGAGGCAACTCATTCCTCCAAGCAGGAGACCCTTCTATTATGGGTGTATGTGCGGGGGGGGCGGGGCTCATGTACTGCTACAGCTGTGGTAGCAGAAACTCACCCCTCCAGTCGGGAGACCCCTCCCACCTGGCTGTCAGGGGGAGCTTGAATACCACTGCAGCCAGAGTAGAGGAAACTCGCCCCTATAGGCGGGAGAGCCCCCCTACCAGGGTGTCTGGGGGAACTCGTATACTGCCACAATCAGGGTAAAGGGGTTCGCCCCTGCAGGCAGAAGACTCCTCCCACCTGGGTGTCCAGGGAGCCCTTATAGGGCACCAGCCAAAATAGAGGGGACTCGTCCTTCCAGGCGGGAGACCCCTCCCACCTGGGTGTGAGGGGAAGATCCAATACTGCTGCAGCCAGGTTAGATGGGACTCCTCCCTCCAGTCAAGAGACTCCACTAACCTGGGTGTGGGGGGAGCACCTATTAACCTCTGCAGCCAGGGTAGTGGAGACACCCATCCAGGCAGGACACCTTCCCACCTGGGTGTCTGTCATGGGGAGCTTATATACAACCTTATCCAGGGTAAAGGGGAATCGCCCCTCCAGATGGCAGACACCTCCCACCTGGTTGTCTGGGGGAGCTCTAATACCACCAAAACTAGGGTAGAGGGTACTTGCCCCATCAGGTGGGAGACCCCTCCCACCAGGTATCAGGGGGAGCTCATATAGCACAGCAGGCAGGGTAGAGGAGACTCGCCAATCTGGGCGGGAGACCCCTCCCACTGGATGTCCGAGGAGGCTCCTACACCCCCATAGCTAGGGTAGAGGGGACCCTCCCTTCCAGGCGGGAGACCACTTGCACCTGTGTGATGGGAGGGGGGGCTCATATACTGCTGCAGCCAAAGTAGTGGGGACTCGCCCCTCCATCAGGAGACCCCTCCCACCTAGGTGTCGCAGGGAGCATGTATACCCCCTTAGTCAGGTTAGAAGGCACTCACCCCTCTAGGCTGGGGACCCATCCCATATTGGTGTCGGGGGAGTATGTATTCCATTGCAGCAAGGGTAGAGGGGATTCGCCCCTCCAAAGAGAGACCTCTCTCACTGGGTATTCGGGGAGCTCAAATACCACTGCAGCCAGGGTAGAAGAGACTCGCCCTTCCAGGAGGGAGACCCCTTCCACCTGGGTGTCAGGGGGAGCTCTTATAACTCTGCAGCCAGGGTAGAGTGGACTTGCTCCTCCAGGCGAGAGACCCCTCCCACATTGGTGTCAGGGCGAGCTTGTATTCCGCCTTAGCCAGAGTATAGTGGACTCACCCCTCCAGGCGGGAGACCCCTCCCACCTGGGTGTGTGTGTATGTGGGGGGATCCTGTACAACTGCAGCCAGGTAGTAGGGACTGGCCCCTTCAGGCAGGAGAACATTTTTACCTAGGTGTTGTGGGGAGTTATTATCCAGGGCGCAGCCAGGGTAGAGGGGACTCGTCCCTTCAGGGGGAGACCCCTCTCATCTGGGAATTGGGGGGACGTCATATACCACCACATCCAGGGTAGAGGGGACTCACCCCTGCACGTGGGAGACCCCTCCTACCTGTGTTTTGGAGGAGCTTGTATACCGCCAGGAGGAGAGGACTGGCCATTCCAGGCATGAGACCCCTCCCATCTGGGTATTGAAGGGGGAGCTCCTGTACCACCCAAGCAAGAATAGTGGGGACTTGCCCCACTAGGCGGGAGACCCCTCACACCTGGTTTCAGGGGAGCTCATATGCCACCTCAGGCAGGATAGAGGGAACTCACCACTCCAGAAGGGAGACACCACCCACCTGGGTATACAGGGGAGCTTGTTATACTGTTGCAACCAGGAGAGTGGGGAATCGCCCCTACAAGTGGGAGATGCCTCCCACCTGGGTGTCCGGCAGAGCTCCTATATCTCGGCAGCCAGGGTAGAGGGGACTCGCCCCTCCACTCCGGTGACCCATCCCACCTGAGTGTTGTGGGGAGCTCAAATAACTCCGCAGTCAGGATACAGGGGACTCACCCCTACAGGAAGGAGACTCCTCCAACCTAAGTGTTGGGGGGAGCTCATATACTGCCACAGCCAGGGTAGAGAGGTTCACCTCTTTAGGCAGGAGACTCCTCAAACCTGGGTATTCCTGAAGCTCTTATAGAACACCATCCAGGGTACAGGGGACTAGGTATCCAGCAGGAGAACCCGCTCCCTGAGTGTAGCGGGGGGGGCTTGCTTAGCCTTAGCCAGGGTAGAGGTGACTTGCCCCTCCAGGAGAAAATCCCCTTCCACCTGGGTGTCTGGGAGAGCATGTACACAGCAGCAACCAGGGTAGAGGAGACACCCCTCCCACTGGAGTGTCAGGGGAGTTCCTTTACCAGCACAGCCAGGGTAGAGTGGATTCACCCCTCCAAGTGGGAGACCTTTTCCACCTAGGTGTAGGGTGGGAGGGCTCATATCCTGCCCAAGCCAGAGTAGAAGGGACTCTCCCATCCATGAGAGAGACCCTTCCAACTTGGGTGTCTGGGGGTAGCTCATACACCCCAGAATATAGGGTAGAGGGGACTCGCCCCTCTAGGCGGGACACCCCTCCCAACTGGGTGTCTGGGGAAGCTCATGTACCACTACAGGCAGGTTGGAGTGGATGCAATCTTCCAGCAGTAGACCCTTCCCACCTGAGTGTCAGAGGGAGCTCCTATACCTTGGCAACCATGGTAAAGGTACACGCCCCTCCAGGGAAGAGACCCCTCCCACCTGGGTATGGGGGGGTTGTATACCACAGCAGCCAGGATAGAGTGGACTCGCCCCTCCAGGCAGGAGATCCCTTCCACCTCGGTGTCTGGGGGGAGCTCTTACACTGCTGAAGCCAAGATAGAGTGGACTCGCCCCTCCAGGCAGGAGACCCCTTCCACCTGGGTGTCAAAGGGAACTTGTATACCCCCTTAGCCAGGGTAGAGCCGAATTGCCCCTCCAGACGAGAGATCTCTACCACCTGGATGCCAGGGAAACACTCCTATACCGCAGCAGCCAGGGTACCAGGGACTCACAACTCCAGGTGGAGGCCCCTCCCACCTGGGTGTGTGAGGGAGCTCATATACTGCCCCAGCCAGGGGAGAGGAGACTCGCCCCTCAAGACAGGAGACCCCTCCCACCTAGGTGTCCTGGGGAGCTCCAATACTGCTGCAGCAGAGTAGAGCGGATTCTAGCCTCCTGGCTGGATACTTCTCTCAATTGGGTGTCAGGGGAGCTCCTATACCACAGCAGCCAGGGTATAGGGGACTCTCCCCTCCAGGTGGGAGATACATCTCACCAGTTTTTCAGGGGGAGCTCTTATACCGCTGCAGCCAGGGTAGAAGGGACTTGCCCCTCCAGAGTGGAGACCCCTCCCATCTAGGTGCTGGTTGGGGGTTCTCCTATACATCCGCAGCCAGGGTAGAGGGGACTCACCCCTCCAGGCCAGAGACCCTCCCAACTGGGTGTTGGAGGGATCTCCTTTACTGCCACAGCCAATGTAGAGGAAACTCATGCCTCCAGGCAGGAGACCCCTCCCACCTGGCTGTGAGGGAAATCTAGTATACCACTTCAGGGAAGGAAAAGGGGAGTCACCCGTTGAGTCGGGAGACCCCTCCCACCTGCATGACACAGGGAGCTTGTAGACCACCTTAGCCAGGGTAGAGGTGATTCTCACCTCCAGGCGGGAGATCCCTCCCTCCTGGGTGTCCAGGAGCTTGTATACTGCATTAGTCAGGGTGGAGGGTACTAGCTCCTCCAGTCAGGGGACCCCTCCTATCTTGCTATGGGGGGGGAATCATATACCACTGCAGCCAGGAGAGAGGGGACTCGCCCCACTAGGCGGGAGACCCCTAAACACTGGTTGTTAGGGGAGCTCATATACCACAGGGGCAGGGAAAAGGGGACTTGTCACTCCAAGGGGGACACCCCACCCAAGTGGGTGTCAGAGGAAATCTTATACCACTACAGCTCAGGTAGTGGGGTCTTGCCTCTCCAGAAAGGAAACCCTTCCAACCTGAGTTTCATGGGGAGCTTGTATACCACCTTAGCCAGGGTAGAGTGGACTCCCCACTACAGGCTCCCACCAGGGTGTCAGGAGGGAGCTCCTATACTGTCGAAGCCAGGGTATAGGGTGTATGCCACTCCAAGTGGGAGATCCATCCCACCTGGGTGATAAAGGATACTCTTAACAGCTGCAGCCAGGGTACAGGGACTCACCCTTCCAAGCTGCAGATGCCTCCCAAATGGGTGTTGGAGGGGGCTAGTATACCCCTGCAGCCAGGGTAGAGGGAACTCGCTCCTCCAGGCTGGAGACCCCTCCCACCAGGGTGTCAGGGTGGGGAAGCTCTTATATCAATGCAGCCAGGGTAGTGGGGACTGACCCCACCAGACAGTAAACACCACCCACCTGGGTGTCATGGGGAGCTTGTATACCACATTAGCCAGGGTAGAGAAGACGCACCCCTCCAGGCAGGAGACCTCTCCTTCTAAAGTGTCAGGGAGAGCTCTTATACCCCAGCAGCCAGGGTAGAGGGGAATCGCCCCTGGACAGGTGGAAGATCCATCCCACCTAAGTGTCTGGTGGGGGGGCTCCTATACAGCCCTAGCCAGTGTAGAGGGGACTAGCCCCTCCAGGAAGGAGACCGTTCCCACTTGGGTGTTGTAGGGAGCTTGTATACCACATTAGCCAGGGTAGAGGGGACTGGAGGTGTGAATCCCCTCTACACCTGGCTGTGGTGGTATATGAGTTTTCCAAGAAACCCAGGTGGGTGGGGTCTCCCGCCTGGAAGGGGGCAAGTCACCTCTACCCTGGCTGTGGCTGTTTTGAGTTCCCCCAACACCCAGGTGTGAGGGGTCTCCCTCCTATAGGAGAGAGTTCCCTCTACCCTGGCTTCAGCAGTATAGGAGCTCCCCCCAAAACCCAGGAAGGGGTCTCCCGCGTAGAGGAGGGAGTTCCTCTACACTGGGTGCTGGGATATAGGAGCTCCCCGGAAACCCAGGTGGGAGTGGTCATAAGCCCTGGAAGGGCGAGTCCCCTCTCTCCTGGCTCAAGCACTAAATGGGGAGAAAGGGGAATAAGTGGAATGGGTGATGCAGGCAGAGGAGGGCTCATGGCCCAGATTCACTGCAGGGTGTCAGGATTGAGGAGCAGGGCCCAGGCTGAAGGAGGCCAAAGCCCCTAGGCAAGAGGCACTGCTACCTTTTCCCAAAGGAAGACCACAGGGCCAAACATTCCAGTTCCATCCCCTGGCTCTGGTGAGCATCCTGGGAAAGGGATCTGGAAAAGGAGCCCAGCAAGGACAAAGACAACAGGAGGGCCAAAGGAGGGCACAATGTGAAGTGCTGGAAGAAGGGGGTTTGTGGGGTGTGGGTCAGGACTGCAGAAAGGATCCCAGGCTAGGGACCTAGAGGAGGCCCCAAGCTAGGGGAGAGCAGGGAAGGACTGGGCCGGGCAGATGGGGGATGAGCAAAGGTTCTGAGATGCAGGGAAGACAAGGGGAGTGGGAAAATGACCCCAGCGAGGCCCATAGTTCAAGCCCAGGGAAGAAAGGATCAAGAAGGACCCACTGAGGCTCCAGAGAGGAGCCAGTCCAGGGAATGGAGAGTCAAGGGTGAGTGCTGGGGCAGAGGCCTCAAACAGTGGACAGAGCTGGGGAGGGAAGGCAGGGGATCCAGCAGGGGGCAGGCAGGATTGAGGCAAAGCACCACTTTCAGGTGTCAGGCTTCCTGATGCTGACCCAAGGGTCTAGGGAGAGCAAGTAGCCGAGTTGAGAGTCAGGGTTCTGTTTCCCAAAGGCACGCTGGCCCAGATGAGGATCAAGGGCCAGGGACCAGGCTAAAGGGCCTGGCAACAAACAGGGGCCAGGAGGAGTTTGATGTGAAGGCACAGTGGGGGGTTGTGGTGGGTACAGAGAGGGGCAAGAGCCAGGACCAAAACAAGGAGCTCAGGTAAAGGACTGACCCCACCAAAAGGTATTAGGGATCCAGTGAGCAATAGGCCCTTGCTCCAGAAAAAATGCAGAATATAAAGGAGAGGTAGGATCTGTGCTAGGTTGAGGAGACAAAGAGCTGCACAAAGGGCACAGAGGGGAGCTAGCTAGGGGGCCAAATAAAGGGGCACCCTGGTCAGACACAACAGGAAGAGATATCACAGAAATGAACACAACCCAAGTAATGGATTAAGGAGCTCAGGCCAAGGGACTATAGGGCTAAGGGTCAGGGTGAGGAAGGGATGGGTTGGCTTAGGGACAGTTTGCAAGGCTAGAGGGCATGAGATGGAAGGGAGGGGATCACCCAGGGCAAGGTCATCACCAGGCCCAAGTCCATTGCCAATTTTCAAGTTTGGACAGCAAAGGGGACCCAAGTAAGGGGCATGGCTGTATTGACAATAGAGATCCTTCAGGGCCCAGAGGTCAGCCAATTCCACTCCTCTGCCCCAGGTGAGTAGATCCTCAGAGAGACTATGACCAAAGGAGGAAAACGTGATGGATACCTTTGGTCCAGGATTGGGGGGCTGTTGGTAGGGAGTCAGCAACCATTGGAAGAGACCAGACTAGGGGAAAGCAGGTGGATGGCAGGGTCCTGGAAATGACAAATTACCACAGTACAAGGGGAATGGGGGGGAGGAACAGGAGGGGACCAAGATGGGGCCTGAAATCAAGAAACAGGGACAGGGTCTACAAGAAGGGTGACAGGGGGCTCGATTCAAGGAGTCATGCCCAAAATTGGGAATCCAAGTGCCAGGACCTGGTTCTGGGTCCTATGAAAAGAGACAGTGCTGGGGAGGGGAGAAAGAGGTGCAAGAGTAGTGAGTGGCACAGGGAGAGGAGGGCTCAAGGCGGCCTAGGTTCACTGCTGGATGTCAGGATAGAGGAACAGAGAGAGTCCAAAGTCCCAAGCAAGGAGCACAGCTACGTTTTCCCAAAGAGAGACCACAGGGCCAAATGCCCAGCTCCAGTCCCCTGGACCTGGTGAGCATCCTGGTAAAGAGATCTTGAAAAGGGGCCTAACAGGGACAGGGACAACAGGAGGGATGAAAGAGAATACAGTGTGAAAGGCCAGAGGAAGGGTGTTGATGGGGGGCAGGCCAGGACTCCAGAAAGGAGCCCAGGCTAGGGACCAACAGGAGGGACCAAGCCAGGAAAAGGCAGGGAAGGGAGGGGCTGGGAAGGTGAGTGACAGTAGGTTCTGAGGTTCAGAGAAGCCAAGGGGAGTAGGCTAGTGGCCCCAGCGAGGCCTCCAGTCCAAGCCCAGGGAAGCATGGGACAAGAAGGGCCCCCAGAGGCTCAAGCGAGGAGGCAGGCCAAGGAATGGAGATCCAAGGTCCGGGTCTTGGGCAGGGAGCTCAGGACAGAGAACAAGACTTTGGAGGGATGGCAGGGGATCCGGCAGGAGGCAGGCAGGCTCCTGGCCCAGGGCAACTACCAGGTGTCAGGATTCTGGGTACAGGACCAAAGGCCCAGAGAGAGCAAGGGGCCAAGGCAAGGAGCAGGATTCAGTTACCCAGATGAGAATCCAGGGACAGGGACCTGGCAAAGGAGGTCTGGCAAGTGAAGGTGACCAGGAGGAGGGCAATGAGAGGGCATAGCGGGGGCTCAGTGGGTGTGGGGGGGAGCAAGATTCAGGACCCAAGCCAGTTGCCTAGGCAAAGGACCCACATGACAAAGCTAGGACAAGGGATCCAAGGAACAAGAGACTCACAATCACCAGAGAAATTCGTGAGGGAATGAGAGGATGAGCTGCCTGAGGACCATCAGACAGAAGGAAGCTCAACGGGCACCTAGGGGAGCCCTCTGGTGGGCCCAAGCAAGGGGCCCCCAGTTCAGATCCAACAGGAAGAGACTCCATGCAATGTGAAGGGAATGAGGAAAGCAGTCAGGGGCTCAAGGGAGTGCACAAGCCCGGGGACAGGAGTGCCAAGTGTCTGGGTTAGGGAAAGCTGGATTGGGGTTGGGGCAGCATGCAAGGCCAGAGGGCAAGGGAGGGAAGGGAGGGGACTCTCAGGGCTTGGTTGGAGGAAGTCACATATTAACTGTCAGGCCACAAGTTGCAGGCAGTGAAGGGGATGCAGCCGAGTTCAGGGCAGTGTTTCCCATAGGGAACATTCAGGGAGCAGAGGCCAGCCAATTCCACTCCTCTACCCCAGGTGAGTAGATCCTCAGAAAGGAAACTGGACAAAAGGAGGGGCAAAAGAGGGCACTGTGAAGGGATACCTAGCATATGGAGGTTGAAGTTGGGGTCAGCGGGCATCCAGAACCCATTTGAGGAGCCCAGGCTAGAAAGAAGCAGGGGTAGGGGAGGGTCCAGGCAGTGCCAGGAACCACAATATGAGGGGATCAGAGGGGAGGCACAGGAATGGGCCTGCAAAAAGGGCCTGAAACCAAGGGACAGAAACAGGATCCTTGTGAAGGGTGGGCAGGGGCTCAAGCTAAGAGCTGGGCACGGTAATGGAGAGCAAAGTGCTAACACATTGGCCTGGGTGAATGAAAAGGAACACAGATGGGGAGTGGTGAGAGGGGAGAAAGTGGATTGGGTGGCACAGAAGGAGGAGGGCTAAAGGCCCAGGTCCACTGCAGGGTGTCAGGGTTCAGGAGCAGGGCCCGGGCAGAGGGAGGCCAAAGGGCCCAGGCAAGGAGCAGGACTACTTTTTCCAAAAGGTAGCCTGAAGGGCCAAGAGGCCAGGTCAAGTCAACTGGCCTGGGTGAGTATCTTGGGAAGGGGATAAGAAAAGCAGGTGTGGCAGAGACAGAAAAGACAGGAGGGCCGAAGGAGGGCACAGGGTGAAGGGCTGCAGGACTTGTGTGAGTGGGGTGGGAGCCAGCATCCCAGAACGGAGCCCAGGCTAGGGACCACCTAGAGGAGGGCCCAGGCCAGGGGAAAGCAAGGAATGCAGGGCCAGGAAGGCGGGGCTGCACTAGGGTACTGTAGTCCAGGAAAGCCATGGGGAGCAGGGAGGCAGAACCAGTGAGGGGCTCTCAGACAATGCCCAGAAAAGCAGTGAGCAAGAAGGGCCACAAGAGGCTCAAGCGAAGAGCCAGGCCAGGGAACTGAGAGCCAAGGGCCAGGGCTAAGTGTAGTGGGCTCAGGACAGTGGACAAGATTTGGGAAGGAAGGCAGGGGATCCAGCAGGGGGCAGTCAGGCTCCAGGCCCAGGGCCACCTCCAGGTTTCAGGGTTCCTGGTGCTAGACCAAACACCCAGGGAGAGCAAGGGGCCCAGACGAGGGGCAGGGCATTGTTTCCCATAAGACTCCCTGGATCACATGATAATCTATGGCCAGGGACCTGACAAAGGAGGCCAGGAAAAGGAAGGGGGCCAGAAGGAGGGTGAAGGCGGGCACAGAAGAAGGTCTGGGTGGATGCGCATAGGCACGAGAGCCAGAACCCAAGCCAGATGCCCAGGCAAGGGACCCACCAGATCCATGGTGATAGGGAACCCAAGAGCAAGAGACCCACAAGAGCCAGAAAAAGTGTGAGGAGAAGGGGTGGAAGGGGCTGTGTGTGTACCAGGAGAAGCCAAGGGGCACCTAGAGGAACCCACTGGCGGGCCCAAGCAAGTGGCCCCCAGGTCAGACCCAACACAAAGATACTCCTTGCTATGCCAAGGGCCATGAAGAACTCAGTCAGTGGCTCAGGCAAAATCCCAGGCCCAGGGACTAGAGCACAAAGGGAGGGCCGGTTTGCTGTAGGGGCAGAATGCAAGGCCAGAGGGCAGGGGAGGGAAGATAGGATATCTCTCAGAGCTGGTTTGGAGCAAGTCCCATGTTAACTGCCAAGACTCAAGGTTCAGGCAGTAAAGGGGACTCAGGCTAGTGGCAGGACTGTTTCCCATAGGGAGCATTCAGGATACAGAGACCAGCCAATTCTGCTCCTCTAGCCCAAGTGAGTAGATCCTCAGAGAGGGACCTGGACCAAAGGAGGGGCCAAAGAGGGTACCGTGAGGGGATACCTGGTGTGCAGAAGTGGTGGGGGGTTGGGATGCCAGGACCCATTTGAGCAGCACAGGGTAGGGACAAGCAAGGTAATTGGAGGGTTCAGGCACTTCCAGGATACCACAACATGAGGGGATCAAAGGGGAGGCACCCTCATGCTGTGGTATCCTGAAACCATTGGACAGGGAAAGTGTCCTTGAGAAGGGTAGGCAGGGGTTCAATCAAGGAGCTGGGCCAGTAATGGAGAGCTAAGTGCTAGCACCTGGGCCTGGGTAAATAAAAAGGAACATGGAGAGTGAACAGCGGGAGGGGAGACAGTGGAGTTGGTGGCACAGGGATAGAAGGCCTCAAGGTCTAGGTCCAATGCAGGGTGTCCGGGGTCGGGAACAGGGGCCCAGGCTGAGGGAGACCAAAGGGCCCAGGCAAGGGGCAGGGCTATGTTTTCCCAAAGGGAACCCCCAGGGCCAAGAGGCCAGGCCAATTTGGCTGACTGGGTGAGCATCCTAGGAAGGGGATCAAGAAAGTGGGTGTGGCAGAGACATAAAGGACAGGAGGGCCGAAGGAGGACACAGCCTGAAGAGCCGCAGGACAGGTGTGGGTGGGGTGGGGGCCAGGACAACAGCAAGGGGACCAGGAAAGGGACTTAGAGAAGGGCACAGGCCAGGGGAGTGCACGAAATGCCCAGCTGGGAAGGCAGGGTTACACAGAGTACTGCAGTACAAGGAAGCCATGGGGAGCAGGGAAGCGGCCCCAGCGAGGGGACATCAGACAATGCCCAGAAAAGCAGTGAGCCAGAAGGGCCACCAGAGGCTCAAGTGAGGAACCAGGCCAGGGAACTGAGAGCCAAGGGCCAGGGCTTGGGCAGGGGGCTCAGGACAGTGGACAAAATTTGGGAGGGAAAGTGGGGAATCCAGAAAGGGACAGTCAGGCTCCAGGCCCAGGGCCACCTCCAGGTTTCAGGGTTCTTGGTGAAGGTCCAAGCACCCAGGGAGAGCAAGGGGCCCAAGCGAGGATAGGCTATTGTTTCCCATAAGGTGCCCTGGATCAGAGGAGAATCCAGGGCCAGAGTCTGGCAAAGGAGGCCAGGAACTGGAAGGGGGCCAGAAGGAGGGTGACAGGAAGGCACGGCAATGGTTTTGGGTGGGTGTACATAGGGGTGAGAGCCAGAACCCAATCCAGATGCCCAGGCAAGTGACCCACCAGATCCATGGTGATCGGGGACTCAAGAGAAGGAGACCCGCGAGCACCAGAAAAAGTGTGAGGAGAAGGGGAGGAAGGAGCTGTGTGAGTACCAGGAGAAGCCAAGGGGTTCCTAGGGAAGCCTGCTCATGGGCCCAAGCAACGGGCCCCCAGGTGAGACTCAACATGAAGAGTCTCCTTGCTATGCCAAGGTCCACAAGGAACGTGGTCAGGGGCTCAGGCGAGTGCCCAGGCCCAAAGACTGGAGCACAAAGGGTCAGGGTTAGGGAAGGCTGGGTTGCTGTAAGGGCAGCATTCAAGGCCAGAGGGCAGGGGAGGGAAGGAAGAGGATTGCTCAGGACTGGGTTGGAGCAAGTACCATGATAACTGCAAGGCCTCAAGTTTCAGGCAGTGAAGGGGACTCAGGCAAGTGGCAGGACTGTGTTTCCCATAGAGAACATTCAGCCAAATCCGCTCCTCTACCCCAGCTGAGTAGATCCTTAGAGAGTGTCCTGGACCAATGAAGTGCCAAAGAGGGTACTGTGAGGGGATAACTGGCATGCAGAGGTTGGGGCGGTCAGTGGGCTGCAGGGCCCATTTGAGGAGCCTAGGCTAGAGTGAAACAGGCTTAGCAGAGAGTCCGGGCAGTGCCAGGATACCACAGCATAATGGGATCAGAGGAGAGGTGGGGGGTGCTGACAAAAGGGGACTGAAACCAAGGGACAGGAACTGGGTCCTCGAGAAGGGCAGCCAGGGGCTCAAAAAAGGAGCCAGTCCCAATAATGGAGAGCCAAGTGCTAGCACCTTGGCCTGGGTGAATGAAAAGGGACATAGTTGCCTATTGGAGCTCTTATAACTCTGCAGCCAGGGTAGAGTGCACAGGGTCCTCTATGCGAGAGACCCCTCCCTCCCACCTTGGTGTCCAGGTTACCTTGTATTCTGCCTCAGCCCATGTAGAGGGGAGTCACCACTACAGTCATGAGATCCCTTCAACCTGGGTGCCCAGTAAGGGGTGGGGCTTGTGTACAACTTCAGCCAGAATATCAGCAACTTGCCCCTCCAGGCAGGATACCCCTTTCACCTGGGTGTCAGGGGGAGCTCATATCTAGGTGCAGCCAGAGTAGCCGGGAATTGCCCCTCCATGCAAGAGACCCCTTATACATGGGTTTGTACGGGGATCTCCTATAGAGCTGCAGCCAGGGTAACAGGAACTTGCCCCTCCAGGCATGAGACCCATTTCACCTGGGTGTCTGGGAGAGCTCATATACCTCCACAGGGAAGGTAGAGGGGACTCAACTCTCCAGGCAGGAGACATCTTCCAGCTGGGTGTCGGGGAGTTAGCATCCCAACCAGGGTAGAGGGGACTCGCACCTCCAGGCGGGAGAACCCTCCCACCTGAGTGTTGCGGGGATCTTGTATACCACTGCAGCCAGGTGAGATGGGACTCCCCTCTCCAGGCAAAGACCCCTCCAATCTGGGTGTTGAGGGGAACTCATATACCACCGCAGCCAAGATAGAGGGCATTCACCCTGCAAGGATGGAGACCCCTCTGACCTGGGTATGGGGGAGGGCTTTTATACCTCCAAGTCAGGGTAGCAGGGACTTGCCCCCCTAGGCTAGAGACCCCTCCCACCTGGGTGTCAGGGGAGCTTCTATACCACTGCAGCCAGGTTAGAGGGGACCAAACCTCCAGTCGGGAAACTCCTCCTACCTGGGAGACTAGGGGAGCTCCTAGGGTAGAGGGGACTTGCTCATCCAGTTGGGAGACCCCTCCCACGTGGGTGTCCTAGGAGCTCTTATATGGCACCACCCAAAATAGAGGGGACTCCCCCATCCAGGTGGGAGACCCGTCCCACCTGGGTGCTGGGTCTTGTATAATTTGTATACCACCAAAGCCAGGGTAGAGGGGACTCGGCCCTACAACTGGGTGTCTGGGGAAGCTTGTATACCTGCACAGCTAGGGTAGAGGGGATTCCCTGCTCTAGGCAGGAGACCCTTCTTACCAGGCCCTCAGGGGGAACAATTATCCTGCCACAGCACAGGTAGAGGGAATTCACCCTTCCAGGCAGGTACCCCTCCCACCTGGATCAGGGGAAGCTCTTATACTGCAACAGCCAGAAAAGAGGGAAGGCGCTCCTCCAGGGAGGAGACCGCTTCCACCTGGGTGTCCAGGGCAGCTCCTATACTGCCACAGGAAGGGTAGGGGAAACTCACCACTCTAGGCGGGAGACCCCTTCCACCTGGGTGTCAGGGGGAGCTAGTATACTGCGCCAGCCAGGACAGAAGGGACTCGCTCCTCCAGGCAGGAGACCCCGCCCACCTGGGTGTGGGTGGAGGAGCTCATATACCACTGTAGCCAGGGTAGTGGGGACTTGCCCCTCCAGGGAGGAGACCCCTCCCACCTGGGTGTAGCTGGGAGCTTGTATAACACCTTAGCCAGAGTAGAGGGGACTCGCCATCCAGGGGAGAGACTCCTCCCACCAGGGTATCAGGGGAGCTCATATACTACATCAGTGTAGAGGCTTTTTGCCCTCCAGGAAGGAGACTCCTCCCACCAGGGTGAAGGGAATTCATATACTGCAGCTGCCAGGGTAGAGGGGACTCACCCCTCTATATTGGATACCCTTCCCATGTGGGTATGGTGGGGGGTGCTCATATACCACCATATCCAGGGTAGAGGGGACTCACCCCTCCCTTCCGGAGACCCCTCCCACCTGGGTGTCAGGGGAAACTCACATACTGCTGCAGCCAGGGTAGAGTGGACATGCTCCTCCAGGTGAGACACCCTTCCCATCTTGGTGCCAGGATGAGATTGAATTCCCTCTTGCCAGGGTAGAGGGGACTTGCTCCTCCAGGCAGAAGACCCCACCCACTTGTGTGTCAGGTGGAGCTCATATAGCCCAGCAGCCATGATACAGGAAACTCACACCTCCAGGTGAGAAACACCTCCCACCTGGGAATGGGAGTAAATCCTATATCCCTTAGCCCAGGTAGAGGGGACCTGCCCCTCCAGGCGGAATTCCCTCTCACCTGGGTATCAGTTGGGTCGCATACACACCAGCAGCCAGGGTAGAGGCGACTAGCACCTCCAGGAGAGAGATACCTCCCACCTGGGAATGGGGTTAACTCCTAAACTGCCTTAGCAAGAGTAGAGAAGACTCGCCCCTCCAGGCAAAAGTCCCCTCCCACATGGGTGTCTGGCATCAGGGGATCATATACTTCTGCAACCTGGGTAGCAGTGATTCCCCATCCAGGCGGGAGACCCCTCCTACTGGGGTTAGGAGGGGGCTCTAATACCCCCGAAGCCAGGGTTGAGGGGACTCGCCCCTTTAGGCGAGAAACCCTCCACCCTTGGTGGGGTGGAGGGCCTATACCACTGCTGCCAGAGTAGTGGGGACTCGCCCCTCCAGGCAGGAGACACCAACAGGGTTTTGCAGGGAACTTGTAGACCACCTTAGACAGGGTAGAGGAGGTTTGCCCATCCAGGCAGAAGAACCCTCCAGCCTGGCTGATATGGAGCTCATATACCACCCCAGCCATGGTAGCAAGTACTTGCCTCTCCTAGCGGGAGACCCCCCCCCCCGAGTGTCTGGGGCAGCTTGTATACCTCCACAACCAGGGTAGAGGGTACTTGCTGCTCAAGTCGGGAGACCATTTCCACATTTGTGTCAGGGGGATATCCTATACCATCACAACAAGGGTAGAGGGGACTTGCTCATCCAGGTGGGAGACACCCCCACCTGTGTGTGTGTGTGTGTGTGTGTGTGTGTGTGTGTGTGTGTGTGTGTGAAATCCTATACCTCCATAGCGAGGGTAGAGGTGACTCTCCTCTCCAGGCGGGAAACCTCTCAACTGGGTTTCAGGGGGACCTATTATACCACTGTAGCCAAGGTTAAGGAGACTCACCCCTCCAGGAGGGAGACCCCTTCCACCTGGGTGTTCTGGGGAGCTCCTATACCGCTCAAGCCAGGGTAGAGGGGACTCGCTCCTCTAGGTGGAGAAATCTGCCACCTAGTTGTCAGGGAAAGTTCCTCTACTGCTGCAGCCAGTTAGAGCAGACTTGCCCTTCCAGTCAGGAGACCCCTCCCACCTGGGTGTCTGGTTGAGATCCCATACCTCCACAGCCAAAAAAGAGGGGACTCTCCCCTCCTATAGTGGGACCCCTCCCACCTGGGTGTCTGGGGGAGCTTGATTACTGTAGCAGCCAGGGTAGAGGGGACTTGCCCCTGCAGGTAGGAGACACTTTTTACCTGGGTGTCGGGGGAGCTCCAGTGGGAGGCCATCCTCGCACGTGATTTGAGATACCTCCCTGGCTGTGTGAGAGGTGCTTAGACACAACTGTGTTAGAGCTATTCCCCACCCTTTCCCAGGTCCAAGTGCTTGTCCGGGCAGAGGCATGCATGGCCACTGCCCTGAAGACCCAATCATCGCCCCTGACCTTGGAATTGTGTCCCCTTTTAACCTTCATTGGATGGGAATTTCCCTTGAATTTTTTGTTCCCCAATAAAAGAACACTACCTGGAGTGTTCTCTCTCTCGCTCGCTAGTCTCTTCTGTAAACCTCGTCACTGCATTAGGTGACTACAGGCAGGAGCTAGGAGAAGCTGTCTCAGAGATGGTATTAAAGGTAATGAGAGTCTTGTCTCTTTAATTAAAAACTCCCTACTAATTATTTATGAACCAAACCTTCTATCATGAAGCCAGCACTGGTCATGTGGCAAAATGGCACCCAGGAGTGAGGCATAAGAAAATTGACTAGGTTGAGTTAGGGAGCATGCTATAGAAATATGGAATTTGTGACATTTTTAGGGTCACAGAAGTACCAGGCAGTTTTTGAAGTGAAGAGATGTTAAAAATTTTATTAATGAGGAATTCAACTTCTACTGATAAAGATGTGTATTTGAGAATTTTAGAGACAATAGTTAATCAGAAAGGAAAGAAAGTTAAAAAGACTCAGTTGCTATAATTCTTAAAGGTTGTAGGTGAATTTTGCCCTTGGTTTTGTGACCAAGATTCACCAAATTTACGTGCTTGGAACAAATTAGGAAGGAAATTACATAAAATTTGCCTTCCTAATGAATTACCTGGAAATTTTTAGAATATATAAAAGGTTTGGACTACATTAGAGATCTGTCTTTTTGATTACATGGTACATAGTCTGTGGCCCCAAGAAGATCTATTGAAAGATATTCAGAGAGCCATTAAGTCTATTCAAATGGAAAAATTGCCTGAGGCTAAGGAAATCTCCTTTCCTCTAAGCCGGCTAAAAACAAAAACTAAGACAAATTATATTCAACAAAAAACCTCAGAGAAATACCAAAAGTAAAAAACTTAGCCTTTCCTGAGCCAAGCCAAAATAATCTAGAGGAAGACCATAGAGAGGGAGATCATCGAGAGGAAGCCTCCATGGGGGGATAGAAGGTCCTTCTCCCAGAGAGGAAAATCTGGAAGAGATTCATAAAGAGATAGAAAGTCCTTCTCTTCCACGTGGCTTACAAGCCCAGATTCAACATGGTGACAGTGGAAAATCTATGGAGGAATCACAGTCTGAGGGAAAGGAATTGGACAATGAAATCCAGGATTTACCAGGGAATTTCAACAGGCTGTGCTTAACAGCACCTGCACCAGCCATTTGAATTTGGCCATTGTCTGTTAAAAGTACAAATTTTATCAGATACTCTGAGCTAGCAATGACTTTTCTTACTCCATTCCAGCAAGGAATTAGGAAGGTGCAGGAGGCTGGGAAAGATACCAGTGAATTTCAGCTCTTCCCAATTTTTGAGCAGGTTAATGACCAAGACCAGCGTGTTCACATCCATGCTGCAATTCCTTTTAAAACTATTAAAGAGTTAAAAAATGCCTGCAAGGTCTACGGTCCAAATTCACCATTCGTGCATAGCTTGCTTGAGACTATATGTTCTCAACAGCTCCCACCAAGTGACTGGATTTTCATTGCCAGGGCTTGCTTGAGTGGGGGGAATTTTCTACTTCAGAAGTCATACTGGACAGATTTATGTTCCGAGCAAGTAGAGAGGAGTCAAAAACAAGATCCCCAAACACCCATGGAGATGTTTTTAGGAATGGATGAATTTATTGTTTTGGAAAGGCAGTTAAATTATGAATTGTGGTATATGATCAGATTACAGCCTGTGCAAAGCATGCCTGGAGACAGATTGCCTCCAGGGACCAATCTAGCTTACTTCTGGCTAAAGTTAAACAAGGTCTCAATGAGCTTTATTCTGATTTTGTAGCATGGATCTACCAAACTGCAAACCCTTCCATTAGCGATCCGGGTGCTTGTGAGTTTATTGTTAAGCAATTGGCACTTGAAAATGCAAATCAATATTGTCAGGATGTTCTCATACTCCATAGGAAAAAATGGCACAGTTTCAGAATTTATTCCCTTGTGTTCTGATATCGATCCAGCCCATTTACAAACAATTACACTCGCCCGCAGTGGCTTTAAAACAAATTCTGCAGCCCCAAGAATTGGGGCACAGACCCCGTAGGAGATGTTTTCATTGTGGAAGGAGTGGCCATTACCTGCAAAATTTTAATGCTTATAATTTTAAGCCCAGGGCTCCTTCTGCTATTGGTAGTAGATATTACAGGGTTGAAGACCATGTGGCAGATCAAGATGGCTCTGATCAGCCCGCCTTCTTGCCATCATTTCCGCCTGGTAGGAAGTAAAAAACTTCTGGTCATCCCCTCCACAGGCTGAAAAAAAAGGGGAATTAGAAGGAACGTTGTGCAATTTAACTATATCACTGCCAACCATGGGGAGCCACCATTTTTACCAGAGCAAAGATTACAGTTTCTTTACGGTCCTCAATGACAATTGAATTAAATCCTGAATTAGGGCTACAACAAATCCCTACTGGGATTTTCGGGCCACTCCCTAGAGGAAGTAAAGGGTTAATTTTGGGATGTAAAAATTTAAATGGGGCTATCGAGGTAATACCTGGGGTAATAGAATCTTATTTTAAAGGAGAATTAAATGTTACTGTAAAATCAAATTATGCCCTTCCGCTTACTCCATAAAATATATTTGCTCAATTAATTTTATTACCCTGTAATTCAGATGGATACTCACAAGTAAATTCAGTTTCCAAACCGCCAGACAGAGTGTACTGGTCTCAATTAGTGTGGCAGGAGTGCCCCCTACTGGAACTTAAAATTAATCATAAAAAGTTTAAAGGAATTGTGGACACAGGGGCCAATATTTCAGTTCTGTCCAGTCATTTCTGGACTAAAAATTGGCCCTTACATATAGCACCAGCTAACCTAGAGGGAATTGGACAAATCTCACAACCTGTTCAAAGTGCAAATTAGTGAGGATCCTAATAGGAACAGTGGAGTTTTAAAACCTTATGTGTTTGAGTCCTTATCAGTAAACCTATGGGGGAAGAGATATATTAAGCATAATAGGATTCTTATTAGTAACTCCAAATTCTATGAGATCATTTGAGGAAATTAAATAAGGGCTTCTTCCTGGAGATAATGAAGGAACTTATCAAAGAGAGTATCTACTTACAAACCAGTCTCTTCGACAGAGATTAGTAAATACTCCAAACCAAAATATTTACTAGGGGCCCTGAGTGTTTCCCCAATCCAAAAGACAGAAGAAAAGATCACCTGGCTCACAGAAGAGCCTATATGGATTTCTCAGTTGTCCATCTCAGGGGAAAAACTTAAGATAATTCACATGTTAGTTGAGGAACAACTTCAGGCTGGTCATACAGAATCAACACTTAGTCCTTGGAACAACCCCATTTTTGTTATTAAGAAAAAGTCAGCGCCGCCCCCTCCCCCCGTGCCTGCAAGGTAGGCGGACCTGCGACCACCAACAGAACAGGCCAGACCTGCAACCGACAGACAGAACAGGCCCAGCAGCCTGCGGAAGGGTAGAGCCGCACCCCCCTGTGCCTGCAAGGTAGGCGGACCTGTGACCCACTGGTAGAACAGGCCTAGCGGCCTGCAGAGGAGCAGTGCCACTGCCTGCGCCTGCAAAGTAGGCAGAACTGCGATCACCGACAGAACAAGCCCAGCGGCCCGCAGAGGGGCAGAGCCACCGCCAGTGCCTGCAAGGTAGGTGGACCTGATACCGACCAGAAGAACAGGCCCAGCGGCCTGCCGGCATGATAGGCACATTGCCCCAATTGGAGGAGGGGCAGAGCCACCGCCCGCTCCTGTGAGGGAGACTTTGCAACTATACAAGAATAATATAAATATATAGGGGAAAATTCAATAGCACAACAGTTTCACCAAGCAGAAAGAAACACGAACAGTATGAAGAGACAAGGAAAGAAAGGACAAAAAGCAATGCATGTCAACTCAACATTAGAAGAAGAAATATCTGCAGCAGATGGAATGTCAGATAAAGAATTCAGGATATGCGTGCTTCAGATGATCTGGAGTCTCAAGGAAGACATCAGACAGCAAAATCAGACAAAGAAAGATCACTTCAACAATGAATTACATAAACAAATCCAAGAAGTAAAAGATCAACTATACAGGGAGATAGAGGTTATAAAAAACAAACAAACAGAAATCCTAGAAATGCAGGAAGCAATAAACCAACTTAAAAACTCAATTGAGAATACTACCAGCAGAGTAGAACACTTAGAAGATAGAACATCAGACAATGAAGACAAAGTATTTCAACTTGAAAAGAACATAGACAGCTCAGCAAGACTGTTAAGAAACCATGAGCAGAACATCCAAGAATTTTGGGATAACATAAAGAGACCAAACTTAAGAGTCATTGGGATACAGGAAGGGATACAGGTCCAAACCAAAGGAATGAGCAATCAATTCTATGAAATAATATGAGAAAAATTCCCAGACTTGAAGAATGAGACAGAATCCCAAATCCTAGAAGCCTACAGGACGCCGAATGTGCAAAATCATAAGAGATCCACACCTAGACACATTATAATGAAGATGCCCAACATACAGAATAAGGAGAGAATTTTAAAAGCTACAAGAGAAAGGAAGCAGATTACATTTAGGGGTAAGCCAATAAGGATAACAGCTGATCTTTCAACACAGACTCTGAAAGCTAGAAGATCCTGGAATAACATATTTCAAACACTGAAAGAAAATGGGTTCCAACCAAGAATTGTGTATCAAGCGAAATTAAGCTTCAGGATGGAAGATGAAATTAAAACCTTCCACGATAAACAAAAGTTAAAAGAATTTGCAGCTAGAAAACCATCACTTCAAAACATGCTCGGCAAAACATTACAGGAAGAGGAAATGGAAAATACCAATGAAAACCAACAGTGGGAGGTAAGACACTAAAGGGGGGGAAATAATCAAAGAGGAAAACAAACCATGTTTAGTAACATAAATAAACAAATATGGCTGGAAGAACAACCCATATCTCAATAATAACCCTAAATGTTAATGGCTTAAACTCACCAATTAAGAGACACAGGCTAGTAGAATGGATCACAAAACAAGACCCAACAATATGCTGCCTACAGGAGATGCATTTGATAGGAAAAGACATACATAGGCTGAAGGTGAAAGGTTGGGAAAAATCATATCACTCATATGGACTTCGGAAACAAGCAGGAGTGTCCATACTCATATCAAATAAAATAGATTTCAAGCCAAAGCTAATCAAAAGGGATAAAGAGGGACACTACATACTCCTCAAGGGAACCATACACCAACAAGACATAACAATCATAAGTATATATGCCCCAAACAATGGTGCAGCTATGTTCATCAAACAAACTCTTCTCAAGTTCAAGAGTCTAATAGACCACCATACAATCATGGGAGACTTCAACACACCTCTCTCACCACTGGACAGATCTTCCAAACAAAAGTTGAATCAGGAAACTATAGAACTCAATAACACAATTAATAACCTAGACTTAATTGACATATATAGAATATACTACCCAACATCAAGCAGTTACACTTTTTTCTCAGCAGCACATGGATCCTTCTCAAAAATAGATCATATATTATGTCACAGGGGAACTCTTAGACAATATAAAGGAGTAGAGATAATACCATGCATCCTATCTGATCATAATGGAATGAAACTGAAAATCAACGATAAAAGAAGGAAGGAAAAATCATGCATCACTTGGAGAATGAACAATAGGATACTGAAGGATTAATGGATTATAGAAGACATCAAGGAGGAAATTAAAAAAATCGTAGAGATAAATGAAAACACAGACACAACATATCGGAATCTATGGGACACATTGAAAGCAGTTCTAAGAGGAAAATTCATTGCTTGGAGTTCATTCCTTAAAAAAAGAAAAAACCAACAAATAAATGATCTCATACTTCATCTCAAAATCCTAGAAAAAGAAGAGCAAAACAACAGCAAAAGAGATAGAAGGCAAGAAATAATTAAAATCAGAACTGAAATTAATGAAATCGAAACAAAAGAAAAAATTGACAAAACTAAAAGTTGGTTCTTTGAAAAAATAAATAAAATGAACAGACCCTTAGCCATGCTAACGAAGAGAAGAAGAGAGAGAACTCAAATTACTAGCATATGGGATGAAAAAGGCAATATCACAACAGACATTTCAGAAATACAGAAGATAATTAGAAATTATTTTGAATCCTTATACTCCAAAAAATTAGAAGACAGTGAAGGCATCGATAAATTTCTTAAGTCATTTGATCTGCCCAGATTGAGTCAGGAGGATGTAGACAACCTAAACAGACCAATATCAATTGAGGAAATAGAAGAAACCATCAAAAGACTACCAACTAAGAAAAGCCCAGGACGGGATGGGTATAAAGCAGAGTTTTACAAAACATTTAAAGAGGAACTAATACGAATACTTTTCAAGCTACATGAGGAAATAGAAAAACAGGGAGAACTTCCAAATTCATTCTACGAGGCCAACATCACCCTGATTCCTAAACCAGACAAAGACACTTCAAAGAAAGAAAACTACAGACCAATATCTCTAATGAACCTAGATGCAAAAATCCTCAATAAAATTCTGGCCACTCGGATACAAAAACATATCAAAAAAATTGTGCACCATGATCAAGTAGGATTCATCCCTGAGATGCAAAGCTGGTTCAATATACGGAAATCAATAAATGTTATTCACCACATCAATACACTTAAAAATAAGAACCATATGATCATCTCGATAGATGCAGAAAAGTCATTCGACAAAGTACAGTATCCCTTTATGTTCAAAACTCTAGAAAAGTAGGGATAACAGGAACATACCTCAATATTATAAAAGCAATCTATGCTAAGCCTCAGGCTAGCCTCATTCTGAATGGAGAAAAACTGAAGGCATTCCCTCTAAAATCTGGAACAAGACAGGGATGCCCTCTCTCACCACTTCTGTTCAACATAGTTCTCGAAACACTGGCCAGAGTAATTAGATGAAAGAAATTAAAGGCACAAAAATACGAAAAGAGGAACTTAAATTATCACTATTTGCAGGTGACATGATTCTATACCTAGCAGACCCAAAAGGGTCTAGAAAGAAACTATTAGAGCTAATAAATGAATTCAGCAAAGTGGCAGGCTATAAAGTCAACATGCATAAATCAAAGGCATTCCTGTATATCAGCGACAAATCCTCTGAAATGGAAATGAGGACAACCACTCCATTCAAAAAATCCTCAAAAAAAAAATCAACCTAACAAAAGAGGTGAAAGACTTATACAATGAAAACTACAGAACCCTAAAGAGAGAAATAGAAGAAGATCTTAGAAGATGGAAAAATATACCCTGTTCATGGATAGGCAGAACTAACATCATCAAAATGGTGATATTACCAAAAGTTCTCTGTAGGTTTAATGGAATGCCAATCAAAATCCCAATGGCATTTCTTGTAGAAATAGAGAAAGCAATCATGAAATTCATATGGAAAAATAAAAGACCCAGAATAGCAAAAACAATGCTAAGCAGGAAGTGTGACTCAGGCGGTATAGCGATACCAGACTTCAAACTATACTACAGAGCAATAGTAACAAAAACAGCATGGTACTGGTACCAAAACAGGCGGGTGGACCAATGGTACAGAATAGAGGACACAGAAACCAATCCACAAAACTACAACTTTCTTATATTTGATAAAGGGGCTAAAAGCATGCAATGGAGGAAGGATAGCATCTTCAACAAATGGTGCTGGGAAAACTGGAAATCCATATGCAACAAAATGAAACTGAATCCCTTTCTCTCGCCATGCACAAAAGTGAATTCAAAATGGATCAAGGAGCTTGATATCAAATAAGAGACACCGCATCTGATAGAAGAAAAAGTTGGCTACGATCTACATACTGTGGGGTCGGGCTCCAAATTCCTCAATAGGACACCCATAGCACAAAAGTTAATAACTAGAATCAACAAATGGGACTTACTCAAACTAAAAAGTTTTTTTCTCAGCAAAAGAAACAATAAGAGAGGTGAATAGGGAGCCTACATCCTGGGAACAAATCTTTACTCCTCACACTTCAGATAGAGCCCAAATATCTAGAGTATACAAAGAACTCAAAAAATTAGACAATAAGATAACAAATAACCCAATCAACAAATGGGCCAAGGAACTGAACAGACACTTCTCAGAGGAGGACATACAATCAATCAACAAGTACATGAAAAAATACTCACCATCTCTAGCAGTCAGAGAAATACAAAATCAAAACCACCCTAAGATACTATCTCACTCCAGTTAGATTTGCAGCCATTATGAAGTCAAACAACAACAAGTGCTGGCGAGGATGTGGGGAAAAGGGTACTCTTGTACATTGCTGGTGTGACTGCAAATTGGTGCGGCCAATTTGGACAGCAGTATGGAGATTTCTTGGAAAGCTGGGAATTGAACAACCATTTGACCCAGCTATTCCCCTTCTAGGTCTATTCCCTAAAGACCTAAAAAGAGCATGCTACAGGGACACTGCTACATCGATGTTCATAGCAGCACAATTCACAATAGCAAGACTGTGGAACCAACCTAGATGCCCTTCAATAGACGAATGGATATAAAAAAACGTGGCATTTATACACAATGGAATATTACTCTGCATTAAAAAATGACAAAATCATAGAATTTGCAGGGAAATGGATGGCATTAGAGCAGATTATGCTAAGTGAAGCTAGCCAATCCCTAAAAAACAAATGCCAAATGTCTTCTTTGATATAAGGAGAGTAACTAAGAACAGAGTACGGACGAAGAGCATGAGAAGAAGATTAACATTAAACTGGGATGAGAGGTGGGAGGGAAAGGGAGAGAGAAGGGAAATTTCATGGAAATGGAAAGAGACCCTCAGGGTTATACAAAATTGCATATAAGAGGAAATGAGGGGAAAGGGGAAAATAATACAAGGGGGAGAAATGAATGACAGTAGAGGGGGTAGACAGAGAAGAGGGGAGGGGAGGGGAGGGGAATAGTAGAGGATAGGAAAGGCAGCAGAATACAACAGACACTAATATGGCAATATGTAAATCAACGGATGTGTAACTGATGTGATTCTGCAATTTGTATACGGGGTAAAAATGGGATTTCATAACCCACTTGAATCAAAGTGTGTAATATGATATATCAAGAACTATGTAATGTTTTGAACAACCAAGTGTGGTGAGCCGCTTCTGCTGTTTCTGCAGACTATGGTCGCCATTACAAGATGACGCTGGCTCCGCTGTGGTCTGTGACAAACAACTCCTTATCTGGGAAATTTGGCACATGATTTTTCACCACCCTGTGAGAAAGCTCCACGCGGCAGCTTTGCATTGGGGCTTGGGATGCTTTATTAAGGCTGGGAGGGGCATCCGAGAGGAAGAAGAAGAAATATCAAGGGCCTGAATAAACTGCTGAAAGAAGATTCCTGAGTTGCGTCTTCCTTGCGGGCAAGGGGTCGCGACAACCAAGAATAAAAAAAATTAAAAAAAGAAAAAGTCAGGTAATTGGAGGTTACTACAGGATTTAAGGGCAATAAATCATGCAATTCAGCCTAGGATAATTACAGCCTGGACTCCCTTCCCCACAGCAATTCCTCCTAATTATAGCTTAATGGTAATATATCTAAAAGATTGCTCTTTCTCAATAAGGTTGCATCCTGAGGATTGTGAAAAATTTGCTTTCCCTGTCCCAGCAATTAATTTTAAAGAACCTGTTAAAAGATGTTGCTGGAAGGTCTTGCCTCAGACCATGCCTGAAAGTCCTACTTTATGTAAAATTTTGTGGGTCAAGCCATAGCTCCTATAAGGGATAACTTTCCTGATGCATATATTATTCATTTTATGGATGATATATTATTGGCTCATCATAATCCAGAAATACTGTCAGAAATTTTTACTCTGAGGCTTCACTTACAGCAATGGGTTTGTGCATTGCTCCTCAAAAGATTCAAAATATGCCTCCCTTTCAATATTTAGGTCAGATAATTCAAGGATGTACAATTTTTCCTCAAAATCTAAAGATAAAAGTTAAGGAATTACAAACACTTAATAACTTCCAAAAATAGTAGGAGATATTAATTGGCTGAGATCATCCTTAAAACTGACTACTTCTGATTTAAGTCCTCTATTGTAGATATTGCAAGGAGATCCTTCTCCAGCCTCTCCACATCAGCTGACAATAGAGGCTATAAAAGCTTTAAAAACGATTGAAAGTGCAATTAAAAATGAACAGCTTACTATAGTTAATCCTAAAGAACCAGTATCTTTATTAATATTTCAAACTGTGCATACCCCAATGGGAAACATATGGCAAAGATTGGGAGTTATTGAGTCGATTCATTTAGCCCACTCTCCCCAAAAGACATTAATTACTTTTCATGACTCTATAGCTCAATTAGTAATTAAAGGTAGAATGAGAGTATTACAATTAATTGGATCAGAACCTGATATTATAATTATTCCATCTTCTGTTCATCAAAATAATTAGCTTTTTCAAGCTTCTAGTTTATGGCAAATATCTTTCACTGATTTTCCTGGTTAGATAGAAAGTCATTACCCTCATGATAAAATTATTCAATTTGCATCAATAACACCACTTATTTTTCCAAAGATTGTACATGCTCAGCCCATAGATGGAGCCCTACTGGGTTTTTATAGCCAATGGTTTTTATAGCCATGTTCACACAGAGGTAATACAAACCTCATATACTTCTGCTCAAAGAGCAGAGCTACAAGCCCTCATTTCTGCCTTAAATTACTTTACAAATGAGCCTTTTAATATTTATTCTGACAGCTTGTATGCAGTCAGAGTTATGAAAAATATTGAAACTTCAGTTATTGTATATACCTCATCACAAGAGCTATTTAAATTATTTCATAATCTACAAAAGGTGGTGCAAATGCAAAAATACCCATGTTTTATAGGACACCTATGAGCTCACACTAATCTTAGAGGACCTTTAACTTCAGGTAATGACAAGACTGATAAATTAGTAGTAGTTTGTCAACAGATGTTTCCATATGATTGTGCACAAGCTTCACATTCCTTGCATCATCAGAATGCTTCTAGCTTATGTAAAAAAAAATTAATATTACCAGAGAACAATCTTGTCAAATTGTAATTCACTTCCCTAAGTGTGTTATTCACACTCCATCTCTACCATCAGGAGTAAATCCCCATGGATTAAAACAAAATCAAATATGGCAATTATATGTAACTCATATTTCTCAATTTGGTAAACAATGTTATGTACATGTGATAGTTGATACACATTTCAGATTTATTTTTGCTGCAGGAAATACAAAAGAAAATACTCAACATGTAATTTCTCACTGCCTAGCAGCCTTTACTGTGTTAGGATGCCCTTTACAGATTAAAACAGATAATTCACCAGCTTATGTAAGCTCTTCTTTTCAACAATTTTGCCAAGAGTTTCAAATTGACCATAAAACAGGAATTCCTTATAACCCCCAAGGTCAAGCCATTGTGGAATGAGCTCATTTATCTATTAAGATACAATTACAAGAATCAAAAGGGGAAATAGATTTATGACTCCCCAAAATCGCCTCAACCTTGCCTTGTTTTTTTTTTTTTTTTGAAATTTTTAAAACTGTGACGCAGGAGGTAACACTGCAGCTGAGAGACATATGTCTTCCACAACAACAAGCCCTTTAGGCAGAGTTTTGTGGAAAGACTTACAATGGAAAGGCCAAGATCCAGTGATTATGTGGGGCAGAGGTCATGCTTGTATTTTTCCAAAAGGTGGTTTCCATCCTAACTGGGTGCCTGAATGCACAATCAGACATGGAAGAGATAGAGCCGAGATTCAAGTGACTGAAAAAATGACCCGGAGAAGCCTCCATTCAAAAGGAAGAGATATTGAAGAAGAATGAAGAGAAACCAACATGACCCAGCTGAAAAGCTGATCACATGGGAAGAGGTGAAGAAGCTGACAACACAAGCTTCATGAATAATTTGACTCCTAGGAAGAAATAAGACTCCATTGATGATGGTAGCTACAGTGATTGCCCTGCTGGGCTGTCAGGTAAAAGGGAGTCGAGCAGACACTTACTGGGAAATCTGGACGTATTTCCCAGATCCACCCCTGGTTCATCCAGCTGTGTGGACTGGAGAATCTATTCAAATGTTTACTAATGACACATTCATGATGGGAGAATTTACAGATACTCATATTACTCCCAATCATGTGACTATATTTAATTATTCTGGCTACAGTGCCCAATTACCTTTGTGTTGGTCCCATGATAAACAAGCTGGCTATCTGAGATTATCATTTGGGAGTCCTGGACTGACTAATCATACTATTTATGGAGATATAAAACCTTATACTAGATCAGTGATCAAAATGGGACTTTCCCATAACAAACCAGTCATTTCTGCAAAACCTCCACAAATACATAACTGTCCAAATAGTTCTAAAATTAAAATTGAAACCTTTCCTAGAATGATAGATTGTGTAAATGCTTTTCCTACAACATAAGGTGTCTTAAGGTAGTGGGTATATTTTAGACTGGTCTCCAAAAATTGATAAGAGACAATTGCAAAAAAATTCTGCTATGACACCTGCAGGATTTGTTAGTAATATTTTGACTTACAGTGAGGGTTGTATTCAAAAGGATGTTTGGCACTTAATTGCTGCCTCAGAATTCTTACATTTTTCAGACAAGCCTTTACCAAAATTTGTTGGCAAGAGCTGTAAGGAGGGATCTTGCTATGGCTTACGAGCCTGTGTCCAATATCCTTTTGTTTAATCATTGGAAATGTAAAAGTTAAATGGATAGATCACAGATATGTTGTAACATGTAACAAATGTAACATAACCAATTGTATTACTAGGTATAATAGAGGAAAAAGAGTGCTGGTACTTCATTATCCCTCTTTTGTTTTATTGCCTGCTAATATTTCAGAGCCATGGTATGCTGATGCTGGTTTCCAAGTCTTACAGCAAATTCTAGATGTGCCATTGGATTATAATTGTGGGAGTTTTGACCTTGGTTTCTTTCATTGCATCCAGTGTCACAGCCTCGGTAACTTTATCTCAAAATATTCAACATGCAAAATTTCTTAATAATTTAGCCTAAAATACTTCCAAGGCTCTGTGCAATCAAGTAAATATTGATGAAAGAATTGAGACTAAGTTAAATGCCTTAGAGGTGACTGTTATAAATATAGGTAATGAACTTTCAGCTTTAAAGTTTAAGGAAAGGCTTAAATGCCATGCAAGTTATATGTGTGTGTTACACCTACCAAGTACAATGCTTCTCTCTGGGATTGGAAGAAGGTTAAGAACCATTTGTTGGATTTGTCAAAATAATAATAATAATAGATTGGATCTTTTGGAATTCCATCACCATATCCAAGATGTTCAAAACAATAGAGCTGATTTTCCGAATACTTCTTCTTTGACTAATCAAATATTGAAGGAATTAAATGGATGTAACCCTGGAAATATTCTTAAACACTCGGCCTGGTACATTATTGGATTGTTCTCTTTGCTGTTAGTTCTTTTTTGTGTCGTAATTATAGGATGGCAATTCTTCAGAGTGAGAGTGCAGAGACTCAAGAGAGTAAATAATGGCCTGTTATTTAAAATAAAAAAGGGGGAATATGTGGGAGGACATCCTCCCACGTGATTTGAGATATCTCCCTGGCTGGATGAGAGGCACTTAGACACAGCTGTGTTAGAGCTATTCTCCATGCTTTCCCAAGTCCAAGGGCTTGTCCGTGCAGAGGCATGCCTGGCCATTGCCCTGAAAACCCAATCGTCACCCATGACCTTGGGATTCTGCCCCCCTTAACCTTCAATGGATGGGAATTTCCCTTGAATTTTTGCTCCCCAATAAAAGAACACTCCCTAGCATGTTCTCTCTCTCTCTCTCTCTCTCTCTCTCTCTCTCTCTCTCTCTCTCTCTCTCTCATCTATTCTGTAAACCTCACCACTGCATTAGGTGGCTACAGGCAGGAGCTAGGAGAAGCTGTCTCAGAGCTGGTATTAAAGGTAATGAGAGTCTTGTCTCTATAATTTAAAACTCCCTAGCAATTACTTATGAACAGAACCTTCTATCATGAAGCCAGTGCTGGTCATGTGGCAGAAGCGCCTATATTGGCACAGCCAGGGTAGAGGAAACATGCCCCTGCAGGCAGTCAGCCACTCCCTTCTGGGTGCACTGAGAGATCTTATATAGCAAGAGCTAAAGTAGAGGTGACTCACCATTCCAGGCAGGATACCCCTCCCACCTGGGAGTCCGGAGAACTTGTACACCACCAAAGTCAGGGTAGAGGGGACTCACCCATCCATGCAGAAGACCACTCCCACCTGTGTGTAGTATACACACTTGTATACTCCCTTAGCCAGGGTAGAGAAGACTCGCCACTCCAGGCTGGAGACCCCTGCCACCTGGGTGTCTGGGACACATTGGATACCTCCACAGCCAGGGTAGAGGGGACTTATTGCTCCAGACAGGAGAACCCTCCTACCTGGGTGTCATGAGGAGATCTTTTACCACAGAAGCCATGGTACAGGGAACTCGCCCCTGGGTGTCAGGGAAAGCTATTATACCACTGCAGCCAGGGTACAGGGGACTCACCCCTCCGGGCAGGAAACCCCTCTCATCTTGGTATGGTAGGGGAGCTTCTATACCACAGCAACCAGAATAGAGTGGACTCACCCTCTAAGCAGGAAACCCCTCCCACCTAGGTGTCTGGGAGAGCTGGTACACCCCCTCTGGCAGGGTAGAGGAAAGTCACCCTACTAGGTGGGAGAACCCTCCAACCTGGGTGTCAGAGGAAGCTCCTTAACCTCTGCAGCCAGGGTAGAGAGGACTCACTGCTCCAGGCAGAAGACCCCTCCCACCTGAGTGTCAGGTGGAGCCCATATAGCCCAGAAGCCAGGGTAGAGATAACTCGCACCTTCAGGCGAGAAACACCCCCCCCCCCACCTGGGAATAGGAGTAATGCCTATACCACCTTAGCCAGGGTAGAGGCGACTCACACCGCCAGGTCAGAGACACCTCCCACCTGGGAATGGGGGTAACTCCTATACTGCCTTAGCCAGGGTAGAGGGGAATCACCCCTCCAGGTGGAAGAAACCTCCCACATGGGTGTCTGATGAGGGGGGTATCTTATACATTTGCAAATGGGATAGGAGCAAATCACCCCTCCAGGCGAGAGACCCCTCCCTCCTGGGGGGAGGAGGGGGCTCTTATACCCCTGCAGCAGGGTACTGGGGACTTGCCCCTCTAGGCAGGAGATCTCTCCCACCTAGGTGTCTGGAGGAGCTTCCATACCACTGCAGCCATGGCAGAGTGGACTCGCTTCTCCAGGAGGGAGACCCTTCCACTTGGGTGTCCTGGGGAGCTCCTATACCATGAAGCCAGGGTAGCAGAGAATCACACCTCTAGGCGGGAGACCCCTCCCACCTGGGTGTGAGATGGAGTTCCTAAACCATTGAAGCCAGGGTAGAGTGGACTTCTACTTCCAGTTGGGAGACCCTTCCCACAAGGGTGTCTGGGTGAGCTCCTATACTTCCACAGCCAGAGTAGTGGGGACTCGCACTTCCAGGCCAGAGACACCTCCCACCTTGGAATAGAGTGGGTTACTCCTATACCACCTTAGCTCGGGTAGAGGGGACTAAACCCTCCAGGCCAAAGACCCTCCCACCTGGGTGTAGGGGGAGATCCTTTACCACAGCAGCCAGGGTAGAGGGGAATTGCCCCTTCAGGCGAGAGACCCATTTATCCTGGGAGTCAGGGAGAGCTAGTATACCACTGTAGCCACAGTAGAGGGGAATCGCCTCTTAAGGTGGAAGACCCCTCCCATCTTGGTTTGGGGGGGAGCTCCTATACCACAGCAGCTAGAATAGAGGGGACTTGCCACTCCAAGCAGGAGACCCCTCTTCAACTGGGTGTCTGGGAGAGCTGGTAAACCCCCACAGCCATGGTTGAGGGAAGTCACCCTTCAAGGCAGGAGACCTCTCCCACCTGGGTGTCAAGGGAAGCTCCTTAACCTCTGCAACCAGAGTACAGAGGACTCACCTCTCCAGGTGGAAGACCACACCCACCTGGTTATCAGGTGGAGCTCATATACTCCAGCACCCAGGGTAGAGGCAACTCGCACTTTCAGGGGAGAAACACCTCCCACCTGGTAATGGCAGTAACTTCTATACCACCTTATCCAGGATAGAGGGGACCCACCCCTCCAGGTGGAAGACCCTTCCAAACTGGGTGTCAGATGGAGCTCATATACCCCAGCAGCCAGGGTAGAGGAGACTCACACTTCCAGGTCAGAGACACATCACACCTGGGAATAGGGGTAACTCCTATACTGCCTTAGCCAAGGTAGAGGGGACTTGCCCCTCCAGGTGGAAGTCCCCTCCCACCTGGGTGTCAGGTGTGCTCCTATACCCCAGCAGCCAGTGTAGAGGCTACTCACACCTCCAGGTGAGAGACACTTACCACTTGTGGATGGGGTAACTCCTATACCGCCTTAGCCCGGGTAGAGGGGAATCACCTCTCCCGTCTTGTGACCCCATAACCCCGTCAGGGGAGCTCCTATACCGCCAGAGCCAGGGGACAGGGTACTTGACCCTCCAGGTGGAAGACCCCTCCTACCTGGGTGTCAGATGGAGCTCATACACCCCAGCAGCCAGGGTAGAGGCAAATCGCATCTGAAGCAAGAAACACTTCCCAACTGGGAATGGGAGTAATGCCTATACCACATTAGCCCAGGTAGAGGGCACTCACTCCTCCAGGTGGAAGACCCCTCCTACCTGGGTGTCAGGTGAGCTCATATACCCCAGCAGCCAGGGTAGAGGCAACTCGTACCTCCAGGACAGAGACACCTACCACTTGGGGATAGGGGTAACTCCAGTACCACCTTAGCCCAGGTATAAGGGAATTGCCCCTCCAGTCTTGTGAATCCATAACCTGGATGTCAGGAGAGCTCTTATACCTCCAGAGTCAGGGGAGACAGGACTCAACCCCTCCAGATGGAATATCCCTTCCACCTGGTTGTCAGGGGAGTTCATATGCTCCCACAAGCAGGGTAATGGGGACTCGCCAATTGAGGCAGGAGACCCCTTCCACCTGGATGTAGGGAGGACATCCTATACCACTGCAGCCAGGGTAGAGGGACTCGCCTCTCCAGGCCAGAGTCCCTCCCACCTGGGTGTCAGGGGGAGATCCTTTACCCCAACAGCCAGGGTAGAGGGGACTCACCCCTTCAGGCAAGAGACCCATCCATCCTGGTTCAGGGAAAGCTAGTAAACCACTGCAGCCAGGGTAGAGGAAACTCCTCCCTTCAGGAGAGAGACCCCTCCCATCTGGGAATACCACAGCAGCCAGAATAGAGTGGACTCACCCCTCCAAGCAGGAGACTCCTCCCACCTGGGTGTCTGGGAGAGGTCCTTAACTACTTCTGCCGGGGTAGAGGAGACTTGCCCCTCCAGGAGGAAGACCCCACCCACCTGGGTGTCAGGGGGTGTTCATATACCCCAGCAGCCACGGTAGAGGCTACTCACACCTCCAGGCGAGAGACACGTCCCACCTTGGAATGAGGGTAACTCATATACCTCCATAACCAGGGTAGAGGGGGCATGCCTCTTTAGGCGCCTCAGATTTTGGTATGCAGGGGGAAGCTCATATAACACAGCAGCCAGAATAGAGGGGACTCGCCCTTCCAAGCAGGAGACCCCTCCAACCTGGTGTCTGGGAGAGCTGGTAAACCCCTGCAGACAGGGTAGAGGGAAGTCACCCTTCTAGGCAGTATACTCCTCCCACCTGGGTCAGGGGAAGCTCCTTAACCACTGCAGTGTAGAGTGGATTGCCCATCCAGGCAGAAGACCCCACCCACCTGGGTGTCAGGTGGAGCTCACATAACCCAGCATCCATGGTAGAGGCAACTCACACCTCCAGGCCAGAAACACCTCCCACCTGGGAATGGGAGTAACTTCTATAACGCCTTAGCCAGGGTAGAGGGGACTCGCCCAACCAGGCAGAAGATTCCATAACCTGGTTGTCGGTGGGAGCTCTTATACCACCACAGCCAGGGGAGAGGGGACTCGACCCTCCAGACGGAAGGTCCCTTCCACCTGGTTGTCAAGAGAGTTCATATACTGCCACAGGCAGGGTAGAGGGAACTCTCCACTGGAAGCGGACGACCCCTACCACCTGAGTGTAGGGGAACTCCTATACCACTGCAGCCAGGATTGAGGGGACTCACCTCTCCAATCCAGAGACCCTACCACCTGGGTGTCAGGGGGCGATCCTTTAATGCCACAGCCAGGATATAGGGGAATCATCCCTCAGGGTGAGAGACCCATCCAACGTGTGTGTCAGGGAAAGGTAGTAAACCCTTGCAGCCAGGGTAGAGGAGACTCACTCCTTAAGGCAGGAGATCCCTCCCATTTGGGTGTGGGGGATGAAGCTCTTATACAATAGCAGCCAGAATAGAGGGATTCGCCCCTTCAAGCAAGAGACCCCTCCCATATGAGTGTCTGGGAGAGCTGGTACACGACCTAAGCCAGGGTAGAGGGGAGTCACCCCTCTAGGGGGGACACTCTCCCACTTGGGTGTCAGGGGGAGTTCTTATACTGTTGTAGTCAGGGTAGAGTGGAATTGCCCTTTCAGTCGGTAGACCCATTCCAAGTGTGTGTCTGAGCGAGCTCCTATTCCTCTGCAGCAAGAATAGATGAAACTCACCCCTCCAATTGGGAAATCCCTCCCACCTGGGTGTCCTGGAGGCTTGATCACTGCAGTAGCCAGGGTACAGGGGACTCACCCCTCCAGGCGGGAGACCCCTCCCACCTGGGTATGTGAGGAGAGATCCTATACCGCCACAGCCAGGGTAGAGAGAACTCGCCCCTCCAGGTGGGAGACCCCTCCCACCTGGCTTTCAGGGGGAGCTCTTATTCCACTGCAGCCAGTGTAGAGGGTACTCGCCCCTCCAGGAGGGAGACCCCTCCCACCTGGGTGTCTGGAGTAGTTTGTATACTGCCACAGCCAGGGTAGGGGTGACTCATTGCTCCAGGAGGGAGACCCCTCCCACCTAGGTGTCAAGGGCAGCTCATATACCCCTGCAGCCAGTATAGAGCCGACTCGCCTCTCCAGTTGGGAGACCACATAACCTGGGAGTCGGGGGAGCTCCTATACCACCAGAGCCAGGGGAGAGGGTACTCAACCTCCAGGTAGAAGATACCTTCCACCTGGTTGTCAGGGGTGTACATATACTGCCACCTGGGTGTAGCGGGGACCTCCTATACCACTGCAGCTAGGGTAGAGGGGACACGCCTCTCCAGGCCAGAGACCCTCCCACCTGGGTGTCAGGGGGAGATCCTTTACCGCCACAGCCAGGTAAATGGAATTCACCCCTCCAGGCAAGAGACCCATCCAACCTCTGTGTCAGGGAAAGCTAGCAGACAACTGAAGCCAGGGTAGAGGGAACTCACCCCTTCAGGTGGAAAATTCCTCCCATCTGAGTATGGGTGAGGAAGCTCATACACCAGAGCAGCCAGAATCGATGGGACTCGCCCTTCCAGGCAGGAGACCCCTCCCACCTGGGTGTCTGGGAGAGCTGGCATATCCCCTCAGGCAGAGTAGAGGGAATTTACTCCTCTAGGTGGGAGGGCCTTCCCACCTTTGTGTCAGGGGAAGCTCCTTAACTGCTGCAGCCAGGGTAGAGTGGACTGACCCCTCCAGGCAGAAGTCTCCTCCCACCTTGGTGTCAGGTGGAGCTCATATACCCCAGCAACCAGGGTAGAGGCAACTTGCATTTCCAGGCGAGTAACACCTATATGGACTTAGCCAGGGCAGAGGGGACTTGCACGTCTAGGCAGGAGACCTCTTCCACCAGGGTGTCAGGGAGAGCTCATATACTGCCACAGCCAGAATAGGGCAGACTCCATGTGGGAGATCTCTCCCACCTGGGTGTTTGGGGGAACTTGTATACCTAAGCAGCCAGTGTAGAGGGGCCTCGCTGCTCCAGTTGGGAGACCCTTCCTGCCTCAGTCTGGCTGGGCAAATAACCGGGCGGTGACAAGCAACTTGTGAAGATTGAAACAGCGGGAGCCCTTTATTGCAGGACAGCAGAGGTATATATACCTAACTAATTACACACAGCTTAACTTAATTAATATCATCTAGATACAGAAGTCAGTCATTAAGGAATCCTCATTATCTTAATGGCTCGATGGCATTACTTCACAAACCACTCCTCCTGGCAAAGTGCCAGGCGCCATCTTGACTTGATTTGCATCCCCAACATTTCCTCCCTTTTGTTTTATTGAATAACAAGTATGTGGCTTAGGGATTGTGCCTGTTTTAGGTTGTCCAATACTACATATGGTCCTTACCCGTCGTTGGATAGTCTGACATCAAATCGTCAGCCTCCTGTCTTAGGTTGGTACCATTGTAATTGGATCTTACCTGTCTTTGACTACCGGCCCAACACACTTAGCCATACTTTTGGATTAAGATCATAGTGTTTTTTACACAAACACCATAAATAACCTGCTACAAGCAGAAAGGGGAGGATACAAAATGCCATGATACCAAACCAATTGACGGCTCCAAGTAAGAAATCCTTGGAAAAATTGTACCACTCATGACACCGTCAGCAAAGATACCCTGGTACTATTACAATTATCCATAGATTAGTTCATAATGCATATAAGTGATACATAGTCCGGGCAAGTTCTGCAAGCAGTTTAAAGCACAGGAATCCATTAATATGTCCATTTCCTCTTAAAGTAAATCGACTCTTTGATTGAGCATCACTTGTTGAGCTACACCATTCATTGATGCATCAGTTTGTACAGTTTGTGTGATAGCTATTGCAGAAGCTGTTGCAGCAGCAGCAGAAACAGCAACAGCTGTGATGATGGTAGCTGTAATTCTGAAGTCTTGTTTAGTTTTCCGTAATTTACATTTGAAATAGGCCTTAATGGTGCTCATTATTCAGTAGTCACCAGGTGTGGGAGAACCATTATCGCAGATATAAGGATCTTTTTGGTCTGTAGAAATCGCTTTAGTTAGTCTCTCTGGAATCCAAATCGGCTGCTGTTCTCCCTATGGAAACACACAAACAGACCCCCGACTACAGACAATCACTGGGGCAGGACCTTTAATGATAATAACTGTAAGCTGATGCAGCTGTGGTGAAAGCTGTAAATGCTATCACCATAATTGAAAACTGGAGTTCAGCTGTTATGGATTTGAGATATTGCTAACCCTGCATTTATCCACAGGAACAGCGAGGAGTCCCATGGCAGCACCTGCAGCAAATAGGGAAAAACTGATGACTCATTAGTTATTGGCATTGGAAATGGCCAAACTTCAGGGACGCCGGGCGCGCCTTCTGCCACCGGCTGTAGCATCCCCGGGCAGCCCCAGATGGCCCCGGGGAGTGTCCCAGACTCAAACTGCCACTGGGCACATGGAGCAAGAGCCTGCGAGACTGTGCCTCCAGGTTGGGTCTGGGTTTGGGCTCATGGCAGTGGCATCCTGCTCCCTGGGTGGGGGGTGGGGAAGGGCCGGTGGCCCCCACCGCCACCGCTTGGAAAGTCCCTGCTGCCCTGTGACTGGCTCGTGCATGTGGCAGCCGCCACACTGCTTCACACACCCTCCGGTAACGAAAAATATTTAGTAGTAGCCTTTTGTTACAACTCCTTCCCTGATACCCCTACCTCCTCTAAACTTTCTTCCTCTTTCTGACTAGAGTTCCTGGATTTTTATCAATGTATGCCCTAACTGTTCTTGGTTTTACTGGGGTGCCTCCTTCCTTCAGCAATTTACTTAACACCCTTTTGGTTTGGTTCCACCCAACTTCTGATCCCATATTTCTGTAACAAAGACAATACAACACACCAAGACAAAACAAGACAAAAACACACTGTATCAATCTTCTCTATTTTCTTGAAATGGCCATCCTTCCCCTCACCCTATCTGCTTCTAGGGACAAGCAGCTTTGCTCCCATCCTATCTATTTCTAGGGACGGGCAGCTTTCCTTGTCACTTACCCCCGAGCGTCCCAGGGCTCCCTGCATGGGCCACCATCTGCCGTAGTCTGGCTGGGCAAATAACCAGGAGGTGACAAGCAACTTGTGAAGATTGAAACAGCAGGAGCCCTTTATTGCAGGACAGCAGAGGTATATATACCTAACTAATTACACACAGCTTAACTTAATTAATATCATCTAGATACAGAAGTCAGTCATTAAGGAATCCTCATCATCTTAATGGCTCGCTGGAGTTACTTCACAAACCACTCCTCCTGGCAAAGTGCCAGGCGCCATCTTGACTTGATTTGCATCCCCAACACCTTCTCACCTGTGTGTCAGGGGGATCACATATACCGCCACAGCCAGGGTAGAGGGGACTTGCCCCTCCAGGTGAAAGCTCATATACACCAGCAGCCATGATAGAGGCAAATCACCTCTCCAAGTGGGAGAACCCTCCCACCTGTGTGTGTGTGTGTGTGTGTGTGTGTGGCTCCTCTACTGCTGCAGCCAGGGTAACAGGGACTCTCTCCTCCAAGGGAGAGACCACTCCCACCTGGGTGTTGGGGGAGCTTCTGGACCTCCAAATCTAGGGTAGAGGGGACTTGCCCCTCCAGTCAGGAGACCGCTCCCACCTGTTTGACAAGGGGACCTCCAATACTGCCGAGGCCAGGGTAGAGGAAATTCACCCATATAGGCGGGAGACACCTTCCACCTGGGTGTCTGGGGGAGCTCCTATACTGTGACAGCCAGGGTAGAGGGGTTTGTCCATGCAGGCGGAAGACCCCTCCCACCTGGGTGTCCAGGGAGCACTTATAGGGAACCAGCCAAAGTAGAGGGGACTTGTCCTTCCAGGCGGGAGACCCCTCCCACCTGGGTGTTTGGGGGAGTTTGTATAATGTTGCAGCTAGGTAGAGCGTACTCATCCCTCCAGGCGGAAGACCCCTCCCACGTGGGTGTCAGGTGGAGCTCGTATACCACCACAGCCAAGTAGAGTGGACTCGCCCCTCCAGGAGGGGTAGTGTAGAGGGAGCTTATACTCCAGCAGATATTGTAGAGGCAACTGGTTCCTCCAGGCAGGAGACCCCTTCCAACATGGGTGTGTATGGGGGGGCTCATATACTGCTGCAGCCATGGTAGCAGGGACTCACCCTTCCAGTCGGGAGACCCCTCACACCTGGTTGACAGGGGGAGCTTGAACATCACTGCAGCCAGGGTAAAGGAAACTCTCCCCTAAAGGGGGGAGACCCCTCCCATCTGGGTGTAAGGGGAAGCACCAATATTCCTGCAGCCAGGGTAGAGGGGACTCACCTCTCTAGTCAAGAGACCCCTCTAACCTGGGTGTGGGGGCAGTACCTATACCGCTGCATCCAGGGTAGTGGAGACTCACCCATCCAGGCAGGACACTTTCCCACCTGGGTGTGGTGGGGAGCTTATATACAACCTTAGCCAGGGTAGAGGTGAATCGCCCCTCCAGGTGGCAGATGCCTCCCACCTGGTTGTCAGGGGGATCTCTAATACCACCAAAACTAGGGTAGAGGGTACTTGCCCCACCAGGCGGGAGACCCCTCCCACCAGGTGTTAGGGGGAGCTTATATAGTGCAGCAGCCAGGGTAGAGGGACTTGCGTCTCTGGGCAGGAGAGCCCTCCCACCTGGGTTTCCAGGGGGATCCTACATCCCCATGGCTAGGGTAGAGGGGACTCGCCCCTCGAGGCGGGAGACCCCTCACACCTAGGTGTGTGGGAACGGCTCAAATACCGCTGTAGCCAGGGTAATTGGGACTCACCCCTCCATGCAGGAGACCCCTCCCACCTGGGTGTAGTGGGGAGCATGTATACCAACTTAGCCAGGTTAGAAGGGACTCGCCCCTCTAGGGTGGGGACCCCTCCCATATTGGTGTCTGGGGGAGCATGTATTCCGCTGCAGCAAGGGTAAAGGGGATTCGCACTCCAGGTGGGAGACCCGTCTCACCTGGGTGACAGAGGAGCTCAATTACCACCACAGCCAGGGTAGAGTAGACTTGCCCCTCCAGGCGGTAGACCCCTCCCACCAGGGTGTCAGGGGGAGCTCTTATACCTCTGCAGCCAGGGTAGAGGGGAGTTGCTCCTCCAGGCGAGAGACCCCTCCCACATTGGTGTCAGGGTGATCTTGTATTCGGCCTTAGTCAGGTTATAGGGGACTCACCCCTCCAGGCAGGAGACCCCTCCCACCTGGGTGTGTGTGGGGGGCTCGTATACAGCTGCAGCTGGGCAGCAGGGTCTGGCCTCTCCAGGCGGAAGAACAATTTCACCTGGGTATCGGGGGACCTCGTATCCCAGCACAACCAGGATAGAGGGGACTCACCCCTGCACGCGGGAGACCCCTCCCACTTGTTTGCCCAGGAACTCTTATAAGGCACCAGCCAAAGTAGAGGAGACTCGCCCCTCCAACCAGGAGACCCTTCCCACCTGGGTGTCGGGGATAACTTGTATTCCTCTGAAGCCAGTGTAGAGGGGACAGGGAGCTTGTATACCACATTAGCCAGGGTAGAGGGGACTGGAGGTACAAATCCCCATTACCCTGGCTGCGGAGGTATATGAGCTCCCCTTGAAACCCAGGTGGGTGGGGTCTCCTGCCTGGAGGGGTGAGTCACCTCTACTCTGGCTGTAGCATCATATGGGGAGAAAGGGGAGTAAGCAGAATGGGTAGCACAGGGAGAGGAGTGCTCATGGCCCAGATTCACTGCAGGGTGTCATATACCACATATACCACAGCAGTTGGGAGACCGTTCCCACCTGTGTTTTGGAGGAGCTTGTATACCATCTGGGAATTGAATGGGGAGATCCTGTACCACCGGAGCCAGGATAGTGGGGACTTGCCCCACTAGGCGGGAGACCCCTCACACCTGGTTGTCAGGGGAGCTCATATACCACCTCAGGAAGGGTAGAGGGGACTCACCACTCCAGGAGGGAGACACCACCCACCTGGGTATACAGGGGAGCAGCCAGGGTAGAGGGGAATCACCCCTCCAAGGGCACGACCCCTCCCACCAGGGTGTCAGGGGTAGCTCAAATACCACCACAGCCAGAAGAGTGGGGAATCGCCCCTACAGGTGGGAGAACCCCTCCCACCTGGGTGTCCTGCAGAGCTCCTATATCTCCACAGCCAGGGTGTGCCCCTCTAGTAGGGGCAGTCCCCTCAATCCCTGGGTGCGGAGGGATGTGCCCCCGACACCCAGGTTGGATGGGTCTCCCCCCCTAGAGGGGGAAGTCCTCTCACCCCTTGATGCGGTGAAAGCTCACCACCCACACCCATGTTGGAGGGGTCTCCCCCCTAGAGGGGGCAGTCCCCTCGACTGTGGGTTGGGTAGGAGCTCCCCCCGACACCCAGGTTAGAGAGTCTCCCCCCTAGAGGGTGGAGTCCCCTCGACACTGGGTCCAATGGTATATGAGCTCCCCCTGACACCCAGGATGGAGGGTTTTCCCCGCCAGACGGGGCAGTCCACTTGACCCTGGGTGTGGTGGGAGTTCCTCACAACACCCAGGTTGGAGGGGTCTCTCCCCTAGAGGGGGGATTCCCCTTGACTCTGCGTGCAGTGGGACCTCCCCCAGCTCCGAGGTTGGAGGAGTCTTCTCCCTAGATGGGTGTGGTGGGAGCTCTCTCCGACTCCCAGGTTGGAGGGGTCTGCCCCTTAGAGGGAGGGACACCTGGACCCTGGGTGCAATGGTATATGAGCTCCCCCCAACACCTAGGTTGAGGGGTCTCCTCCCTAGAGGGGAGAGTCCCCTAGACCCTGGGTGCATTGTTACCCGACACCAAGTTTATAGTGGTCCCCCCCCCCAGAGGCAGTATTTCCATTGACCAAGGATGCAGTAGGAGTTTCCCCCGACACCCAGGTTTGAAGAGTCTCTCCCCTAGAGGGGTTGTTCCCTCGACCTGGGTTCGGTGGGAGCTCCCCTCTACACCCAGGTTGAAGGGGTCTCCTCCTAGAGGGAGGAGTCTCCTCGCCACTTGGTGCTGTGGGAACTCCCCCCAAAACCAAGGTTAGAGGGTTCTCCACACTTGAGTGAGGAGTCTCCTCAACCCTGAATGCGATGGTATATGAGCTGCCGCTGACACCAAGGTTAGAGCTGTCTACCCACTAGAGGTGGGAGTCACCTCGGCCCTGGGTTTGGTGGGATCTTCCCCCAATACCCATGTTAGAGGGGTCTCCGCCATACAGAAAGGGAGTCCCCTTGACCCTGGGTGCAAGGTATATGAGTTCCCCTTGACACCCAGGATGGAGGGTTCCCCCCCCCCAGAGTAGCCAGTTACCTCGACCGTGGGTGCCATGGGAGCTCCCCTCGACACCCAGGTTGGAGGAGTCTCCCCCTTGGAGGGGGGAGTCCCCTCGACACTGGGTGCGATGGTATATGACCTCCCCCCATACCCAGGTTGAAGGGGTCTTTTCCCTAGAGGAGGCAGTCCCCTCGACCCTGGGTGTGGTGGGAACTCGCCCTGATACCCAGGTTGGAAGAGTCTTCCCCCTAGAAGGGAGAGTCCCCTCAACACTGGGTGTGATGGTATAGTAGCTCCCCCCAACACCCAGGTTGGAGGGGTTTTCCCCCTAGAAGGGGCAGTCCCCTCAATCCCTGGGTGCGGTGAGAGCTCCCCTCACACCCAGGTTAGAGGAGTCCCCCCCATAGAGAGGGGAGTCCCCTCAACCCTGGGTGCAAAGTTATACATGCCCCCCCACCCCAAGGTTGGAGCGGTCTCCCCCCTACAGGAAGCATTACCCTTGACCATGGGAGCATTTGGAGTTTCCCCCAACATCCAGGTTGGAGGGGTCTCTCCCCTAGAGGGGCAGTCCCCACAACCCTGGGTGCGGTGGGAGCTCCCCCGACACCCAGGTTGGAGGAGTTTCCCACCTACTGGGAAGGAGTCACCTCGCCCCTTGGTGCAGTTGGAGGTCCCCCCCACAACAATTTGGAGGGGTCTCCCCCTGAGGGGGGATACCCCTGGACCCTGGGTCAATGATATCCCAGCTTCCCCCGACACCCATGTTCGAGGTCTCTCTCTGCTAAAGGAGGCAGTCCCCTCCATCCTGGGTGCAGTGGGAGTTCCCCCCAACACCCAGTTTCGAGGGGTCTCCCTCCTTGAGGGAGCAGTCCCCTCGACCCTGGGTGTGATGGTATATGAATTCCTACCCTACACCAAGGTTAGAGAGTTCTACCCCCTAGAGGGGGGAGTTGCCCCGATCCTGAGTGTGATGTTATATGAGCTCGTACCCGACACTCAGGTTTGAGAGGTCTCCCCAATCCCCTCGACCCTGGGTGCAGTGGGATTTCCCCCCAATACCCAGATTGGAGTGGTCTGCCCCTAGGGGTATGAGTCCCTCGACCCTGGATGCGATGTATACGAGCTTACCCCGACACCCAGGTTTGATGGTTTTCTCCCCTCGGAGGGTGCTGTCCCCCCACCCTGGATGCGGTGAGAGCTTTCCCCCACACCTAGGTTGGAGGGGTCTCCCCCTTGGATGGGGGAATCGCCTCGACCCTGGGTATGATGGTATACGAGCTCCTACCCAACAGCCAGGTTAGAGAGGTCTACCTCCTAGAGGTGGGAGTCGCCTTGACCCTGGGTGCAAACGTATACAAAGTCCTACCTGACACCCAGGTTTGAGAGGTCTCCTCCTAGAGGGGGAAGTCCCCACGACCCTGGTGCAGTGGGATTACCTCCAATACCCATGTTGGAGTAGTCTCCCCTATAGAGGGGGGGAGTCCCCTCAATGCTGGATGGGGTTGGATCTCTCCCTGACACCCAGGTTGGAGGGGTCTGCCCCCTAGAGGGAGGAGTCCCCTCGACCCTGGGTGCGATGGTATAGGAGCTCCCCCCGACACCTAGGTTGATGAGGTCTCCCCCCTGCAGAGAGGGAGTCCCCTCAACCCTGGGAGTGGTGGGAGCTACTCCTCCAACACCCAGGCTGGGAAGGGTCTCCCTCCTAGAGGTAAGAGTCCCATTGACCCCGTGTGCAATGGTATAGCAGCTCCCCCTGACACCCAGGATGGAGGGGTCTCCCTCCTACAGGGGGTAGGCCCCTCTACCATGGGTGCGGTTGGAGCTCCCCACGACACCCAGGTTGGAAGGGTCTCCTAGAGGGGGAATTCCTCTCAAACCTGGGTGCAGAGGGAGCTCCCTCCGACACCTAGGTTGGAGGGGTTCCCCCCTAGATGGGGGGATTGTATACCCAGGTATACCCTAGGTGCGATGGTATATGAGCTCCCCTCGACACCCAGTTTGCAGGGTTCTCCCCCCTAGAGGGGGCAGTCCCTTCGACCCTGGGTGCGGTGGGAGCAACCCTCGACATCCAGGTGGGAGGGGTCTCCCCCCTAGAAGGGGGATTCCCTTCGTCCCTTGGTGCAATGGTATAGGAGCTCCCACACACACCCAGGTTGGAAGGGTCTCCCCTTTATAGGGGGCAGTCCACTTGACCCTGGGTGCCGTGGGAGCTCCATCTGACACCCAGGTTGGAGGGTTCTCTCCACTAGAGGAGGGAATCCCCTCGACCCTGGGTGTGATGGTATACGAGCTCCTTCCAACGCCCAGGGAAGACCCCTCTAACCTGGTGCTGGGGGGAGCTACTATACCATTTCACCCAGTGTCGAGGGGACTCTCCCCTCTAGGGGGAAGACCCTAGAGGGGGCAGTCCCCTCTACTCTGGGTGCCATGGGGGTTCCTCTGACACCCAGGTGGGAGAGGGCTCTTCCCTAGAGGGGAATCCACTCGAACCTGGGTGTGTTGGTATATGAGCTCCCCATGACACCCATGTTGGAGGGGTCTCCCCCCCAAAGGGGGTAGTACCCTTGACCCTGGGTGCGATGGTATAAGAGCTCCCGCCAACACCCAGGTTGGAGGGGTTCCTCCATTGAGGGGGGCATCCTCTTGACCCTGGGTGCTGTTCGAGCTCCCCCTGACACCCAGGTTGGAAGGTCTCCTCCCTAAAGGGGGGAGTTTACTGAATCTGGTTGGGAGGGTATATGAGCTTCCCCCAAAACCCAGGTTGGAAGGGTCTCCCCACTAGAGAGGGGAGTCACTTGGACTCTGTGTGCCGTGGGATCTCCCCCCAACACCCAGGTTGGAAGAGTCTCCCCCCTAGAGGGGGGCATCTTCTTGACCCCGGGTGCTGTGAGAGCTCCCCCAGACACCCAGGACGGAGGAGCCACCCTCCTAGAAAGGGTCGTCCCCTCAACCCTGGGGGAGGTGGGAGCTCCCCAGGACACCCAGGTTGGAGCGTTCTCCCTTCTTGAAGGGGGAGTTCCCTTGACCCTGGGTGCGGTGAGAGATCCCCCCAACAGCCATGTTGGAGGGGTCTCCCCACTGCAGTGTGAGTCACCTAGACCTTGGGTAAAGTGTGAGCTCAACCCGACACCCAGGTTGGAGGGGTCTTCCTCTTCAAGGGGGTGTCCCTTTGGATGCGGTGGGAGCTCCCTTCAACACCCAGGTTGGAGGTGTCTCCCTCCTCTAGGGAACGTCCCCTTGACCCTAGTTGCTGTGGGAACTCCCCCCAATACCCAGGTTGGAGGAGTCTCTTCCCTTGAGGGAAAGTCCCCTCGATCCCAGATGCAGTGGGAGCTCCCATCGACTCCCAGTTTGGAGGGTTCCTCCCTTCTAGAGGGGGGAGTCCCCTCGATCCTGCATGCAGTGGTAGCTACCCCCGACACCCAGGTTGGAGAGGTCTCCCCCATAGAGGGGGCAATCCCCTTGACCCTGGGTGTGGTGGGAGACCCGCCCGACACCCAGGTTGAAGGTGTCTCCTCAATAGAGAGAGGAGTCCCCTCGACCTTGGGTGTGGTGGGAGCTCTCCCCAAAACCCAGTTTGGAGGGGTCTCCCCACTAGTGGGGGTAATCCTCTAGACACTGGATGTAGTAGGAGCTCCCAGCCGACACCAGGTTTGAGGGGTCTCCCACGTAGAGGGGGGTGTCCCCTTGACCAAGGGTGCAGTGGGAGCTCCCCTCCACACTAATGTTGAAGGGTTCTTCCCCTTCAAGGGGGGGAGTCCCCTCAACCCTGCATTTGATGGTATATGAGCTCCCTCTGACATTCATGTTGGAGGGTTCTCCCCCCTAGAGGAGGCAGTCCCCTCGACACTGGGTGCGATGGGAACTTCCCCCAATGTTAGAGTCTGTAAACAAGTCAAAATAACACCTGGCATTTTGCCAGGGGAATATTAGAGTTCGTAAACAAGTCTGGATGGTGCCTGGCAAAGTGCCAGAGGGAGTGGTTTGAGAAGTAACAAAAGCGAGTCATTAAGTGTGGAGATTCCTTATTGGTTGACTGATGTATCTAGTTTATGCTAATTATATAAGCTGTGTGGAATGTATAAATACTGCTCCTGTCCTACAATAAATGGCTCCCACTCCTGCTGTATCAATCTACACAAGTTGTTCGTCAACCCACGGTTATTTTGCTGCAGCCGGACTGTGGCAGATGGTGGCCCGTACGGGGAGCCCCAGGACACTTGGGGAGTTCCTGCCTTCGTCCCAGTGCTGGTGAAGACCAAGGTGGAAGAATTTCCAGTGTTGCTGAAAACCAGACGAGACTTCGGCTGAGAAAAGGATGAGACTACAGATCAAGCTAGCTGCCTGCAGAACTTACCTGGACTGTGATTTACCTGGACTGTGAGTTAATCTATTGAGACACTACTTTATCTGGACTGAGACAAACTGTAATCTACAACAAATTGTAACTCGGTATCTTTGCTAACGGTGTCATTGTTGGTATAATTTTTCCAAGGGCTTCTTGCATGGAGCCATCAATTGGCTTGGTATTGTGGCATTTTGTATCCTCCCTTTCTGTTTGTAGCAGGTTATTTATGGTGTTTCTGTAAAAACCACTATGGTCGTTATTTAAATTAAACAAAAGGGGGAAATGTTAGAGTCTGTAAACAAGTCAAAATAACACCTGGCATTTTGCCAGGGGAATGTTAGAGTTCGTAAACAAGTCTGGATGGTGCCTGGCAAAATGTCAGAGGGAGTAGTTTAACAAAAGCAAGCCATTAAGTGTGGAGATTCCTTATTGGTTGACTGATGTATCTAGTTTATGCTAATTAGATAAGCTGTGTGGAATGTATAAATGCCGCAGTCTGGCTGGGCACAAATGCCGCAGTCTGGCTGGGCACACAATCACGAGCCACCACACAGCTTGTAGATTCAAACAGCAACTCTTTATTCCCGAACTCACACCAGCTGTCTACAATCACGTTCTGGGGAAATTCACGTTCTCTGCCCAAATCCACGTTCTCTTCCCAAATCCCCTTCCACTGGGCTTCTATCTCCAAAATATACTGTCTGAATCCTGTGAGAACTCAAGGGGAACTCAGGCAGCAGGATACGCCCTATTCCCAGCAGGAATAATCTTAAACCTTAAACCTGGAACCTAAACCGGGAACGCCCTAAACACGATTATCTTAAAACCGGGAACACCCTAATCTGCCTTGGTCCTTGAGCAACGTCACTTACATTCAATGTCACTGCAACATGTCAGCAACATGGGGTACGCTGGCAAGGAAATTGTCATACCTACTTGGCTAATGGCTCCCAGCATCTCCCCCCTTCTGATTAATTAAACAACAAGCAATGTGGCTTAAGGACCGTGCCTGGTAGGTTGTCCAATTCAACATATGGTTCTTACCCGTCATGGGAAAAACTGACCTTTAGGCGTCAGCCTCCTGTCTTAGGTTGATACCACTGCAATTGAATCATACCCGTCACTGACTACCGGTCCAGCATACAGCCATACTTGTGGATAGGTCTATGCACCAGTGGGGGGGTGAGGTTCTTTGCCTCACCTCTGTTGGCCCCCAAATTTGGCCTTGGTGCCAGTGGGGGAGTGAGGTTAATGTGGCTTATGGACCGTGCCTGGTAGGTTGTCCAATTCAACATATGGTTCTTATCCGTCATCGGAAAACTGACCTTTAGGCGTCAGCCTCCTGTCTTAGGTTGATACCACTGCAATTGAATCATACCCGTCACTGACTACCGGTCCAGCATAAGCCATTGGCCCCCAAATTTTAGACCATCACTAGCAGAAGGGAGGAGGATACAGAAATGCCACGACACCAAGCCAATTGACGGCTCCTTGGGAAAAATTGCATCACTGGTGACACCATCAGCAAAGATATGTCAGCACTACCACAATTAACATGGGGTGTGCTGGCAAGGAAATAAAAATTGCATCACTAGTTAATCACTGTCGCAGATGTAAGAATGGCCAAGCTGGAGCTCTGGATATCAGCTGTTATGGATTTGAGTCAAATCATCTTCTTCTCGATCTGTAGAAATTGTTTTAGTTAATCTCTCTGGAATCCAAATCTGCTGCTATTCTCCCTGTGGAAACACACAAACAAAACCCCGACTCCAGACAATCACTGGGTCAGGACCTTTCCATTGTCCTGTTAGAATATCTTTCCAAAGTACCTTAGACTTATGTACATTTTTTGGATACATATGCCTTTCTGCAGCACTAAGTCCTGATGAATCTAAATTTTTAAAAGTTTAGGGTAAAACGTGTTATTTTAAGTTTATCTTTGGGGGGTATATACCCCTTTCCAATTCCCTCTTTTTGCTTTAATAAGTATATGTCTGTATCTAATTGTTGTCTTAGCTTTTTGCATTTTCTATCTGTGTAATACCTTACTTGACATTTTCAACCATTTTTTATCTTGTTTCTATCTTCTAGTTTTTTTTTTTCCCTAAGGTTTGTATTTTTACCCTTAGTTGCTTATTTTCTCTCCTAGTTTTCTTGTGGAAGTTACCCCTGACACCCAGGTTGGTGGTGTCTCCCCTCTAGAGGAGGGAGTCCCCTCGACCCTGGGTGCAATGGTTTACGAGCTCCACCCAACACCCAGTTTGGAAGGGTCTCCCCTTTAGAGGGGGCAGTCCGCTCGACCCTGGGTACAGAGGGAGATCCCCGTTACACCCCAGTTAGATGGGTCTTTCCCTAGAGAGGGGGATGGTAAACCCAGGTATAACCTGGCTACGATGGTATACAAGCTCCCGAAGACACCCAGGTTGGAGGGGTCTCCCCATGGAGAGGGGGAAGTCCCTTCAACCAAGAGTGCGGTGGGAGCTCCCTCCGACACCCAGGTGGGAAGGGTCTCCCCCCTCCAGGGGGGAAGTCCTCTTGACCTGGGTGCGATGGTATACGAGCTCCACCCAACACCCAGTTTAGAGGGGTCTCCCCTTTAGATGGGGCAGTCTGCTGTACCCTGGGTGCGGAGGAAGCTCCCCTAGACACCCAGCATGGAGGGGTCTCTTCCCTAGGAGGGGGTGAGTCCCCTTTACCAAGGGTGCAGTGGCATACTAGCTCCCCGGAAACCCAGGATAGACCGGCCTCCCTCCTTCAGAGGGGGGGAGTCCCCTCGACCAAAGGTGTGGTGGCATACTAGCTTCCCCGTCACCATGGTTAGACAGGGCTAACCCCCCTCAGAGGGGAGGATTCCCCTAGATCGAGGGCACGGTGGCATAAGAGCTACACCTGATACCATGGTAAGACGGGTTTCGCCCCCTCAGATGTGGGGGAGTCCCCTCAACGGAGGGCACTGTGTCATCCGACCTTCCCCCGAAATCCAGGCTAGACAGGTCTCCCCCTTTCAGAGGAGGGGAATCGCCTCAACCAAGAGCGCAGTGGCATAGGAGCTCCCCCGACACCCAGGTTAAACTGGACTCTTCTCAGAGTGGGGGAGTCCCCTCGACTGAGGGGGTGGTGACATATTAGCCCCCCCCACAGCCAGGTTAGACAGGCCTCTCACCCTGGGGGGGGGGAGTCTCCTCGACAGAGGGTGACGTGGCATACAAGCTCCAGCCGACACCCAGGTTAGACGGGCCTCCCCACCTCACAGTGGGGAAGTCCTCTCCACCTAGGGTGTGGTGGCATAGGAGCTCCCCCCGACACCCAGGTTAGATGGGCCTATTTCCCTAAGAGGGGATAGTCCCCTTGAGTGAGGGCACAGTGGCATACAAGTTCCCCCAACACTCAGGTTAAATGGGACTCCCTCCCTCATTGTGGGGGTATTCCCTGGACCTAGGGTGCTGTGGCATACAAGCTCCCCCAGATACCATGGTTAGAAGCTTCCCCCCCTCAGAGGAGGGAAGTCCCCTCGACCGAGGGCCTGGTGTCATAGAAGCCCCCGACACACACACGAGCTCCCCCTGAAACCATGGTAAAGTGGACCTCCCCTTCTCAAAGGGGGGGGGGAGTCCCCTCTTCCGAGTGTGCAGTGGGCATATGAGCTCCCCTCAACACCCAGGTTAAAGAGGCCTGCCCCCCTCAGAGGGGGGGAGTCACCTCAACCAAAGGGGCAGTCACATGCGAGGTCCCCCTGACACTTAGGTTAGACAGGCCTCCCCCCCTCAGAGTAGGGGTGTCCCCCAGAACGAGGGCATGGCGTCATACTAGGTCCCACCGAAACCCAGGTTAGATGGGTCTGCCACTCTCAGAGGCAGGGAGTCTCCTCGACCAAGGGTGCGGTGCATTCGAGCTCCCCACCACACCCAGGTTAAACGGGCCTGCCCCCCCTCAGAGTGGGTGAGTCCCCTCGACCGAAGGCGCGATGGCATACAAGCTCCCCTCCAACTCCCAGGTTAGACAGGCCAACCCCCTCTAAGGGGGGGAGTCCCCTCAAACGAGGGCGTGGTGGCACAGGAGCTCCCCCCGACACTGTGGTTAGGCGGGACTCCCTTCCTCAGAGAGGGGGAGTCCCCTCTACTGAGGGCAAGTTGGCATAGGAGCTCCCACAGACACCCTGGTTAGATGGGCCTCCCAGGCCTCAGAGGGAAGGAGTCCCCTCAACCGAAGGTGCAGTGGCATATGAGCTCCCCCCACACCCAGGTTAGATGGGCCTCCCTCCCTCAGAGGGGGGGAGTCCCCTCGACGGAGGGCGTGGTGGAATATGAGCTCCCCCCCCCCGACAACCAGGTTAGTCCTGCCTCCTTCCCTCAGAGAGGGGGAGTCCCCTTAACCGAGGTCACTGTGGCATACAAGCTCCCCCCACACCCAGGTTAGACTGGCATCCCCCTCTCAGAGGGGGGAGTCCCCTCAAGGGAGGGCACATGGCATACGAGCTCCCACCGATACCATGGTTAGACGGGTCTCCCCCCATCAGAGGGGGGGAATCCCCTTGTCCGAGGGCATGGTGGCCTAAGAACTCCCCCAACACCCAGGTTGATTGGGCCTCCTTCCTTCAGAAAGGGGGAGTCCCCTCGACTGAGGTACAGTGGCATACGAGCTGACCCTGTCATCATGGTTAGCCGGATCTCCCTTCCTCATAGAAGGGGAGTCCCTTCCACCGAGGGTGCGATGGCATAGGAGCGCCCCCCCTGACACCCAGGTTAGACGGGCCTCCCCGCCTCAGAGGCCGGGAGTCCCTTGTCCGAGGGCACGATGGCGTACAGCTCCCCCCTACACCCTGGTTAGACCAGACTGCCCCCCTCAGTGGGGGGTGAGTCCCCTCGACCAAGGGCATGGTGGCATACAAGCTCTCTCTCTGACAACCTGGTTAGATGGGACTGCCCCCCTCACAGGGGGAAAGTTCCCTCGACCGAGGACCCAGTGGCATGCGAGCTCCCCCGGACATCCTGGTTAGACGGGCCTCCCCCACTCAGAGTGGGGGAGTTTCCTCAAGCAGGGGTACAGTGGCATGCGATCTCCTCCCAATACCCAGTTTAGATGGGCCTCACCCCCTCACAGTGGGGGAGTCCTCTCAACCGAAGACACGGTGGCATACAAGCTCCCCCTGACACCCAGGTTTGATGGGCCTCTGTCCCTCAGAGAGAGGGAATCCCCTCGACTAAGGTCACGGTGGCATAAGAGATCACCCCAACACCCAGATTAGAGGGGCCTGCCCCCCTCAGAGAGGGAGATTCCCCTAGCATACTAGCTCGCCCCATCACCCAGGTTAGACGGGCCTCCCCCTCTCAGAGGGGGGAAGTCCCATCGACAGAGGGCTCATCGCATACGAGCTCCCCGGGAAATCATGGTTAGACGGCCCCCCCTTCAGAGGGGTGAGTCCCCTCGACCGAGGGCACGGTGGCATACGAGCTCACCCCAACACCCCGGTTAGACAGGAATGCCTCCCTCAGAGGGGACAAGCCCCCTCCACCCAAGGTGAGGTGGCATACGAGCTCCCCCTGACACGCTGGTTAGACACGACTGCCCCTCCTCAGAGGGAGGGAGTCCCCTCTACTGAGGGCAGGTGGCAAACGAGCTCCCCCAGACACCCAGGTTAGACGGGCCTCCCCCACTCAGAGGGGGGAAGTCCCCTCAACCGAGGTCGTGGGGCATATGAGCTCCCCCAGACACCATAGTTACACAGGCCTCACCCCCTCAGAGGGGGTCACTCCTCACCTAAGGACGCAGTGGCATATGAGCACACCCGACACCATGGTTAGAAGGGCCTCAACCCCTCAGAGAACAGGAGTCCCCTTGACTGAGGGCTCTGTGGCATACAAGCTCCCCTGGACACCCAGGTTAGTTGGGCCTGCTTCCCTCAGAGGGGGGAGTCCCCTCGAACAAGGGCGCGTCGCATAGGAGCTCCCACCCCCACACCCAGGTTAGACAGGCCTTTACGCTTCAGAGGGGGAGAGTCCCATGGATCAAAGGCACGGTGGCATTGGAGCTCCCAGCGACACTCAGGTTAGACGGGCCTCCCCCCTCAGAGGTGGGGAGTCCCCTCACCAGAGAGTGGGTGGCAAACGAGCTCTCCCCCAAACACAAAGGTTAGACAGGCCTCCTCTTCTCATAGTGGGGAGTTCCCTGGACCGACAGTGCAGTGGCATACAAGTCCCCCCCACACCCAGGTTAGACGGGCCTCCCCCCTTCAGAGGAAGGTAGTCCCATCAACGTAGGGGGTGGTGGCATATGAGCTACCCCCAACACCCTGGTTAGACGGGACTGCCCCCCCCCCAGAGGTGGGGAGTCCTCTCGACCAAAGTTGGGTGGTCAAGGAGCTCCCCCAACACCCAGGATAGACAGGCCTCCCCCCCTGACTGGGGGACTCCCTGGACCAAGGGTGCAGTGGCATACAAGGCCCCCCCCCCAGCAACCCAGTTTAGACGGGCCTTCCCACTCAGAGGGGGTTAGTCCACTAGACCGAGGTAGAGGGACATAGGAGCTCCCTCAGACACCATAGTTACATGGGCCTCACCCCCTCAGAGGGGGCGTCACTTACACCAAGGGCGCAATGGCATATGAGCTCCTCCCTACACATGGTTAGGTTGTAGGGACAAAGGAGGCAAGGCACCAAAGATAGCAGGAAACAGTTTTATTTGGCTGCAGCCAGGTTCAGAGGGCACAGCTTTTGCTATAATCAATTAATTCCCCTAAACCCGGAGTTCAGGGAGTTTCAGAGTTTTATACCCAGCATGTAAGGGGAAGGGCTCAGAAGTTCACAATCTGCAAAAGTTCACATAAAAGCAACTTTTTTTTTCACTGTTCTGGGAAAATTAATTCTTCAAAGACAACACCTGAGAAGGGGAGAGCTTCTTCTCCCCTTTCTTTCCTCCCCCTGTCAGTCGTTACCATGGAGCCCAATTGTAACTTATCTTAAAAATGTAGACATCTCTGTGAAGCCCAGCTCAAGGCCAGAGGACTTGTGCACATTTTCTTCAAAGTACTATACTGGATATGTTTGTGAAAAACTAGTAAGGGTGTGTCCAGAACCTGGAGTGCTGGTGTCTTCTCGGCCAGTGGCCAATAAACAGGGCAACACGAAAATAGGAAGTTTATTTATACTGACTCTTTCTCAGAGATTCTTTTGCTGACAATCCTAAAAGCAGCCATGGTGAAGTGGGCTTTTTTGTGGAAAAAGGGGCGCCACTTCAATTCTCCCCTTTAATGATGCTCCCCATAATTTAATCCTTTACATTTAAGAGCATCATTACCATTATCTTGGCTTAAAGCCTTATATAATGCCAAAACCTTAGTTGTTGTCATCCTTTCAACAGAAGCTTCTTTAGTGGACCCAACAGTTTTAATGCACAGCGGAGTCAAACATGGGAGCAATGAACAGGTTAACAGCAGAACACCCATTACATCAGTTAGGCTTTTAAATCTACCAAGATTGAAAACCATCTCCCAAAAGCATGTTTTGGATCCTAACTTTAATGCCCTTCTAAATACGAACTAGGACATGTGCTAGTTCTCTTGTGGTGTTGGCTATATATTCTTAACTGTTTGTCTATTGTCATCTACTCTTTTGAACTCTCTCTATATTTTTTTTTCCTCAGCCAGTAGGTAATCTAATGATAGTTAGCCACTCACATCTGGTCTGTTGTGTGGCCAGGAGGTCAAAGGATGTGGCAGTCTGATTAATAATAATTTCTAGTACAGCTTGTAAGTGAATAATTCTGTTTAACATGTAAATAGGAGTTCTATAACTCCAACTGCCATTTTGTGCTCAGGTAGTGGGAGCAAAAGTGGCAATAATTTTTCTGAGGTGGCCAGTTACCTTTATCCCAAGATTGGTGACCTCCTAAATCAAGTTTCTTTCCAATGGACCTCTTTTTCCTTTCCAAACAGTCATCCATCTATAGCATTCCTCTGGTGGGACAAATCATAAATACACGTTTTACCACCTCTTAGTTATAATGGATTGTCTTGACACATGATTCACATGATCTCCATATAACCCATTGGTTGGAATAGGAGTAGGGCAGAATCCCTTATGATTATCAAAGGAAACCAAACTAAATAATAGACTAACATTTTGGTTAGCATAGGTTAAGCAGCATAAATTAACAAAGCCAAACTAATAACACCAAACAAATCCTAGAAAAGTTATATAAGCAAGATAAAAAGTATAAGTAAAATTTTGTTACCCAGAGTCCAGTCAGTTGGAGTTACTGTTATCAAACCAGTAGCAAAAACCACTGCAAACTTTACTACAGTTGGGGTGGATAAAATAACAGTGAAAGGGCCTTCCAAAGAAGTTCAGGGGTTGAATATTTCATTCTTTGACCCAGACTCAATTTCCAGTCCCCTAATAAGAGGGAGGCCTCCAATATATTATCTCAAAAAAAAAAAAAAAAAAAAAAGAATCCAGTCTTCCTAGTGAGAGTGGATCAAATCCTGAGCAGTGCAATAGGGAGAAATTCATCAAAATGTAAGTGAGTCTCCTGACACAGTTACCCAATTGAGCCTTAAAGTCCTGTTCATCCTTTGAACTTTACCAGAACTCTGCAGCCTATAGGCAGTTTGTAATTTTCATCTGATATTTAAACTCTTGGTAATCGTATCACTTCTGCACAAAAGCCGGCCCATTGTCTGAGCCAATAGTTATTGGGACACCAAATCTGGGAATCATTTCCCAGAGAAACATTCTAGTATTTCCCTAGCCTTTTTAGTGCAGGTAGGAAAGGTTCCACCCAGTCAGAGTATGAACACACAAAAACCAAAAGTTACTTATAGCCCTGTGAGCATAGTAGTTCATTGAAGTTTACTTCCAAGTCTTCAAAAGGTGCTCCTCCTATAGTTTGGATTCCTGGTGGAAGCTTTGGCCCCTGACAAGAAAAAGTTGTGAGAACAAACCTCACGTTGTTTGCAGGTCATCCAGGTGTTGCTTGTGAGCCAGGGGACATAGAAATGTCGACTCAGAACTGTCTCAAGTGCTGTATGTCCAACATGTTATCCTGCGAAAATGTCTGATAAAGGCTGGGGTTAGAATATCCTGGATGGCTATGCTGGCCATCAGAAAATCTCCACCATCCACCTGGAAGAAAATTTTCTTGTTCAGTCTTATATCACTTACTTTCATGTTGGGATTATGTTGGGTCCCATTCTATTAGCTAGTAGGCCAGGCAAAAAGGCAGCATTTAAACCTAGGACTGGGATTTTCTTCCCATTTCTTGCAGACAGCTAACTTGGCCTCTCTATCAGCTCTCTGATTGCCTTGAGAAACCACAGTGTTTCCCTTTTGATGGCCTTGGCAATATATAATCACAACCTTCCTTGGAGCCCACAGTGCATCCAAAAGTTTAAGAATTCCTTGCCCATCCATCATGCCCCTTTTTTTCTCCTGAGTTAATTAGCCTACATAAGGCCCTGTGAACATGAAGGATAGCAAACACACATTTTGAGTCTATGTAAATGGATTCAGACTCCTGCTGTCAACTGAGGTGCTCAAGTCAAAGCAATAAGTTTTACTTATTGTACTGAAGTTCCCTGAGGCAGAGGTTCTGCCTCAACAGTAGAGTCCAGAGTGACCATTGCATATCCAGCAAAACATACCTCATCTTTTATAAAACTGCTTCCATCTGTGAAGTACTCTGTATCAGCATCCTTGAGAGGCTGGTCTTTTAGGTCTGGTGTGTTGGAGAACACTTCATTCATGACCTCAACACATTTGTGATCAGGTTTCCCAGGTCCAATGGACAGTAAAGTTGCTGGGCTTAGAGTTCTGATGACCTCCACGTGGATACGTGGGTTTTCACATAACATGCCCTGATATTTGACCATTCTTTCATTAGTCAACCAATAGTGTCCTTTACATTCTAACAATGTCAAAATTGAATGAGGAACTCTGACAAATATTTCTTGTCCCATGGCCAGTTTATCAGCGTCCAACATCAGAAGAGTTATGACTGCAAGGGCCCATAAACAAGGTGGCCATCCCTGGGCTACAGAGTCCAGCTGTTTGGACAAATAGGCCATTGGATGGTTCCATATTACAGCATCTGAGTCAAAACTCCCTTAGCCACTCCAGACCAATCATGGACATACAGAAAAAAAGGCTTTGTGAGGTCAGGGAGCCCTAATCCAGGTGCACTGGTGAGTGCTTGTTTAATGTCCTCAAAGGCCTTTTGCTTAGTTGACCCCCATATTAGAGGATCTCATTCTCCCCCCTTTGTGGCTTCATAGAGAGGTTTTTGCCATGACTGAAAAGTTAGGGATCCATAAATGGTTGAACCCAGTAGCCCCCAAGAATTCTCTAGTCTGATGGCAGGTTGAAGGGACTGGAATTGAGCAGATCTCCTGTTTCTTTTGAGGCTCAGTGGCTGTTCTGTTCTGTTGCTGAGTCAGATGGTAACCAAGGTATTTGACTTTTTCTTGATAGAAATGGACTTTTAAGGTAGAGTCCAGTGCTGTCCCAAGGATGGTGTACTCAAGCCCCTGGGATAAACTGTCATTTAGGGAAGGGAGGCATACATAGAACCTCTGGCACTTTAAGATGCAGGAATTTTTTGTTATCTTCCAGTGCAGGATCTTGGCTGATAGGATTCTCCAACTCTTAAATCTAATGTAAATATTAGCAGAGACTAATGACCTGAGACATCATTTGTGTAAAAGTCAACCTATGTAAGTCTCACCATGGGCCGTCTGCCAAGGTTGGAGGGTAGCAGTGTGGTCCCATGCAGGTCCCAGTGTGACAAACACATTGTGCTCCCCTAGGTTTTGCTCTTTGACTGTGTGGCTTTATCCTCCTGCCAGGTGAGAGCCTGCTCTAACTGTATATAGTGGCTGCCCCACTTGTGTTTTTGTTTAGTATGCCTGGGTGCATGGGGCTCTGTGGCCCTTCCTGCTGGTGGCTCACAGCGTGTGGCTTGGAGCCAGGGTGGCTTGTCATTTTAGATTGAGCACCCTATGGCCCACTATTGGCTGTTAACATGAACACATTCCTGGTTCACTTGGGGGCTTTCAGCAGCTGAGTCCTTCTGAGGCGCTAGGTTCCATGCATCAGATGCAGTTGTGTGTGTCTATGGGACCCCTGCCATATTTGTCAATCATCAACTTCTGAGCAAGTGGGAATCAACTGAAAGGAGGGGCTGGGGCCAAAGGCTTGAGGGAAAATATTCATTCCTTCTCTGTTCAAATCTTAGCTTTTGAGCATGGCAATGGGTCCTTGTCTGCCAGGGGCCATTGGAGGCTTCCCCTTTTGTCTGGCCATGCTTTTTCTTCCTTATAAACATTTGGACCATTGGCTTTGTACTATTGAGACAGACCCCCCTTTGAGGGACCTCTATGTTTGTAAGGAGATCCATCTTCCTCTTTATCTTTTTGGTCTGCCTGTCTTTGAGTCTCTGTATCTCGATTGATGAAAACTGGTGGTGGTCACCTTAATCAGCTCACTGGCACACTTCTCATTAAAGCCCTCTAGGATTGTAATTTTTGGCAAATGGCTCTCTGAGCCTGTCCCACAAAGGCTGCATTGATTACCTGTTGCTTGCACCTGAGCGTTTCTTCACTGACAAACTTGCACTGCAGCTGCAATGTTTGTATGGTGCCCTCCTCCACAGGGTGCCTCTGGGCAGGGAGAGGGGTGGCAGCAGTGGTGGCCTGGACATTTAGCTCTGAGTCAGTTGGGCACATCTCTTTTGATTTTTGCTGCCAGTTTCATAGGGCAGAGGGGCCTTGGGCAGATGTGGGGCTGAGAGAAATGTTCAGGGCTATCGAGGGTGTGAGAGGGAGATGCTGGAGCATCAGGAGGCTTATCTCGGCTCTGTTTGTCTGCAGATGTACTCTGGCTTAGGCTAGAGCTCAGGGCTGGCTCCGAATACTTCTAACTCTTGGGCACAGACAGTGTGTTTTGTTCTCTTTTTTCTATTTTTTTTTAGACTTTCTATGAGGGCTTCTTGACATCTCTTTATCTTTAGACCTTCTTCTTTGTTGGTGCCCCATCCTAGGTCTGGATAATGGGCTGTGTCAGATCAGTCATGGCCCAGGATTTCTCCATGTAGGAGGGAGTATGATTTTTCCAGCTTATGAGCAAAATGGTGGTGAAAGGCTGGCACACAAAACTTCCTTGTCTCCCTCAGGTGTTTCTCTCTGGTCAATATGGTCAGGTCCTTAGTCCCTTGCAGGGGCATCTGGAGAGTTCTCATCTGAGTTGTGGCTCTAGTCTTGGGACAAATCTCCCACTAATCTTGGGAGGTGAAATAGTCTTTGGTCCTAGAAAGCCTTTGGCTCTGAGGACATCACAGAGGAAGGAATAGCCAGTATTGGGGGGGCATCATTTGTTGCCTCTGAGGACAAGGGGACTAAGAGGACAGTCTGTTGTCCCAGTGGTCTTGGCAAAATTTGGATGAGTGGCACATAAGGTGATGGGTCCTCTTCTGGCTCATGGGAAAACTGTTTCCTTTCCTGTCTTTCCTAGTCAGGTTTTCTGTTTAGCTGCTTTCCACTGGGTCTTAGAGACCACTATGCTCCTGGCTAACATCTGCTTGGACTATCCATCTAGACAGGCTCTCAACCAAGGGGGCTGTTTCTGTACTATCTCTTGACAGCAATCAATGTAAGAGAATTGGTTCAGGGGTTCCAACAACAATCAAAAGGACCTCAGCAATGACTCTCTCATCTAAAGATCCTTCTGGTGGCCAGCCCACATTTTGGGTGAGCCACTCTAATTCACAGAGTATGCAACCTTTGTGGAGTGAGTCTCACCCCACAGTTACCAAGAAGGTTCCTAAAGGTTTCTAACATACATTTCAGAAGGCTCAGTTTCCTTAGTGTGCCTCCCGTGTTCCACCCTGCATTGGTGTTGCACACTTAGAACAAAACACACTTAGGACAAGATGTGCTTCAACCATCTCTGGCTGTTCCCCTCACGGGGACTTAGGGCCCTCTTAGCCTTGCAGGTCATATCAACCCCCAATCTGGAGCTTTCACCTAGACTTTGGTTGGTGAAATTCCACCACAGACTTATGAGGTGCCACTGAACCATGGATCAGGACTCTGCACTCGCTTTGGCCCTCAGGTTGGGTCGGAACTCTTCCCTTTGTCCATCTCATTCACACACTTTCACACAGACATGGCCAGGACAGAATTTCTATACCACCCAAATTCCAACAATTCCAAACCAAACAAAAAGGGAGTCACAGTTTCCCCTCTGCTCACTGACCCCGAAAAGAAGCTACTTGGGCAACTCCTTGGGTCCATTTCAGCTCCAACCACTTTGGAGGGCACTCAGGACCCAACAGAGATTGATCAAGCCTCTCTTCCACCTGCTTAGGCCTGGAAGGGGAAGTCAGGTGGGCTACAAAATCAAATGGACCCGGGTCCTATCTGCTCAGCTGGACGGTGCTTCAAAATCCTAGCTCTGGTTCCTGCTGCCTGTGGGTTCCTATGTGCTCCGAGGTGGCAGTCTCAGGGCTCTGGGTGAGTCGATCCTCCTTCAGGCCAAGAGGGGCCTGGGCGCTCCAAGGGGACCGCTGTCCCCCATCTCCCTTACCTCCTCCCAGGTTAGACGGGGCTTTCCCTCGCAGAGGGGGGAGTCCCATCAACCGAGGGCGCATGGCATATGAGCTCCCCCTGACACCCAGGTTATTGGGCCTCACTTCCTCAGAGGTGGGGAGTCCCCTTAACCAAGGGCATGGTGGCATAAGAGCTCCCACCGACATCAGGTTAGACGGGCCTCCCTCCCTCAGAGAGGGTGAGTCCCCTAGACCGAGGGCGCGGTGGCATACGAGCTCCCCCCAACACTCAGTTTAGAGACCTCCCCTCCTCAGAGGAAGGGAGTCCCCTTGATCAAGGTCAAGGTAGCCTACTGGCTCCCCCCGACACCCTGGTTATACAGGACTGCCCCCCTCACAGGAGGAAAGTCCTCTCAACCTACGGTGCGGTGGCATGGGAGCTCCCCCAGACACATTGGTTAGACGGGACTGCCCAACTCAGAGGAGGAGAGTCCCCTCAAATGAGAACGCGATGGCATACGAGCTCCCCCCAACCCACGTTAGACTGGCCTCCCCTCCTCAAATGAGGGTAGTCCCCTCGACCGAGGGCGGGTGGCAAACGAGCCCCCACACACACCCAGGTTAGACGAACTTCCCCCTTCAGAGGGGAGTCTCCCCTGGACCAAGGGGAGAAAAAAAAAGCTCCCCCCCAACACCATGGTTATACGGGTCTTGCCCCCACAGAGGGGGGGATTTTAAACAACCGAGGTCGCAGTGGCATATGAGCTCCCCCTGACACCCAGGTAAGATGGTAAGATGGCCCTCCCCTTCTCAAGGGAGGGACTCCCCTTGACCGAGGGCGCAGTGGCATTCGAGTCCCTCAGACACCCAGGTTAGACGAGCCTCCCCCCCTCAGAGGAAGGCAGTCCCCTTCACTGAGGGCGTGGTGGCATATGAGCTACCCTCGACACCCTGGTTAGACGCGACTGCCCCCCTCAGAGATGGGGAGTCCTCTCTACCAAAGTCGAGTGGCAAACGAGCTCCCCCGAACACCCAGGATAGATGGGCCTCCCTCCTTTTGAGTGGCGGATTCCCTGGACCGAGGGTGCAGTGGCATACAAGGTCCTCCCGCAACCCAGGTTAGACTGGCCTCCCCACTCAGAGCGGGGTAGTCCCCTAGACCGAGAACACGGGACATACGAGCTCCCCCAACACCATTAGACGGGCCTCACCCCTTCAGATGGGGGTGTCCCCTCGACTGAGGGCGCAGTGGCATATGAGCTCCCCTGGACACCCAGGTTAGACGGGCCTGCTTCCCTTAGAGGGGGGATTCCCCTGGACCAAGGGTGTGAGGCATAGGAGCTCCCCCTGACACCCAGGTTACACGGGGCTTTCCTCTCAGAGGGGGGAGTCCCCTAAACCAAGGGCACATGGCATATGAGCTCTCCCCAGTATGCAGGTTAGATGGGCCTCGCTTCCTCAGAGGAGGAGAGTCCCTTTGACCGAGGGCACAGTGGCAAACTAGCTCCCCCACCCCCAACACTCAGGTTAGACAAACTTCCCACCCTCAGAGCGGGGGAATACCCTGGACTGAGTGTGCGGTGACATATGAGCTCCCTCTGACACCCAGGTTAGTCGGGCCTCCCTCACGCAGAGAGGGGGAGTCCCCTCGACCAAGGGCACGGTGTTATGCGAGCTCCCCGAGACACCCAGGTTAGACGGGTTTTTCCCGTTCAGAGGGGGGAGTCCCCTGGACCGAAGGCATGGTGGCATAGAGCTCCCCCCGACGCGCAGGTTAGATGAGCCTCTCCCCCCTAGAGGGGGTAGTTCCCTTGACCCAGGGCATGGTGGCATACGAGCTCCCACCGACACCCAGGTGAGAGGGGGCTCCCCCCTCAGAGGGGGGAATCCCCTTGACCAAGGACGGGGTGGCATAAACTCCCCTCCACACCATGGTTAGATGGTCCTCCCCAACTCAAAGGGGGGAGGACACCCAGGTTAGACAGGCCTGCTTCCCTGGGGTGGGGGGGGGGGGTGGGGGAGCTTGTTCCCTGGACCAACTGCATCGTAGCATACAAGGACCCCTGAAAACCAGGTTAGACGGGCCTCCATCCCTCAGAGGGGGAGCCAGGGCAGTCTGTAAAAGGCTCCCTCTTGCCCAGTATCAAAGCAATCTAAGGGAAAATAGTTCAGAAGGTGTCAGGGGGAGCTCCCACTGCACCCAGGGAAGAGAGGACTCCCCTGTTGGGGGGGGAGACCCCTGTAATCTGGGTGTCAGGGAGAGCTCCCACAGCACCCAGGATAGAGGGGACTACCCCCTTCAGGCGGAGACCCCTCTACCGTGGGTGTGGAGGGAGCTCCTAAACCACCGCACCCAGGGTACAGGGGACTCCCTCCTGTGGGGGGCAGAGACCCCTCTACACTGGGTGTCAGGAGGAGCTCGTATACCACCACAACCAGGGTACAGGTAACTCCACACTCTGGAGGACAGAGACCCCTCTACCCTGGGTGTCTGGGGGAGCTCCCACAGCACCCAGGGTAGAGGAGATCCCCCCTCCATGGGGGATACTCTCTAATCTGGGTATCGGCTGGAGCTCCCACCACACTGAGGGCAGACGGAACTACTCCCTGGGGGGGGGGTAGACCCCTCTAAACTGGGTGTCAGGGATAGCTCCTATACCACCACAACCAGGGTAAAGGTGACTCCCCACTGGGGGGAACCCCTCTACCCTGGCTGTTGTGGGGAGCTCCTATACCACCACACCCAGAGTAGAGGGGTCTAACCCCACTTTACCCTAAGTGTCCTGGGGAGCTCCCACCATACCCAGGTTAGAGGAGACTCCCCCCCTCTGGGGAGGAGACCCCTCTACCCTTGGTGTGGGGAGGAGCGCTTATACCACACCACCCAGGGTAGAGGGGACTCCCCCCCTTCAAGGGGGAGACCACTCTAATCTGGGTGTCCAGGGGAGCTTGTATACCACTGCACCCAGGGTAGAGGGGATTCCCCCCACTCTGGGGGGGGGGACCCCTGCACCCTGGGTATCAGGGGAAGCTCCCATAACACTGAACCCAGGGTAGAGGGGACTCCCCCCTCTCGGGGGGAGAACCCTCTACCCTGGGTGTCGGGGGTGGGAGCTTATATACCATCAAACTCAGGGTAGAGGTGACTCCCCCCTCTGGGGGGGAGACCCCTATAACTTGGGTGTCTAGGAGCTCCTATACCACCAAACCTAGGGTAGAGGTGACTCCACCCTCCGGGGGAAGACTCCTCTTTGCTGGGTATCCTGGGGGAACTCCCAGTGCACTCAAGGTAGAGGGGACACCTCCCTGGGGGGGGAGACCCCTCTACCCTGGGTATCAGGGGAAGTTCCCATAACACTGAACCCAGGGTAGAAGGGACACCTCCTCCAAGAAGGAGACCCCTCTAATCTGGGTGTCAGGGGAGGTCGTATACCACTGCACTGAGGGTAGAAGCAACTCCCCCCTCCAGAAGGGAGACCCCTCTAACCTGGGTGTCAGGGGGAGCTCCCACTGCACTCAGGGTAGAGGAGACTCCCCCCTCTTGGTGGGAGATCCCTCTATCCTGGGTGTCATGGGGAGCTCATTACCACCGAACCCAGGGTAGAGGGGACTCCCCCTCTGGGGGAAAGGACCCTCTACCCTGGGTGTCTGGGGAAGCTCGCATACCATTGCTCCCAGGGTAGTGGCGACTCCCTGCTCTGTGGGGCGGAGACTCCTTTACCCTGGGTGTCGGGGGAGCTTGTATACTAACACACCCCGGGTACAGGGAACTACCCCCACAGGGGGCTGAGACCCTTATACCCAGGGTGTCGGCGGGAGCTCGTATACCACAGCACTGAGGGTATAGGGGTACCCCTCTACCCTGGGTGCTGGGAGGAGCTCGCATACTACCACACCCAGGGTATACAGTGGACTCCACCCTCTGGGGGGCGGAGACCCATCTACCCTGGATGTCAGGGGGAGCTCCTATACTACTGCACCTAGGGAAGGGGAACTCCCCTCTCTGGGGGGGAGACCCCTGTGTCCTGGGTGTCGGGGGAGCTCCCATAACACCGCACCCAAGGTAGAGGTGATTCCCCCCTCCAGGGGGAGACCCCTTTACCCTAGGTGTTGGGGAAAGCTCGTATGCCACCGCACCCAGGTTACTTGGGACTCCCACCCTGGAGGACGGAGACCCTTCTACTCTGGGTGTCACGGGGAACTCATATACCACCACACCAAGAGTACAGGGGATTCCCTGCTCTGGGGGGTGGAAACCTCTCTACCCTCGGTGTTGGGGGGGAGGTTGTATACCACTGCACCCAGGGTAGAGGGGACTCTCCCCTCTGGGGTGGGGAGCCCCTCTACCCTGGGATCTGGGGGAACTCTCATAACACCGAACCCAGAGTAGAGGGGACTCCCCCTCCAAGGGGGAGACCCCTCTAATATGGGTGTCTGTGGAGGGTGTATACCACCGCACACAGGGTAGAGAAGACTCCCCACTCTGAGGGGGGAACCCTGTCTAACCTGGGTGTCAGGGGAAGCTCATATGCCACCAAGCTCTGGGTCGAGGGGACTTCCCCCCCTCTAAAGGGGGGAGGCCTGTTTAACCATGGTGTTGGGGGGACCTCATATGCCACGGCGCCCTCCATCGAGGGGACTACCCCTGTCTGAGGAGGGAAGGCCCGTCTAACCTGGGGGTCCAGGGACCTCGAATGCCTCTGCGCCCTCGATCAAGGGGGCTCGCCCCTTCTGACAGGGGGAGGCCCATCTAACCTGGCTGTCTGGGGGAGTTCTTATGCCACTGCACACTTGGTCTAGCTGACTCCGCCACTATGGGGGGGGGGGAGTCCCGTCTTACCTGGGTGTGTGTGTGGGGGGGAGCACGTATGCCACCACTCTCTCAGTAGCGGGGACTCCCCCCCTCTTGCCACAGTCTGGCTGGGCACAAAATCAGGAGCCACTCAAGCAGGAACAAAGTTTATTTTTTGAAACTGCCGCCAATGTCAGGTACCACCAGGGAAGATTTTTTCCACCCACGCGGCCTCTTCCCCACCGGCAGAGAGAGCTCCTTCCCCGGAACTCCCTCCTACTGTACTTCCCCAACCAATGGGAACTCTCCAGGAGTCCCCTAGCTGGCCTAGGTGAGGTGAACAGCAGAAGTCCAATATCCATATGAATGCAAATCTTAACATAATCATATCATCTCAATGGCTAGCTAGCGTCACCTTTCTACCAAAAATGCCATGCATCATATACTTGGCTCTTAGCATCTCCCCCCTTCTGTTTAAGTAAAAAGCAATCTGGCTAGGGACCGTGCCTGTTAGGTTTGTCCAATTCAACATATGGTTCTTACCCGTCATCGGAAAACTGACTTTTAGGCGTCAGCCTCCTGTCTTAGGTTGATACCACTGCAATTGGATCATACCCATCACTGACTACAGGTCCAGCATATAGCCATACTTGTGGATAGGCCTATGTACCAGTGGGGGGGTGAGGTTCTTTGCCTCACCTCTGTTGGCCCCCAAATTTAGACCATCACAAGTAGAAGGGAGGAGGATAGAGAAATGTCATGACACCAAGTCAATTAACGGCTCCTAGGAAAAATTGCATCACTAGTGACACATCAGCAAAGATACGCTAGCATTACCATAATTTGCTGCATCAACAAATAGATCACAAAGCATACAAGTGATACATAGTCCAGGCAAGTTCTGTAAGCAGTTCAAAGCAGAGGAATCTATCAATATGTCCATATCCTTCCAAAATAAATCGACTCATTGATTGAGCATTACTTGTTGAGTTATAAATCCTTGATGTATCAGTTTACATGGTTTGTTGTGATAACTCTCGAAGAAGTTGTAGTTTGGTTTTATCTTTGTCTTCACCAGCACTGGGATGAAAATAGGAATTTTGACAATGATGCTAAAAAAAAATATGTACCATTTCAACAGGCACTAAGAAAACAATATTTAGAACAATTTACATTATCCTGAACAGAATTATTAAATATAATGAAAAGGAAAGGTGAAAGTAAACAAACAGATCTGTTAACCTTCTATTTGTTCATATATTAAAACAATCCTCAACAGCTGTTTACCCAAATTAAATTAAACTATTAAAATCACGTGAATAATAAAAAAAAAATTTTGGATCCATGTGCATGAGGGCTCCTCATATGTGATATATGGACATACGCACATACAGACATACAACACAAAACAGAAGTGTGCACACGTAACATATAACACATAAGACAATAGTAAAGGCCTTGTAGCTTTACCTAGGTGAAATCTCCATTGCAATGTTCAAAAACTCCACAGTCAAAAAATAAAACTGATCAGAAAAAACATTAACCTAGGTCTGTATGAGCTCAAAAATAAAATAGAACTTTATGATGTGGGAAAAAGCAATAATAAAATAGATATTGAAAAAAGCACCCTGGTTAATCACTGTCACAGATGTAAGAATAGCCAAGCTGGAGATCTGGATATCAGCTGTTATGGATTTGAGTCGAATCATCTTCCTTTTGGTCTGTAGAAATTGTTTTAGTTAGTCTCTCTGGAATCCAAATCGGCTGCTGTTCTTCCTGTGGAAAAACACAAACAGAGCCCCGACTCCAGACAATCACTGGGTCAGGACCTTTCCATTGTCCTGTTAGAATATCTTTCCAAAGCACCTTAGGCTTATGTACATTTTTTGGATACAAATGTCTTTTCGCAGCACTAAGCCCTGATGAATCCAAATTTAAAAAGTTTAGAGTAAAAAGGGTTATTTTAAGTTTATCTTTGGGGGATATATACCACTTTCCAATTCCCTCCTTTTGTTTTAATAAGTACATTTTGATTAGCTCTTTCAATTATGCCTTGTCCTTGTGGATTGTATGGAATTCCTGTTATGTGAGTAATGCCAAATGATGAGCAAAACTGTTTAAAAGAGGTGGACGCATAACCAGGACCATTATCAGTTTTTAACTGTTTTGGAACGCCCACAGTGGCAAAATTTTGTAAGCAATGAGCTATAATATCTTTAGTTTTTTCTCCGGCATGAAGGAAGCCCATCAGAAATCTGGAAGAAGTATCAACTGTAACATGTAAATATTTTAATTTTCCAAATTTTGGCAAGTGTGTGACGTCCATCTGCCAAATATGGTTAGGTATCAGTCCTCTAGGATTGACTCCAAGATTAACTTGTGGTAAAAAGGTCACACAATTTTGACATTTTTTTATTATATGTCGGGCTTGTTTTTTAGTTATTTTAAAATGCTTTTGTAAAGTATTAGCATTGACATGGAACCTTTTATGAAAATTTATAGCTTCTTTAATTGTGGAGAAAATATGTATGTCATGTGTAGATTTATCTGCTAACTCATTGCCCAAACTAAGGGCTCCAGGCAATCCTGTATGTGCCCTGATATGTCCTATAAAGAATGGATCTTTTCTGTCCCAGATTAGACTTTGTATAGTGGAAAACAAAGAGAAAACAGTAGAAGAAGGGGAAACCCTACCAGGATCTTCAAGGGATACTATAGCATTAACTACATACTGACTATCAGAAAATAAATTAAATACAGAATCTTTAAACATTATAAAAGCTTGTAATACTGCATTAAGCTCTACCTTTTGAGCTGATTGTTTGGGTACTAAAAATGTAAAAGTTTGATCAGGGGTAACTACTGCTGCTGTACCATTATTTGACCCATCAGTGAATATATTTGGAGCATTCATGATAGGGTTTTTTTTTTTTTTGTCATCTTTGGAAAAACTACAGGATGTTCAGACCAAAAAGACAACAAAGGATTAGACAGTAAGTGATTATCAAATGAAACGTTAGATTTACACATGATTATTGCCCAAGTATTTAACTCATTAGCTAACTCATCAATTTGATCTATAGTATATGGAGTAATAATTTTATTGGGAGAAATCCCAAACACTCCCTTGGCTGCTTTTATTCCTTTGAGTATTAATTGTCCTACAGCCTCAGGATACCTAGTGAGAATAGTGTTAGGAGAATAAGATAAATGTATCCACAATAATGGACCTTCTTGCCAGAATACTCCTGTAGGAATATTTTTTGTTGGCAGTACAATAAATAATAAAGGCAAACTTACATCAATTCTATCCAAATGCATATTTTCCATATATGTTTCAATGATTTTTAATGCCTTTCTTGCTTCAGGCGTCAACATGTGGGGTGAATTTGGATCTGATGGACCTTTTAGAATATCAAATAAAGGTCCCAACTCTCCTGTTGGTATGCCTAGATAAGGCCTTATCCAATTTATGTCTCCTAATAACTTTTGAAAGTCTTTAAGTGATTTGAGTTGATCTAATCGTATTTGAATTTTGGGTGGACGGACCATGGTTGAGGAAAATAAAACCCCTAAATAATTAATTGGAAGATTTAATTGTACTTTATCTATTGCTATCTCTGGATTATAATTTTTTAATAAATTTGTAAGTGTGGCATAACGTTCTAGCAATGTGTTTTTATCTTTATGTGCCAATAACACATCATCCATATAGTGAAATATTTGTAGTTCAGGATTTTGATTTCTAAGTGGCTGGATTGCTTTGTTAACATAAATTTGACACATAGTTGGACTATTAGCCATCCCTTGAGGGAGTACTTTTCATTCATATCTCTGATCAGGACCTTCATGATTTAGTGTAGGGATAGTAAATGCAAAATGTGGACTATCCTCTGGATGAATTGGAATTGAAAAAAAAACAATCTTTAATATCTATAGCTAAAACATACCAGGTTTTTGGTAAAGCAGACAATTGGGGAATCCCTGATTGAGCAGGTCCCATAATAACCATCTCACTATTAATGGCTCTTAAATCTTGTAATAATTTCCATTTACCAGATTTCTTTTTAATGACAAAAATGGGAGTATTATGGGGAGATACGGAAGGTTGTATATGTCCCTCCGCTAATTGTAGTTTGACCAGGTCATGGGCTATTTGTATCTTTTCTTTAGTCAGGGGCCACTGAGGAACCCACACTGGTCTTTCTGATTTCCAAGTAATTTTGATTGTCTCAGTGGCCCTTTCTGAAAACCCAATACATGTCTATTTGTTTCTTGATCTATTTGAATTGGTGCTGTCATACCTTGTTCTTGTTCTCTTAAGCTTTCTTCTTTCCTAAAGCCTTGTCTAGCCCTAGTAGTGGGTGCATTAGGATTGATGTTATTTGTTAATGTCAAACCTAATTGATCTAGGACATCTCGTCCCCATAAATTTATAGGAAGATGATCCAATACATAGGGCTGTATAGTTCCTTCACATCCTTCAGGATCCTTCCAATCTAATACCATTGCACTTCTATGGGGATTAGTTGCCACTCCTAGGCCTCGAAGCGTTTGAGTGGCTTGTTGTAATGGCCAATGTTTTGGCCATTCTTGACGAGATATTATGCTAAGGTCAGCACCTGTGTCCAGTAGCCTAATAAAGTCATGTCCTTGAATATTTAGTTTTGGCATGGGGCGAGAATCTAGATTTAAAGACAGCATAGCCCAATCTACACCTGTGGAGCCTAATCCCTTGGAACCTCTTTCTATAGTACGACTGGAAAATTTATCATGTAGGCTGGGTATTATTAATAACTGTGCTATTCTATCTCCTGGTGAAATTACTGATATACCTCTTGGAGAAATAGCTATAATTTTTATTTCACCTTCATAATCGGGATCAATTACCCCAGGACTTATCATAAGTCCTTTTAGTGTTGAAGAACTGCGTCCCAATAATAGGCCTACTGTTCCTTGGGGAAGAGGTCCTTTTACTAATGTGGGAATGATTTGAACTCCCATCTCTGGAGTTAGTACTGCTCTGGCAGAGGCGCAGATGTCCAACCCTGCGCTCCCTCTAGTTTGTCTGATGAGGAATTTAATGGATAATGCGTCCTGGGCACTACCTTGATGGTGCTGCTGGGTTCCTCCATTGCCCCGTATATTTGTGGTTTTGGTCCCCGGAGCATTGGGCCCTCCAGTCCGTTTTTTGGCAATGGAGCCTGATGTCTTTCTCCATGATATCGTGGGTAAACACTTGGTCCTTGTCTGTTTTTTGATAACAGAATACCTTCTATTGTGGTTTGAGAACGGCATTCATTAGCCCAATGTTTCCCTCTACAGCATCGTGGACAAATACCCGGTATTCTATTCCTTTGATACCTAGCCTTGTTAAACCCTCCTCCTATGGGGCAACTCCTTTTAAAATGTCCTGTTTGATCACAATTATAGCATGTTTTTGGCCTGGCATCTTGCCGCAGTCTGGCTGGGCACAATCAGGAGCCACTTGTCAAAAGAAACTAACTTTATTTTTAGAACCACACACACCAAACAAAACAGCCTCTCAGGAAAAACCCTCAGAGCCTCAACTGCCACCACCGGCTTTCCACAAGCCTCTCTCTCCCACACAAGCTTCTCTCCACCTCCCACAATCCTCCTGCTCTTGAGGCCGATTAGCTGGGTCACATGGGCGGAGCCAAAAAAGTCCCCCAATGAGCAGCTCCATGGTCTGAAAGGGCAGGGAAACAGCCCAATGAGCATCACCGCAGAGGAGCCAATCAGCTAGATGTTGCTGGGGCTGAGGAGCCAATCAGCTAGATGTTGCTGGGGCCGCTGTGAGCCAATCATCAGCCGGCAGCTGGAAGTTTGCTGGCAGCTGGAAGTTTGCTGGGGCCCCTTCGGCTGTGGCTCTCAACATCTCCCCCTCTCTGTTTAAACAACAAGCATGTGGCTTAGGGACCGTGTCTGTTAGGCAGTCCAATTCAACATATGGTCCTTACCCGTCATCGGATGAACTGACCTCTAGGCGTCAGCCTCCTGTCTTATGTTGGTACCACTGCAATTGGATCATACCCGTCACTGACTACCGGTCCAGCATACAGCTATACTTGTGGATAGGCCTTTGCACCAGTGTGGGGGTGAGGTTCTTTGCCTCACCTCTGTTGGCCCCCAAATTTTAGACCATCACTAGTAGAGGAGGATGCAAAATGCCATGACATTAAGCCAATTGAGGGCTCCTTTGAAAAATTGTACCACCGGTGACATCATCAGCAAAAATACCCCAACACTACCATAAGTCGCTGCACCAACAGATAGTTCACAATGCATACAGGTGAGCTCACAATGTGTCCAGGCAAGTTCTGCAAGCAGTTCAGTGATGGCTATTGTAGAAGCTGTAGATTGGTTTTATCTTTGACTTCACCAGCACTGGGATGAAGATAGGAATTCTGGCAATAATGGCTAAAGAAAAAATTATGTAACATTACAGAAGGCACTAAAAGAAAACAATTTTACATTGTCTTCACCGGCACTGGGATGAAGATAGGAATTCTGGCAATAATGGCTAAAGAAAAAATTATGTAACATTACAGAAGGCACTAAAAGAAAGCAATTTTCTTAACAATTTACATTGTCTTTAAGAGAATTATTAAATATAATGAAAAGGAAAGGTGAAAGTAAACAAACAGATCTGTTAACCTTCTTTTTTGTTTACATATTAAAACAATCCTCAACAGTTGTTTACCCAATTTAAATTAAACCATATAAATCACGTGAAAAAAATATATTTGGATCCATTTTATCATGAGCGCTCATCATATATGATATATGGACATACATACATTCACACATATAACACAAAACACAAGTGTGCACACATAATATAATACATACAACACATAACATTATAGTAAAGGCCTTATAACGTTTACAGGTGAAATCTCCATTGCAATGTTTAAAAACTCTATAGTCAAAAAATAGAACTGATCAGCAAAACATTAACCTAGGTCTGTATGAGCTCAAAAAACAAAATAGAACTTCATGATATGGCAAAGGGCAATAATAAAATAGATATTGAAAAAAGCATCCTGGTTCTGTTGCAGATGTAAGAATAGCCAAACTGGAGTTTTGGATATCAGTTGTTATGGATTTGAGCCAAATCATCTTCTTTTTGGTCTGTAGAAATCGCTTTAGTTAATCTTTCTGGAATCCAAATCGGCTGCTGTTCTCCCTGTGGAAACACATAAACAGACCCCCGACTCCAGACAATCACTGGGTCAGGACCTTGGTTAATCTCTCTGGAATCCAAATCGGCTGCTGTTCTCCCTGTGGAAACACACAAACAGACCCTCGACTCCAGACAATTACTGGGTCAGGACCTTTCCATTGTCCTGTTAGAATATCCTTCCAAAGTACCTTGGGCTTATGCACATTTTTTGGACACATATGCCTTTCTGCAGCACTAAGTCCTGATGAATCCAAATTTAAAAAGTTTAGAGTAAAAAGGGTTATTTTAAGTTTATCTTTGGGGAATATATACCCCTTCCCAATTCCTTCTTTTTGCTTTAATAAGTACATTTTAATAGTTTGATGAGCTCTTTCAACTATGCCTTGTCCCTGTGGATTGTATGGGATTCCTGTTATATGAGTAATGCCAAATGTTGAGCAAAATTGTTTAAAAGAGGTAGAAGTATAACCAGGGGCGTTATCTGTTTTTAACTGTTTTTGGAACACCCACAGTGGCAAAATTTTGTAAGCAATGAGCTATAACATCTTTAGTTTTTTCTCCGGCATGAAGGGAGCCCATCAAAAATCCAGAAGAAGTATCAACTGTAACATGCAAATATTTTAATTTTCCAAATTCTGGCAAGTGTGTGACGTCCATCTGCCAAATATGGTTAGGTATCAGTCCTCTAGGATTGACTCCAAGATTAACTTGTGGTAAAAAGGTCACACAATTTTGACATTGTTTTATTATTTGTCTAGCTTGTTCCTTAGTTATTTTAAAGCACTTTTGTAAAGTATTAGCATTGACATGGAACTTTTTATGAAAATTTATAGCTTCTTCTAGTGTAGAGAAAATATGTATGTCATGTGTAGTTTTATCTGCTAACTCATTGCCCAAACTAAGGGCTCCAGGCAATCCTGTATGTGCCCTGATATGTCCTATAAAGAATGGATCTTTTCTGTCCCAGATTAGACTTTGTATAGTGGAAAGCAAAGAGAAAACAGTAGAAGAAGGGGAAATCCTACCAGCATCTTCAAGAGATACTATAGCATTAACTACATACTGACTATCAGAAAATAAATTAAATACAGAATCTTTAAACATCACAAAAGCTTGTAAAACTGCATTAAGCTCTACCTTTTGAGCTGATTGTTTGGGTACTAAAAATGTAAAAGTTTGATCAGGGGTAACGACTGCTGCTGTACCATTATTTGACCCATCAGTGAATATATTTGGAGCATTCATGATAGGTGTTTTTCTTGTCATTTTTGGAAAAATTACAGGATGCAATGACCAAAAAGACAATAAAGGATTAGATGGTAAGTGGTTATCAAATGAAACATTAGATTTGCACATGATTATTGCCCAAGTATTTAACTCATTAGCTAACTCATCAATTTGATTCATAGTATATGGAGTAATAATTTTATTGGGAGAAATTCCAAACACTCCCTTTGCTGCTTTTATTCCTTTGAGTATTAATTGTCCTACAGCCTCAGGATACCTAGTAAGAATCGTGTTAGGAGAATAAGATAAATGTATCCATAATAATGGACCTTCTTGCCAAAATACTCCTGTAGGAATATTTTTTGTTGGTAGTACAATAAATAATAAAGGCAAACTTATATCAATTCTATCCAAATGCATATTTTCCATATATGTTTCAATGATTTTTAATGCCTTTCTTGCTTCAGGCATTAACATTCGGGGTGAATTTGGATCTGATGGACCTTTTAGGATATCAAATAAAGGTCCCAACTCTCCTGTTGGTATACCTAAATAAGGCCTTATCCAATTTATGTCTCCTAATAACTTTTGAAAGTCATTAAGTGATTTGAGTTGATCTACTCGTATTTGAATTTTTGGTGGACGGACCATGGTTGAGGATAATAGAACTCCTAAATAATTAATTGGAAAATTTAATTGTACTTTATCTATTGCTATCTCTAGATTATAATTTTTTAATAAGTTTGTAAGTGTGGCATAACATTCTAGCAATGTGTTTTTATCTTTGTGTGCTAATAATACATCATCCATATAGTGAAATATTTGTAGTTCAGGATTTTGATTTCTAACTGGCTGGATTACTTTGTTAACATAAATTTGACACATAGTTGGGCTGTTAGCCATCCCTTGAGGGAGTACTTTCCATTCATAGCCTGTTGTACTGCTGCTAAGACTTGCCTTTGTTCATTAATGTCTCTACATAATTTAATATATGTGTTTAAATCTTCATGTTTCCATGGTCTGATGACCTCTCTGCAGCAACGATTTGCTTGGTCATAAGCCAGTTGTTTTATAAATGGCATTGCCTGTTCTGTATCTCCAAATACTCTAGATGCTGTCTAAATAAGCCTATCTACAAATTCAGCGTAACGTTCATTAGCTCCTTGTATTACCTTAGATAATTGTCCTTGTAAATCTCCATGCCCCTGTAAAGTTTTCCATGCCCTAACTGCGTCTGCAGCAATTTGTGCGTATACGCCAGGATCATATTCAATTTGTTGCCGTTGACCCTCATAAGGTCCTTTTCCTAATAACATATCTAGATTTCTTTGAGGGTAACCGGCTGCTGCATTTCGCCTAGCTGTCTCCATGCAAAATTCCTCATTGGCAACCTTCCATAACAAATATTGTCCTCCATTTAGCACAGCTTTACACATATTAGCCCAATCTGCTGGCGTCATGTCTAAGTTGGTAATGGATTCGACCATGCTCCCAGTGAAGGGTGCTTGTGGCCCGTAGGTTGTTACAGCCTCCTTTAATTGCTTCACTGTTTTGAAATCTAAAGCACGGTGAATTCGTTGCCCTCCTGCCTGCTCAAGTACAGGGCATGCTAATCTTTGGGGTCCTGCCTCAGGATTCCGTCCATCAACTATGGGAGTTGAGGGCCGCTCAGCTGTAGATGGAGCTGTTGGTTGAATTACGCCCTCTGTTGATAGAACGGGGTTAGTAGCAGCCTCCTGTTGTAATTCCCTGCCTGATGGTTGTTTTTCCTCTAAGCTTTCTTTCTTCAAATCTTCCTCTGTCTGACTAGCTTGAGAGACCTTCTCTTTCGCTTGACCTAACATGTTTTCTACCATAGTCTGGACCTCTAACAATTTACTTAACAGTCTTTCGGTTTGTTTTTTACTAGTTTCTAATCTACTATAAAGGTAACGCAACCCAATAAGATAGCATAAAACAAAACCGAAACAGAATGAAACAAAAACCGAACAAAGAATAGTTGTATCAATTTTCTCTTTCTCAGGGCTGAACAACTTCAAACCTTGAGCCAACCATTTTTCCCAGTTTGCCTGAGAAAATTCTAGGGATAGGCAGCTTGAAACAAAAACAAGATAAATCAAAAGGAGAACACATTGTTTTTTGAAATGGTCACCCATTTTGTTGCCTTCCCTCAGGGGCGAGCAATTTTACTCACCTCCAAGCTTCAGGTGTTCCCCGTGCGGGCTGCCAGTTGCCGCAGTCTGGCTGGGCACAAAATCACGAGCCACTCAAGCAGGAACAAAGTTTATTATTTGAAACTGCCGCCAATGTCAGGTACCGCCAGGGAAGATTTTTTCCACCCACACGGCCTCCTCCTGGACCCGCAGAGAGAGCTCCTCCCCCGGAACTCCCTCCTACTGTACTTCCCCAACCAATGGGAACTCTCCAGGAGTCCAGTAGCTGGCCTAGGTGAACAGCAGGAGTCCAATATCCATATGAATGCAAATCTTAACATAATCATATCATCTCAATGGCTAGCTGGCGTCACCTTTCGACCAAAAATGCCATGCATCATATACTTGAAGGCCCGTCTAACCTGGGTGTCCAGGGACCTCGAATGCCTCTGCGCCCTCGATCAAGGGGACTTGCCCCTTCTGACAGGGGGAGGCCCATCTAACCTGGCTGTCCGGGGGAGTTCTTATGCCACTTCACACTTGGTCTAGCTGACTCCGCCACTATGGGGGGGGGAGAGGCCCGTCTTACCTGGGTGTCGGGGGGGGAGCTCGTATGCCACCACTCTCTCAGTAGTGGGGACTCCCCCTTCTGATGGGGGAAGGCCATCTCACCATGGTGTTGGGGAGAGCTGGTATGCCACTGCGCCCTTGTTCAAGGGGACTTACCCTCTCTGAGGGAGGGAGGCCGGTCTAACCTGGGTGTCAAGGTGAGCTCTTATGCCACTGTGCCCTCCATGGAGGGGACTCCCCCCTTCTTGGGGGGGGTAGGCCCGTCTAACCTGGGTGTTGGGGGAGCTCGTATGCCACCATGCCTTCCTTAGAGGGGACTCCCATGCTCTGAGGCGGGAAGGCTCATCTAAACATGTGTTGTGGGGAGCTCGAATGCCACCGCACCCTAGGTCGAGGGGACTCCCCCCTCTGAGCGGGGCAGTCCCAACTAACTGGGTTGTTGGGGGGGCTCCTATGCCACTGCGCCCTTGGTCGAGGGGACTCCCCCATTCTGAGTGGCGGAGGCCTGTCCAACCATGATGTCAGGGGGAGTTTGTATGCCACTGCGCCATTGGTCGAAGGGACTCCCCCCCTTTGAGGGGGGGACATCTAATCATGATATCGGGGTGAGCTCATATGCCACACACCCTTGGTGGAGGGGAATTCCTTCCTCTGAGGGTTGGAGGCCTGTCTAACCTGGGTATGGGGGTGCTCATATGCCACCGTGCCCTTGGTCAAGGGGACTCCCATCTCAGAGGGGGGGAGGCCCATCTAACCTGGGTGTCGGATGGAGCTCATATGCCATGAGTCCTCAGTTGAGGGGACTCCCCCATCTGAGAGGGAAAGCTCCATCTAACCTGGGTGTTGGGGGGAGCTCCTGTGCCTTGAGCCCTTGGTCCAGGGGACTACCCCCACCCCCTCTGAAGGAAGCAGGCCCGTCTAACCTGGGTGTCCAGGGGAGCTTGTATGCCACAGCGTCCTCGGTGGAGGGGACTCCCTTCCTCTGAGGGGTGGAGGCCCGTCTAACCATAGTGTCGGGGGGAGCTCATATACCACTGGCCCTCGGTCGAGGTGAAGCCCCCCTTCTGAGGGGGTGAGACCCATCTAACTATGGTGTTGGTGGGAGCTTGCATGCCCCGTGCCCTCGGTTGAGGGGACTCCCCCCCTCTGAGGGATGGAGGCCCATCTAACCTGGGTTTCAGGTGTCCTTGTATGCCACGGTGCCGTTGGTCCAGGGAACCACCCCCACTCTGAGGGAAGCAGGCTCATCTAACCTGGGTGTTGTGGGGAGCTCATTTGTCACCCACCCTCGGTCGAGGGGACTCCCCCTTCTGAGGGGGCAGTCCCGTCTAACCAGGGTGTCGGGGGTAGCTCCTATGCCACCATGCCCTCTGTCGAGGGGAGTCCCTAGTTCTGAGAAGGGGAGGGCTGTCTTACCATGGTGTTGGGGGGAGTTCTTATACCACGCCCTCAGTCCAGCGGACTCCCCGCCTCTGAGTGGGTGAAACCTGCCCTTGGTCAAGGGGACTCCCCCACTCTGAGTGGGGGAGGCCTGTCCAACCATGATGTCAGGGGGAGTTCGTATGCCACTGCACCATCGGTCTAACCTGGTTGGCATAACACTAATGGCAGTTTATATTTTTGCTGGCCCTGACATCAGAATTTATGAAGGACATTAGAGCCTCAGAGAGGGTCTGTATCTGGCCAGGGAAGGCCAAGATTTGTGAGGCATCACTAAAGTTTCAGAGAGAGCTGCTATCTGGTCAGAGAGCCATGCATGGATGAGTTCAAGGCACGGAAAGGCATTCCAAGCAGGTTCAGAATTTGCAGTAATTTATAGTAAAGCTGAAATTATCTTTTCATGGCTTTGTGGCGAGATGGCTCCCAATTTTTAAGAAAAGATCAGGTTGGGTCTATCAAGAAGAAAAGAAAACAGAATTCTGAGAGATGTTTTTTCTTTATTTTTTTTCTTTTCTCTCTCTTCTCCTCCATTCTCCTTTACCCTTCCCCCTCTGGTCCTCACAGCCTCAACATATGTGAAACCAAGAGCTTTGCATAAAATAGGACTTTAAGAACTAAATCAGCAGAATAATATAATATAGAGGAATTGCATATGCCCCACTTCCACCCCTTTTTAAATTTTCTTTCTCACTCTCTTTTTTTCTTTCCTTGTTATTTTTTTTCTTCCTCCCTCTATCACACTTTTAACCTTCTAACTTTTACTATTTACATGTAGGATAATTTTCTAAATACAGATAGGAGTTTGAATTTATACATTCTTCCATAAATTACCCCTGTCTATTCATTAGAGTTCTCCAAAATTGCTAAGTTAGATTAACCCCATACACTCACTCCTTTCCCCCTTAACATAATGGCGAAAAATATTTCCTTAGATTGCTTTGATACTGGGTAGGAGGGAGCCTTTCACCAACTGCACTTGGCTCCCAAGTTGGGTTGTCTTAGATTCAACCGTTCGTTTGCAGGAAAAGTTGGAATTTTCAGGTTTCACTTGGTTTTGACTTTTGGAATGAATAGAGTTCGGCCTGGAAATCAAACACGGTTTGTGCTAGTTCTTAAAACTTCACAGTCAATGAGTTCTCAGTGTGGACATTGTGCTTTGTTCCTACTTGAAGTAGCCATAAGCACAAGCACATAGGAACGCTTCAATTTTCATCCCTATTAGAGAAATACTAACTTGCTGAAAAGGCACTGAAAAATTTTTCCTCAGATTGTTTTGTTACTGGGAAGGAGGGAGCCTTTCACCAATGCACTGGGATCCCCAAGTTTGGTTGTCCTAGGCTCAACCATTCGTTTGGAGGAAAAGTTGGAATTTTCAGGTTTCAGTTGGTTTTGCCCTATAGGGATGAATGGAGTTCGGCCTGGAAATCAAACATGGTTTGTGCTAGTTGCTTGTAACTTCACTCACTCAATGCATTCTCCGAGAGGGCACTGTGCTTTTTTCCTACTTGAAGTAGCCCTAAGCACAAGTATGCAGCAACACTTTGACTTTCAGCCCTATCAGAGAAGTACCAATTTGCTGAAAAGGTGCTGAACAATTTTTCTCAGATTGCTTTGAGAGTGGGCAGGAGGGAGGCTTTCACCAACTGCACTGGCCTCCCCAGGTTTTGTTGTCCTAGATTTATCTGTTCATTTGGAGAAAATTTTGGAATTTTCAGGTTTCACTTGGTTTTGTCCTTTTGGGATGAATGGAGTTTGGCCTGGAAATCAAACACAGTTTGTGCTAGTTCTTGAAACTTCACAAAGTCAATGAGTTCTCAGTGTGGGCAGTGTGCTTTGTTCCTACTTGAAGTAACCTTAAGCACAAGCATGCAGGAACACTTTGACTTTCAGCCCTATCAGAGAAATATCAATTTGCTGAAAAGGGGCTGAACAATTTTTCTCAGATTGCTTTGAGAATGGGCAGGAGGGAGCCTTTAACTAACCACACTTGGCTCTCCACATTTGGTTGTCCTAGATTCAATCATTCATTTACAGGAAAAGTTGGAATTTTCAGATTTCACTTGGTTTTGCCCTATTGGATGAATGGAGTTCAAGCTGGATATCAAACATGGTTTGTGGTAGTTCTAGAAACTTCACACATTCAATGAGTTCTCAGTGAGGGCAGTGTGGTTTGTTCCTAATTGAAGTATCCCTAAGCACAAGAATACAGGAACACTTTGACTTTCAGCCCTATCAGAGAAACACCAATTTGCTTAAAAGGCACTGAATTTTTTTTTTTCTCGGTTTGCTTTGATACTGGGCAGAAGGGAGCCTTTCTCCAACCACAATTGGCTCCTTAAGTTTCATAGTCCTAGGGTCAACAATTCATTTACAGGAAAAGTTGAAATTTTCAGGTTTCACTTCATTTTCACCTAGGAATGAATGGAGTTAGGCCTGGAAATCAAACACGGTTTGGGCTAGTTCTTGAAACTTCACAAAGTCAATGAATTCCCAGTGTGGGCACTGTGCTTTGTTCCTACTTGAAGTAGCCCTAAATGCAAGCATGCAGGAACAATTTGACTTTCAGCCCTATCAGAGAAATACCAATTTGCTAAAAAGGTGCTGAACAATTTTTCTCAGATTGCTTTGAGAGTTGGCAGCAGGGAGCCTTTAACTAACCACACTTGGCTCTCCAAGTTTGATTGTCCTAGGTTCAACCATTCGTTTGCAGGAAAAGTTGAAATTTTCAGGTTTCACTTGGTTTTTCCCTGTTGGATGAATGGAGTTTGGCCTGGAAATTAAACACAGATTGTGCTAGTTCTAGAAACTTCACACACTCAGTGAGTTCTCAGTGAGGGCAGTGTGGTTTGATCCTACTTGAAGTAGCCCTAAGCACAAGCATGCAGGAACACTTTTACGTTCAGCCCTATAGGGCTAGTGTTAGAATTAGTGTTAGGATTAGGTTTAGGTTTGGTCAGATTTCTTTAATACTGGGCAGGATTCATGCTTTTTCAGGCATACTAGGCTCTCCATGTTTGGGCCTTCTAGGTTCAATAATTTGCTGTCAGGAACAGTTTGAATTTTCAGGTTTCACTACATCTTGCCCTATAGGGGTGAATGAAAATTGAGCTGGAAATCAAACAGGGTTTGTGCTAGCTGCTTGAAACTTCACACACTCAGTCACTTCTCAGTGTGCAGTCTCTGGTTTGTTCCTTGTGGAAGAAGTTCTAAGCTGAAGCATGCAGAAGCAACTTTATTGAAGAGCACTTTAGAAGCAACATGGAAATACACATGTACTGAAATACCTCCCCCAGTATTTTAGTTGGATATCTTTGATACTCAGCAGATTTCATGTGTTAGCTTGCCCCATTAAGCTCCTCAAGTTTGAAAATTCTAGGTTCAATGGTTCCATAAACAGGTTAGGTTAAGTGTTAAAATTAGGCTTAGGGCTACAGTTAGATTTAGCCTTAGGGCTAGTGTTAAGTTTGGTCAGATTTCTTGGACACTGTGCAGGACTCATGCTTTACCTAGCCTTACTAGGCTCCCCATTTTTGCTACTTCTAGGTTCAATAGTTAACTGTCAGGAACAGTTTGAATATTCAGGTTCCACTTCATTTTGCCCTACAGGGTTGAATGAAAATTATGCTGGAAACAAACAGGGTTTATGCTAGCTTTTTGAAACTTCACACACTCAATCATTTATCAGTGCACACTCTGATTTTTTCCTTGTGTAAGTAGCCCTAAGCAAATGCACGCAGGAACAACTTCATCTGAGAGTGCTTAAGTAGCAAGCAGAAAAATACACATGTACTAAAATTCCTCTTCCAAAATTTGGTCAGATATCTTTGATTTTTCTGTTAGATTTTTTTTTTTAGATTGCCCCACTAGGCTTTCTTAGTTTGGGTCTTCTACATTTAATGGTTCTCTAAACAAGTTATGGTTAGGGTAACGGTTTGAGATAGGGTTAGATTTAGCATTAGGATTAGGGTTAATTTTGGTCAAATTTCTTGGATACTGAGCAGGATTCATCCTTTTCCTATTGTTACTTGGCTTCCCAAATTTTGGACTTCTAGGAGCAATGGCTCAACTGTCAGGAAAAGTTAGAATTTTCAGGTTTTACTCTTTTTGCCCTTTATGGGTGAATGGAAATCCACATGAAAATCAGGTTTGTGTGAGCTGCTTAAAACTTTACTCACTCAATCAGTTCTCAGTGCACACTCTCTTGTTTTTTTCTTGTGGATGTAACCCTAAGCTTTAGCAAGCAGAAAGAACTTTATATGAGAGCACCTTAAAACAAACAGGGAAGTACACATGTACTGAAATACCTCCCTTAGTTTGGGGGTCAGATTTCTTTGATACTGTGCAGGATTCATCTGTTAGATTGTACTACTAGGCTCACCATGTTTGGGCCTTCTAGGTTCAATGGTTTGTTGTCAGGAACAGTTTGCAATATCAGGTTTCACTTCATTTTTCTCATAGGGATGAATGGAAATGGTGCTGGAAATCAAACAGAGTTTGTGCTAGCTGCTTGAAACTTCAACACACTCAAACAGTTTTCAGTGTGCACTCTCTCATTTGTTCCTTGTGGAAGTAGACCTTAGCTGAATCATGCAAGAACAAGTTTATCAGAAAGCACTTTAGGAGCAAACAAAAAAAAATACACATGTACTAAAATATCTCCATGAATTACTTTTGGATTTTTTGATATGGTTCAGAATTCATCTGGGAGCTTGCCCTATTAGGCTCCCCAAGTTTGGGACTTCAAGGTTCAATCATTCCCTAAATAGGTTAGGGTTAGTGTTAAGTTTAGGGTTAGGGCCAGGGTTAGATTTAGTATTCAAGTTAGGGTTAGGTTTAGACAGATTTCTTTGGTACTGGGCATGATTCATGCTTTACATAGCCTTACTAGGCTCTCGAAGATTAGTCCTTTTAGATTCAAAGGTTTGCTGTTAGGAACAGTTTGAATTTTCAGGTTTCACTCTATTTTTCCCTATAGGGATGAATGAAAATTGAGCTGGAAATCAAACAGGGTATGTGCCATCTTCTCAAAACTTCACACACTCAATCAGTTCTCAGTGCACACTCTCTGGTTTGTTCCTTGCAAAAGTAGCCCTAAGCTCAAACATGCAAGAAGATCTTTATCTGAGTGTGCTTTAGGAGCAAAGAGGGAAATACCTGTGTACCCATGTACTGATAATAAACTCTTGTTGAGAGCCACAGCCGAAGGGGCCCCAGCAAACTTCCAGCTGCCAGCAAACTTCCAGCTGCCGGCTGATGATTGGCTCACAGCGGCCCCAGCAACATCTAGCTGATTGGCTCCTCAGCCCCAGCAACATCTAGCTGATTGGCTCCTCTGCGGTGATGCTCATTGGGCTGTTTCCCTGCCCTTTCAGACCACGGAGCTGCTCATTGGGGGACTTTTTTGGCTCTGCCCACGTGACCCAGCCAATCGGCCTCAAGAGCAGGAGGATTGTGGGAGGTGGAGAGAAGCTTGTGTGGGAGAGAGAGGCTTGTGGAAAGCTGGTGGTGGCAGTTGAGGCTCTGAGGGTTTTTCCTGAGAGGCTGTTTTGTTTGGCGTGTGTGGTTCTAAAAATAAAGTTAGTTTCTTTTGACAAGTGGCTCCTGATTGTGCCCAGCCAGACTGCAGCATTTGGTGGCTCCCACGGGGAGCGACTGAGGGTAAGTGAACTGCTCGCCCCTGAAGGCAGGGCGAGAGGATGGGTAGCCATTTTAAGATTCTTCTTTTGTTATTTTGTTTCACTTTTGTTTTAAGTTGCCTGTCCCTGGAGATGTGTAAGATGGAAGAAAAACCGCTCACATCTGAGGAACAGATAGGGAGAAAGGACGGATGGACATTTCAGGAGGCTATTATAATGATTTTGTGTTGTTCCAATTTTGTTTCACTCAGTTTCAGTTTTGTTAGGCGTTATCTTGTTGGGTTGTATTATAGTAGAAATACGGGATCAGAAATTAGTAAAAAACAAACTGAAAGAGTGTTAAGTAAATTGTTAGAGGAAGGAGGCATCTCAGTAAAATCAAGAACAATCAGGGCATACGTTGATACAATACAAAAATGTAGCCCATGGCTTTTTAAGGAGGAGTTGTTAAATATATCACAATGGAACCATCATGGTGAAGATTTAAAAAGAATAGAAAAGAAAAGCCCAGGGACTCTGCCAGTTGGCACATTGCCATTGTGGACATTCATATCTTGTTTGCTTAGTCCAAAGCCTTCAGTTCAGACAATGGTAGAGGAAGAAGAAGACATAATGATTCAAGTAAAAGAGAAGGTCTCTCGAGCTAGTCAGACAGAGGAAAAGATTCAAGTAAAAGAGAAGGCCTCTCAAGCTAGTCAGACAGAGAAAGAAAGTGTAAAACAGAAAAAGCCATCAGGGGGAAAGTTACAACAGGAGACTGCTACTAACACCTTTCTATCACCAGAGGGTGTAAGTGTCCAACCAACAGCACCACCTCTACAGGAGACTGCTACTAACACCTTTCTATCACAAGAGGACGTAAGTGTCCAACTAGCAAGGCCACCTCCATATGCTGGGAGGTCCCCAACCCCCGCAGTTGATAGTTGGGATCCTGAGACAAGATCTCAAATATTAACATGCCCTGTATTTGAGGCAGGAGGGCAGCGATTTTACCAAGTTTTAAATTTCAAAACAGTGAAGCAGCTAAAAGAGGCTGTAACAACTTATGGTCATCAAGCACCCTTCACTGTAAGCATGGTCGAATCCATTAACAACTTGAACATGACGCCAGCAGATTGGGCTAATATGTGTAAAGCTGTGCTAAATGGAGGACAGTACCTGTTATGGAAGGTTGCCAATGAGGAATTTTGCAAGGAGACGGCTAGGCGAAATGCAGCAGCTGGTTATCCTCAAAGAAATCTGGATATGTTGTTAGGAAGTGACCTTATGAGGATCAGCAGCAACAAATTGCATATGATCCTGGCGTATACGCACAAATTGCTGCAGATGCAATTAAGGCATGGAAGACTTTACAAGGACATGGAGGTTTACAAGGTCAATTATCTAAGGTAATACAAGGAGCTAATGAACCTTATGCTGAATTTGTAGATAGGCTTATTCAAACAGCTACCAGAGTTTTTTGGGAATACAGAACAAGCAATGCCATTACTAAAACACCTGGCTTATGAGCAAGCGAATCATTGGTGCAGAGATATCATTAGACCATGGAAACATGAAGATTTAAACACATATATTAAATTATGTAGAGACATTAATGAACAAGAGCAAGTCGTGGCAGCTGCAGTAAAACAGGCTTTAGATGCCAGAGACATTAATGAACAAGGGCAAATTGTGGCAGCTGCAGTAAAACAGGCTTTAGATGCCAGGCCAAGAACATGCTACAATTGTGAACAAACAGGACATTTTAAAAGGAATTGCCCCATTGGAGGAGGGTTTAACAAAACTAGGTATCAAAGGAGTAGAATACCAGGTATTTGCCCACGATGCCGTAGAGGGAGACATTGGGCTAATGAATGCCGTTCTCAAACCACATAGAGGGTACTCCATTATCAAAAAACGAACAAGGACCAGGTGTTTATCCATGATATCATGGAGAAAGGCATCGGGCTCCATTGCCAAAAAACGGACAGGGGGGCCCAATGCTCCGGGGCCCAAAACCACAAATATACGGAGCACTAGAGGAACCCAGCAACCCCATCAGGGTAGTGCCCAGGACACATTGTCCATCAGATCCCTCATCAGACAAACCAGAGGGAGCACAGGGTTGGATATCTGCGCCTCTGCCAGAGCAGTACTAACTCCAGAGATGGGAGTTCAAATCATTCCCACAGGGGTGAAAGGACCTCTTCCCAAAGGAACAGTAAGCTTATTATTGGGACGCAGCTCTTCTACTCTAAAAGGACTTATGATAAGTCCTGGGGTAATTGATCCCGATTATGAAGGTGAAATAAAAATTATAGCCAGTTCTCCAAAGGGTATATCAGTAATTTCACCAGGAGATAGAATAGCACAGTTACTAATTATACCCAGCCTACATGATAAATTTTCCAGTCATACTGTAGAAAGAGGTTCCAAGGGATTAGGCTCCACAGGTGTAGATTGGGCTATGCTTTCTTTAAATTTAGATTCTCGCCCCATGCTAAAACTAAATATTCAAGGACATGAATTTAATGGAATACTGGATACAGGTGCAGACCTTAGCATCATCTCTCGTCAAGAATGGCCAAAACATTGGCCATTACAACAAGCCATTCAAACGCTTCGAGGCCTAGGAGTGGCAACTAATCCCCATAGAAGTGCAATAGTATTAGATTGGAAGGATCCTGAAGGATGTGAAGGAACTATACAGCCATATGTATTGGATCATCTTCCTATAAATTTATGGGGATGAGATGTCCTAGATCAATTAGGTTTTTTTTTTTTATTTATTAAATTTTTTATTCTTGGCTGTTCAAAACATTACATAGTTCTTGATATATCATATTTCACAATTTGATTCAAGTGGGTTATGAGCTCCCATTTTTACCCCATATACAGATTGCAGAATCACATCAGTTACACATCCATTGATTTACATATTGCCATACTAGTGTCTGTTGTGTTCTGCTGCCTTTCCTATCATCTACTATCCCCCCTCCCCTCCCCTCCCCTCCCCTCCCCTCTTCTCTCTCTACCCCCTCTACTGACATTCGTTTGTCCCCCTTATATTATTTTTCCCCTTCCCCTCACTTCCTCTTGTATGTACTTTTGTATAACTCTGAGGGTCTCCTTCCATTTCCATGCATTTTCCCTTCTCTCTCCCTTTCCCTCCCACCTCTCATCCCTGTTTAATGTTAATCTTCTTCTCATGCTCTTCGACCCTACTCTGTTCTTAGTTACTCTCCTTATATCAAAGAAGACATTTGGCATTTGTTTTTTAGGGATTGGCTAGCTTCACTTAGCATAATCTGCTCTAATGCCATCCATTTCCCTGCAAATTCTATGATTTTGTCATTTTTTAATGCAGAGTAATACTCCATTGTGTATAAATGCCACATTTTTTTATCCATTCATCCATTGAAGGGCATCTAGGTTGGTTCCACAGTCTAGCTATTGTGAATTGTGCTGCTATGAACATCGATGTAGCAGTGTCCCTGTAGCATGCTCTTTTTAGGTCTTTAGGGAATAGACCGAGAAGGGGAATAGCTGGGTCAAATGGTGGCTCCATTCCCAGCTTTCCAAGAAATCTCCATACTGCTTTCCAAATTGGCTGCACCAATTTGCAGTCCCACCAGCAATGTACAAGTGTACCCTTTTCCCCACATCCTCGCCAGCACTTGTTGTTGTTTGACTTCATAATGGCTGCCAATCTAACTGGAGTGAGATGGTATCTTAGGGTGGTTTTGATTTGCATTTCTCTGACTGCTAGAGATGGTGAGCATTTTTTCATGTACTTGTTGATTGATTGTATGTCCTCCTCTGAGAAGTGTCTGTTCAGGTCCTTGGCCCATTTGTTGATTGGGTTGTTTGTTCTCTTATTGTCTAATTTTTTGAGTTCTTTGTATACTCTGGATATTAGGGCTCTATCTGAAGTGTGAGGAGTAAAGATTTGTTCCCAGGATGTAGGCTCTCTATTTACCTCTCTTATTGTATCTTTTGCTGAGAAAAAACTTTTTAGTTTGAGTAAGTCCCATTTGTTGATTCTAGTTATTAACTTTTGTGCTATGGGTGTCCTATTGAGGAATTTGGAGCCCGACCCCACAGTATGTAGATCGTAGCCAACTTTTTCTTCTATCAGACGGCGTGTCTCTGATTTGATATCAAGCTCCTTGATCCATTTTGAATTAACTTTTGTGCATGGCGAGAGAAAGGGATTCAGTTTCATTTTGTTGCATATGGATTTCCAGTTTTCCCAGCACCATTTGTTGAAGATGCTATCCTTCCTCCATTGCATGCTTTTAGCCCCTTTATCAAATATAAGGTAGTTGTAGTTTTGTGGATTGGTTTCTGTGTCCTCTATTCTGTACCATTGGTCCACCCGCCTGTTTTGGTACCAGTACCATGCTGTTTTTGTTACTATTGCTCTGTAGTATAGTTTGAAGTCTGGTATCACTATACCGCCTGATTCACACTTTCTGCTTAGCATTGTTTTTGCTATTCTGGGTCTTTTGTTTTTCCATATGAATTTCATGATTGCTTTCTCTATTTCTACAAGAAATGCCGTTGGGATTTTGATTGGCATTGCATTAAACCTATAGAGAACTTTTGGTAATATCGCCATTTTGATGATGTTAGTTCTGCCTATCCATGAACAGGGTATATTTTTCCATCTTCTAAGATCTTCTTCTATTTCTCTCTTTAGGGTTCTGTAGTTTTCATCCTATAAGTCTTTCACCTCTTTTGTTAGGTTGATTCCCAAGTATTTTATTTTTTTTTGAAGATATTGTGAATGGAGTGGTTGTCCTCATTTCCATTTCAGAGGATTTGTCGCTGATATACAGGAATGCCTTTGATTTATGCGTGTTGATTTTATATCCTGCCACTTTGCTGAATTCATTTATTAGCTCTAATAGTTTCTTTGTAGACCCTTTTGGGTCTGCTAGGTATAGAATCATGTCATCTGCAAATAGTGATAATTTAAGTTCTTCTTTTCCTATTTTGATGCCTTTAATTTCTTTCGTCTGTCTAATTGCTCTGGCCAGTGTTTCGAGAACTATGTTGAACAGAAGTGGTGAGAGAGGGCATCCCTGTCTTGTTCCAGATTTTAGAGGGAATGCCTTCAATTTTTCTCCATTCAGAATGATGCTAGCCTGAGGCTTAGCATAGATTGCTTTTACAATATTGAGGTATGTTCCTGTTATCCCTAGTTTTTCTAGAGTTTTGAACATAAAGGGATGCTGTACTTTGTCAAATGCTTTTTCCGCATCTATCGAGATGATCATATGGTTCTTATTTTTAAGTCTATTGATGTGGTGAATAACATTTATTGATTTCCGTATATTGAACCAGCCTTGCATCCCAGGGATGAATCCTACTTGATCATGGTGCACAATTTTTTTGATAAGTTTTTGTATCTGAGTGGCCAGAATTTTATTGAGGATTTTTGCATCTAGGTTCATTAGAGATATTGGTCTGTAGTTTTCTTTCTTTGAAGTGTCTTTGTCTGGTTTAGGTATCAGGGTGACTTTGGCCTTGTAGAATGAATTTGGAAGTTCTCCCTCTTTTTCTATTTCCTGAAGTAGCTTGAAAAGTATTGGTATTAGTTCCTCTTTAAAGGTTTTGTAAAACTCTGCTGTATACCCATCCAGTCCTGGGCTTTTCTTAGTTGGTAGTCTTTTGATGGTTTCTTCTATTTCCTCAATTGATATTGGTCTGTTTAGGTTGTCTATATCCTCCTGACTCAATCTGGGCAGATCATATGACTTAAGAAATTTATCGATGCCTTCACTATCTTCTAATTTATTGGAGTATAAGGATTCAAAATAATTTTTGATTATCTTCTGTATTTCTGAAGTGTCTGTTGTGATATTGCCTCTTTCATCCCGTATGTTAGTAATTTGAGTTCTCTCTCTTCTTCTCTTTGCTAGCATGGCTAAGGGTCTGTCGATTTTGTTTATTTTTTCAAAGAACCAACTTTTAGTTTTGTCAATTTTTTCAATTGTTTCTTTTGTTTTGATTTCATTAATTTCAGCTCTGATTTTCATTATTTCTTGCCTTCTACTTCTTTTGCTGTTGTTTTGCTCTTCTTTTTCTAGGATTTTGAGATGAAGTATGAGATCATTTATTTGTTGGTTTTTTCTTTTTTTAAGGAATGAACTCCAAGCAATGAATTTTCCTCTTAGAACTGCTTTCAATGTGTCCCATAGATTTCGATATGTTGTGTCTGTGTTTTCATTTATCTCTAAGAATTTTTTAATTTCCTCCTTGATGTCTTCTATAACCCATTGATCATTCAGTAACCTATTGTTCATTCTCCAAGTGATGTATGCTTTTTCCTTCCTTCTTTTATCGTTGATTTTCAGTTCCATTCCATTATGATCAGATAGGATGCATGGTATTAGCTCTACTCCTTTATATTGTCTAAGAGTTTCCCTGTGACATAATATATGATCTATTTTTGAGAAGGATCCATGTGCTGCTGAGAAAAAAGTGTAACTGCTTGATGTTGGGTGGTATATTCTATATATGTCAATTAAGTCTAGGTTATTAATTGTGTTATTGAGTTCTATAGTTTCCTTATTCAACTTTTGTTTGGAAGATCTGTCCAGTGGTGATAGAGGTGTGTTGAAATCTCCCATGATTATTGTATGGTGGTCTATCAGACTCTTGAACTTGAGAAGAGTTTGTTTGATGAACATAACTGCACCATTGTTTGGGGCATATATATTTATGATTGTTATGTCTTGTTGGTGTATGGTTCCCTTGAGCAGTATGTAGTGTCCCTCTTTATCCCTTTTGATTAACTTTGGCTTGAAATCTATTTTATTTGATATGAGTATGGATACTCCTGCTTGTTTCCGAAGTCCATATGAGTGATATGATTTTTCCCAACCTTTCACCTTCAGCCTATGTATGTCTTTTCCTATCAAATGCGTCTCCTGTAGGCAGCATATTGTTGGGTCTTGTTTTGTGATCCATTCTACTAGCCTGTGTCTCTTGATTGGTGAGTTTAAGCCATTAACATTTAGGGTTATTATTGAGATATGGGTTGTTCTTCCAGCCATATTTGTTTATTTCTGTTACTAAACATGGTTTGTTTTCCTCTTTGATTATTTTCCCCCCTTTACTGTCCTACCTCCCACTGTTGGTTTTCCTTGTTATTTTCCATTTCCTCTTCCTGTAATGTTTTGCCAAGGATGTTTTGAAGAGATGGTTTTCTAGCTGCAAATTCTTTTAACTTTTGTTTATCGTGGAAGGTTTTAATTTCATCTTCCATCCTGAAGCTTAATTTTGCTGGATACACAATTCTTGGTTGGAACATATTTTCTTTCAGTGTTTGAAATATGTTATTCCAGGATCTTCTAGCTTTCAGAGTCTGTGTTGAAAGATCAGCTGTTATCCTGATTGGCTTACCCCTAAATGTGATCTGCTTCCTTTCTCTTGTAGCTTTTAAAATTCTCTCCTTATTCTGTGTGTTGGGCATCTTCATTATAATGTGTCTAGGTGTGGGTCTCTTATGATTTTGCACATTCGGCGTCCTGTAGGCTTCTAGGATTTGGGGTTCTGTCTCATTCGTCAAGTCTGGGATGTTTTCTCATATTATTTCATTGAATAGATTGCTCATTCCTTTGGTTTGAAACTCTGTCCCTTCCTGTATCCCAATGACTCTTAAATTTGGTCTCTTGATGTTATCCCATATTTCTTGGATGTTCTGCTCATGGTTTCTTAACAGTCTTGATGAGCTGTCTATGTTCTTTTCAAGTTTAAATACTTTATCTTCATTGTCTGATGTTCTGTCTTCTAAGTGTTCTACTCTGCTGGTAGTATTCTCCATTGAGTTTTTAAGTTGGCTTATTGCTTCCTGCATTTCTAGGATTTCTGTTTGTTTGTTTTTTATAACCTCTATTTCCCTGTATAGTTGATCTTTTGCTTCTTGGATTTGTTTATGTAATTCATTGTTGAAGTGATCTTTCATTGTCTGATTTTGCTGTCTGATGTCTTCCTTGAGACTCCAGATCATCTGAAGCATGTATATCCTGAATTCTTTATCTGACATTCCATCTGCTGCAGCTATTACCTCTTCTAACGTTGAGTTGACCTGCAATGCTTGTGGTCCTTTCTTTCCTTGTCTCTTCATACTGTTCGCGTTCCTTTCTACTTGGTGAAACTGTTGTGCTATTGAATTTTCCCCCTATACATTTATATTGGTCTTGTATAGTTGCAAAGTCTCCCTAACAGGCGCGGGGGGCGGCTCTGTCCCTCTGCGGGCCGCTAGGCTTGTTCTGTCGGTGGTCACAGTTCTGTCTACTTTGCAGGCGCAGGCAGCGGCACTGCCCCTCTGCAGGCCTCTGGGGCTGTACTGCCAGTGGGTCGCAGGTCCGCCTACCTTGCGGGTGCGGGGGGGGGGGGCGGCTCTACCCTTCCTCAGGCCACTGGGCCTGTTCTGTCTCTCGGTTGCAGGTCAGGCCTGTTCTGATGGTGGTCACAGTTCCGTCTACCTTGCAGGCGCGGGGGGGAGGGGGCGGCTCTGCCTCTCAGCAGGCCGCTGCTCCTCTTCTGCCAGTGGGTCGCAGGCCCGCCTACCTTGCAGGAGTGATTGGAAGCTCTGCCACTCTGCGGGCCACTGGGCCTTTTCTGTCAGTGGTCACAGTTCCGCCTACCTGACAGGCGCGGGGAGTGGGGGGCGGCTCTGCCCCTCAGCAGGCCGCTGGGCCTGCTCTGTGCATGGTCACAGTTCCCTCTACTTTGCCGGAACAGGGGGAGGGGGCGGCTCAGCCTCTCAGCGGGCCGCTGCTCTTCTTCTGCCAGTGGGTCGCAGGCCCGCCTACCTTGCAGGAGTGATTGGAAGTTCTGTCCCGCCGCGGGCCACTGGACCTTTTCTGTCCGTGGTCACAGTTCCCCTACCTGGCAGGCGCGGGGGGTGGGGGGCGGCTCTGCCCCTCAGCAGGCCGCTGGGCCTGCTCTGTGCGTGGTCACAGTTCCCTCTACCTTGCCGGTGCAGGGGGAGGGGGCGGCTGAATCAATTAGGTTTGACATTAACAAATAACATCAACCAAAATGCACCCACTATTATGAATAGACAAGGTTTTAGGAAAGGAAAAAGATTAGAAAAACAAGAACAAGGTATAGCAGCACATATACAAATAGATCAAGGAACAGAAAGACATGCGTTGGATTTTCAGAAAGGGCCACTGAGACAATAAAAATTACTTGGAAATAAGAAAGACCAGTATGGGTTCCTCAGTGGCCCCTGACTAAAGAAAAGATACAAGCAGCCCATGACCTGGTCAAACAACAATTAGCGGAAGGACATATACAACCTTCTGTATCTCCCCATAATACTCCCATTTTTGTCATCAAAAAGAAATCTGGTAAATGGAGATTATTGCAAGATTTAAGAGCCATTAATAATGAGATGGTTATTATGGGACCTGCTCAATCAGGGATTCCTCAGTTGTCTGCTTTGCCAAAAACCTGGTATGTTTTAGTTATAGATATTAAAGATTGTTTTTTTTCAATTCCAATTCATCCTGAGGATAGTCCACGTTTTGCATTTACTATCCCTGCACTGAATCATGAAGGTCCTGATCAGAGATATGAATGGAAAGTACTCCCTCAAGGGATGGCTAACAGTCCAACTATGTGTCAAATTTATGTTAACAAAGTAATCCAGCCAGTTAGAAATCAAAATCCTGAACTACAAATATTTCACTATATGGATGATGTATTATTAGCACACAAAGATAAAAACACATTGCTAGAATGTTATGCCACACTTACAAACTTATTAAAAAATTATAATCTAGAGATAGCAATAGATAAAGTACAATTAAATTTTCCAATTAATTATTTAGGAGTTCTATTATCCTCAACCATGGTCCGTCCACCAAAAATTCAAATACGAGTAGATCAACTCAAATCACTTAATGACTTTCAAAAGTTATTAGGAGACATAAATTGGATAAGGCCTTATTTAGGTATACCAACAGGAGAGTTGGGACCTTTATTTGATATCCTAAAAGGTCCATCAGATCCAAATTCACCCCGAATGTTAACGCCTGAAGCAAGAAAGGCATTAAAAATCATTGAAACATATATGGAAAATATGCATTTGGATAGAATTGATATAAGTTTGCCTTTATTATACCAACAAAAAATATTCCTACAGGAGTATTTTGGCAAGAAGGTCCATTATTATGGATACATTTATCTTATTCTCCTAACACGATTCTTACTAGGTATCCTGAGGCTGTAGGACAATTAATACTCAAAGGAATAAAAGCAGCAAAGGGAGTGTTTGGAATTTCTCCCAATAAAATTATTACTCCATATACTATGAATCAAATTGATGAGTTAGCTAATGAGTTAAATACTTGGGCAATAATCATGTGCAAATCTAATGTTTCATTTGATAACTACTTACCATCTAATCCTTTATTGTCTTTTTCGTCATTGAATCCTGTAATTTTTCCAAAAATGACAAGAAAAACACCTATCATGAATGCTCCAAATATATTCACTGATGGGTCAAATAATGGTACAGCAGCAGTAGTTACCCCTGATCAAACTTTTACAATTTTAGTACCCAAACAATCAGCTCAAAAGGTAGAGCTTAATGCAGTTTTACAAGCTTTTGTGATGTTTAAAGATTCTGTATTTAATTTATTTTCTGATAGTCAGTATGTAGTTAATGCTATAGTATCTCTTGAAGATGCTGGTAGGATTTCCCCTTCTTCTACTGTTTTCTCTTTGCTTTCCACTATACAAAGTCTAATCTGGGACAGAAAAGATCCATTCTTTATAGGACATATCAGGGCACATACAGGATTGCCTGGAGCCCTTAGTTTGGGCAATGATTTAGCAGATAAAACTACACATGACATACATATTTTCTCTACACTAGAAGAAGTTATAAATTTTCATAAAAAGTTCCATGTCAATGCTAATACTTTACAAAAGCACTTTAAAATAACTAAGGAACAAGCTAGACAAATAATAAAACAATGTCAAAATTGTTGTCAGGAACTGTTTGAATTTTCAGATTTCACTTCATTTTTCCCCATAGGAATGAATGGAAATGGAAATGGTGCTGGAAAACAAACAGTATTTGTGCTAGCTGCTTGAAACTTCAAACACTCAATCATTTTTCGGTGTTCACTCTCGGCTTTGTTTCTTGTGGAAGTAGCCCTAAGATGAAGAATGCAGGAACAACTTAATCTGAAAGTGGTTTAGGAGCAAACAGGAAAATACTTGTGTACTTAAACACCTCCCCCAATTATTTGGTTGGATTATTTGCTGTGCAGTATTCATGTGTTAGCTTGCCCACTAGGCTCACCATGTTTGTGACTTCCTGGTTCAAAGGTTTCAAAAACTGGTGAGGGATAATATTAGCTTTAAGTTTAGGTTTAGAGTTACATTCAGCACTAGGGTTACATTATGTTTGGTCAGATTTGCTTGATAGTGGGCAGAATTCATGCTTTATGTAGCCTTACTAGGCTCCCCATATTGAGCCTTCTATTTTCAATGGTTCACTGTCTGGAACAGTTTGAATTTTCAGGACTCACTATATTTTGCCCTATAGGGGTGAATGGATGTCAAGCTAGATATCAAACAGGGTTTACGCTAGCTGATGGAAACATCACACACTCAGACTGTCCTCAGTATGCACTCTCTGGTTTTTGGCTTTTAGAAGAAGGCCTAAGCTTAAGCACACAGAAGCAACTTTATCTGAGAGTGCTTTAGGGACAACAGGGAAATACACATGTACTCAAATAACTTCCCCATTTTTTTGTAAAATATCATTGATACTGAGCATTACTCATCTGTTACCTTGCACCACTAGGCTCCCAAAGTTAGAAACTTTTAGATTTAATGGTTCCCTAAACAGTTGAGTATTAGTGTTAGGGTTAGGATTAAGGCTAGTGTTAGATTTAGCATTAGCGATAGAGTTAGGTTTGGTCGGATTTCTCTGACACTGTCAGGATTATGCTTTACCTAGCCTTACTAGGCTGCTTAAGTTTGGGTTTCCTATGTTCAACAGCTTGTTGTCAGGAACAGTTTGAATTTCCAGGGTTCACTTCAGTTTGCCCTATACAGGTGAATGGAAATGGAATTGGAAATCAAGGAGGGTGTGTGCTAGCTGCTTGAACCTTCACACACTCATTCATTTCTCAGTGCACACTTTCTGGTTCTTTCTTGTGGGATAGGCCTAACTGATACACAAAGGAACAACTTTATCTGAGAGCGCTTCAGGAACAATAGGGATATACACATATGTGGAAATACCTCCCCCAAATTCAGGTTGGATATCTTTGATACTGAGCAGGATTCATCTGTTAGCTTGCTTCATTAAGTTCGCCAAGCTGGGGACTTTCCATTTCAATGGTTCTCTAAGCAGGTTAGGGTTAGTTTGAGGGTTAGGTTTAGGGTTAGTGCTAGGGTTGGATTTAGCATTAGGTTTAGGGTTCTCTTTGTGCATATTTCTTTCATACAGGGAAGGAATATTTCTTTCTCTAGTCTCATTAAGCTCCTAGCTTTGGGCCTTCTATGTTCCCCTATTGGCTTTCAGGAAGAGTGTGATTTTTCAGGTTTCACTTCACATCGCCCTATAGGGGTGAGTGGAAATCGAGATGGAAGTCAAACAGGATTTGTGCTATCTGCTGGAAACTGCTAACACTCAATCACTTTGTAGTGCACACACTCTGCTTTGTTCCTGGTGGAAGTAGCCCTGATCCGAAGCAAGCAGGAACAACTTTATCTGAGAGCATTTTATGATCAAAGAAGGAATGTACTGAAAATATACTGAAATACCTCCCCAAATTTTGGGGTTGGATTTCTTTGATAATGTGCAGGATTCATCAGTTAGCTTGTCCCACTAGGCTCAAAGTTTGGGACTTCTAGATTCAAAGGTTTTCTAAACAGGTTAGGTTATGTGTTAGGTTTAGGGTTTGGGCTAGTGTTATATTTAGCATTAGTGTTAGGGTTAAGTTTCATAGGATTTCTTTGATACTGGGCAGGATTCATGCTTTTTCTAGCCTTATCATGTTCTATATTCAAGTGCTACATTTAAGGAACAGTGTGAACTTTCAGGTTTCACTCCATTTTGCCCTATAGGGGTGAATGGAAATTGAGCTGTAAATAAAAAGTTTTCATGCTAGCTGCTTGAAATTTTACACACTCAATCAGTTCTCAGTGTGCACTCTGATTTGTTTCTTGTGGAATAGCCCTAAGCTAATGCATGCAGGATCAACTTTATCTGAATGTGCTTCAAAAGCAAACAGGGAAATACCCATGTATTAAATTATGTCCCTCCATTTTTTTGTCAGAAACCTTTGATACAGAGCAGTATTCATCTGTTAGCTTGCCCCACTAGGCTCCCCAAATTTTAAATTTCTAGATTCAATGGTATTCTACATAGGTTAGGGTTAGTGTTGTGTTGGGCTTAGGGCTGGGGTTAGATTTAAATTTAGGGCTTTGGCTATGTTTGGTCAGATTTCTTTGATACTGGCACAATTCATGCTTTACCTAGCCTTTCTAGGTTCCCCAAGTTTGGGCCTTCTAGTTTCAATAGTTAACTGTCAGGAACTGTTTGAATTTTCAGGTTTCACTTCATTTTGCCCCATAGGAATGAATGGAAATGGTGCTGGAAAACAAACAGGATTTGTGCTAGCTGCTTGAAACTTCACACACTCAATCATTTTTCAGTGTGCACTCTCGGAGATGTTTCTTGTGGAAGTAGCCCTAAGATGAAGAATGCAGGAACAACTTAATCTGAAAGTGCTTTAGGAGCAAACAAGGAAATACTTGTGTACTTAAACACCTCCCTCAATTATTTGGTCACATTATTTGATATTGTTCAGGATTCATCTGTTAGCTTGCCAACTAGGTTCACCATGTTTGGGACTTGCTGGTAAAGGTTCCCTAAACTGGTGAGGGATAATATTAGGTTTAGATTTAGGGCATGGGTAAGATTCAGCATTAGGGTTATGTTAGGTTTGGTCAGATTTGTTTGATACTGGGTAGAATTCATGGTTTATGTAGCCTTTCTAGGATCCCCATATTTGGGTCTTCTGGGTTCAACGTGTCACTGTCAGGAACAGTTTGAATTTTCAGGGTTCACTATATTCACCTTCTAGGGGTGAATGGAAATCGATCTGTAAATTGAACAGGGTTTGTGCAAGCTGATTGAAACTTCACACACTGAGACCGTTCTCAGTGTGCACTGTCTTATTTGTTTTTGTGGAAGAAGCCCTAAGCTGAAGCACTCATGAACAAATTTATATGAGAGTATTTTAGGGGCAACAGGGAAATACACATGTACTGAAATATCTCAACCAATTCTTTTGTTGAATATCTTTGACACTGAGCAGTATTAATCTGGTTCCTTGCACCACTAGGCTCCCAAAGTTAGAAACTTCTAGATTCAATGGTTCCCTAAACAGTTTAGGGTTAGTGTTAAGGTTAGGGTTGCCGCTAGGGTTAGATTTAGTGTTAGCGATAGGGTTACGTTTGGTTGGATTTCTCTGACACTGTCAAGATTATGCTTTACCTAGCCTTCTAGGCTGCCCACGTTTGGGTTTCCTAGGTTCAACAGCTTGTTGTCAGGAGAAGTTTGAATTTTCAGGATTCACTTCAGTTTGCCCTATATGGGTGAATGGAAATGGAGCTGGAAATCAAACAGGGTGTGTGCTAGCTGCTTGAACCTTCACACACTCAATAAGTTCTCAGTACACACTCATTCAGTTCTCAGTGCACACTTTCAGGTTCTTTCTTATGGGAGAAGGCCTAACCGATGCACAAAGGAAAAACTTTATCTGAGAGTGCTTCAGGAGCAACAGGGATATACCCATATACTGAAATACCTCCCTCAAATTCAGTTGGATATCTTTGATACTGAGCAGGATTCATCTGTTAGCTTGCTTCATTAAGTTCCCCAAGCTTGTGACTTTTAGTTTCAATGGTTCCCTAAACAGGTTAGGGTTAGTTTGAGGGTTAGGTTTAGAGTTTTTGCTAGAGTTATATTTAGCATTATGTTTGGCATTCTGTTTGGATATATTTCTTTGATACTGGGAAGAAATTATCTTTTCTCTAGTCTCATTAAGCTCCTAGCTTTGGGCCTTCTATGTTCACCTGTTGGCTTTCAGGAACAGTGTGATTTTTCAGGTTTCACTTCACATTGCCCTAAAGGGGTGAATGGAAATCAAGATGGAAGTCAAACAGGATTTGTGCTACCTGCTGGAAACTGCTAACACTCAATCACTTTGTACTACACACACTGTGCATTGTTCCTGGTGGAAGTAGCCCTGATCTGAAGCAAGCAGGAACAACTTTACCTGAAAGCTCTTTAGGATCAAACAGGGAATGTACTGAAAATGTACTGAAATACCTCCCCCAATTTTGGGGTCGATTTCTTTGATAGTGTGCAGGATTTATCAATTAGCTTGTCCCACTAGGCTCTCAAAGTTTGGGACTTCTATATTCAAAGGTTCTCTAAACAGGTTAGGTTATGTGTTAGGTTTAGGGTTTGGGCTAGTGTTATATTTAGCATTAGCGTTAGGGTTAGGTTTCATCAGATTTCTTTGATACTGGTCAGGATTCTTGCTTTTTCTATACTTATTAGGTTCCCCAAGTGTGGGCCTTCTATATTCAAGTGCTGACTTTCAGAAACAGTGTGAATTTTCAGGTTTCACTCCATTTTAGCTCATAGGAATGAATGGAAATTAAAAAAGGTTTTTTTTTAATGGAAAACAAAAAGGTTTTGTGCTAGCTGCTTTAAATTTTACAAACTCAATCAGTTTTCAGTGTGCACTCTCATTTGTTCCTTGTGGAAGTAGCCCTAAGCTGATGCCTGCAGCATCAACTTTATCTGAATGTGCTTCAGAAGCAAATAGGAAAACACCCATGTTCTGAATTACCTCCCTCAAATTTTTAGTTGGATACCTTTGATACAGAGCAATATTCCTTTGTTAGCTTGCCCCACTAGCCTCCCCAAGTTTGAAATTTCTAGATTCAATGGTACTCAAAATAGGTAAGTGTTAGTGTTGCATTAGGTTAGAACTAGGGTTGGATTTAGCATTAGGGCTTTGATTATGCTTGGTTGGATTTCTTTGATACTGGCAGGATTCATGCTTTACCTAGCCTTTCTAGGTTCCCCAAGTTTGGGCCTTCTAGCTTCAAGGATTCACTGTCTGGAAGAGTTTGAATTTTCAGGTTTTACTTCATTTTTCCCTACAGGGATGAATGGAAATGGTGCTGGAAAACAAACAGGATTTGTGCTAGCTGCTTGAAACTTCACACACACAATCATTTTTCAGTGTTCACTCTCAGATTTGCTTCTTGTGGAAGTAGCCCTAAGATGAAGAATGTGGGAACAACTTAATTTGAAAGTGCTTTAGGAGCAAACAAGAGAATACTTGGGTACTTTAAAACCTCTCCCAAATATTTGGTTGGATTATTTGATACTGTGCAAGATTCATCTTTCAGCTTGCCCCACTAGGCTCACCATGTTTGAGACTTCTTGGTTCATAAGTTCCCTAAACTGTGAGGGGTAATGTTACATTTAGGGTTAGGGATAGGGTTCCATTCATCGTTACGGTTAGGTAAGGTTTGGTCAGATTTGATTGATACTGGGCAGCATTTATGGTTTATGTAGCCTTTCTATACTCCACAAATTTGGGCCTTCTAGGTTCAATGGTGCACTGTCAAGAGCAGTATGAATTTTCAGGACTCACCATATTTTTCCCTATGGGGTGAATAAAAATTGATCTGGAAATCAAACAGGGTTTGTGCAGGCTGATTGAAACATCACACACTCAGACTGTTCTCAGTTTGCATTCTCTGCTTTTTTCCTTGTGGAAGAAGCCCTATGCTGAAGCACACAGAAACAACTTTATCTGAGAGCACTTTAGGGGCAACAGGGAAATACACATGTACTGAAATAACGTCTCCATTTTTTTTTTTTTTTTTTTTTTGGCGAATATCATTGATACTGAGCATTATTCATCTGTTACCTTGCACCACTAGGCTCCCAAAGTTAGAAACTTCTAGATTCAATGGTTCCCTAAAGAGTTTAGGGTTAGTGTTAGTGTTAGGGTTGGGAGTTAGATTTAGCATTAGCAATAGGGTTAGGTTTGGTTGGATTTATCTGACACTGGCAGGATTATGCTTTATCTAGCCTTACTGGGTTGCCCACATTTGGGTTTTCTAGGTTCACACACACTCAATCAGTTCTCAGTGCACACTCTCTGGTTCTTACTTCTGGGAGTAGGCCTAAGCTCATGCACAAAGGAACAACTTTATCTGAGTGTGCTTCAGGAGCAACAGGTATATACACATATGTGGAAATACCTCCCCCAAATTTTTGTTGCCTATCTAGATACTGAGCAGGATTTATCTGTTAGCTTGCTTCATTAAGCTCCCCAAGTTTGGGACTTCTAGTTGCAATGGTTTCCTAAACAGATTAGGCTTAGTTTGAGGGTTAGGTTTAGGGTTAGTGCTAGGGTTAGATTTAGCTTTAGGTTTAGGGTTCTGTTTGAATGTATTTCTTTGATACTAGGCAGGAATAATCCTTTCTCTAGTCTCATTAAGCTCCTAGCTTTTGGCCTTCTGTATTCACCTGTTGGCTTTCAGGAACAGTGTGAACTTTCTGGTTTCACTTCACAATGCCCTAAATGGGTGAATGGAAATCAATATGGAAGTCAAACAGGGTTTGGGCTACCTGCTGGAAACTGCTAACACTCAATCACTTTGTACTACACACACTGTGCATTGTTCCTGGTGGAAGTAGCCCTGATCTGAAGCAAGCAGGAACAACTTTACCTGAAAGCTCTTTAGGATCAAACAGGGAATGTACTGAAAAACCTCCCCCAACTTTGGGGTCGATTTCTTTGATAGTGTGCAGGATTTATCAATTAGCTTGTCCCATTAGGCTCTCAAAGTTTGGGACTTCTAGATTCAAAGGTTCTCCAAACAGGTTAGGTTTTGTGTTAGGTGTGGGATTTGGGCTAGTGTTAGATTTAGCACAGCGTTCTTGTTAGGTTTCACTGGATTTCTTTGATACTGGGCAGGATTCGTGCTTTTTCTAGACTTATTAAGTTCCCCGTGTGTGGGCTTTCTTTATTCAAGTGTTGCCTTTAATCAGTGTGAATTTTCAGGTTTCACTAAATTTTGCCCTATAGGGGTGAATGGAAATCGAGCTGTAAATCAAAACGTTTCATGCTACCTACTTGAAGTTTTATACCCTCAATCAGTTCTCAGTGCACACTCTGATTTGTTCCTTGTGGAAGTAGCCCTAAGCTGATGCAAGCAGGATCAACTTTATCTGAGTGCACTTTAGAAGCAAACAGGGAAATACCCTTGTACTGTATTACCTCCCTCAATTTTTATGTCAGATACCTTTGATACTGAGTAGGATTAATCTTTTACCTTTCCCCACTAGCCTCCCCATGTTTTAAATTTCTAGGTTCAGTGGTACTCTAAATAGGTTATAGTTAGTGTTGCATTTGGGTTAGGGCTAGGGTTGGATTTAGCATTAGGGTTGTGGTTACATTTTTTCAGATTTCTTTGATACTGGCAGGATTCCTGCTTTACTTAGCCTTTGTAGGTTCCCCAAGTTTGGGCCTTCTAGCTTCAACAGCTTGCTGTCTGGAAGAGTTTGAATTTTCAGGTTTCACTTTATTTTTCCCCATAAGGTTGAATGAAAATGGTGCTGCAAAACAAACAGGATTTGTGCTAGCTGCTTGAAACTTCAAACACTCAATCATTTTTCAGTGTGCACTCTTGGATTTTTTTCTTGTCAAAGTAGTCTTAAGATGAAAAATGCAGGAACAACTTAATCTGAACGTGCTTTAGGAGCAACAGGGAAATACTTGTGAATTTCAACATCTCCCCCAATTATTTGGTCGGATTATTTGATACTGTGCAGGATTCATCTGTTAGGTTTTCCACTAGGCTCATCATGTTTGGGACTTCTTGGTTCAAATGTTTCCTGAACTGCTGAGGGGTAATATTAGGTTTAGGTATAAGGCTGGTGTTAGACTTTGTGTTAAGGTTAGGGTTAGGTTTGGTCAGATTTCCTTGATACTGGGGATGACTCATGTTCTATGTAGCCTTATTAGGCTCTTCAAATTTGGGCCGTCTAGGTTCAATGGTTCCCTGTCAGGAACAGTTTGAATTTTCAGGGTTGACTATATTTTGCCCTATAGGTGTGAAGGGAAATCAAGCTGCAAATCAAACAGGATGTGTGGTAGCTGATTGAAACTTCACACACTCAAACAGTTCTCAGTGTGCACTCTCGGCTTTGTTGATTGTGGAAGAAGCCATAAGCTGAAGCACACAAAACAACTTTATCTGAGAATGCTTGAGGGGCAACAGGGAAATACATATGTACTGAAATACTTCCCCCAATTTTATTGTTAGATACCATTGATACTGAGCAGTGTTCATCTGTTACCTTGCCCCAGTTGGCTCACAAAGTTAGAAACTTCTAGATTCAATGGTTCCCTGAACGTTTTAGGGTTAGTGTTAGGGTTAGGGTTATGCTAGGGTTATATTTAGTGTTAGGGTTAGGTTAGGTTTGGTCAGATTTCTCTGATATTGGCAGGATTATGCTTTACCTGGCTTTACTAGACTCCCCAATTTTGGGTTTCCTAGCTTCAACAGATTGTTTTCAGGAAAAATTTTAATTTTCAGGTTTCACTTCCATTTGCCCTATACAGGTGAATGTTAATTGAGCAAAAAATCAAGCAGAGTTTGTGCTAGCTGCTTTAAACTTCACACACACAATCAATCAGTACTCAATGCACACTCTCTGGTTCTTCTTTGTGGGAGGAGGCCTAAGCTGATGCACAAAGTAAAAACCATCTGGGAGCACTTCATGATCAACAGAGAAATATTCATATACAGAAATATTTCCACCAAACTTTTTGTTGAATATCTTTGATTCTGAGCAGGATTCATCTATTAACTTGCTTTATTAAGCTCCCAAATTTTGGGATATCTAGTTTTAAAAACAGGTTAGGGTTAGATTTAGGGTTAGGTTTAGGTGTAGCACTATGGTTAGTTTTAGCATTAGTGTTAGGGTGTTATTTTGTTGGATTTCTTTGTACTGGGCAGAATTAATCTTTTCTCTAGCTTTATTAGGCTCCCCAAGTTTGGGCCTTCTATGTTCAACTGTTCACTTTCATGAACAGTGTGAATTTTCATATTTCACTTCACTTAGCCCTACAGGGGTCAATGGAAATCAAGATGGAAATCAAATAGGGTTTGTGCTAGTTGCTGGAAACTGCAAACTTTAAATCAGTTCACTTGCACACACTTTGGTTTGTTCTTGGGGGACATAACCCTAAGCTGAAGCAAGCAGGAACAACTTTATCTGAGATCTCTTTAGGATCAAACAGAGAAATAGCCATGTATTGAAATACCTCCCCCAATTTTGGGGTCAGATTTCTTTGATAATGTGCAGGATTCATCTGTTAACTTGTTCCACTGGGACCCTCAAGTTTGGGAATTCTAAAATCAAAGGTTCTCTAAACAGATTAAGTTTTGTATTAGGTTTAAGTTTTAGGCTAGGGTTAGATTTAGCATTAGGGTTAGGGTTAGTTTTCATATGATTTCTTTGATATTGGGCAGAACTCATGCTTTACCTAGCCTTATTAGGCTCCCCAAGTGTGGGCCTTCTATATGCAAGTATTGGCTTTCAGGAACAGTGTAAATTTTCAGGTTTCACTTCATTTTGCCCTATATGGGTGAATGGAAATCAAGCTGTAAATTAAAAAGGTTTGTGATAGTTGCTTGATATTTCACACACTCAATTAGATCTCCATGCACACTCTCTGATTTATTTTTTTGTTGAAGTAGGCCTAAGCTGAAACAGGCCAAGGAACAATTTATCTGGGAGCACTGTAGGAGAAAACAGGAAAATACACATGGACTGAAATAGCTCCATAATTTGGGGGGTCTGATTTCTTTGATACTGGGCAGGATATATATGTTCTACTTAGCCTCACATTGCTCCCCAAATTTAGGTCTTCTAGGTTCACAGGTTCACTAACAGGTCAGGTTTAGGTTTATGGTTAGTGTTAGGGTTAGGGGTAAATTTGTATGGATTACTTTGATACTGGGCAGTATTTATCATTTACCTATGCTCACTAGATTCACAAAGTTTGGATCTTCTAGCTTTAATGGTTTGCTGGCAGGAACAGTTTGAATTTTTAGATTTCACTTAATTTTGCCTTATAATGAAGAATCGAAATGGAGGTGGAAATCAAACAGGGTTAGTGCTAGCTGTTTGAAACTTCACATATTCAATCATCTCTTATGCACACTTTCTGGTTTGTTCTTTGTTGAAGTAGCCCTAAGCTGAAGTAAAAAGAAACAACTATATCTGTGAGTCCTTTGGGGTAAGCAAAAGAATACCCATGAACTGAAAGAGCTCCAAAAGTTTTTTGGTCAGATTTCTTTTATATTTGGCAGGATTAAACCTTTACTTAGCTTTTGCATGCTCCCTTAGTTGAAGGCTTCTAGATTCATCAGTTCTCTGTCAGGAACAGTTTGTATTTTCAGGTTTCACATCAATTTGCCCTATAGGGGTGAATGAAAATCGAGCTGAAAATCAAACAGTGTTTGTGCTAGCTGCTTGAAACTTCACACACTCAATCAATTCTCAGTGCACACTCTCTGGTTTGTTACTTGATGAAGTAGGCCTAAGCTGAAATCAGCAAGAACAACTTATCTGGAAGAGGTTTAGGCGAAAACAGGGAAATACCCATGGACTGAAATAGCTACACAATTTTTTTTTTTGGTCTGATTTCTTTGATCAGTGGCAGGATGTATCTTTTACCAAGCCTCACTATGCTCCCCAAATTTGGGTCTTCTTTGTTCAACAGTTCGCTGTCAGGAACAATTTGAATTTTCAGGTTTCACTTCATTTTGCCATATAGGAGTATATGGAAATGGAGCTGGAAACCAAACAGGGTATTTGCTAGCTGCTTGAAACTTCACACACTCAATCAGTTCTCATTGCACACTCTCTGATTTGTTTCTTGTGGAAGTAGCCCTAAGCTAAAGCATGCAGGAACAATTTTATCTGAGAGCACTTCAGGAGCAAACAGAAAAATAACCCTATTTAAATACCTCCTTCAATTGTCTTGTAGGATTTCTTTGATAATGCGCAGAACACATCTGTTAGCTTGGCACACTATACACCCCAATTTGGAACTTCTATGTTCAACTGTACCCTAAAGAGATTAAGGTTATATTTAGGGTTAGGATCAGGGCTAGGTTTAGATATAGCATTAGGGTTAGGATTAGGTTTTTTGGATATCTTTGTTACTGCACAGAATTCATCCATTACACAGCCTGACTTGGTTCCCTAAGTTTTGGCCTTCTAGGTACAAATATTCACTGTCAGGAACAGTTTGAATTTGCAGGTTTCACTTCATTTTGCCCTATACAAGTGAATGGAAATCAAACAGGGTTAGTGCTAGCTTATTGAAACTTCACACACTCAATCAGTTCTCAGTGTGCACTATCAAGTTTTTTCTTTGTGGAAATTACCCTAAGCTGATGCAGGCAGGAACAACTATATCTGAGATCACTGTAGGAGCAAACAGAGAAATACCAACATTCTGAAATACCACTTCAAATTTTTGGTCAGATTTCTATGATACTGTGCAAGCATCATATCAGTATCTTTTGTTAGTTTGCCCACCTAGGCTCCCAAAGTATGGGACTTCCATGTTCATTGGTTCCCTAAACAGGTTAAGTTCAGGTTTAGCATCAACATTAGGGCTAGTGTTTGAGTTTGTGTTAAGGTGAGGTTTAGGTTTGGTAAGATTTCTTTGATACAGGGCAGGATTCATCACTTACATATAATAACTATGCTCCCCAAGTTTGGGCCTTCTAGGTTCAATGGGTCACTGTCAGGAACAGTTGAAATATTCAGCTTTCACTTCATTTTGCCCTATACAGGTGAATGAAAATCAAGTTGGAAATCAAACAGTGTAGTGCCACTGGCTTGAGACTTGACACACTGAGTCAGTTTTCAGTGTGACTCTCTGATTTCTTCCTTGTAGACATAACCCTAAACTGAAGCACACAGGAACAACTTTATCTCAGAGTGTTTTAGGAGCAAATAGGGAAATCCACATGTACTGAAATAGCTCCCCAATATTTTGTTTGAATATCTTTGATACTGTACAGAATTCATCTGATGGCTTACAGCACTAGGCTCTCCAAGTTTGGAACTTCTAGATTCCATGTTTTCCTAAACAGGATAGGGTTATTGTTTCAGTTAGGATTTGGGCTAGAGTTAGATTTAGCTTTAGGTTTAGAGTTAGGTTTTGTTGGGTTTCTTTGATAATGGGCAGGATTCATCTTTTTCCTATCCTTACTATGCTCCAGAAGTTAGGGCCTTCTAGGTTCAGTGGTTCCAAAACAGGATAGGGTTGGGGTTTTGGTTAGGCTTATGGCTAGAGTTACATTTAGTATTAAGGTTGGGATTAGGTTTGCTCAGATTTCTTTGATGCTGGCCAAGATTCACCTTTTACCTAGCCTTACTAAGCTCCCACATTTGGGCCTTCTAGCTTCAATGTTGTGCTCTAAGGAACAGTTTGATCTTTCAAGTTTCACTCCATTTTGCTGTACAGGGAATAAAGGAATTGTGGTGGAAATCAAACACTGTTGTGCTGACTGCTATGCATTTACACTAAATCACACTCAGTGCACACTCTCTGACTTGATACTTGTGGAAGTAGCCCTAAGCTGAAGCATGCAGAAACAACCTTATCTCAGGGCACATTTAGCGCAAACAGAGAAATACCCATAAACTGAAATACCTTCCTTAAACTTTTGGTCATATTTCCTTGATATTGTGCAGTATTCATCTGGAAGCTTTCCCCACCAGGCTCCCCATGTTTGGGAATTCTAGATTCAATGGTTTCCTAAACAGGTTAGGGTTAGGCTTAGGGTTAGGGGTAAGGCTAGGCTTAGATTTATTATTAGGGTTAGAGTTAGGTTTGGTTGGATTTCTTTGATACTGGACAGAATTCATCTCTTAGCTAGCCTTGCTAGGCTACCCAAGTTTGGGCTAATCTAGGTTCAATATTTTGCTCTCAGGAACAGTTTGAATTTTCAGGTGTCATTACATTTTCCCTTGTAGGGAAGAATGGAAATAGTGCTGGAAATCAAACAGGGTTTGTGCTAGCTGCTAAAACTTCACACACTCAATCAGTTTTCATGTGCACTCTCTGATTTGTTCCTTGTGAAACTAGCCCTAACCTGACATGCAAGAAGAAATTTATCTGAGATTGCTTTAGTAGCAAACAGAAAAATACCCATATCTTGAAATACCTCCCCCAATTATGTGGTTGTATTTTGGGATACTTCACAGGATTCATCTGTTAACTTGTCCCATTAGACTCCTTCAATTAGGGAATTCTAGGTTCAATGATTCCCTAAACAGGTTAAGGTTAGGGTTAGGGTTAGGGGTGGGGCTAGGGCTAGGGTTAGATTTAGAGTTAAGATTAGGGTTAGGTGTGATTGGATTTCTTTGATACTGGGCAGGATTCATCTTTTACCTAGCCTTCCTATGCTACCCACATTTGTGCCTTCTAGGTTGAACATTTTGCTCTCAGGAACAGTTTGAATTTTCAGGTTTCATTTCATGTTGCCCTATAGGAGTGAGTGGTAATGGTGCTAGAAATCAAACAGGGTTTGTGCTAGCTGCTAAAGATACCCACGTGTGGGACTTCTAAATTCATTGTTTCCCTAAACAGATTAGTGTTAGTGTTGGGGTAAGTTTTAGAGCTTGGTTTAGAGCTAGTGTTAGGGTTAGGGTTAGGGTTATGTTTGGTTGCATTTCTTTGAAACTGAGCACTTTTTATCATGTACATAGCCTGACTAGGTTCCCCTCATTTGGGTCTTCTAGGTTCAAAGGTTCAATGTCAGAAACTGTGTGAATTTTCAGGTTTCACTTCATATTCCCTGTAAGAGTGAATGGTAATGGAGCTGGAAATCAAGCAGTTTTTTGTTTGTTTGTGTGGTTGGTTGGTTGGGTTTTTTTTTTGTTTTGTTTTGTTTTGTTTTGTTTTGTTTTTGCTAGTTGCTTGAATTTCAAACACTCAGTTGGGCACTCTGGTTTGTTCCTTGAGGAAGTAGCCCTAAGCTCAAGCACACAGGAACAACTTTATTTCAGAGCACTTTAGAAGGAAACAGGGAAATATAAATGTGCTGAAATAATTCCTCAAAATTTTGCTTGAAGTTATTGGGTACTGCAAAGGATTCATCTGTTAGTGTGCTCCTTTAGCCTCCACAAGTTCAGGACTTCTAAGTTCAATAGTTCTGAAAGAGGTTAGGATTAGTTTTAGGGTAAAATTTAGGGCTAGCGTTAGGACAAACATTAGAATTCATGTTAGGTTTGGTCTTATTTTTTTGTACTGGGCAGGATTCATCTATTACCTAGACTTACTGAGCTCTCCACATTTGGGCTTCCTAGATTGAAAGGTTTGCTGTTAGGAGCAGGTTTCACTTCATGTTGCCCTATAGGGGTGAATGGAAATCGAGTTGGAAATCAAACAGGGTTGGTATAAGAGGCTTGAATCTTCAAGATTTCAGTGTGTAGACTCTGGTTTGTTCCTTGTGGAAGAAGCCCTAAGCTGAAGCAAGAAGAAACAACTTTATTTCCGAGTGCTTTAGGAGAAAACAGGGAAATCCACATATAATGAAATAGCTCCCCAATATTTTGGTTGGGTATCTTTCATACTGTGCAGAATTCTTGTGTTAGCTACAGCACTAGCCTCTTCAAGTTTGAAACTTCTAGGTCCAGGGTTATCTAAACAAATAGGGTTAGGGTTTAGGTTAGGATTTACACTAGGTTTAGATTTAGCATTAGGGTTAGGGTTTGGTTTGTTTGGGTTTCTTTGAGACTGGGCAGGATGCATCCTTTTCCTAGCCTTACTATGCTCCAGAAGTTAGGATATCTAGGTTCAATGGTTCCCTAAACACATTAGGGAGGGGTTTTGATTAGGATTAGGGCTAGGTTTTGATTTGGCATTAGAGTTAGGAGTAGGTTTGCTCATATTTCTTTGATACTGGGCAGGATTCAGATTTTACCCAGCCTTACTAGGCTTCCCATGTTTGGGCCTTCTAGGTTTAATGTTGCACTCTAAGGAACAGTTTGAATTTTCAGGTTTCACTCCATTTTTCCAAACAGGGATGAATGGACTGATGGCAGAAATCAAACACCGTTTATGCTAGCTGCTAAAACTTCACACTCAATCACACTCAGTGCACACTCTCAGACTTGATGCTTGTGGAAGTAGCCCTAAGCTGAATCACACAGAAACATCTATATCTGAGAGCATGTTAGGAGCACACAGAGAAATACCCATATACATTTCAGTATATGGCTATTTCTCTGTGTGCTCCTAACATGTTTGGTCTGATTTCTTTGATTCTGTGCAGGATTCATCTGTTAGTTTTCCCCACTAGGCTCCCCAAGTTTGGGAATTCTAGGTTCAATAGTATCCTGAACAGGTTAGGGATAGCATTACAGTTAGGGTAAAGCTAGCGTTAGATTTAGCGTTAGGCTTAGTGTTAGGTTTGGTTGGATTTCTTTGATACTGGGTGGAAGTCACCTTTTACCAACTTTGCTAGGCTACCAAACTTTGGGCCTTTTAGGTTCAACATTTTTCTCTCAGGAACAGTTTCAATTTTAAGGTTTCACTTTATTTTCCTTGTAGGGATAAATGGAAATGATGGTGGAAATCAAACAGGGTTTGTGCTAGCTGCTACAACTTCACACACTCAACCAGTTTCAGTGTGCACTCTCTGAATTGTTCTTTGTGGAAGTAGCCCCAACCTGAAGCATGCAAGAAGAAATTTAAACAAGATTGCTTTAGGAGCAAACAGGGAAATTACCATATCCTGAAATACCACCCCAATTATTTGGTCAGATTTTTTGATATTTCTCAGGAGTCATCTGTTAGCTTGCCCCACTAGGCTCCTTCACTTAGGGAATTCTATGCTCAATGGTTCCCTAAACATGTTAGGATTAGTGTTAGAGTTAGGTTTGGTTGGATTTCTTGATAATGAGCAGATTTAATCTTGTATCTAGCCTCAATAGGCTCCCCTCATTTGGGCATTCTAGGTTCAAAGGTTCAATTCACAATGTGAATTTTCAGGTTGCACTTCATATTTTTCTTCATATTTCCTATAGGAGTAAATGGTAATGGAGCTGGAAAACAAGCAGGATTTTTGCTAGTTGCTTGAAACTTCAACCACTCAATCAGTTCTCAGTGTGCACATTCTGGTTCTTTCTTTGTGAAAGTAGCCTAAGCTCAAGCACACAGGAACAATGTTATCTCAGAGCGCTTTAGGAGCAAACAGTGAAATACCAATGTGCTGAAATAACTCCCTGAATTTTTTGTTCAAAGTTCTTGGATACTCTGCAGGATTCATCTGTTAGCTTGTCCCACTAGGCTTCCCTAGATTGGGAATTCTAGGTTCAATAGTTCCCTGAACAGGTGAGGGTTCATTTTAGGATAAGGTTTATGGCTACAGTTAGAATTAACCTTAGGATTAGGGTTAGGTTTGGTTGGATTTCTTTCATACTGGGCAGTATTCTTCTATTACCTAGCCATTCTGAGCTTTCCTAGTTTGGGACTCCTAGCTTGAAAGGTTTGCTGTCAGGACCAGTTGAAATTTTCAGATTTGCCTTCATTTTGCCCTATAGGAGTCAATGGAAATCAAGCTGGAAAGCAAACAGGGTTTGTGATAGCAGCTTGATTCTTCACACACGGAATAAGTTTTCAGTGTGCACTCTCTGATTTCTTTTTTGTGGAAGAAGACATAAGCTGAAGAATGCAGGAACAACTTTATCTCAGATTGCCTTACTAGCAAACAGGGAAATCCACATATACTGAAATATCTCCCCAATATTTTGGTTGGATATCTTGGATACTGTGAAGAATTTATCTGTTAGCTTACACCACTAGGCTCTCCAAGTTTAGAACTTCTAGGTTCCACAGTTCCCTAAACAGGATAGGGATATGGTTTGGGTTAGGGTTTGGGCTAGTGGTAGATTTAGCTTTGGGGTTAGGGTTATTTTTTGTTGGGTTTCTTTGGTACTGGGCAAGATTCATCCTTTTTTTCACCTTACTATGCTCCAGAAATTAGAGACTTTTAGATTCAATGGTTTCCTAAACACATTATGGTTAGGGTTTTGGTGAGGGTTAGGGCTAGGGTTACATTTAGCATTAGGGTTAGAATTAGGTTTTCTCAGATTTCTTTGATTTGGGGCAGGATTCAGCTTTTATATAGCCTTACTAAGCTTCCCACGTTTAAACCTTCTAGAATCAATGTTGCACTCTAAGGAACAGTTTGAATTTTCAGGTTTCACTCCATTTTACCCTATAGGGATGAATGGAATATTCATGGAAATCCAACACTGTTTGTGCTAGCTGCTAAAACTTCACACTCAACCACACTCAGTGCGCACTCTCTGACTTTATGTTTGTGGAAGTAGCCCTAAGCTGAAGCAGGCAGAAAAAACTTTAGCTGAGAGCACCTTAGAGTATACAGAGAAATACCAACATATTGAAATACCTCCCCCAATTATATGGTCAGATTTTTGGATACTGCACAGGATTCATCTGTTATCTTGCCTAACTAGGCTCCTTCACTTAGGGAATTATAGTTTCAGTGGTTCCCTAAGCAGGATAAAGTTAGGGTTAGAGTTAGGGCTAGGTTTAGGGCTATGGTTAGATTTAGAGTTAGGGTTTGGGTTAGGTGTGATCTGATTTCTTTGATACTCGGAAGGATTCATCTATTAACTAGCCTTCCTATGCTACCCATTTTGGGCCTTCTAGGTTGAATCTTTTGCTCTCAGGAACAGTTTGAATTTTCCGGTTTCACATCATTTTGCCCTATAGGAGTGAATGGAAATGGTGCTGGAAATCAAACAGGGTTTGTACTAGCTGCTAAAACTTCACACACTCAATCAGTTTCAGTGAGCACTCTCAGGTTTGTTGCTTGGGGAAGAAGCCCTAAGCTGTAGCACACAGGAAGAAATTTAACTGAGAGTGCTTTAGGAGCAATAAGGGAAATATCCATATACTGAAATTCCTTCCCCAATTATTTGGTCAGATTTCTTTGATAATTGTGCAGGATTCACCCATTATGTTGACCCACTAGGCACCCAAGTTTGGGACTTTTAAATTCAATGTTTCCCCAAAGAGATTAGGGTTAGTGTTGGGGTTAGGTTTATGGCTTGCTTTAGATCTAGTGGTAGGGTTAGGGTTAGGCATAGGTTTGACACTGAGCAGGTTTCATCTTGTACCTAGCTTGACTAGGATCCCCTCATTTGGGCCTTCTAGGTTCAAAGGCTCAATGTCAGGAACAGTGTGAATTTTCAGGTTTCACTTCATATTTTTCTATAGGAGTGAATGGTAATGGAGCTGGAAATCAAGCAGGTTTTTTTTTTTGCTAGGGACTCACTCAAACTAAAAAGTTTTTTTCTCAGCAAGACAAACAATAAGAGAGGTAAATAGGGAGCCTACATCCTGGGAACAAATGTTTACTCCTCGCACTTCAGATAGAGCCCTAATATCCAGAGTATACAAAGAACTCAAAAAATTAAACAATAAGGTAACAAATAACCCAATCAACAAATGGGCCAAGGACCTGAACAGACACTTCTAAGAGGAGGACATACAAACAATCAACAAGTACATGAAAAAATGCTCACCATCTCTAGCAGTCAGAGAAATGCAAATCAAAACCACTCTAAGATATCATCTCACTCCAGTAAGATTGGCAGCCATTATGAAGTAAAACAACAACAAGTTCTGGCGAGGATGTGGGGAAAAGGGTACACTTGTACATTGCTGGTGGGACTGCAAATTGGTATGGCCAATTTGGAAAGAAGTATGGAGATTCCTTGGAAAGCCGGGAATGGAACCACCATTTGACCCAGCTATTCACCTTCTCAGACTATTCCCTAAAGACCTTAAAAGAGTGTACTATACGGATACTGCTACATCTTTGTTCATAGCAGCACAATTCACAATAGCTAGTCTGTGGAATCAAACTAGATGCCCTTCAATAGATGAATGGATTAAAAAATGTGGTATTTATACACAATGGAGTATTACTCAGCACTAAAAAAAATAACAAAATCATGGCATTTTCAGGGAAAAGGATGGCACTAGAGCAGATTATGCTAAGTGAAGCTAGCCAATCCCTAAAAATCAAATGTCAAATGTCTTCTTTGATATAAGGAGAGCAATTAAGAACAGAGCAGGGAGGAAGAGCATGAGAAGAAGATTAATATTAAACAGGGATGAGAGGTGGGAGGGAAAGGGAGAGAGCAGGGAAATTGCATGGAAATGGAAAGAGACCCTCATCATTATACAAAATTACATATAAGAGGAAGTGAGGGGAAAGGGAAAAAAACAAGGGAGAGAAATGAATTACAGTAGATGGGGTAGAGAGAGAAGATGGGAGGGGAGGGGAGGGGAGGGGGATAGTAGAGGATAGGAAAGGCAGCAGAATACAACAGACACTAGTATGGCAGTATGTAAAAATGTGGATATGTAACCGATGTGATTCTGCAATCTGTATACGGGAAAAAAATGGGAGTTCATAACCCACTTGAATCAAATGTATGAAATATGATATATCAAGAGCTATGTAATGTTTTGAACAACTAATAATAATAAAGAAAAATAAATAAATAAATGATGGTGGAATGTGATGATGGTTATTATCCAAGGTACATGTATAAAGACACAAATTGGTGTGAATATATAATTTTATACAACCATAGATATGAAAAATTGTGCTCTATATGTATAACAAGAATTGTAGTTGCAATGCATTCTGCTGTCATATGGTTTAAAAATGTGCTAAACAATAAAACTGACATTTCTCAAAATAAGACTTAACAGTGGACAATAAATACATTAAAAATGCTTGATTTTACTAGTTAGACAAATGCAAATCAAAACCAAAATAAAATATCAGCTCACCCCATGTAGAATAACCATTATCAAAAATATAAGAAATAATTAATGTTTGCAAGAATGTAAACAAAGGAGCACAACTTTGCATTGTTGGTATGAATGTAAATTAGTATAGTCGTTATGAAAAACAGTATTGAATGTCCTCAAAGGAACAAAAATAAAACTAGTATATGACCCAGCACTTCCATGGTTGGGTATATGCACAAAGGAGTTGAAATCTTTATAAAAGATACTTGTACCACCATATTTATTGAAGCAATATACAAAATAGTCAAAATATATAATCAATCCTGATGCACTTCAGCAGATGAATGGATATAGAAAATGTGGTATACTTACAAAATTGACTGCTTCTCATTAATCAAAAGGAATGAAATCCCATCATTTTCAGCAATATGTATGCAATTGGAGAATAATATGTTGAGTGAAACAAACCAAATATGTTCTCACTCATTTTAGAAAACCAAAACTATTCATATATAATGAATAGTTAGTGGTCACTACAAAAAAGGAAGTGTGAATCGTACAAGACACAAAAATTAAGTAAGAGGAATTTTCAGAAACTGTGATGGGTGCTTGAGAGAGGGAATAAAGAAAGAATTGAGATTAAAATGGTGGATGGACACAATTAACACATGATATATACATGTATGGAAAATCACAGTGAAACCTATCAATTCTACAATTAATTTGTGCTAATAATTTCAATTTTTTTAAAAGAAATGGTTGAAACAGCAATGAGGCCTAAAATTGTAGTCAGGAAGGATTAAAATTATACAGGGCCTGGAAGCCATTTGTCAATACACAAAACTTCCACTGAGTGCCTACTTTATGTCAGGCATCATTCCTGACACAGCAGTAAACTAGATAGGTAAGATTCACTGGAGGCTAAGATGAGAAAGGGGGTGGGCTCAACTTCATAAAGATGGTCAGGAAAGGTTGCTCTTAGGAAGTGCTCTCTGAGCTGAGTCTTGAAGGATGAGAAAGAGTCAGCTTCTAAATTATGGGGAGAAAAGTTCTATCAGAAGAAAAAAACAGCAAAGTTTCTTCAACAGGAAGATCCCTTGATGTTCTCAGTCTGGTTTATTTCATTCAACATGATGTTCTCTGGTTCTATCCATTTTCCTGTAAATGATATAATTTTATTTTTCTTTATGACTAAAGAACTATAATGTGTATACAAACTACTAGGCTAATTCAATAATTTGACTTATGAATTGTGCTACTATAAAATGGCTATAGTTTGTTGACTTTTGTTATTTTGGATAAATACAAAGTAGTGGTCATATGTAGTTTATATGATGGTTCTACTGAAAAATCTCCTTGAAGATTTCATATATATATATATATATATATATATATATATATATCCTTTATATATAGTATATATATATATATATATATATATCCTTTATATATAGTATATATATATATATATATATATATATCCTTTATATATAGTATATATATTTCCTTTATATATAGTATATATATTTCCTTTATATATATATATATATATATATATATATATATATATATATATATATATATATATAATTACTTAACAAACCCACCAATAGTGCATAAGTGTTCTTTTGTCCTTTCATGCTAAACAATATTTATAATAATTTGTATTCTTGATGAGTTCTGTTCTAACTGAAATGAGATAAAATCTTATTCTCTCCAGTAACACCAGCTTGGCATAAGGCTAAGCAGTAGATTTGAATCATGCTTTTTAAGCCCTATTATAATCCTTGGGCTATCTGTGTGGAGAAGGTACAATTATCTCCATTTCTAAGAAAACTAATGTTCAGATAATAAAGTGTGGGATGCCACCCATTAATCATTTAGGTTTATTTGAGCACTTTCACTTGGCCTTTAGTCAGAGAGATTTAGGCTTGGCATGACAAACTATTTTGTGATTTCTCCCATTCAATGAATTGCACAATACATGTGACCTCTGTCTTCCCTCATCTAGGGAGACCACTCTTCTGTGCATGGGCTCTCTCTCATCCAGTAAGGAGGTCCACAGAACAGGGTAGAGGAGAGTGTGGTTACAGAGTCATGAATCAAGGATGCTGAAGACCAAGCTGGAAGCAGGTCTGATTTTATTGCCCAGTTACCATGTATATATACTCAGGCAGTATCGAACCAGATTATAGGCAGGCACCAATACAATTTCTGGACAACTGTACTTGTGGCAACCAATGGAGGAGCAGACCATGAAGCAATCACTGGGACCACAACACATGGCCTGGCACCCAGGGTTTTACCTATGGGGTAAGCGCTTTACTGCTCATGCGCCTAGCATGAGGGGAGTGTTTTCCCACTCAAGTGCCCTTAATGTATGTAAGTATGCACCTGTCCCCATACTCATGGCTCTGGGATTGGGCATAACATATTGGAAACTGCACAGCCCACCTCCTACCTTAATTGGCAAAGGACAACATGGAAAATTTTTGATGCTTCTCCCATATACATAAAGCAAGAGCAGGCTCTCACACTCTCCTTCCAGTGTGAAAACTTGATCCCTGATATTGAAGAGCTGTCCCACCCCTCTCTTTCTAAAATTACTTCCTGTGTCCTGTGGTTTCTTCACTGTTTTCTCTTTCTTAGCTTTTATTTCACAGCCAGCCCACTTCACTCAGAGTAATCACAAATTTCACCACCCTTGAGGGACATGGGCAAGAATGAAATGATTACCCTGAGGTCATAGAGTTCATAAGTGTCAAAGATTGGGTTGTTATCAATGTTTTTTCTAATCAAAACCAGTCTTCAAAAAGCTACCCTATAGGCTATTTTATAGATACAGAAACTTATATCTGCATTTTATTTTTATTTAATTTTTATTTGTTTTAATTAGTTATACATGACAGTAGAATGCATGTATGTACTTTGATATACCATACATAGATGGGATATATTTTCTTCATTTTTCAGCATATACATATTGTAGAATCGCATTGGTTAAACAATCACATACATAAATAAAATAATAATGTCTGTTTTGTTCTACTATCCTTCCAATCCCCACATCCCCTCCTGTTCCTTCATTTCCTGCTACCTAATCTAAGATAACTCTATTATTCTTAATGCCCCACCCCTCTTATTGTGAACTTGCATCCACATATTAGAGAAAACATTCAGCCTTTGTTTTTGTTTTTTTTTTGTGTGTGTGTGTGTGTGATTGGCTTATTTATCTTAGCATGATAGTCTCCAACTCTATCCATTTATAGGAAAATGCCATAATTTCCTTCTTCTTTAAAGCAGAATAATATTCCATTGAATTCATGTACCACATGTTCTTTATCCATTCATCTACTTAAGGACACCTAGGTTGGTTCCATAGTTTAGCTATTGTGAATTGAGCTACAATAATCATTGACATGGTTGTGTTACTATAGTATGCTGATTTGTGTATAACTGAGGAGTGGGATTACTGGGTCAAATGGTGGTTCCACTCTGAGTTTTCTGAGAAATATTGATACTGTTCTCCATAGTGGTTGTACAAATTGCAGTCCCACCAGCAATGTATGAGTGTACCTTTTCACCCACATCCTCACCAACATTTATTGTTGCCTGTATTCTTCATGATTACCATTCTGACTGAAGTGAGATAAAATCTTAGTGTAGTTTTTATTTGCATTTCTCTAATTGCTAGAAATGTTGAACACTTTTTCATATATTTGTTGATTTATTGTATTTCTTATTTTGTGAAATTCCTGTTCAGTTCCTTAGACCATTTATTAATTGAATAATTTGTGAGGGGTTTTTTTGGTGTTAAGTTTTTTGACTTATTTATGTATCCTAGAGATTAATACTTTATTGAAGGTGCATGTGGTAAAATTTTCTCCCAATCTGTAGGCTCTCTCCTCACAATATTGAATATTTGTTTTGCTGAGAAGAAGCTTTTTAATTTGAATCCATTCCATTTATTGATCCTTGATTTTACTTCTTGCACTTTAGGGGTCTTGTTAAGGAAGTCAGATCCTAGGCCAACATGGTAAAGATTTGGACCTACATTTTCTTCTATTAGGCACAGGATATCTGTTATAATCCCTGATTGTTTGATCCACATTGGGTTAATTTTTGTGCAGGTTGAGAGATAGAGGTTTAATTTCATTTTGCTATCTATGGAGTTCCAGTTTTGCCAGCACCATTTGTTGAATAAGTTATCTTTTCTCCAGTAAATGTTTTTGGCACTTTTGCCTACTATGAGATAACCATATTTTTGTGGATTTGTCTTTCTGTCCTCTTTTCCATATGATTGGTCTATAAGTCTATTTTAGTGCCAATACCATGACATTTTTGTTACTATACCTATGTAATTTAAGGTCTGATATTGTGATGCCCACTGCTTCACTTTTTTTGCTAAGGATTGCTTTGGCTATTTTGGGTCTCTTATTTTTCCAAATAAATTTCATTATTGCTTTTTCTATTTCTATGAAGAATGTCATTGGGGTTTTAATAGGAATTGCATTAAATCTGTATAACACTTTTGGCAGTATGGCCATTTTGACAAGATTAATTCTGTCCATCCAGAAACATGGGAGATCTTTCCATCTTCTGAGATTTTCTTCAATTTCTTCCTTTAATGTTCTGTCATTTTCATAATAGAGGACTAATACCCTTTTTGTTAGATTGATTCCCAGGTATTTTATTTATTTGAGGCTATTGTGAATGGGGTACTTTTCCTAATTTGTCTTTCAGTGTTTTCATCACTGATGTATACAAATGTGTTTGAGTTACTGGTGTTGATTTTATATTCTGCTACTTTGCTGAATTTATTTATTAGTTCTAGAAGTTTTCTGGTGGAAGTTTTTGGATCTTCTAGATACAAAATCATGTCATCAGCAAATAGTGATAAATTGAGTTCTTCTTTACCTATTTTTATCCCTTAATTACTTTCTTTGGTCTAATGGCTCTGGCTAGAGTTTCAAGGTTAATGTTCAATAGAAGTAACATCCTTGCTCAGTTTTTAGAGGGAATGCTTTCAATTTTATCCATTTAGAATGATGTTGGCCTTGGGTTTAACATACATAGAGGTATAGTAACAAAGACAGCATGGTATTGGCACTAAAGTAGAATTGAAGACCAATGGTACAGAATAGAGGACACAGAGACAAACCCACATGTTCAGGTGTGCTCCCATTGTTCCTAATTTTTCTAGTGTTTTGAACATGAAGGTTTGCTGTATTTTGTCAGAAGCTTTTTCTGCATCTATTGAGATGATTCTTATTTTTAAGTCTATTAATATGATGAATTATGTTTATTGATTTCCGTATGTTGAACCAACCTTGCATCCCTGGGATGGACCCCACTTGATCATGGTGATCTACCTTTTAATATATTTTTGTATTTAATTTGCCAGAATTTTATTGAGAATTTTTTCATCTATGTTCATCAAGGATATTAGTCTGAACTTTTCTTTCTTTCCTTATGGGTCTTTGTCTGGTTTTGGTATCAGGGTGATATTAGTTTCATAGGATGAGTTAGAATGGTTTTCTCCTATTCTATTTCAGGGAATACTTTGAGAAGTATTAATGTTAAAATTCTTCTTTGAAAATCCTACAGAACTTGGCTTAGAATACATCTGGTCCTGGTTTTTTCTTGGTTCATAGGCTTATAGAACTTGGCTTAGAATACATCTGGTCCTGGGCTTTTCTCAGCTCTTATTTTAATTATTTCCTGTCTTCTACTGCTTGGGGTATTGATTTGTTCTTCTTTTTGTAGGGCTTTGAGATGTAGTGTTAGGTCACTTATATTTGTTGTCTTTTTATTTTTTTAATCTGAGATGAGGATGGAAACCTCTGCTTGTTTATGAGTAATATGTTTTTTCCCATCCTTTCACCTTCAGTCTGTGGATGTCTCTGCCCATGAGGTGAGTCTCTTGAAGACAGCATATTGTTGGTTCTTGGTGCAATAAACCTTCCTCTTAGTACTGCCTTTATAATGACCCAGAGATTTTGATATGTTGTATCAATGTTCTCATTTATATCTAAGAATTTTTAAATTGCATCCTTAATTTTGTCTACTTACTATTCATTTTTCAATAGCGTATTATTTATTCTCCTTTTGTTAAAGTAGCTTCTATTTTTTACTTTATCATTGATTTCTAATTTCATTCTTTTGTGATCTAACAGGTTGTTTTTGTTGTTGTTGTTGTTGTTTTGGTATTTGCTTGTTTTTTGTATTTATTAAGAGTTGCTTTGTGGCAACTAAGATATGGTGTATTTTAGAGAAAAAGTCATGTATTGCTGAGAGGAAGTATATTTGCTCATTGATAGATGAAATATTCCATATATGTCTTTTAACTCTAAATTATTGATTGTATTATTTAGTTCTATAGTTTATCATGTTTTTGTGTGGAAGACCTGTCCAATAGTGAAAGAGGTGTGTTAAAGTCATCCAGTATTATTGTGTTGTTGTCTATTTGATTCTTGAAATTGAGAAGGTTTGTTTGATGTATGTAAATGCTCCATTGTTTGAGGCATAAATATTTATAATTATTATTTTCTGATGATACATACTTCCCTTAAGAAGTATGAGTCATCCTTCTTTGTTTCTTCTGATTAACTTTGGCTTGAAGTCTACTTTATCTGAGATGAGGATGGAAACCATTGCTTGTTTATGAGTAATATGTTTTTTCCCATCCTTTCACAGACTGAAGAGTTCTTTCACAGACTGAAGAGTCTGTGGATATCTCTGCCTATGAAGTGAGTCTCTTTAAGACAGCATATTGTTGGTTTTTGCTTTTTAATTTAATCTGTCAGTCTATGTCTTTTGATTGATGAGTTTAGGCCATTAACATTCAAGGTTATTATTAAGGTATGAATGCATTCCCTGTCATTTTGACTGATTTCTGGTTTTAAATTTTATTTAGTTTTTCCTTTGGTTGAATATTTCTTTACATGTAGATCCTTCCCTCTTTGATTTTCAATTTTTTTTTTTTACTTAATCCACATGGAATACTTTGTTGAGAATAGTCTGCTGTATAGGCTTTCTAGTTGTGAATTCTTTTAATTTTTGTTTATCATGGAAGGTTTTAATTTCATCTTCAAATCTGAAAGTTAATTTTGCTCAATATAAAATCCTGGGTTGTATTCATTTTCTTGCAGAGCTTGAAATATATTATTTCAGTACCTCCTAACTTTGAGGGTCTGGGCTGAGAAATTTGTTGAGATTCAAATTGATTTCCCTCACACATAATTTGATTTTTTTCTCTCATGGTCTTTAAAATTTTAATCTTTATTCTCTGTGTTAGTTATTCTCATTATACTGTGTCTTGGTGGGTCTGCTGTAATGTTTTACATTTGAGGTTCTGTTTGATTTTCCATTTTATTCTTTAAGTTTGGGAAATTTTCTGCTATTATATCATTGAAAAGATTATGCATTCCTTTGGTTTTTAATTTCTGCTCTTTCACCTATTCTGATAACTCTTAAATTTGGTTTTTCATGTTATCCCATAATTCTTGGATGTTCTGTTCATGGTTTCTTACCATCTTCTCTCCATGGTCAACGCTACTCTCAAGATTATATATTTTGTCTTTATTGTCTGAAGTTCTGTCCTCCAAGTGATCTAGTCTGTTAGTGATATTTTTTATTGAATTTATAATTTGGTTTACTGATTCCTTCATTTAGAGGATATATGCTTGTTGTTGTTTTTTTCCCATGATCTCTAACTTTTTATTGAAGTGGTCTTTCACTTCCTGTATTTTTTTTTCTGTGTGTATCTTTTTTTAATTTTATTTTATTATTTATTTTATTTTATTTTATTTTATTTTTTATTTATTTTTTATTAGCTACACATGACATTACAATGACCTTGGCAATTTATACATTTGAATCATTGGGGTATAATTACTCATTTTTCTGATTGTACAGATTGCAGAATCATATTGGTCACTTCCTGTATTTTTTCTTTGATTTTATTCCTTATACTATCCTTTACTTCACATATCAATCTAACTATATACAATCTGACCTCCTTGCTGGACATTTCTTGTACTGTGTTATTACTGGCTTCTATTGTTGAAACATCTTGGTTTGTTTGGGGGCACTTTAAGTCTTTATTTTTTCATGTTGATAGTGTGTTTTCCCATGTAAAATTTGGATCTAAGGCAGGATTAATTCTATCCTGTAGACCTAGAGTGTCCATGAAAATTTCCAGTGCTTCACCTTTAGTGGGGAGACCACTATCAACAGCTCTCAGTGTACACAATATATAGCCTCATACATAGTAGCTCCCACTAACATGTCTACTGCTTTCTCACATTAAACCAAAATAATGAGTTCAATAACTACTATCTATAGTAGTAGTACATTATTAGTACATTATTTACAATTTCAAATGGTGGACAAAAGAACAGAAGTAGCATATTATATGATGTTCACAAGGGAGGAAGAGAGAAACTAGAAGAAAAGATTCACAGGAAGAGTGAAAGGGGAGCTGAGAGAGATTGGCTGTTGGTTTGAGAAAAGTTAGAAAGAGAATCCAAGAAAACAGGCAAGTGGTAGGAAGAATATGAACAAAGAGAAAAAAATTAAAGACATAATAGTACAACAAAAATGCAAAATACCATTCATATATCATTGTCCTCCTTGCACTGATGCATAAAAACACACTGATCCAAATATAATAGAAATGTTAGCAGATAGAAAAATAAAATAAAATAAATCTCAGTGGAAAGTCAAACTGCCTCTGTTAGCATTCAAAATTTTCTTAGACCTGTCTCTGATGTCTCATGGGATCACCAGGCCCAGATCTGCCCTCACAGACTCAGTTAGTGTACAACCAATCTGGGCTTCAGTTACCTCATGTTCAGCCACGCTGTAGTCCCCAGGTCTCAATGCAGATCCTACTTGTCATGCAAACGATCAACCATGAGATGCAGCAGCAAAACAGAGGCCACCAGCACTCCCAGCAGGAAGACCCCAGGTGCCTTCATACCTGCATTCACCCCCACACTGGGCCTGCATGTCCTGGCTGGAGTCCCCAGACAGAGGCTGTTTGGTGGTAAACCTGTTGGCACCCTGGCCCCAGGCCCTGGTCAGATCCCCTATATGGGTGCAGTCACATGCAACCAAAACTGGAGTTTTTCTGCAGCAGTCCGCTAGGCTATGATAGCAGCGGTAGTGGCAGTGGTTGGTGGGAGCAGATGAAGGGCCAGCAGCAGTGGTACTAAAATTGTGTCTGCAGTGGTGGCTACAGTGGCTGTGGGGGCAGTGTTACCCAAGCGATCTCCCAGGAACAGCAAATGGTATGTGTGTAGGGGAGGCAGCAGTGTCTGTGGTGGCAGCTACGAGTGGCTACAGCTACATGGGCGGCATCACCAAGGAAGAAGAACTCCAGGTGACCTTGGGGTGGCAGCTGTGGTATCTGAGGCAGCAGCATTGGCAGTAGCTGTATAGGTGGCAGCCAATTGGAGAAGAGACCTCCAGGTGTTAGGGAAGCAACATAAGAGGTAGCATTAGAGATAGCATCTCTAATATATATATATATATATCACAGCCTATATCTGCACTTTAAAGAAGAAAGCAGCTGGGCTGGGGCTGTAGCTCAGTGGCAGAGCACTTGCCTAACATGTGTGAGGCTCTGGGTTCTATCCTTAGCATTACATTAAAAAATTAAACAAATAAAGGCATACTGTCCATCTACAACTATAAAAAATATTTTTTAAAAAATAAAGAAAGCAACTATAGGAAAGCTAATATTGCTTTTCAGGGAGACACAAACAGCACACCAGGGAGAGCCAAGTTAGGATAAAGGAGTGGAGTCCAGTCCCCCAAATAATGTTATTTCTGCCTGAAAACTTGTGAGGTTCTAGAACCTGAGCAGAGGTTTCCTTCAGGATTTTGAACTGTAACTAGGGGTTAACATAATGGTCATCTTTTGGGGCTGGGATACAAGTGTGATTCTTTAACCATATCACATCAAAAAAGATGTGCTTCTTCTGAGATGATACAAACCCAGCACCATGAGAGCTTTAGATGCAGGATTCTCATCTAGGTCTAATCAACTACACTCTGGAGTTGTTCAATCCATGACCTGTTATGGTTACCTGACTGTATATATAATGTTTTTACTTAGCAACTGGATGGCCACCTGGAAAAAAGTTTGCTTTCCCCCGCTCAGGGCCTTTCTGAGAAAAGCTCACCACCCCTTCATATCAACACAACCCTTAACCACATGCATTAGGACCCACCCTGCTCTGATTCCTGATCCTCCCCCAAAAGAGTTCCAGAACTCAAACCTGTTTTTCCTCTCTCTCCTAAAGATATGACCTTTATTTGTCATCTCTGACAAATAAACTCTCATGCCTGGTCTCTGTTTTTCAGTTCTTGCTTACTTTCAGTATGCAACAGCCAAACATCAAACTTCCCATCCTCCAGCCTAGTCACTGGAAGGAAAGGCATTTCCTGTGTTGGGAATAATTGGATCAAAACATGTTACTTAGAAAAAAAAATCACTTCTGCTATACTTTGAATTGCCTCCTCTGTGTTGAACCTGTAAACATCAGGGTTCAGGAATCATCATTTGTTTGGTAAACACAAATTTAGGAGAGTAATCTGTGCCTTCTACTAGATGTAAAGTTTCCTTTGAGGGCAAGAACTGTGTCTGATTCATCTAGACTCTCAGCCTAGAGTTCCAAACCAGACTCTCAATAGCAGGTTTTCAAATATTAACAAATAAGTACATGAATGAAAACATTAATGACCTACTATGGTTTAGACCTCTGATTTGGTCTATGAGATTAAAATGTAACCACAAATTCAATCTGACACATTTTTTAACCTAATATTCTACAGATTTTGGTAATAATTCTAAATAAATATTTTAATTTTAATATGCCCCCAATGCTTATTTAAAATCCCTGTTTCCCAAATGAAATAAATTTATAGCTTCTGGGAACACTGCATACAAAAATAATAAATAATTAGAGCAAAAATTTCCTTTAGTGCTTTAATTACAAATTTGATTATATTTCATATTTCTCCCCTTCAAGCAATCGTGCCTGGGACAAGAGATTTGTAAGTGAAGATAAGAACCTCAAAGTAAATTTCAAACTCAAGAGGAGAAAACATGATCATTTCTTATATTAGTAACAGCAATAGGTCAAAAATATCCAAACCAAAATATCTACTATTTGTAAAAATAAGTCTTTTCATTAAAGGCAGACAGAAGGCAATTATAGAGCCATTATCTAATAGCAACAATAATTGATGGCAACTTTGGGTGCCAAAGGTGTGCTAAGCATTTTTACCTCCACAATATCATTCAACGGTCTTTCTTAAGTTCTTCTTCTCTGTGGGTCTTTCAGAATGCAAAGACGATGTTTGGTTTATCTTCATATGAATCGTACAAATCTATGCTATTATTTTATTTCCCAAATGGAGAAATTTATTATCAATATAAGTGAGAGGCTTGGCCTTAGCAACAAATAAGCTATCAGAAAATTCACATCTTCTGGGCTGGGGTTATGGCTCAGTTGTAGAGCACTTGCACATGTGAAGCACTAGGTTCTATCCTCAGCACCACATACAAATGAATAAAAAAGAGATCCACCCACACTGAGCTCAGCAGGGCCCAGGTGCACAGCAGGCTTGATCCACCCCTCACCCAATGGGGCAGATACTGCCAGAGCCTGGATTTCGCAGCAAGATTGCCCCTTCTAACCAGCAAACTACCATGGGAGGTCAAGCCCAGCAACCCAAATCCACCCACTCCAACTTACACAGTACCAATATCCAGGATGCAGTAGCATTCATTGAGGGACACCAACAGGGTCTGGAAGCCCAACATCAAGGTGAGGTACAATCTGCATGGGTACTACAAAAATAAAAGGAAGAAACTGTAATATCTCAGATCCACACTGCAAGAAAGGAAGACACATAGACAACATGAAAAAATAAGGGAGAAAAGTGCCCCAAATAAACCAGAACACTATAATAAAAGAATCCATGAACTGTGAAGTTGATGAAAAGTCAGAGAAGGAGTTCAGAAGTTCATAATTAAAGAATGACCTAAATTAGCAAATACAGGCAAAACTTGATCACTCCAACAAAAAGATAAGAGAGCACATACAGGTATCAAAAGATTACTTCAAGAGATAAATAGAGACTCTAAAAAAACAGTCAGAAATCCTTGAATTGAAGGATACAATAAATCAAATAAAAAACTCAATAGAAAGCATAACCAACAGATTAGATCACTTGGAAGAAAGAAGGTCAGATAATGAAGACGAAGTATACAATCTGGAAAATAAAGTTGATCACACAGTAAAGAAAGTTAGAAATCATGAACAGAACACCCAAGAATTATGGGACAAAATCAAAAGACCAAATCTAAGAGTTACTGGGATAGAGGAAGGCACAGAGTTTCAAAACAAAGGAATGCACAATCTCTTCAATGAGATAGTATCAGAAAATTTCCCAAGCATGAAGAACGAATTGGAAAACCAAATACAAGGGGCTTGCAAAACACCAAATGCACAAAATTACAACAAATCTACACCAAGGCACATTATAATGAAAATGCCTAGCATACAGAATAAGAACAGAATCTTAAAAGCTACAAGAGAGAGAAACCATATCACAAATAGAAGGAGACCAATTCATATCTCAGCAGATTTTTAAACACAGACCCTCAAAGCCAGGAGATTTTGGAACAGCATAAAGCAAGCCCTGAAAGAAAATGATGCCAACCAAGAATCTAACATCCAGCAAAACTAAGCTTTAGATTTCAGGATGAAATAAAAACCTTTTAACAAAAGTTAAAGGAATTTACAACTAGAAAGCCTGCACTACAGAACATCCTCAGCAAAATATTCCACAAAACAGAAATGAAAAACAATGATGAAAGTCAGCAGAGAGAGGGATTTCATTAAAGAAAAATCTAATCAGAGGAGAAACCAAGTCATGTTAAATACCAAAAATAAACAAAAATGGCTGGGGATATAAATCTTATCTCAATAATAACCCTGAATGTTAATGGCCTAAACTCACTAGTCAAAAGACATAGACTAGCAGATTATATATATATTGCCTCCAAGAGACTCATCTCATAGAAAAAGACATTCACAGACTGAAGGTGAAGAGTTGGGGAAAATCATACCACTCACATGGACTGCGGAAGCAAGCAGAGGTTTCCATCCTCATATCAAATAAAGTAGACTTCAAATTAAAGTCAATCAAAAAGGATAAATAAGGACACTACATACTGCTCAAAAGAATCATACACAAACAAGATTTAACAATTATAAATATATATGACCCCAAAAATGGAGCAGCTATGCTCATCACGCAAACTCTTCTCAAGTTCAAGAATCAAATAGACCACAACACAATAATTTTGGGTGACTTTAAGACACCTCTTTTATCACTAGTAGATCTTCCAAACAAAAACTAAACAAAGAAACTATACAACTCAATAATACAATCAATAACTTAGACATAATTCTCATATAAAGAATATTCCAACCTTCAATGAGAGAATATACTTTTTTCTCACAGCACATAGATCCTTCTCTAAAATAGACCATATACTATGCCACAAAGCAATTCTTAGAAAATATTTAAAAAGTAGAGATACTACCCTGGATTTTATCAGATCATAATGGAATGAAATTAGGAATGATAAAATAAGAAATAAAATCCACTCCAATACCAGGAGACTAAATAATATGCTAATTAATGAACAATGGGTTACAGAAAACAGCAAAGGAAGAAACTAAAAAGTTTTTAGAGGTGAATGATAACACAGATACAACATATTGAAATCTCTGGGACACTATGAAAGCAGTTCTAAGAGGAAAGATCATTGTGTGGAGTTAATTCCTTAAGAGAAGAAAAAGTCATCAAATAAATGATTTAACACTACATCTCAAAGCCCTAGAAAAAAGAAGAACAAATCAACACCCAAAGCAACAGAAGACAGGAAATAATTAAAATCAAAGCTGAAATCAATGAAATTGAAACAATTGATAAAATTGACAGAACAAAAAGTTAATTCTTTGAAAAAAAATCTTATTTTGAGAAATTTTTGTTTAATTGTTTAGAACATTTTTTATATATGACAGCAGAATGCATTTCAATTACAATTCTTATTATACATATAGAGCACATTTTTTTATATCTCTGATTGTTTACAAAGTATATTTACACCAATTCGTGTCTTTATACTCCAGCAGTAGTAAACTGAAGGGCAGCCTACATTCAGAAATAGCGTAAAATGCACTTTAACAATCTTACATTTGCTGTGAATAAAAAATGTAGCTGAGGCACACTGGAGACCCAGAATGTAGAAGCATGGTCATTTATATAGGTTTCACTCCATGCTAAAAACTGGGTTTTCAAGTGCTGTGTCTTCTTGTAAAGTATTTCCATAACCCCATTATACAGTCTGTTTCATTGGAGTTGATCCCACTGGGGAACAGATCTAGATATCTGCATATCTGTGTTCAGATCCTCCCTTCCTCAAAAGCAAACAGGGCAATTTAATAGAATAACAAGGTGCCAAAAGGAATTGGCAAAGGAGGAGTCTCAACTCAGTTCACTGCCTTTGCTAGTTCATTTAGAAAGATACTAAAGTCAGGAGAAGACTACCAAGTCATAAACTAGCAAAGTGACCACAGCTGATACTCATGAAAAGCATGACTGAAAGTAGAGTTTAGGAATAGATCTTAGGATAATACAGGCTTATGTACCATAGCTTCTAAAAGTGAATTATTTTGTTCCTCTGTGACTCCTTTAAATATTGTTAGTATACTCAGTGACCAAGCAACTAGGAAAACAGACCATAACAATGGGATTTTAATTCATTCATTCAGTAACATGCCTTTATGGAACATGTGTAATGTACCAAGTACAATGGTAGGCTTTGGGAATGTATGAGGGGAAAAAGAGAAGTTTTCTGCCTTCATAGAGTTTGTACACTAGTGGTGAAAGATGGACAATAAACAAGTTTAGCTTATACTGAATGCTAGAAAGACAAATGGTATCAAGATAGAGATACAGACCAGGGAGTGAAACTACTTTAAAAAGATCACTTGGGAGACACAGCCATAAAAAGTTGACATTTGAGCTGATATCTGATTAAGGAGGAGAGGCTAGCCAGGCAAGGAGAATGAAGTCAAAAAACGGAAATGTGCTGAAGCAAACTAAGAACAAAGTAAAGGGGGAAAATGAGTCAAGAAAAAAAAAATTTAAAAACCATTAAAAATGGTTTTTTTATTTTACTTTCAGAGGAAACTAAAGTGTGAATCAAGTTCAGAGAACTGGGAAATGCAAAGCAAACTTTCTGAAGGGTGTAGGAAAAGATGTGAGTCTTCTGAGTTATTCAAATTTGGATGGATTGAAGGGATGCATACAGTCTCTCTTAAAATAAGTAGGTAAATAGGGAGATAAGAATCAATTATCTGGAATAAATGTGGTCTATTCATGGAGAGAGAATCAGAGGAGTACTGGATCTGCTTGGAGGTCAGGAAAGGAGTTCTGGAGAGGGAACCGCTGCAGACATACTTCATGGGGTTATAGCTTGTGCTTATAAAATACTTATTTGGGGAAACAAAAGAAAAAATAAGATGCACTAAATATTTTTCCTATTTGGTACACATGAGTGAAAAACCCCTATTTTCCTTGGTGTGTGCAAGCTTAATCAAGATGGATTAACTAATGGCCATTAGCAGATGCAGGAACAATGGGGTTTCTGGTGGTGAGTAGCCCAATTAGCATGAATCCAAGTAAGAGTGAATCTGAGGGATTTTGACTAGGACTTTTATTATGAGAGAAGAATACTCAATCTTCAAGATGACTAACAGGGTCTTTGAGTGCTTACATTGTAAAAAACAAATTAATTTGGATTTTCTACCTTTGTTGTAATTACCTGTCATTTGGTTTATGAGTACTACAAAAGCATATACGGAGCTGGGATAGGTGCTGAGCCATATAAGAAAGATGAGATTAAGGTAGAAAGTTAAGGAGTAACATTTAATTCTTGTAGTTCATTTTAAATCAAAATAGAAATTTTAATATTTTTATAAGCTTTATAGGGCAATATACATAGACATATCTTCTACTATTGCTATTGATCTGATATAGTTCATCATATTCTATTGGAGGCTATAAAATAATATTCTTATAGACATTAGACCTGGAAGTAAATAAGTGAAAATGACCAGATATTTAAAAAAAATAAAAATAAGGTATGCATGTCATAACTAACAACATTAAAATTAAAAAAATAATAATAATTATATTGTGTGATTAACTCAACATCATGTACAACCATGAGAAAGGGAAGTCATATTCTATGTATGTATGATATGTCAAAATACATTCTACTGTCATATTTTTAACTAAAAAGAACAAACAAAAAAATTTTAAAAATATATGATTTCTGGCCAAACTATGCAAATGTATGATTCTTGGGAGTTTCCCCAATGTGCATAAAAAAGTACTTTTCAGGTTTTTAACCCTTCTGCTACAGAAGAAGAAGAAAGAAATTTTGGATTAGTCACTAGCTATAGGCTAATCTTTTTTTTTTTCCTTCAGACCTGAAGGTCTGAGTTCCATGCTTTGAAGCAACAAATTAAACCATCTGTTTTAATCAGTATTTTCATTGCTGTGATAGAAATACCTGATGGGAATACTTTAGAGAAGGAAAGTTTCTTCAGGGCTCACAGTTTCGGAGGTCTCAATCCATAAACTACTAGTTCTAGGCCTGCAGTGAAGCAGACCATCATGGCAGAATGGCAGAAGGGTGTGAAGGAGGAAATCAGCTTAGAACATGACAATCAGGAAGCATAAAAAGCTCCATTCAGCAGGAACTGTATATATATATATATATATATATATATATATATATATATATATATATATCCATCCCAAAGGCATACCCTCCAGGGACCCACATCGTTCAGTGAGATACATGAGATTACATGCCCATAGTTACCATTCAGTTAATCCCTCTCAAGAGAATAATGCACTGATTAGGTTACAACTATTATAAGCCAATCATTTCACCTTTAAACTTTTTTCCATGATTTGATATATGAGCTTTTGGGGTACACCTCATACTAAACCATAATATCATCATAGCCCTTTAGCCACACCATGATATAAGATAGCTGCCTCTCTGATAAAATTACTTTTCCAAAAGCAAGAACCTACCATTCCTATCGAAGTTCTGCCATGATCTCCATGCAGAGCATCTATTTTTATCATAAGTTTTTCAACTGCAGTACCTGGAAATATTTATAGCACCACTTTTAGCTCTATCACTTTGGGGAATCTCCTGTCTCTCAGATCTTACTGACTTTTCGCTGGTAGCAGATTTCTTTTTCACAACACCACTTCTTTGAATTAAAAGAGACCACATAGCCAGCCTCAGCAACAACAATGTGCTAAGTAACTCTCAGTGAGACCCTGTCTCTAATAAAATGCAAAATAGGCCTGGAGATGTGGCTCAATGGTTAAATGCCCCTGAGTTCAATCTCCAATATGCACCCCCCACCCCCCCCCCACACACACACACACACAAAATGAGTTTGAGGCCAGCTTGAGCAATTTAGTGATGACCTGTCTCAAAATTAAAAAAAATAAAAAATAAAAAGCAGGGGTAAGAGATAGAGCTTAGTGGTACAGAACATGCATGAGCTCCAGGGTTCAATTCCCAGGAGAGAAAAAATAAATAAAGTCTTTCATGTTAAAAAAAAATCCCGGGCCTGCAGAGGGGCAGTGCCGCTGCCTGCGCCTGCAAAGTAGACAGAACTGCGACCACCGACAGAACAAGCCTAGCGGCCCGCAGAGGGACAGAGCCACCGCCCGCGCCTGCAAGGTCGGCGGACCTGCTACCGAACGGCAGAGCAGGCCCAGCGGCCTGCCGGTGTGGTAGGCACATTGCCCCAATTGGAGGAGGGGCAGAGCCGCCACCCACGCCTGTGAGGGAGACTTTGCAACTATACAAGACCAATATAAATATATAGGGGGAAAATTCAATAGCACAACAGTTTCACCAAGTAGAAAGGAACGCGAACAGTATGAAGAGACAAGGAAAGAAAGGACCACAAGCATTGCAGGTCAACTCAACGTTAGAAGAGGTAATAGCTGCAGCAGATGGAATGTCAGATAAAGAATTCAGGATATACATGCTTCAGATGATCTGGAGTCTCAAGGAAGACATCAGACAGCAAAATCAGACAATGAAAGATCACTTCAACAATGAATTACATAAACAAATCCAGGAAGCAAAGGATCAACTATACAGGGAGATAGAGGTTATAAAAAACAAACAAACAGAAATCCTAGAAATGCAGGAAGCAATAAGCCAACTTAAAAACTCAATGGAGAATACTACCAGCAGAGTAGAACACTTAGAAGACAGAACATCAGACAATGAAGATAAAGTATTTAAACTTGAAAAGAACATAGACAGCTCATCAAGACTGTTAAGAAACCATGAGCAGAACATCCAAGAAATATGGGATAACATCAAGAGACCAAATTTAAGAGTCATTGGGATACAGGAAGGGACAGAGTTTCAAACCAAAGGAATGAGCAATCTACTCAATGAAATAATACGAGAAAACTTCCCAGACTTGAAGAATGAGACAGAACCCCAAATTCTAGAAGCCTACAGGATGCTGAATGTGCAAAATCATAAGAGACCCACACCTAGACACATTATAATGAAGATGCCCAACATACAGAATAAGGAGAGAATTTTAAAAGCTACAAGAGAAAGGAAGCAGATCACATTTAGGGGTAAGCCAATCAGGATAACAGCTGATCTTTCAACACAGACTCTGAAAGCTAGAAGATCCTGGAATAACACATTTCAAACACTGAAAGAAAATGGGTTCCAACCAAGAATTGTGTATCCAGCGAAATTCAGCTTCAGGATGGAAGATGAAATTAAAACCTTCCACGATAAACAAAAGTTAAAAGAATTTGCAGCTAGAAAACCATCTCTTCTAAACATCCTTGGCAAAACATTACAGGAAGAGGAAATGGAAAATAACAATGAAAACCAACAGTGGGAGGTAGGACAGTAAAGGGGGGAAAATAATCAAAGAGGAAAACAAACCATGTTTAGTAACATAAATAAACAAATATGGCTGGAAGAACAACCCATATCTCAATAATAACCCTAAATGTTAATGGCTTAAACTCACCAATCAAGAGACACAGGCTAGTAGAATGGATCACAAAACAAGACCCAACAATATGCTGCCTACAGGAGACGCATTTGATAGGAAAAGACATACATAGGCTGAAGGTGAAAGGTTGGGAAAAATCATATCACTCATATGGACTTCGGAAACAAGCAGGAGTATCCATACTCATATCAAATAAAATAGATTTCAAGCCAAAGTTAATCAAAAGGGATAAAGAGGGACATTACATACTGCTCAAGGGAACCATACACCAACAAGACATAACAATCATAAATATATATGCCCCAAACAATGGTGCAGCTATGTTCATCAAACAAACTCTTCTCAAGTTCAAGAGTCTAATAGACCACCATACAATAATCATGGGAGACTTCAACACACCTCTCTCACCACTGGACAGATCTTCCAAACAAAAGTTGAATAAGGAAACTATAGAACTCAATAACACAATTAATAACCTAGACTTAATTGACATATATAGAATATACCACCCAACATCAAGCAGTTACACTTTTTTCTCAGCAGCACATGGATCCTTCTCAAAAATAGATCATATATTATGTCACAGGGAAACTCTTAGACAATATAAAGGAGTAGAGCTAATACCATGCATCCTATCTGATCATAATGGAATGGAACTGAAAATCAACGATAAAAGAAGGAAGGAAAAAGAATACATCACTTGGAGAATGAACAATAGGTTACTGAATGATCAATGGGTTATAGAAGACATCAAGGAGGAAATTAAAAAATTCTTAGAGATTAATGAAAACACAGACACAACATATCGGAATCTATGGGACACATTGAAAGCAGTTCTAAGAGGAAAATTCATTGCTTGGAGTTCATTCCTTAAAAAAAGAAAAAACCAACAAATAAATGATCTCATACTTCATCTCAAAATCCTAGAAAAAGAAGAGCAAAACAACAGCAAAAGAAGTAGAAGGCAAGAAATAATTAAAATCAGAGTTGAAATTAATGAAATCGAAACAAAAGAAACAATTGAAAAGATTGACAAAACTAAAAGTTGGTTCTTTGAAAAAATAAACAAAATCGACAGACCCTTAGCCATGCTAGCGAAGAGAAGAAGAGAGAGAACTCAAATTACTAACATACGGGATGAAAGAGGCAATATCACAACAGACACTTCAGATATACAGAAGATAATCAAAAACTATTTTGAATCCTTATACTCCAATAAACTAGAAGATAGTGAAGGCATCGATAAATTTCTTAAGTCATATGATCTGCCCAGATTGAGTCAGGAGGATATAGACAACCTAAACAGACCAATATCAATTGAGGAAATAGAAGAAACCATCAAAAGACTACCAACTAAGAAAAGCCCAGGACTGGATGGGTATACAGCAGAGTTTTACAAAACCTTTAAAGAGGAACTAATACCAATACTTTTCAAGCTACTTCAGGAAATAGAAAAAGAGGGAGAACTTCCAAATTCATTCTACGAGGCCAACATCACCCTGATACCTAAACCAGACAAAGACACTTCAAAGAAAGAAAACTACAGACCAATATCTCTAATGAACCTAGATGCAAAAATCCTCAATAAAATTCTGGCCACTCAGATACAAAAACTTATCAAAAAAATTGTGCACCATGATCAAGTAGGATTCATCCCTGGGATGCAAGGCTGGTTCAATATACGGAAATCAATAAATGTTATTCACCACATCAATAGACTTAAAAATAAGAACCATATGATCATCTCGATAGATGCAGAAAAAGCATTTGACAAAGTACAGCACCCCTTTATGTTCAAAACTCTAGAAAAACTAGGGATAACAGGAACATACCTCAATATTGTAAAAGCAATCTATGCTAAGCCTCAGGCTAGCATCATTCTGAATGGAGAAAAATTGAAGGCATTCCCTCTAAAATCTGGAACAAGACAGGGATGCCCTCTCTCACCACTTCTGTTCAACATAGTTCTCGAAACACTGGCCAGAGCAATTAGACAGATGAAAGAAATTAAAGGCATCAAAATAGGAAAAGAAGAACTTAAATTATCACTATTTGCAGATGACATGATTCTATACCTAGCAGACCCAAAAGGGTCTACAAAGAAACTATTAGAGCTAATAAATGAATTCAGCAAAGTGGCAGGATATAAAATCAACATGCATAAATCAAAGGCATTCCTGTATATCAGTGACAAATCCTCTGAAATGGAAATGAGGACAACCACTCCATTCACAATATCTTCAAAAAAAATAAAATACTTGGGAATCAACCTAACAAAAGAGGTGAAAGACTTATACGATGAAAACTACAGAACCCTAAAGAGAGAAATAGAAGAAGATCTTAGAAGATGGAAAAATATACCCTGTTCATGGATAGGCAGAACTAACATCATCAAAATGGCGATACTACCAAAAGTTCTCTATAGGTTTAATGCAATGCCAATCAAAATCCCAACGGCATTTCTTGTAGAAATAGAGAAAGCAATCATGAAATTCATATGGAAAAACAAAAGACCCAGAATAGCAAAAACAATGCTAAGCAGGAAGTGTGAATCAGGCGGTATAGCGATACCAGACTTCAAACTATACTACAGAGCAATAGTAACAAAAACAGCATGGTACTGGTACCAAAACAGGCGGGTGGACCAATGGTACAGAATAGAGGACACAGAAACCAATCCACAAAACTACAACTACCTTATATTTGATAAAGGGGCTAAAAGCATGCAATGGAGGAAGGATAGCGTCTTCAACAAATGGTGCTGGGAAAACTGGAAATCCATATGCAACAAAATGAAACTGAATCCCTTTCTCTCGCCATGCACAAAAGTTAATTCAAAATGGATCAAGGAGCTTGATATCAAATCAGAGACACGCCGTCTGATAGAAGAAAAAGTTGGCTACGATCTACATACTGTGGGGTCGGGCTCCAAATTCCTCAATAGGACACCCATAGCACAAAAGTTAATAACTAGAATCAACAAATGGGACTTACTCAAACTAAAAAGTTTTTTCTCAGCAAAAGATACAATAAGAGAGGTAAATAGAGAGCCTACATCCTGGGAACAAATCTTTACTCCTCACACTTCAGATAGAGCCCTAATATCCAGAGTATACAAAGAACTCAAAAAATTAGACAATAAGAGAACAAACAACCCAATCAACAAATGGGCCAAGGACCTGAACAGACACTTCTCAGAGGAGGACATACAATCAATCAACAAGTACATGAAAAAATGCTCACCATCTCTAGCTGTCAGAGAAATGCAAATCAAAACCACCCTAAGATACCATCTCACTCCAGTTAGATTGGCAGCCATTATGAAGTCAAACAACAACAAGTGCTGGTGAGGATGTGGGGAAAAGGGTACACTTGTACATTGCTGGTGGAACTGCAAATTGGTGCAGCCAATTTGGAAAGCAGTATGGAGATTTCTTGGAAAGCTGGGAATGGAGCCACCATTTGACCCAGCTATTCCCCTTCTCAGTCTAGTCCCTAAAGACCTAAAAAGAGCATGCTACAGGGACACTGCTACATCGATGTTCATAGCAGCACAATTCACAATAGCTAGACTGTGGAACCAACCTAGATGCCCTTCAATGGATGAATGGATAAAAAAAATGTGGCATTTATACACAATGGAGTATTACTCTGCATTAAAAAATGACAAAATCATAGAATTTACAGGGAAATGGATGGCATTAGAGCAGATTATGCTAAGTGAAGCTAGCCAATCCCTAAAAAACAAATGCCAAATGTCTTCTTTGATATAAGGAGAGTAACTAAGAACAGAGTAGGGTGAAGAGCATGAGAAGAAGATTAACATTAAACAGGGATGAGAGGTGGGAGGGAAAGGGAGAGAGAAGGGAAAATGCATGGAAATGGAAGGAGACCCTCAGAGTTATACAAAAGTACATACAAGAGGAAGTGAGGGGAAGGGGAAAAATAATATAAGGGGGACAAACGAATGTCAGTAGAGGGGGCAGAGAGAGAAGAGGGGAGGGGAGGGGGGATAGTAGAGGATAGGAAAGGCAGCAGAATACAACAGACACTAGTATGGCAATATGTAAATCAATGGATGTGTAACTGATGTGATTCTGCAATCTGTATATGGGGTAAAAATGGGAGCTCATAACCCACTTGAATCAAATTGTGAAATATGATATATAAAGAACTATGTAAGGTTTTGAACAGCCAACAATAAAAAATTAAAAAAAAAATCCCTCCTACCTTTTTTCTCAAGTAGGTTTCTCTCTCATGTCATAGATCAAACTTTCTTTTCTATCTATCTATCTATCTATATCTATATATATCTATATATCTATATATATATATATATATATATATATATATATAATTTGTTCAAATTACTTATACATGACATTATAATGCATTTTGATTCAAAAATACATAAATGGAGTATAACCTCTCATTATTCTGCTGTACATGATGTAAAGTTAGAGAGGTCATACAATCATGAATGCCCAAAGGGTAATAATGTCCAATTCATTCTACTATCATTTCTACCCCCATGCCCTTTCCCTCCCTTCACTCCTCTCTATCTAGCCAAATTACCTCTTTTCTCCCTGCTTCCTTATTGTGAATTAGCATCTACATATAAGAGAAAACATTTGGTCTTTGGTTCTTTGGGATTGGCTCATTTCACTTAGCATAATATTTTCAAGTTCCATCCATTTATTAGCAAATGTCATAATTTCATTCTTCCTTAAAGCTGAGTAATATTCCATTGTGTATATATACCACAGTTTCTTTATCCATTCATCTGTTGAAGAGCACCTAGGTTGGTTACATAGTTTAGCTATTGTGAATTGAGTATCTATAAACATTGATGTGGCTGCAACACTGTAGAATGCTGATTTTAATTCCTTTGGGTATAAACCTATAAATGGGATGACTGGATCAAATGGTGGTTTCATTCCAAGTTTTCTGAGGAATCTCCATACTGTTTTCCATGGTGGTTGCACCAATTTGCTGTCCCACCAGCAATGTATGAGTGTGCATTCCCCGCCACATTCTCACCAACATTTTTTGTTGCTTATATTCTTGATGAATGCTATTTTGATTGGAGTGACATGGAATCTTGGTGTAGTTTTGATTTGCAGTTCCCTAATTGTTAGAGATGTTAAACTGTCTTTTTTATATAATTGTTGATTAATTGTATTTCTTCTTCTGTGAATTGTCTGTTCAGTTTCTTAGCTCATTTATTGATTGGGTTTTTTTGTTTGGCTGGTTGGGATTTTTGGTGTTTTTTTTTCTTTGTGAGAATATATACATAGAAAGGCTACATGCTCAACAAATAAGATGGGCCAGGTACTTTATGAATAAGTAAAATTATCCAGGTGAAAATAATGGGTTATAACACCTCTTCGAGCCTTTGAGTCCTGAATAAAATATATACAGTCTTCTCATATCTTCTAGTTGTTTAAGAAATGCAAGAAATCTAAAAATTTAAATGTGCCTCTGGAGCAAGACAAGGTCAGGCAGTTAGGGTAGGTGGATTATTTGGTCAGTCCAATGTAAGTTGATTCAAAGGTATTAAAATGTGAATACCTTCAGGACACATTCCCTTCCCCTCACCTGTGGCCAAAAAGTCACCTGCCTGGGAGTTGGGGGCAGTTGTTCCTCCCAGGCAGGTGACTTTTTTGTTAATGAGTATTCCCTGGACAGCTCCCCTCCTGTTTCACTGGGCAGACAATGGAAAATGGAAAAAGGTACCCTTGGATTGCCCCCTTTCCTGTCTTTTCACCTAACAGGCAGGATAAAAGGAGAGGACATGAGAGGACATGAGAAGTAAGAAACCTGGAAACTATAAAAAGATAAGATTTGCCCCCTTCCTGCTGATGTCAGATCTGCATCACCTTCCTCCTCCCAGGAGAAGTCTGTCCTGTTCTATCTTTTAACCAAAACTTGCTTTTCTGCTTGATTTGGCATTTCTTGGGTGTTCAATCTTCACATCTGGGGAAACAAAACTTGGCCACCTTCAATAAAGAATGCAAGAGTGAAAACACACCATAGACAATGTTTTAAAATATGCAACAAAATATTTTTAAATCTTGCATAGTAGAGGAAACCCAAAATGTTATAGAAATCTCTACAATGAATTATCTGGTAAGACATCTTCCATAAATCCCAAAATTTTGATGAATGGGACAGACTATTGACAAAACCTCATGGTATCAATATCTGCTTAAGAGAAAGTGGAATAAAGTGAAATAGAACTTCTGATTATCCCAATACTGGGGATAAATAGCAGCAGCACGTACTCACAGATGCATGGGAGAAAAATATAAAGCATTTTTTAAAATGTGGGAAGATTTTCAAATACCAGTTTATAGGTTTTCCTCCAAACTGAGGAGAAAAGTTTGGAAGTAGAAACTAATTTAAGAATGACAAAGACAATAAGTTTCACATTCAGCTGAGGCAGAAAATACAAATTTCAGGTCAAGAATGGAAAAAGGTTTAGGTTCATGAAGCTAGAAATTCTCTCCTGGTCTTCTTATTTTCCCAAATCAAAATCAAAGCAAATCTTTGTTTCAGGTACAAGTGAGCATATAATAATGATAATTTCTCTAGTCAAATCTCATATGAAGTTACTATGAAAAAAAGAAAGAATATGGAGTATTATAAATGTTCCTGTAGACAACAAAAACACACCAAAAAGTCATATCCACAAAAACATGAGATTTGTAACCTAATATTTTGAAGTGGTTAAATATATTGAGAAGACAATATAAGGTATAAAAGAAAAGTCCAAATCATATTTAGAAAAACTAAATGCAAGGACTAATACCTTAAAAGGAATTAAATATGGAAAGAATGATGTTTTCAAAAATAGAAATGAATAGCTGGCAAGACTTGAGAGAAAATAATAGAAACAACAAGACGAAAAAATCATTCAACATTTGTATAATAGAAATACCTGAAGAAGGGAAAAAAGTCAATGAACTATAAAAAGAAAAATGTTACAAATCAAGAATTTTTTTCTGAAATAAACTATTCATAGAAAAAGAAAATACTGTACATATTAGAATACCTACCCAATATTGTCAACTCAAAAACATTTGTAATAAAATAATTTTCTTTAAAAATAAAAGATATATAATGCACCAGGTACAGTGGCACACACCTGTAATCCCAGCAGTTTGGGAGTTTGAAGCAGGAAGATCACAAGTTCAAAACCAGCTTCAGCAACTTAGTGAGGCCCTCAGCAATTCAGCAAGATCCTGTCTCTAAATAAAATATAAAAATAGGGCTAGGGATGTTAAGCATCCCCAGGTTAAGTTCATATATGAGTAGACCCACCAGTGAAACTCCACATCATGTTCAACCACAAGAATGGAATCCAAACTAGAATCAGTCACACTCTAGTTATTTATAATATGTCAAAATATACTTTACTGTCACGTATATCTAAAAATAACAAAAAAGGAAGAAATACAAATGACTAATAAATATATGAAAAAATGCTCTAATTTTTAAATTTTTTTTAAAGTGTAGATGGACATAACACAATGCCTTTATTTTTATGTGGTGCTGAGGATCAAACCCGGGTCCCGCCCATGCTAGGCAAGCACTCTACCACTGAGCCACAATCCCAGCCCTTCTAATATTTTTAGCCATCAGGGAAATATAAAGCTACAATGGGAATCCAGGTTATCCCACTGAAGATGGCTATTATCAAAAAATAAATAAGTGAATAGATACAAATCTTTGAGAATATGTGGAGAGAAAGGTCATTGATATCCTTTGTTAAGATTATTCCTAGGTATTTTAGATATGAAATAACAAAGTCATCTAACCCTGGGTTTTTCTTTGTTGGAAGACTTTATTATTACTACTTCATCCTTTTTCTTTTTTATTGATCTATTTAGGTTTTCCATTTCATCTTGGTTCAATCTTAGAAGGTCTTATGTATCCAGAAATTTGTCCATTTCTTCTATATCTTCCAATTTGGGGGCATATGATATTTTCAAATTTTTTTCTAATGATCCTTTGATTTTTTATGGTATCAGCTCTAATGTCTCCTTTGTGATGTCTGCATGGTTATTGTGAATGGTATTACTTTTCTGATTTCTTGCTCAATATGATCAGTGAATGTATAGAAAAGCTACTGATTTTTTGTATGTTGATTTTTCTATCCTACTGCTTTACTGAATTAGTTTCTCAGTTCTAATGATCTTTTGGTGGTGTCATTAGAATTTTCTATGTATAGAATCATATCATCTGCAAACAGAAATAATTTGACTTTCTCTTTGACTAACTTTGTGCCTTTTATTTCTATCTCTTGACTAATACTCTGGCTAAAATTTCTAGTACCGTATTGAATAAGAGTGGTGAGAGTGGGCATTTGTCTTATTCCTGTTATTAGAGGATATATTTTCAGTTTTTCCAAACTTAATATGACCACAGGGTTGGTATGTTGTATTTTCTTTTTCATTTGATTCAAGGAGTTTTTCTAATTTCCCTTCTGGCCTCTACTACAGACCCAGGGTGTTTTTCAATCTCCATGTTTTTGTATAATTTCTGCATTTTTTCTTGCTATTGTTTCATTTCATTATAATCAGAAAAGAGGCAAAATGTTACTTTGATTTTTTTTTAATTTTAAGTCTTATTTTGCGGCCTACTAGATGTTCCATGTGTGGATAAAAGCAATGTGTAAATGTCTGTTTATTTTATTTGATTAACTCTGATGTTTCTTTGTTGAATTTTCTTGTCTGGGTGATCTATCTGTTAGAGACTGGGTTTTTGAAGTTACCAACTATAATTGTATTAGAGCCTTATTAGATGCTCATTTAAAGTTAATTCCAGCATCCCAATCATTTCTACCCATTGATCACACTTTCATAAGGGAAGCAGACAGAAAAAAAAGAGGTTCTTCCTTTGAAAAAAATTTACCATTCCATAATGTACTATTACACATATTAAATAAAGCTATCAAAGCTATTAGCAGAATGGGACTGCCAAAAACTTAGATGAAAAATATGAGGTCCAGGTCTTTAGCCAGAAGATGATATTTCAAGCAATGGCATAAAAGAGACCAAGTATGAAGAACTTACTATATAATTCACTTGCTGTGAGGCAAGTTTAGAGACAAAATACTTATTTCAACATTTAAATATATATGAGAAACAAATTTCAACTATAGCAGGCTATAATTATTAATAAAGAAAAGCATAGTTAACATATGAGATCAGATTACATCAAAACAACTAGAGCAAAAAGATCTGCAGACCCAAGTTCCTTCAGAAGTTTAATTTGCCCAACTTAATAGAAACTTGCTATTAATACCCAAGTTGTAAAATATTCTAACCACAGTGATGGCAAACCCAGCCTATGTACCTGGTTCTAAAAGGACAGTAAGGGAAGAAGATAGGGAGAAGCCATAAATGAGATTCATTCAGCCTATCTCCAACTGAATCCAGCATACACTTTCACATTCACTGTCTAGAAGCTTGAGTCTCATGAAATGTGTACCAGTGTTAATGCTAAAATATAGGTACGGGGCCCCAATATCATATTGTTCTTGGGGGAACACAATTATGAACTCTGTAGACAATTGAGAAAAATTAAATGATCTCAACCACCAAACTTTCAAATCCATCTTATTTTAAAGAATCTTCTAAAATAACTCTGTCCTGGAGTTGTAACCATCTAGCACTCAGGAATCAAATTTTTCAGAAAATTATCACACGTTCCCTACAAGGGAAAGTATTTATGACTGTGTCCAAGACCAGAGGACTACAGCAGGTGGGAAGAACTATAGTGTTGTTCCATGTGCTGGCGTCCATTTGTTCATCAAACTTCCCCTAGGTGCTGCGTCTGATTCTCATAGACCATTCTCAGATCCATTATTCACTGGCCTAATGGTAACATTTAGAGAGTGAGGTTTTGATTCTAATTCTCTGGTCTCTACTCTTTGAACACTTTGACCTTAATCCTTATAAATGCCATGTCAACCTATCTCTTGTTTTGAACCTATATCTGGTCAAAACTTGACCATTTTTCCTGGCACCTGCCTGAATTGGCTATCCCTCAGGCTCAATCCCAGAGAATTTTAAGATGAAGAATTCACTGTGGGCCCAAGTGGCTATAGCAAGCTTTTGGTAAGTAAGAAAGCATATCCACCATTACAGAATCAGCAGCATTACAATAACAGGAAGAAAAAAAGAGCTCGTTAGGGTTATTTTTAGAGTAGTATATTATTTAATGATGGGCTTATTTTCCTAAGTGTTATAGTATAGGAAATGAACAAATGTGTCAATCAAATGCTGTTCAGAAAAAAAGGATGTTGGAGTTTGTGCAGATAATGAATCTGTTTCAAACAGGACTGTCTGGTGGGTAAGATGAATGTGGCTCTCCTTCCCTCAGAGTTTGCCACAGCTAATAGGAAGGGCAAAGGTTAACAATGACTCTCAGTAAACCCAGTAAAGAAAAAAAAAGTTAGCTTCTGTGAGCCAACACTCTGTTTTTGCAATGCTGAAGTAGAAAAAAAATACTGAACTTTGGAGTTTGAATATAGAAATCCTATCAGATATGAAAATAAATCCATTCTACTTTTACTGTTTTTATCCTTATTTTGCTATATTTAACAATTTCAAGAGCACAGCTTTGTTTACAGTAGCCATAAACTGGAAACAAAACCAATTTTCACGTTTTGCAAAATAGGGAGTAAATGGTACCATTTTTATAAATGATATGCAGAGCAATAGAAGGAGCAAACTACTTAGACATGTGAACATGGATGAATGTTATGTTTGTGTGTGTGTGTGTTATTGTATTTAAAAAATGAAGAACTAAGAAGTTTAATCAATAGAAATTTTTTGATATGAAATTCAAAAACAAGTCATACTATTGATGGTGACAGAGTCAGAACAGTAGTTATCTTTGGGGGATTATTAACTGAGGCAAAGGTACTAGAAAATTCATATTTCTTGTTGGCTGATGATTATAGAGATTACTACTTTTGTAAAATGTGTTGTTCTGGGGACAAGTGCATGGAGTACTGAATACATGGCATATGTTAAGGTCGTCTGAGAGGGGAACCACTCCCCTTATGCTAGGCACGTGAGAGGCAAACCACTTATCCTGTAGGCACAGCCCTGGGTGTGAGGCCATATATTGTAGTCCCAGCACTTGATCCAAGGCCTGCTCCTCAATTGGTCACAGTTAACAAGAAATTGTATTGATAGCTGCCTATAATCTGCCTAGCTGCTTCTAGGTATATATATATATATATATATATATATATATATGGTAACTTCGCAATAAAATCAGACCAGCTTCCTGCTTGGTCTTCGGAGGTGTTGATTAGCAACTCCACAGCCACACTCCACCTTGTCTCATGGACTTCCTCGCTGGACAAGAGAGAGAGAGAGAGCCCATGCATGTTGTGACTTCCCCAGTTTTCTCTCAGAAATTAGAGAGTTGTAAATTACCGCTCCCATCTCCCTGAAATCTGAGAAGAGGTAGGTGCCTGCAGGGAGAAAGGGGATTTGAATGTACTAGGGGCAGAACAGCCAACAAATATTGGTAAAACTTCGAATAGCTGAGGTGAAGGGCAAGTGTGAACTAGAAGTTGAAGCGAAGTTTCTGGTCATCACAGTTACAGGGAGGAGGGAGAATTATTATCTATTGCCTTTTGGGCTTTTTTTTTTCTACACATCATACCAGGAACTTTGAAAGAAAATTGTTGAGGGAAAGGGGACTAAGAAAGCTCCCCAAGCTATGCAGGTTTCTGGAAGAATGGAACAGAAGCAGCCACAGTGGGAGAGTCACATAACTGTCAGGAACCTTTTCCTCTGTGTCTCCTGTGGAACAAAATTATTTATCCATAGGGAGAATACCAACAAAAACCAATTCTCCTGGGACCCTGGTGAACGCACACTGCAGCTGGGACAGAGAACAGAAAAACTCCCCTACCTCTAGGAAAAAGACAAAAACACATAATGACCTAAAAATAATGCTGAGTGAGGGGCAGATATACTGTGAAGTCCAAAACAACCAGAACTATGGACAAAGAGCCTATTTAAGACTGACTTTAATCAGCAAAAACCTTTTCCTTGTCCTCTACCACTAGCCAGTTACAATGAAACCCTACAACAAACAGGCAGGTGCAAAGGGAAGACAGACTTTTCGGCAAAGAAGTCTCACAATTAGCAGAAGGTATGGATAAAGGATATGGAAGCCTGTCATGCCTCGAAAGCAACAGTCACAACAAACCCAAGATCCAGCTCATCAGGCATGCTGGCTAAATGGAGGAATTAACTGTAGCACTTTTAGTAACTGGGGTTTAGATCAAAAGTAAGCCACTCTGCCACCTAGTGAAAAAGAGGAAGCTTCACTCCTTCCCTTACAGCAACAAAAATATGCTGCACAAACCACATTTCTGACTTACTTTTAACCCTTCCAAGAACTGAGCCATCAGAGCAAAAAAAAAAGAAAGAAAAATCTAACAAATTCTGAAGCAAGACTGCCATCTTCAGGAAAGAGGAGATATGAGCACCTGTTACCTGGGAGATAGATGTGACTGAAGTCAGGGAATGACAAATTGATGAAAGCTTGAATGTGGACTATGAACAGAATGGAGGTCCTGAGAACTGCAGACATTGAAGCTATACCTTTCAGGCTCCTTCCCCCACCCCCATGAATCTCAAAGGCTGTTTAGCAAAATAGAACAAAACCAAAATCAGGAAAAACATTAAAGTTTTTATTGTAATGCAGACCTTCAGGAGAGGATTAGGAGTTATATACAAAATGCCCAGAACAAAACTCATGTGCAGGCAGAGTGGGAATAAAAACTCTCACCCTAAAGGGACTAGTAAAAATGTATTGCTGTTGGGGAAGGAAACATGAGAAAAAAGATGACCTATCTCTGGAGGAGGAACAGAATATGGGAATATGGACTGGACTCAAAACACCAAGGCAGGAACAAAAGAACAGAGAAAACTATCCTTTTGAGACCTCAAGAATACCGTGCCTGCCTTAGACTGTGGCCTCATCCAAACAACAAAGAATGGCCTCCCTCCCCATCACCAAGCTAACTTTGTTATCCCATTAAGTCCCAAGTTTTCAATTCTACAAACATAAAAACATTTCAAAGTTAGCCCAAGTGGTGTCTTTGATGCTTTTTAAGTTTTTACAGGTATTCCACATATAGAAAAATGGAATAAACTGGTTTAAGACTCTTGTCTAGGGATAGCATTCATGGAGAAAGAACCTGAAAAACGTGAAGATTCCTTCAGGGGCTTCATGTATGCTTCAGCCATACTCGGCTCTCCCCCTGGTACATGAGTTATTGCAACTGAATTCTTCCATTTCCAGAAGCATCTATCCTATGTAAGCAAGTACACATCCCTTCTATTTGCCTGTGTGATCTGGGTGTATATGCTTGTAATCTCAGCTACTCAGGAGGCTGAGGCAGGAGGATGGCAATTTTAAAGCCAGGGCAACTTTATGAGGCCTAAACAACTTAGCAAGACTGTTTCAAATACTTTTTTAAAAAATAACAAGGGCTGGAGATGTAGTACGAGAGAGAGAGAGAGAGAGAGAGAGAGAGAGAGAGAGAGAGAGAGAGAGAGAGAGAGAGAAACTACTTACTTGCATGTGTGGATTTGGACTAGTTGTATGTATGCTCTGGCACTTCATCTTTCTAACAGGTTAAAAAAAATAATCAGTTTGAGGTTCAGCCAAATGTAGTAGCTACATGATTGTCAGACAAAGTAGACTTCCAAACAAAGACATTATTCTGCTAAGGAGTCAATTCTCCAAGAAAACTTACTTAAACATTTATGTACGTGCTGAACAGAAGAGAAGAATAACAGAAACAGCAAAAAACTTTGTCTAAGTCTTCCTTTGTTAATAAAATGAGGAGTGCTGTATGATAGAATGAAATTGGCAATCATCTATGAAAACTGTGGAAGTATTTGTTTAGATCTTTGTGAAAACTTCTTCTTTTTAGTCAGGCTTGATTCAGAACACAATCTCTCTCCCATGGTATAGTAAACACCATGAAACCAAAAGCTATACTCAAAAACCTGAGTTAATCAGTCTTTGTCTGCTTTTCAGTATGTATGCCCTGCATCACAAAATCCCATGGTAGCTGGAGTTTAGATACTGGAATTGGTAATGCCCAAATGCAGAAATATCAAATAGGCATAACAAGGATTTGATAAAAGTCAGAAGATATTGCCATTGACTCAATAGAAGCATCCCAGAAACAGATGAAGCAAAACTTCCTCCAACTTCAGAAATGCTTTTCTCAAATAAAGATAATGAGATTATCTGAAATCACTGATCTGGGAGGAAGTCTATAAAAGGGTAAACGAATGAGAATTTAACAATAACTCTTGTTCACTTTTGATTAAAATGAATATTATCAGATTTGTTTTATAAAAGTCTCTGTGTTGCTCTTTTGGAAATCTGATTCATCCATTTATCAAGAAATATATATTGAGATTCTCCTGTCAGACATTATAGCTATATCCAGGGACAGAATTGCCATCAAAATTATTGAACCGGGCTTCATGGCACATACATTCTAAAGAAGTCTATCACTAAGTACACATTTAATAAATGTATAATACATAAGCATTTTTGGTGCTAGGGAGGAGAATTATTAGGGAAATCTTTTTATATGAGTTCAAAAAAGTTCTCTTTAAAGAACCTATAATTGAAGAAGGATAAATAGGATGATTACCTCAGTGAAAATAAGTGATTTTAATTGCAGCTATTCTAGTGGATGTGTATGGGTATCTCATTGTAGTTTTAAATTACATCTCCTTGATGAATAATCTTGAACATTTTCATGTTTTTACTGGGGATTTCTTCATCTTTTTTTTCATGAAATAGCTGTTCTTATCCTTTGCCAATTTTTTAATGATTATTATGACTTATGAGTTCTTTAAATATTCTGCAAACAGGTCTTTCCTTTTTCAGATATGTATATTTTCCAACAAAATGCTATCTTTGGAATGCATTTTTGTTTTCTAAATGGTCTCTTTTGAATTTGTAACCTTTAATTTTAAAGAACTCAAATTATTCTCTTTTATCCTAGCCAGTAGACTTTGCATTATAACGAGTCTTTCCCTATCCCAGAACTGGAAAGATTTTTTTCTATGCTATCTTCCAGAACTTTATAGTTTCTAAATACAAATAAATAGATGGATGGATGGATAGATAGTTAGATAGATATGTGTATACATGACCTTCCAATGACCTTAAAGTAAGTTTCCCAATGAGATTAAGATAAGCAGGTTCCAGAAAATTTGTAAACCAAGCAGGAAAAATGCTGATACTGAGAAATGTGCTGGTGTAGAAAAGTCTTGACACTTCCAGCAGATTGAGTGAAAAATGAGGAAACAACCAGTTTTAAAAACCTCTTTTGTTTGAATTTTCATTGAGAGGGAAATTAGAAACCCTTGCAGTTTTCATTTGATTTTTCTTTCTTCTATTTTTTGCCTGTTTTAGCTTCTTTCCTTTTGTGTGCCCAAGACACATGGTCACTTATGCTTTACTTTTTGCTAGATCTTTGGGCACTCAACCTGGAAGTCAATTTAGGCACAGAAGTGAGAATATAACACAAGATTTAGGGGAAGCTCTATGTAGTGATAGGAGTGAGAGGTGCTGGTCTGGGGTCTGCAAAGTGGAAAAGAGTGAAGGGCACTTTTATTTGAAATTATTTGTCTGAACTATGATAAGGAACAAGGGCAACAGGGAATAGAACTGGGTCAGATCAGAGTTGGGTGGAAGCTGCTACCTGAAGCATTCTCCTCTAGATCAGGCCACCTCCCTCATACCCAGTAGTGCCAAAAGATCTGCTGACCTGAGGTAGGCACGACCCAAACTACCCCAGCATATAGACACAGGTTCTCAGAACAAGCATGTGTTGTGCAATCCAGATCAGTCCACAGGCTGCCCAGTTGAAAGGGTTGGTCCTACTAGAAATATATTTCCTACTGAAAATATATTCTCATCCCAGATACAAAATCACAGCCATATTGAGGGTGAATTATACTCTGAAATAAGCAATGATTCCCCAATACTTGCTGGAAGGTAACTAGAGGGTGAAGCTTGGCATTCAGACTTCCTTAACAAGATTGGCCAGTATGGGTTAGAGTTAAGAATGAACAAATAGCAAAAAAAAAAAAAAAAAAAAAAATGTGTCCCACAAACTTTCTTATACCTGAGGGATTCTTAAATTAAAGCTCCAGAAAGAATTGTTTCCATTTCAAAAATCTCAGCATGTAGAAAAATAAATTTTTATGACTACTATTGCATTAGTTGTTTGGGGTAGTATTTTATAGTGTCTTTACTCATTGTTTTTTTTTTTTTTAAAGCCCTAATTTTACTTATTTTTTCAATTAATTGGATTTTAATAACTTTTTTCTTTCTCATCTCTATTTCCTTCCCTTCTCTTTCATTCTTCCTTCTTCCCTCATTTTATCTTCCATCTCTCTTCTCTCTTGCACCTTTTTTTATCTTTTCTTTACTTTTTTCCCTTCTTCCAACATGATTTACTATTAAGTACACTATCATTAATACTTAACTTTTCAGCCTATGTTATTGTCACTCATTTTTCTCATTGGTTAATAGAATTGTAGAGATATTAGTAATGAGTTTTGTTTAACATATGTTGATATAAAATCATTATTATTTTATTACTGTTACTAGAAGTTATTCTCTCCCCTAAAAATGGTATTGGTTGTTGAATTTAGCACCTTGATTATGCTGATTGGATGGTTTGATGTTGAGATGTACTCCCAGGGCAGGAAAGATTGTAAAGAGCTGACTGCTCACTAACAGACCCTCAAATAATAGAAGTAGGGGAACCTATCACATCAGATGAACAAACAACATACAACCTCCAAAAAGCTGAGGAAACGGGGCAACAAGAAGACTCCAAGTGTTTCAAATAACTGAATCCAAAGCTGTTAAAGTTGATAAAATGCAGACAAAGAATTCCAGAAATTGATTGTTCAAATGATCAATGAATTGAAAAAAAAAAATCTAAGGAATTGACTATTGGAGAAAATACAGAAAGTGGAAAAAAAAGTATCTCTTTATTAAGAGAGAGATTCTGAAAAAGAACTAAAAGTCTTAGAAATGAAAGACTTAGTACATTTAAAATTCAGTTGAAATTCTCTCCAACAGATTACACCAAGAATGAAGAATCTCAGATCTTGAACATAATGTGGCCAGGCTTGAATATTCAAATAGTTTTAGAGGTTAAAAGAATAAAAAAAAACATTATGCTCAGATACACAAGAAAACTAGGACAATATTAAGGGACAAAATTTGAGGTCAATGGCCACTGATAAAGGAAAAAGAGAAATAAGCCAATAGCACTGATAAAAATACTCAGTGAAATAACAGAATTTTTTCCAAACCTTGGGAATGAGATAGAATCCAAACACTGGAGGCATTTATATCCTCAAATAGATAAGACCAAAAAAGAATCTTTCTATAACATATTCTAATTAAAGTGCCAAAAATACCAATCAAAGAAAAAAATTAAAAGCTACAACAATCGAGATGTCAGAACTTAGAGGATAACCAACCAGAATTACCTAAGATTTCTTATGAGAAATCTGAAAGTCCAGGAAGACTTGCAATGATGTATTTCAATATCTAAAAGGAAATAATTTCCAAATAGACTTCTACATCCATCAAAGATATCCTTCACAATCAAGAAAGAATTAAACACTTTCCAGATAATTATAAACTAAAGGAATTCAAAATTATTGTCAGCATTGCAGAAGATACTTAAAGGAACTCTTTACAAAAAAGAACATCATAAAAATAACCAAGAGTACAGGAAAGAATAAATCTCAGTTGGGGAATAGATAAGCAAATGATAATTAGGATCAAAGCAAACATAAATAAATGAAAATGGCAGGAAGTAAAATATACCTCTCTATAATAACACTGCATGTAAATAGACTGAATTCTCTAATTAAAAAAAAAACAAAACAGACTGCCAGGGGCCTGGGGTTGTTGCTCAGAGGTAGAGCACTCGCCTACCATGCATGAGGCACTGGGTTCGATCCTCAGTACCACATTAAAAAAATAAATAAAATAAAGATATTGTGTCCACCTATAACTAAAAAATAAATATAGAAAAGAAATTGAGTGCCATATTGGATTAAAAATTGAGACCCAGCTATATGTTACCTGCAAGAAACATATCTCACTGGCAAAGACATTCTTAGGTTGGAAGTAAAAGGGTAAAAAATTATATTTCATACAAATGGAATCTGAAAGCAAACAGGAGTAGTGACTCTCATATCCAACAAAGCAAATTAACAGTAGTTAGAAGAGACAATGAAGGTAACTTTATAATGGTATAAGGAATAATCCAATTAGAATATTTATTCCCCAAACATTGGTGCACTAATTTCATTAAACAAACACTTCTTGACATAAAGGCTGAGCCAGGCCCCCATACAATAATACTGGATGTTTTCAATACACCTTTCTCTAAAAGATATATCATCCAGATATAAAATCAACAAAAAAACACAGAATTAAATCATTCTATAAATGTAAAAGACAATATTGTGCCCTAAAACAAGTCAATACACTTTCTTGTCAGCTTCTCATGAAACTTTCTCCAAAATAGACCATATATTTGGGAAACATTGCTGGTCCTAGAAAGTACAAAATAATTAATATAATTTCTTACATTTTGTGATAATGTAATTAAATTAGAAATAAACAGCAAGAAAAACTACAGATACTCTACAAATACATAGAGATTAAGAAATACTCTTGAATGAATGGTGAGTCACCAAGGAAACCATAGAAGAAATTAAAAATTCTTATATTTTATTTCAAAATCTCTATAGCACAGTGAAGGCTGTTCTAAGATGAAAGTTTAGAGCTATGAGTGCCTACATTAAAAAGTCATGAATCTCTTGGGGCTGGGGATGTGGCTCAAGCGGTAGCACGCTCACCTGGCATGAGTGTGGCCCGGGTTCAATTCAAAAAAAGAAAAATGGATCAAGGGGAAAGAGGAGTTCAAGAGGATGGAATAAAATTGATCAAAGTATGTCATGTGCATGCATGAGTATGCCACAATGAAAACCACTGTTCTGTATAATTAATTATGTACCAGTAATAATATCATGGTCAAAAAAGTAAGGCTAAGGAACATTTTGTATTTTAGCAGACTACAGAATGACAATTAAATGCCAAATGTAATACTGGATTGGATTCCAGACCAAAAACATGAAATGCATACATATATACATATAGAAACCTTAAAATGACTATAAATTTCTTGAAGAACTTACTCTTAGGTTTTATACATAAGCATGCACTAACCAACTGTGCACTGGAGCACTATGATCATGTTAAGATGGTTTTTTTTCTGTATGGTGCGAAGAAAGTGTGACATTGGCTTTTTTTTTTTTTTTTTTTTTTTGCCATGTATGTATCCAGTGTTCCAATAAAATGTATTAAGAAGACAATCCTTTCTTTATTAAAGTACCTTAGCAAGTTTATTGAAAATCAGTGGATAATATATGTAGAGTCTATTTCTGGACTATTAATTCTGTTCAATTGATTTGCTTGTTTACCCTTACACCAATAGCACACTCTCTTAACTAACTTAACAAATGTTGAAATCAGGTAGTGCAAGATTTCCACCTTTTCCATTCTTTCTAAAAATTAGTTAAGATACACACTTTACTATAAATTTCAGAATAAGCTTGCTGTATATTTGCTTGCATGTATTTGGTTTGAATTACACTGAATACCAGTCAAAGTGAAAAGAGCACTGGCACTTTAAAATATCAAGTCTCCCAATTCAAACCTCTCAGTTCTTTGAATCCTTCAAGTTCCCTCAACAATATTTTGTGGGTTTGAATGTAATACTCTTGTACAGATTTTAATATGCCTATCTCTAAATATCTTTTATAATCTCATCTTTCTTATCATATCATAATGTTTTAAAGGGAATTTCAATGATGTTTTCAAATATTTTTAAAACTTATTTTTATTGTGTACATTTCATTGCTAGTACATTGAAATAAAATTTATTTTTGGAGTTTGTGATCTGTAACATTGCTAAATTTACTTTTTGTTTCTAGCAATAATGATAGTTTCATTTGTTCCATAGTAAATTTATATGCTTTTTTTCCCCCTTCCATCACTCATTATACTGGCTAGAACATTGAGTGCAGTGTTAAAAAAGAGGTAACCATAGACATTTTTGCTTTTAGACATCAGGGCAAAAGTGTCCCATTTTCACCATTTTCACCTGTGGAGTTGTTAAATTCATTTTACAGATTGGGGAAATATTTTTATACTTAGTTTTTGGAAATTCTTCTACTCCTAGTGGAAGTTTGTCAAATTATCTTTCTGGATCTGCTGAGAAAATCTCAACTGTGTTGACATGATTAACTATATTTGTTGATTTTCAAAAGTCAAACCAACCTTGCACCTGAGCATACGACCTAGCGTATTACCAGGTTTGACTTACTAACATTTTATTAATAAGTACTGTTTTATTTCCTTTTTTCTGATTCTTATAACATTATAAACATATATTCTGAAATAGTTTGGTAGCATTTACTCTTTAAATTCCCAAAATTCATCAGTGAAGCTATCTAGGCCTGAATTTCTTGTAAACAATTAAATCAATTAAATTTGCATTCTTTTTTTTTTTTTTAGTACTGGGGATTGAACTCAGGGGCACTCAAACCCTGAGCCACAACCCCAGCCCTATTTTGTATTTTTATTATTGTATATTTATTTCATATTTACTGTGTATTTTTTATTTAGCGCTATTTTGTATTTTATTTTATTTCAAGAAAAGGTTCTCACTGAGTTGCTTAGCACCTCGCTATTGCTGAGGCTAGCTTTGAACTTGAGATTCTCCTGCCTCAGCCTCCCAAGCCACTGAGATTACATGTGTGCCATCATGCCCAGCTTAAGTTTGCATTCTTAATAAATATGAAGATACATATTTTTTAATTAGACATTTTGCTAACTTGGATCATTGAGAAAATTTTATCATATTTTTCTTAATTTACTCATAAAATGTTTTGTAATAATTCCTTCCTGCCTTTAATGACAGGAGGATTATATTCCCGATATTGGTCATTTGTGTTTTATTGTTTTTCGTTTTATTTCCCTTTGTCAATCTATCTAGAGTTTTATTAATATTGTTGGTCTTTTTAACAAAAATGGTAGCTGGCTTTATCAATATTTCCATATAATTGTTTTTATCTATTAATTTATTTCTTGCACTTTGGTTTGATTTGCTTTCCTTTTCTGTCTTCTTAAAGAATAAGTTTAGGACATTTTATAATTCTGCTTTTGGTTTCTTCTTTGATTTATTGATTACTTAGAATTAAGAGTTTTTAGCTTTTAAATACTTGGGGATTTTTCAAATATCTTTCTCTTATCAATTTCCAGTTTAATTTAATTGTAGAAAGACAATATACATTGTATAATTTGAAGGTTTGTCAATGTATTGAAACAGTTTATGAACAAAGACAGGGTCTAACATGGTAAATATTTTATATATACTTGAATAAAACAGCTATTCTGCCATTGTTAGCTATGATATTCTATAAATATCAATTAGCTCAAATTAGTTAATATTGTCTTTCAATATTTTTCCTTTCTGTGTTCATTTTCTGCCTCATTATTCTATCAATTACTGAAAGAGGAATGTTAAAAATCTCTAGCTATATAGTAGATTTATCCATTTCTCCTTACATTTCTGTCAGTTTTTCCTTCATGTGATTTTTAAAATATTTTTTCAGTTGTAGATGGACACAATATCTATATTTATTTATTTTTATATGGAGCTGAGGATCGAACCTACTGCCTCATAAGTGCTAGGCAAGCGCTCTACCTCTGAGCCACAACCCAGCCCATTCCTTTATATGTTTTGAAGCTCTATTATTAAACTCTATTAGCTTAGATCCTCCCAACTACAGAAATGGAAAAATATTGCATATGCAAAATATTTAATGATGAAAAACTTTTAACTCTGTAAAGATTTAATGGTATACATGATATGTATAAAAGATTTAATAGTGAAGGAGGTGCCAAGAATTCATGAAGAGCCTCCAGAAGGTGAGACATAGTCTTAGCTGGGCAATACTGAGAAAGGTTCAACCTGACTGATGAGGCAATGAGGAAATTGTCACTCCAAAGTCTCCCATTGTGGGAATTCCATATTTCACAATAATTTAACTTCTATTAAGACCTCTGGAATGCCCTTTCATTAGCTTGAAGAAGCCTCCAAATGCATGGTCTTGGTACAAACACAAAGGTGGATCCGAGGGGCAACAGCTATGATCTATGGTCCATTATACTCCCTTGTAGCATGATATCTAAGCAATGCACTTTCATGGCCACCAAAAATGTGTGTGTGAGTGTGTGTGTGTGTGTGTGTGAGTGAGTGTGTATGTGTGTGTGTGTGGTATATTCGGTTTAGGCAGGAGGGATTTGTGGTTTTTTGTTTGGGTTTGGTTTGATTTTTTTGTATTGAACATTTATCGTTATGAAATGTCCTTTTTGATCTCTGGTAATATTCCTTGTTTTGAAGCCTCTATTCCTAATACTAACATAGCCACTTTAGCTTTGTTTTTAATTCTTGCTTTGTAAATGTCTTTTCAACATTGTACTTTTAACCTGTCTCTTTTTAATTAATACCTGTTTTTTTTGTAAAGAGCATATTTTTGTGTCTTGCTAACCTGTCCATTTTGACAATCTGCTTTTATTAGAATGTTTAGACTATTTATAGTTAACTTGCTTTTGGGTGTGATTGGATTTAAGTCTACCATCTTTTGTACTATATCTCGTCTATTTGTCCAATCTTTTCTTTGACTATCTTCCTTCTTTTGTTACTTTTAGTAGATTGTGTTTTTTTATTATACCTTATATCCACTGTTGTATTATTAGATATACTTTTGTATTTTATGTTTTTAGTGGTTGCTACAAATTTTACAATTATTCACCTTTAACTAATCACAGCCTACATTGAAATAACAATTTTATATAAAAGATCATTAGAACAGTACATTGCCAAGTTTTTAGTCCTTTGTATAGATCCATGTTTCCACCTGCCACTTACCTTTAGCATGAAGTCTTTTATTTTACATGTTATATATTACAATTCAATATATACAATATGTACAATTCAATCCAGTTTATGGACTATCTCAACTATTATTAATCTGAAACTGTTTTTTATTTTGTCTTCACTTTTGAAGGATACTTTTGCTCTATATCAAATTCTCACATGACGGAAATTTTTTTTCAGCATGTTAAATTTCTGATTCAAGAAATTGTTCCTTTTTCTAACTTGTTTCCGACAATAAATTGGTCATAATTTTTCATATTGCTCATCTATATAATATGTGTCATTTTCATCTAATGTTTTTCCTTGTCTGCTAATGCCAGCCAGCATCTCTAATGTTTCTGAGTATGTTTTTATTTTGCTCTATTTTTTATCATGTACAGGTTATACTTTCCTAATAGTTTACATTTCTACTCATTCCTGAATGGAATTCTAAATATTATGAATATTACATTACTGAATACCTAGATTGTTTTGTCCGCCTTTAAAGGGTGTTGATATTTGTTTTACTGTTTCTTATACATCAGTTTCAGCTTTTCATGCCTCATCTTATAATTTTATTTTTGAAAATCCAAAATTGCCTTCACCGAGGGCTGGTTTAGCTCTACTACAAAATGTTCTACACAGTCTTTTAGGTTTTCATTCTGTCTCATGACAATTTATACATCTCCCTGACCCATGAGAACTCTGGGAACTATTTTTTTTTAATATATTTTTTTGTTTTCCAACTTCTTGACTTCCTAATAGATATTCTTTGCCAATCTCATGAACAAATCACTATTAAACAAAGACTTGGGATTATTCCATGAAATATTTAGGCTTTATTATTATTTTTTTAATGTTAACTACTTTCTCTCTGATTGTCTGTCCTGCAAAGTCCAGTTGCCTCGGCCTCTCAGAAATTTAATCTTTTGTCCCCTCAACTCAGCATGATCACTTTGATCTACCAAGGTTTCTCCTCTCTCTACTGCAATCTGGAAAATTCCTCCAGACAAAAAGCTAGACATAAACTCACCTCATTTGTCTCTCTTATATCTAGAATCGTAATCTTCCAACTGCCTCTTTACCAAAGCATGAAAACAGTGTTTTCATATATCTCTTCAATGTCATGACTGGTTTTCACAGGACAGTAATTTGGGGATTCAAACTCTACCACAATCTGAAGAAGAAATCCCACTAAAGGATTTTGATCAAGAGAGTGATATGATGTCATAAATTATAATTCTCACCCCTTGAGAATTTACATATTTATAGCAGAGACAGATATTGACACAGTTTAGACAAAGAAGACTGGATTAAATGCAAAATAGATGCACAAGTAATACCTTTTGGAAGCTGTTAAACCATTCATGTGCTATCTTTTTATTTTATTTATTTATTTTTATGTGGTGCTGAAGATTGAACCCAGGGCCTCACACATGCTAGAGCTCTACCACTGAGCCATAATCCCAGCCCCTCATGTGATATCTTATTCCTTCATTGCTTATATATGACAGGCTTATCAATCCTGCTTATTTATTTTTATGTATTATGTCCAACTACAACTAAAAAATAGATATTAAAAAGAGTGTTGCCAACAAAGAGCAAACAATTGAATTCTCACTTATCATATTCTGAATTGGAATATATTGAAGTAGGTATTACCTGTTAATTATAAATATCACCACACACATACATCCCACTATATTTTCCCACATGAAAACATACTGACTAAAACGACCTTTCACTTGAAAGTACTCCTCCATACAGAGAGACCCAGAATAAAACAACTACCCTCTCTCAGTAGTTAATAATATTTTCAAGGCACTTGTTAAAAAATCTCATTGCTTTTATTGTCCCGTTTCTTTACCTTATCAGCTCTATAAATTATTTGGACCAAAATTTGTTTCTTCTATGTGTTCTCAGTTGAAGAACTCAAGTTTGTAACTGCACAAGGCTCAGTATATGCTGTCACCTGATAGTCAATGAATAAAGAAATAGTGTGCAGAGAAACAACTTAATTAACTACAAGCTACAGGTTGGAATATGGGAGGCTCATGCCTTTCAAAGACCATCTTACGTCTTGCTCTAAGGGAGAATTTTTATAGGTTTTTCAACAAATCCTCATTTGTCCAGAAGTAGCCTCTTGTGGAGTGTGGGCAGTGTACATCTAATTATGTTTGTATAGGTTTGCAAGAGTTGCACTCCAGTAGACATAAAGAAGGCATAAAGGATCAAAGTTCCTGTGCTGATTAAAGCAATACGTGTCTGGTTTTTGTGATGGTCAGTATTTCTTAGATAGCACCCTTCAGGTGTGACCTTTTTCTGAAACTAGGGAAAAGAGAGTGATTGGGAAGAGAGGTTTTTGTGCATTCCTAGCTAACTTCAGTGTGCAGTTAATCTGTAAAGCTTCTGTGGACAGCTAATTCTTAAGAGATACAATTTTGCAGGAGCAAAGAGAAACTTCTGAAAATTGGGATTTGATGAGAGAGAGCAGATTTAGATGTGCTTTCAACTTCATCAAACTTACAAGGTGACTGTAAACAGAGTAAAAGCTCATAAATGGTAGGGATCCTGACTCTTCTTTTTATAATAGAAATGAACACAACAGTTGGCCAATATGGATTGACTGACTGATTGATAGATTGAATACCATATGGCACATTATATACAGATCTACAGATAAAATATCTCATTTTTAATTTCAAAATCTGATCAAAATTTCTTAACTTTAGCCCACAATAGAAATGGCTACACCATATAACAATATACTGAGAAAAAAAGATAAGATTGTCTGCTATTAATTGGGCCACTATTTCTCCCTTTGCCACTTCCATTTAAACAGAGATAAAACGGAAATAGTATTGAAGTAGATAGAAATACAGAAAAAAAAAAAGAGTGAAAAGCATATAGGTTATCTTTTCACACTGTTGACTCACTTAATATTAATATTTAAGTCTAGAGTTCACATGGGTGAATGAGAAGGCAAAACTTCTCTATTGTGCTCTAGTCAGATAAACTGACAGCAGCTATACTTGGTATGGTAAAACAGTCCTGCAGAGCTTCTCCATCCCTAGGAATATAGGTAGAATTTTTATGTATTCCATGTGAAGCCTGTCCTAAGATGTTAGCTTCCAGAAATTTTGTCTAGAACAGCAGTCCTAGCCTCATCATCTGTCCATGGGGCTTCTCCATCAGTTCCTCTGAACCCTAAATTATTAGCTTTGACTACTTAAAACTATATCTCTGATTATTATTTTGTTCTTATCTCATACTTAGCAATTCTGACAATATTCTGACTTATGGTTGATTTGTTGATGTAACTGTTTACTGCTTCCAAAAGAAACAAAACCTATTCTTCACTCCTTGAATCTGAGAGAATTTATAACTGGCTTTAGATAATAGACAAGGAAAGTGGCATTGTACATTTCTAAGCCTATATCTCAGGAAGTCTTGCATGTTTTCACTTGCTCACTCTGACCTCAACCTCCACAAGGAAACATGCTTGAACTATCCTGCTAAACAATATGAGAGAGAAATTAGAGAGCTGAAGCCCAGTGTGGTGACTGATGCACACCTATAATCCCAGCTACTGCGGAGGCTGAAGCAGGAGAATCGCCAAGTTTAAGGTAAGCCTGGGCAAGTTAGAGAGAGCCTTTCTAAATTAGAATTTTTTAAATACTGGGGATTTAGCGTAGTGGTAGAGCATTTGCCTGCATGAACAAGGGCCTGGATTTAACCCTAGTGTCTCAAAAATTTTTTTTTGAAAGAGAGAGAGAAAGCTGAGACAGTCAGTTATTCCAGTTAAGGCTACCCTCGATCTGTCAGTTAAGGATGCCAAGCTAACCTCAGACTTATGAACATGCTTATCTTTGGTCGGCAGAACTGTTCATATGACCCACAGACTCAACAATATGAGGTTATTACTTGGAGCTACTGCATTTTAGATCTGCTGTTACACAGCTTTAATTATAGCAACAGATAATTGATATGCTGATATATGTATGTATATGTATATTATTCATGTATATATATATATATATATCACATAAAATATAAGTAACTTCTTAATTTGTCATATCAACAACACTTAGTTATACAACCTTTTGATTAAAGATGGAACCATCACAGATATGCACTGGATAAAACACCTGGAACATCTGGTGAATTGAAGATTTTCCAGAAAACCATCTTTATCCATTTTCCTATGTCACAGACATTTATGAATTCACTCAGACAGCATCTGCTTTTGAAACACCTTCTGCATACTCATCCCTCAGTGAGGCACCACACAGACTTTCCAGAGTCTTCCAGATCAAGTGTAAAAGACAGAATTTGTGATTTTATCAGAGATAGAATTGAGTTTAGGTATGCAAGGTGCCTAGGCTCCTAAAGATGCTTAAGAGTGTTAAGGCAAGAGAAAGGGAAGAAACTCCCTCTTGTCACATGGCAGTAATCAGTTACTGACTTTCTTAGCTGAGTCATCTCAGCACACCTTGAAGTTAGCAAAATTAAAATAAGTTATTATAAAACTAGAACCAACAAATATTAAATAGCAGTGTGCCAGCAAGCAGGGGCTTTAGATCACAGGAAGGACTTGAATTATCTTGGCACTTGCCCTCTAAAGATGCTACTGTCATAAAGTATTTAAAATACTTTTCCAAAAACTTAGTCTTTCCCCATACTGCTGAGTAGCTAGAAATTCAAGATACTGGCTCCAGTTCCAGAGTAGATTTAGGCAGTTCACATCTGGCAGTTTGAAATGAAAAGTGCTTTCCTGCAAGTCCATTAGCAATGGCTAGTGTTCCCATTGCCAAAGGATGGAACAATTTACCCTCAAGACCCAGTATATAATGCATATCACAATTCTGAGGAAAGGAAAAAAAATATTAATCCTCTCTTCTAGTTACAAACTTGAAATGTTTTTACAATAACTAATAAAATATTTAATTAATATCTGCTTACAAGAAAAAGGCTCTAATTGAAAAATAATTAGTGAAGTAGTTAATTCAAAAGAACTTAAGTATATCCCTGGAGTCAAGAAATTTTGTCTAAACAGCCACATCCCCTGCACTATCTGTAACATGTTCTAAGGAGTGTTATCCCTTGCCATAACCATTTTGAAAAGATCAGTGTTACATTTGAGTCATTAAAAACAAGAATATAGTAATCATACTTTATAGTATGATTTAAAAAGTAGGAATTCAGCACCTACACTGCCTGTCCTAGAAAAGAAGCTCCTTTTATGATGTGTTTAATTCAAATATGAGGTTGTTGGGAGTTACCAATGGAGGAAGAGAAGGTTCTGGATGTAATATGATTGAAGCATACTAGTTTAGAAAATGAGCAAATTCAACCTCACGAGTCAATCCACATTTGCTTCAGGTTTAAAAAACCAGGTGTGGCTCAAAATTAAAGTTCTATGTATCAGATACTTACAAGCATTATATAGTTTAATCTTTCTAGCACCCCTATAATATAGGTCTAAAATTATACTTGTTTTAAAATATAAGGAAATGGAAACTCAGAGATCCAAGGGATTTGTGCAAAATCATAAAGTTAGCAAAAAAATAATCCAAGCTAGTATTGAAATCTTGCCTCATACTGCCGCAGTCTGGCTGGGCACAATTCATGAGCCACTTGCCAAGCAGGAACAAACTTTATTTTTATCACCCACGCTGTACCACAGGAGCTCTCCAGGAATTCCCGGAGAGCCCAACCGCCACTCCGGCACTTCTGGCGAGCACCTCAACTGGAACTCTTCCTGCTCTTGAGGCTGATTGGCTGGCTCGCATGGGCAGAGCCAAAAGAGTCCCCCAATGAGCATCTCTGTGGTCTGAAAGGGTGGTGAAACAGCCCAAAGAGTGTCACCGCAGAGGAGCCAATCAGCTGGAAGTTTGCTGGGGCTGCTTCGGCTGCGGTTCTCAACATCATACTAAAGTTTGGAGTCCTGACCACTCTGCTGAATTGTTTTATCCATGTCCTCTGATATCCAGGTTTTCAATATTAGCCCTAGTGCACTTCCCTGACACATCCATTTCCCTTCCACATATACATTGGCCTTCCCACTTCTAACTAAACAGACATTGCTTCCCTGGCTTACGTTTTTGCTCATGAAAGTCTCTCCATTCTCCACTCCATTGTTATCTGTTAGACACCTTACCCACTCCCTGTTGCTGTATTTACATTCCTTTTTTTTTTCTTTTTAACCATGGGAATATGTCTAGTCTTTTACTTACTATTGGTTCCTATGATAATTTGTCCATTTCATCTTATGATTGGGCAGAGCATAATTTTATTTAGACTGTGAAGAGTTTTGATAGACTTTTATTTTAATAAATCATTGATTTTTGAGGTTAGGAACTACACTGATTTTGTTATGGCCCCCTCAGCACACTGTCATGTACACAGTAAGTGCTCAAGAAACGTTTGTTGAATGGAAAGAAAAAACATAAGCTTCAACTCCACAGACATCTAAGGCTCCCTATTCTTGAAATTCAGATGACTTATCCACCAAGGAAAGTACCAAGAATTGAGCCCAGCCCAGTTCTTAGTACATAAGAGATGTTTGTGAAAAGTTTGTAGAATGAGTGAATGAATGAACAACTACATCTAATTATCCAGAAAGAATATAAGCAAGGTAACTGAGTTCTGTGATTAAGTGCTGGGAGCCATTAGCCAAGTAGGTATGACAATTTCCTTGCCAGCGTACCCCATGTTGCTGACATGTTGCAGTGACATTGAATGTAAGTGACCTTGCTCAAGGACCAAGGCAGATTAGGGTGTTCCCGGTTTTAAGATAATCGTGTTTAGGGCGTTCCCAGTTTAGGTTCCAGGTTTAAGGTTTAAGATTATTCCTGCTGGGAATAGGGCGTATCCTGCTGCCTGAGTTCCCCTTGAGTTCTCACGGGATTTAGACAGTATATTTTGGGAGACAGAAGCCCAGTGGACGTGGATTTGGGCAGAGAATGTGGATTTGGGCAGAGAACGTGGATTTCCCCAGAACGTGATTGTAGACGGCTGGTGTGAGTTCGGGAATAAAGAGTTGCTGTTTGAATCTACAAGCTGTGTGGTGGCTCGTGATTGTGTGCCCAGCCAGACTGCGGCATTTGTGCCCAGCCAGACTGCGGCATTTGTGCCCAGCCAGACTGTGGCAATTAAGTATACAGATCCATCCTGGGTTCTGCCTGTTATTACTTTGAGACTATCCTCTCAAAGTCCTGATGCTTTATCTGTTAAATGGAGAAAATAGTGGTATCTACTCTCACCCTGCCCCTGCCCATAGTACTATTCATTAAATAGCTCACATTTCCCTCTATTTCAAAACCTCCTTTATAGTCTGTCTTACTATATCTGGCAAACAGTTTGTAAGGGAAATTAAAATATATCAATTCTGGTCTGACATAGTAAAATGTGAGATCTGTACACTTTCATTCCAACCACATGGACAAAAGATCCAAGAACTTAGAAAAGTAGAGTGGCAAAATGATCACTGGAGCAGAATGACCTGGGAAAATTCAACAGATTATGATATGATTAAGGAATAAATTTTAATTTTGTGAAACTGCTGAGATTTCAGGGTTTTTTTGTTTTGTTTTGTTGTTTTGTTTTACTGCAGCATAACCAGTCTTACCCTGTCTAAAATGAGCTATCTTCTTGAATTTTAAGGATTTTAAAATAGATAATAAATTTCAGTTGTATAGCTAATGCCTATTATGTAGCACTACTCAAAAAATAATTTGTATATGTACATACATATACATATATACATATCCTTATACATGGGATAAACAAATTTTCAGGGTTTTGACACTATGTCTGACCCATGTGCCTGCCTGCTTTTGCAGGGGAAATTAACAGAAGTCAAAAGCCAGAAAACACTGGATCTAAATAGGACCTCAAAAGCATAAGAAACAAAAGCAAAAATTGACAATGATTATACCCTACAAAGCTTCTGCATAGCAAAGGAAACAATCAACAGAAAGAAGAGACAACTTACAGAATGAAATAAAATATCTGCCAATAGAATATGTAAGGAACAATAAAAACTTTACAACAATAAAAAACAAATAATCAATCTAAAAAAAAATGGACAAAAGACTGAATAGACTTTTCATAAAAAAAAGAACTACAAAGTAGCTAGCAAATATATTTTTAAATGCTCAGTATCACTAACCAATCAGAAAATGCAAATCAAAATCACAATAAAACACATTTTATCCCATTTAGAATGGCTTTTTATCAATTAATTAATTAATTAATTAAATGCCAATGTGAACGTGGAGAAAAAGGAACTCTTATTACTCTTGGTGGATATTGATATTAGGAAAGCCATCGTGGAAAACAATGTGGAGGGTCCTAAAAAAGCTGAAAAAAGGTCTGCCACATGATTCAGCTCTCCCACTTCTAGATAAATAACCAAGGGAAATGAAACAATATCCCAAAGAGATACCATTGTGCCCATGTTTATTTGTCATTATTTACAATAGCTGAGATTTGGAGTAGTCTAGGTACCTGTCAACAGATACGTGGATAAAGCAAAAAGAGTATATTTACACAATGGAGTGTTATTTAGACATAAAGAAAAATGGAATTATGTCATTTGCAGGAAAACTTGGATGAAACTAGAGGTCATTGTGTTAAGTGAATTAAGACATATACATGATAGCGAGTATTTTTTATGATATGATATGCATGTTGTCTCTCTTAGGTGGAAGCTTAAAACAAAGGCAAAAAAAAAAAAAAAAACAGTGTCCTGAAAGTAAAATAGTGATTATTAGTAACTAGGAATGGTGAGAAAGTGAGAAATTGATGGTTAGATTTAATCAGAGCACACTGTATGCATGTATGGAAATAGCACATTGAACCCCATTAATATGTACTAGTGATACATGTTAATAAATTTTAACAAAAATAACAGTTAGGCTTTTGCTTTTTCACAAAAGCACAAAGCTGGCTTCCTGGTAGACAATAATGGATTTTTAAAGAGCTTTGTGTTTTGACTGTGTCCTCAGATGCCTCTAAAAAATAAGCACATTGAAACAAATAAAAAAGAATAAACAAAGGAAATAGCTCAGCAAGAAGAAAACCATAACCCATTGCTTCATTATAGACCCATGAGCATGGAAGCATTTACAAATGATTTCTTAGAAGAGCTTTTTGTCTTTGAAGTGTTTCTTCTAAAAGAAGCTAAGTATTTGTCTTGGTATCTAAGGAGGGGGCATAGCAAAAATGCCAGGTCACTAATGGGAGATATTCTGAGTTCATATTTATATCATTCAGGCCTGAGAAGCCAGCATTAGAAACTAGTTTGAAGATAAATCATCTACACGCGTGCTCCCATCTCCAGTCACTGTTATTTTCATTATGACAGGGACTTAAAAAGGTATTATCTTTTATTAATGAAGTGCAGTGCCTTTGACTCAAAGAATTTTATTATAGAAAAAGATACATTTAAAAAGATAATTTTTGAATATTTTTGAGATACTAGGTCATTTGCAGAAAATAAGCACTATACCACCAAAACCAAGACCAAGAACTCTCGCCAGTGACCTTCGTTGACGAGATGAACTGGGTTCAGAAGAGCTGGCTGCAACATCAAGCTGAGAAAATGTCAAGAAAGCACAGGACACAGAATTAATTTTCATTTCAAGAGTATGATGCTCTGCAACCTTAAGGATCAGCTTCCACGCTGGAAGGCACTGGAAAAGAGAGCGTGTACCAGGAATCTCTTTATTTTTATAGGAGGGACCAACAAAAGAGTTTTGATAGAATGTTCTTCACCAAATAAGGCAGGAGATAAGGTTTCAAAGGTGGAGTCCTGCTCTGTAATTTCTTGTGGTCAGCATATTGACTGACATCTTGGCAGATGTCAATCAATCATCTTATCACCTATCTGGGGTTCTGTATGGGATCACAGGCAGAGTGAGAGGAGAGGCACACTTGCATTGTACAGCCTAATCAGCATGCAAATATGGCTATGATGTGCAGAGCTCACACACACAGCCCATGGATGGCTAATGACAAAGAACAATATTGGGTAGTGATTCTTGAACAAGTCAACTTCCTTTGTCTTCTCTTTTTGGCTTTTGGATCACAGAAAGACAGTGGGTTGCATCTTTGGAGAAATGTAACTATGGAAGATGATTATTTGGATACAATAAAGGGACAGCTTTCAGAGAGAAGAGTGTTTTAAGAAAATATGATGGAGAAAATATTGATAGCAGTGATCATTATGGGATCTGGTGGGAAGACCATCTATATTTGGGTTTTTCTAAATAGAAGGTAACCCTAATCCTCTTGGGCTGCAAATTCCTTCTAGAAGATATCTTTGTGTCACCTCTATCTAGAGTACAGTTGGACAACTGGAACATAGTTGGTACTCAACAATTGCTGGCTGAATGAATAAATGAATCAATGGGAGAAAGCACTTCCCACATTCTACCAAGGCATTCCTAGGAATTCATCCACATATCATAGTGTCAAAAAGTTAATCACATTTTCTGAAAAAAAAATGTCTTTATTGGAGGTTTGTTTCAAACCAAAGGTTTAACATCTAATATATCAGAGTTATGAATGAACTGTCCTAAACAAAAATATGCAATAGCTACAAATCTCTGGTTAGCTGAAACAATACACTTGTGCCCAAATCCCATAAAATTGACATTAGCTACTATTGCTCATCTTGGAAGTGCAAAGAGACCTATCTATGATGTAGTACACATGCAATTATTCTTCACTATAAATATAGTTCACATGCAAGCCCTAATATAAAATTAACAAATAGGGAATCACAATATTATTTCTCTCTGAGAGACTAGAAAGTTTTGAGAGATGGGTTTAGTTGCTCAAACATCTTAAAATGCTTTGCAAGGAGAAGTAATTAAATTTTATATCCATGTCATACCACCCAACTTCCAATGAATATTACTTCTTGTTGAACAATTGTACTATTTCCATAACTGGCCTTGCATTTCACATTTGCTCTCCTCCAAACCATATCCACATGGCAACTGCAGTGATTGTCAAAGAATGCTAGTCTAATCTTAACACTCTGCCTAAAATGTCCCCTACTTCTATTAACAGATTTTCTGAACTCCTTACCCTGGTATCCCCTAAACCCCATGGATTCAATACTGCCTAAAGTGAGATACAGACTTAATGTAATCCCTATCAAAATCCCACTTTTTTTGCAAAAAAAGAAAAATCTATCCTATATTCATATGGAATCTCAAGGGACTCAGAATAATATTGGAAAAAAAAAAACTGGAAGGCTTAGATATTGCATGACTCTTACTGCCAGAAAACCCTAGTTTCTTGAGTCCTGCTTAATGTGATCCCCAAGTGTCTCATTTCTAGGAACACTTTCCTTCTTACTCTCCATACTCTAAACCAATGTGTCTCTCATATATTTCTTTCTGCCAACATTTGTCTCTCTTTCCTCACTTCCTTATTTCTACCTAAAACTTTCTTCCCTTTTTTCTTGGCAATTACTAGTCATTCAAAGATTCCCACTCAAATTCACATCTATTACTCACACATCTAGCACTCTGACGTTCATAGCAAATGGCATTTTGGGGATTAAATAATATATATTTTTAATATTTATTTTTTAGTTGTAGTTGGACACATCTTTATTTATTTATTTGTATGTGGTGCTGAAGATTGAACCCAGAGCCTCACATTGCTAGGCAAGTGCTCCACCGCTGAGCTACATAAATAATAGATTTTATATATCATTGTTGAATTCTGTCTTTCCTGTAAATTTCATGATTGTGTCTTTCTGGATTACCAACAATAGCTCAGCATCTAGAGCAGGTGCTAACAAACGTGCAGAATAAAGTCACTGAGATTCAAAGAGAGAAAGAGAAAAGAGAGACTGACTGTCTGACTGACTGACTGACTGACTTATCTCAGGGCAAGCTGGATCTGCATTGAGACAACTTTCCACCTGGGAATCCTTAATGCAAATTCCCTTGTCAGGCATAAAGCAGGATGAGCTAGTTGCAGTGGTCCACAGAAAGAATATTCTAAGATTCTCATATCTAGGCTAAAATTAAGCCTACTTTCCTTAAAAGAGGATAAAAAGTCTATATTTAATGATGAGCTTAAGCATTTTAAAGGAAAAGAAAGAATTTGCACATTCACACAAGTCCTCACCTTCCACAGTTACCACCCTGGTCCCAGGATTGAAAACTTACTTGAGACTTTATTTGCTGTGGTATGGATATAACTCACAGAGGATAGAGAAGAAATGATTCCTTCTAGATGATGGCTTAGATTCTCCAGACTCCATAATGTGCCCCCCTTGAATAGCCAGAGTAGAAAGCTTGAATCTATTAAGTGATACATTTCCAAGTGGGGGAGAATTTATTCCTCATGAATGAGAGCTTATTAACCTTAATCAGAAATGTGCCCCAGCCCTTAGCACAGAAATTGTAATGTAATATAAACTTTAAAAATATTGAATGAATAAAAGAAAACATTAATAAATCAAGACTGTTGAGGATGCACACCTTTATCAACAACCTCCCCTGTTCATTTGCACTCCTGACCAAAGAGACTGAGCCAACTCACTCCACCCCCAAAGCCAAGAGAAGATGGAGGAGTTTATTTTTCTTACTTTCTCCTAATGTCCACTAGAAAAGAAGGTTCTCATTTTATCATTCTTAGGAAGAAAGATAATATTTAGGATATCAAATATTCTTTTGTCTTGGTTGCATTGAACTGAGCCAAGTTATCTTTGATTCATAATACATTTTGAACAACAACAAATCCTTACTATCTGAATGCTGACTGTGTCAATATTTCTACTTCCATCCTTATTTCTAAAGGAAGAAAAATTCTACAGAGGACAATCTACACCCCCCGAAAAAAATGACACTTGCTGTATCTCCTTGATCTCAATCCCTGAGTTTAAATCTTCACAAATATTTAAGAGATGTTACTTACACTAATAAGCAACACTGACTTAAGAAGCTTATTTAACTCTGATTCTTAAAATAACTAGATCACTTTCTCTGCACTTAGAGATGACTACAAAAATATGTGTATAGGGAGAAAACAGCTAAAACTATCTACTTTTATTTCATTTTCAATGCTCCAAACTAGAAAGTCTAAATTAATCATTTGTTCTTAGGCCATGGCCTTCAGGGAAAACCTCCAAAATGGGAACAAAGGCTGAAGTTGTTCTGAACAATCAACCACCTCAGAATGGGTTAAAAAGGATCACTTGACCTGTCATAAGAGGAGAAAAAGTGAAGAGAAGATAATTTACTCGGTAAACTTCAAAAGCCCCTAACACAAACATTAAAAGGTTTTTGCAAGAGTCTTAGATAAATTACAAGCCAGCTTGAGCAATATACTTTTGAATGATCAGTAGATCATTGAAGAAATTGGGAAATTTTTTTAAATTCCTATAATCTAATAAAAATAAGAATAAAACATAACCAGAAACTTCAGGATACAGCAAAGAGTTCTAAAAGGAATGCTTATAGTAATGAGAGTCTACATTTAAAAATCAGAATTACATCAAATAAATAACCTAATGGTGCATTTCAATGTCTTAGAAAAACAAGAAAAGCCAAACCCAAACCAGTAAAATGCAAAAAAATTAAAAGATCAGAGCTGAAATTAATGAACTAGAGAATAAAAGATTGATTTAAAAAAAAAGAGTTGGCTCTTTAAAAAAAAAAAAAAAACAAGACTGATAAACTCTTAAGCAAAGTAAAAAAAAAAAAAAAGAAGACCCAAATTAATAAAATTAGAATTAAAAGTGGAATATTAAAACAAAAACACTAAAAGGCTGAGGCAAGAGGATTACAAGTTTGAGACCAGCCTCAGCATCTTCACAAGACTCTGTCTTCAAAATATAAAAACTTAAAAAGGACTAGGGATGTAGTTCAATGGTTAAGTGCTACTGGGTTCAACCCCCAGTCAGACAAGCAGATAGGCAAGTGTTGGATCCAGAGAATGAAGAAATTGAAATGTTAATTTCTTCAGAGCCCTTCCTCCACCTTTATCAAGATAACCTGTCCCTACTTCAACATGTTGCTAAGGTAGCCTGTCCCAGGAATTGTTCCTCCCTATAACGAGTTGTTAATTAGACCACTTTCCTTCCCATATCACTCCAACTTGGCCCCTCCAGCCCATCTGCTTCTCACCTTTTGGCCATCCCACCAAGCATCTCCTGGGCCTAGTCAGGTATGCAGGAAGGAGAAAGATAAGGGGAAGAGAGCAGAACAAAGGAAGCCTTGTACATATAAAAAAGCAAAACACTCTCTCTTCTTGGGATACCAGGATACCAGCTATGCTCCCTTCTCCCTCCTGGGAGAAATCTATGTTACCCCTTTTTAAATAAACCCTACATTATAAGCTTGCCTTGATATGCTTGTCTAATTTTATACTTCAACATATGAGGGAGCAGAACTCATCACCTATAACCAGAGGTATCAATACCAAAAAGGAATCAACAACAATAACAACAACAAAAATCACTGAAATTCAGAGGATCATTAGGACTTACTTTGAAAACTTACATTCAAACAAACTAAAAAAAAAAAAAATCTAGAAAAAAATGGTTAAGTTTCTAAGCACATATAATCTACCAAAACTGAACCAAGAAGATATAAGAAACATAAACAGATCAATAACAAGCATTGAGATTAAAGCAGTTCTTAAAAGACTCCCAACAAAGAAAACCACAGGACCAGATGATTCACTGCTGAGTTTTACCAGAACTTTAAAGCACAAATACCAATGTTCTCAAATTAGTCCATGATGTAGAATTGGAAGAAATATTTCCAAATTTATTCCATAAAGCCAGCATAACCCTGATACCAAAACTACATAAGGAAACAAGAATAAAGACCAATATCTTAATAAACATAGTCACAAAAATCCTGGAAAAAATATTTAAAATCAAATTCAATAGCACATTTTAAAAATTATGCACCCCCATTATCAAGTTTGTTTCATTACATGTATGCAAAGATGGTTTAACATACATAAATCAATAAACACAATACATCACATAAAAAGAATTAAGGATAAAAGTCATACAATCACTTCAATAGGTGAAGAAAAGCCTTTCAACAAAACTCAGCCTCCCTTTGTGATAAAAACTGTAAATAAACTAGGTTTTTTTTTTTTTAAGGAAACAAATGGAGAAAATCTAAAAGCATTTCCTCTAAAACGAGGAATGAGATGAGAATGTCCAATCCTATCACTTCTACTCAATAAAGCATGAAATTTTAGCCAGAAAATTACATAAGAGAAGGAAATAAGTAGGAAAAGATAAAGTCAAATTATCCCTATTTTCAGATTATATGATCCTATACTTAGAAGATCCTAAAACTTCCACCATAAGACTTTTGGATCTGATAAATCAATTCAGCAAAGCAGTAATTCAAAAAATAAATGAAATTTCTATGCCAATAATGAATCCCCTGAGACAGAAATCAGGATAGCAATTCCATTTAAAGAAAAGCATCAAAAATAAATTAATTAATTAAATACCCAGAAATAAACCTGAGAAGATGATAGATTTCTACAATGAAAATTATAAGACACTAAAAAGAATTTGAAGAAGACACTATATTGAACTTGACGATTTCCTATGTTCATGGATAGGCAGAATCAATGTAGTTAAAAATGGTGATATTACTGAAAGCAATCTACAGTTTTAATTCAGTCTCCACCAAAACACCCATGACATTGTTCAAAGAAATTTTTTAAAAAGTTCTAAAATCCATATGGAAGTAAAAAACACTGAAGAGCCAAAACAATCCGAACAAAAAGAGCAACCCTGGAGGGATAACATTTCTCAATTCAAAATATATTACAAAGTTAGTATGGTACTAACATAAAAACAGACATGTAGACAAATGAAATAGTATAGAAAACACAGAGACAAACCCATGCAGCCTCAACCATATGGTTTTTGACAAAGGTTCCAAAAAACATATACTGGGAAAAAAAAAAAAACAGTCTCTTTAACAAATGGTGCTAGGAAAACTGGAAATCTATGTGTAGAATATTGAAACTAATCTCTATCATCCTGTATAAAAATCAAACTTGGGCTGTGGATGTGGCTCAAGCGGTAGTGCACTCACCTGGCAAGCGCAGGATGCTGGGTTCGATCCTCAGCACCACATAAAAATAAAATAAAGATGTTGTGTCCACTGAAAACTAAAAAATAAATATTAAAAAAAATTCTCTCTCTCTCTCTCTCTCTAAAAAAAAAAAAAATCAAACTCAAAATGGATCAAAGACCAAAATGTAATAGCCAAAACTTTGAAACTGCTAGAATAAAACATAGGGCAAACACTCCAAGCCTTAGGTATAGGCAACAATTTTCTTAACAGGACATCTATAGCTAAGGAAATAGAAGCAAGGATTCACAAATGGTACTGAAACAAATTTAAAAACTTTTGCACAGCAAAGGAAATAACCAACAGAGTAAAGAGATTGCCTTCAGAACAGGAGAAAACATTTTCCGGTAATCCTCCAACAAATAATTAACATTCAGAATATTAAAAGAACTAAAACACTTAACACCAAAAAAGAAAGAAAGAAAACAAAATTAAATGGGCAAATGAGCTGAACACACCCTACTTAAAAGAAGAAATACAAATGGCCAATAATTATATGAAAAAAAAATGCTTAACAACTTTAGCCATCAGGGAAATGCAAATCAAAAACCATATTGAGATTCCATCACACCCCAGTCAGAATAGCAATCACCAAGAATACAAAAAAACAATATGCTGGTAAGAATTCACGGGAAAAGGAGCACTTATACATGTTGCTGGGAATATAATTTAATATAGCCACTATGGAAATCAGCGTGGAGGTTTCTAAAAAAAAAAAATCTAAAATTACCATATGATCTAGCTGAATCACTCTTTGGCATATACTCTAAAGAATTAAAGTCAGCATGATACAGAGATTCCTGCCTGCCCTCACTTATCATCACATAATTCATAGTAGTCAAGTTTTGGACTCAGTCTGGATACCTGTCAATGGATGAATGGAGATATATATATATATATATATATATATATATATATATATATATATATATAGAGAGAGAGAGAGAGAGAGAGAGAGAGAGAGAGATACACACAAAAAAAATAGAGCCATAAAAAGAATGAAATCATGTCATTTACAAGAAAATGGATGGAACTGGAGACAACAGTTTTAAGTAAAATAATCAGACTCAGAATGACAAGTATTTCATGTTTAGAATATAGGAGTGGACAAAAGACAACATGAAAGTAACAGGGAGACTATTAGAGAAAGGGAGCAGGGGAAGGAAGGGAAGGAAAGATTACGAGAACGTGGTTATGATCAAATATGTTATTTGCATGTACAAATATGGCACCCATTGTTCTGTATAATTAAAATACACTAATAAAAATGCAAAAAATATAACAAGTGTTCAAGAAGGGGCTTTTAGGTTCAAATTTAAATGTCCTGCAATAAATGAATGGATAAAGTAAAAAATACTCAGTGGAATATTATTCATCCTTAAAGAAGCTATAAAGCTTTAAAAAAGAATGAAATTATGGCATTTGCCAGTAAAAGTAGTAAAAGCAGCCATTACTTCTCTTTGCTTATTTTTTAGTTTCTTTGTTTTCTTGGACCTCGGGTCTCTGCTTTAGTTTTATTCTTGTTCTAAACCTATTTTAAATAAATGTGTTTATAAACTTGCCTAAGGGAAACAAGGGCTATATTTGGTTGCTAAATATGTTGCAAAAGGAAAATGTCAGAATTTTCCTTGATTATTCACACAATTTCTTTCTTCTCAAAGTAGAGGAGTAAGAAATCAGGCTTGAGTGCACCCTTAAATGCCATCCTCTACCACATAATAAATCACACACCATCGAGATGGAATTTCTCCATTATGTCTTGCTAGAAGGCAACCTTGCTAATTTTAAATAGAATGTCAAGTTCCTTCAGAATTAAGAATAGACCCTTTGTTTATTTGCCCATTATAGAATATTCAGGGTTTTATGAATTTTTGAGGTGTTTCTGTTGGGTTGTATGAATACATGATCTGGTCATTTATCAACACAGGTAAAACCTGTGTTGATAAATGACAGGAGAGAAAAAACAACAACAAAATGAGCCTTACATATTTGAACTTTTAAACAAGCCTGGCTTTGGTGGCATCATTTCCTCCAGAGAAGCTGCCCAGACTATGCTGGAGCTGATTTCTCTTGGTTGAGTTACTGTTTACAAGAAGGTAAAGACTCTGCACTCTGGCTCAGATTTAACAGAAAAACCCAGTAGTTATGAGTTAAAATCTGACCACAGACACTAAGGAGTTTTAAGTCCAAACCCCCTGACAAACAACACTATTCATTCTGTCTCAGTGTGCTGATCTTTTTAAATGGGAAATAACAACACTTTCCTTGTGAGGAAAAACATGCAAAGGAAAAAGCACAGTGCCTGGCATTCAGCACCTGCTTAGCAAATATGGTTTATTGCCATCAGCAATGATGATGGCTAAATAGAGCTCAGGAGTCTCAACATCACTTTGTAGAAGCCAGACTACTTTCTTTGAGGTTTCAACAAACCTCTGCTATTTACTATCAAAAAGGACAATTGAACAAAGTAAGCTATACTATTAAATTTTATTCAATATGTTTTCTGAAGACCACTATGTACCTATTCTCTTCAAGAGATGGGGTAAGACTGTAGTACACTAAGTTGCCTTTTCCCTCAATTTCATAGCCCAGTGGGGAAGGCAGATGTGTCCATGTCCAACTCTAACACCAGGCACACAGTGTTTTAGGGTCTATAATGCAGGACTGCAGATGAAGTAGGATTCTCTGATAGAGGAGGCAGAAAAGCCTTAAAAGATAAGTAGGATTTCCATAGGTACAGAGGGGACTTATGGCAATCCAAGTAGAAGAGATAGCATGGGGGGAAAGCCCAGAGTTAAGAATAGAATCACCTTGTGAATTATTAACAGTTAACTCCAGAGAGTGATTAGTTTCCAAATTTTAGTGTCATGGTAATAGATTATAGGGCTCTGATATGTCTGAACAGAGGCCACACGTTAAGGTATTTGCTTCCTCCAGTGCACTCCCCTGGTACTCTCCTGTGCAAGCTGTTCAGCTGTATGTCCCAGGAGGTTATAATAAATAGTTCAAGTTCATCTGGATCTTCTATATCTGGGCACAGGACAGACTTTTTAAATAAGGTTTCTGGGCCTGGGAGAATGCACTGTCCACCCCCAGAGAAATGAAAGCAGCCTCCCTTCACTCCTCCAGAATCATTCATAGTGGACATCATCTGCTTCTGCCTGAACCTCTATCACCACTAACTGCTTTCTCCTGAAGCTGATCAAATCTCATTACTCTTGTCAGAACTATTTGCAGGAGAGTCACACTTATCCTGAGCCCACACCCACACAATCCCTGAAAGCAGAGAATGAAAGAGCTGCTTATATACCTACATATATAACATGATTCTAGGGAACAAGAATGTGGCACTAGGCAGAAGAAAATAGAAAGTGAGGATTAGTCAATGTAGGTCACTAATGAGGGCAACTGACATTAAATTCTGCTAAGATACTCTGAGGGCCCATTTAGAATATACCTCAAATCATTCCAGTCAAAGGACAGAAGGGACATTTATCCACTGTCTCTAGTCTTCCATTGATCGATGGTTGCCCTATGGGGGTGCTAATTCTCTCACGCTTTCAGGTGGCATATACAGGCATTCAGATGGTTCTTAAAATTGCACAGTGTCTGAGAAGCACTAAAAGAAAGAGAAGATACATGGTATGGGCAAGGCAAAATGTTGTGTGTTTACAGCTGCAAGAGAGTAGTTGTTGCAGCCAACAGTTGGAATGAAAGGCAAGTAGAAAGGATGAGATAGAGACAACTTATAATGTACCCAATATACTTGCTAAATAGTCTCCTAACCCCCTGGAAAACTTCCAAACTAGTCAACCGGGCACAGAAAGACCCTATTTAATAAGGCTCTATTTAGCCCCTTGACTTCCTGTGACCCCTTCTCACATTTCAGTCACAGGTAGTCTCCCTCATGGTACTTGGGTAAGAACTATTGTTATTCTTTTGAGGGTTCCTCTATCTGGAAATCTTTCACTAGATTTTTATTTATTTCAAATAGAATCTCCACCGCCAAGTCTCCTTGATACTAACAAATTCACACTTTCTGTACCCTATCAGCATTTTGTATGTTATTAAGAATCAAATGCAGTTAGGAATTTAGTTTTATTCATATTTCAATCTTAATTTTTTTATAGCACTAGAGGCATACTAGATATTCAATAAAAGCTTTCTGACTCTCCGACACTAACTGGGTTTCCAGCAGTGCATTTCAGTTCAATTCTATCTGTAGTTAGCATTACATCCCACAAATTAAGGTACTCACGGGACTTCCCCCACTTTAGACACCAGGCTAAATTTCAGTAAACCAGTACTTTTGACTAACTAGCTATAAAACAGGGACTTTCATAGCCTCCTTCTCAGTTTAATAATTTGCTAGAATGAGTTACAGAATTTAGGAAAACCTTTACTTTTGTTTTCCAATTTATTTTGAAGTACACAACTCAGAAAAAAAACTAGCGCATAGGATTTTGAGGGTAGGGGAGTTCGTGTGCCTTTTATAAGCACACCATCCTCCCAGCATTACAATCATGTGCACCAATCATGTATACCCTTTCCTTTAGAGGTTTTTAAAGAGATTTCAGTACACAGGTGTGATTGAACTCAATCTGCAGTGCCTCTTCTTACCCAACAGGTCAGGGGGTGAGGCTGAAAGTTCCAACCCTTTACTAAAGACTTGATCTTTCTGGAAGCCAGTCCCATTTCTATCCAGTTGAGATCTAGAAATTATTCAACAGTGACCTCATTAACACAAACTCTGCTGTATTAAAAGGGGCTTGCTATGTATAATGAAACAGGCTCCTGTCACTCAAAAACTTCCAAGGATTTTAGAAGTTCTGTGCCAGGAACCAGAACCCAAATAAAGCTCAAATATGTATTTCCTCTCATACTACACTAAAAACAGGAAGGAATGAAGAGAGGGATGAAGAAAAGAAGGAAAAGAGGAAGGAAGGGGAAGGAGAGGAAAGAGGGAGGAGGAAGGGAGCAATTGATTTCTTCTGCCAGTAATGTTGCCTCTATTATTTTTAGATATTTTTTAGGTCTCCCAGCTGAAAATATTTGGTCAACACTGGCTTAGTTGACCCCTGACACCACCACCCCCAAATTGCTTTTCATCAGCTCAGTGAACATTGTGACTTCCAAATAAACCTGTGCAAAAACAGACCCAATTAATTGTTCCAGCCCACAGACCAACCATGACTGCTCTTAGGCTCAGAGCTGGCAGGACAGGAAGGGATTCATGGTTGGTTTGGCTGGGAGCTGAGCAGCTGGAACAGTTTGATACTAGGTAAGCATTGACTGCTCCAGCCTTCTATTGCCTCTGAAATGCAAATGTACACCTAGCAGGGATGTGGTGGCCAAAGCTGGGTATAATCCAGCTCATTACAGAACAGCACCAGAATTACTCCTCCTATCTCCACCCCCCTTATGTAAATAAGGAAGCAGTGGTGGCTTGGGAGAATGAACTGCTTCTTCTCTTGCTGTCTTACCCCATACTGCTAAGAAAAAGTTAGGAGACAAAATAAAATGTTGTGTGCCTGTGTGATGAATTAGAACTTCTCAATCAAGTAAGTCAGAATTACCTTTACTCCACAACCATTCATCATCCAGACTGGGGACAATTACACCATTTGCACTTCTATATGTGGCAACAATTAAACATCATCTGGAAGCCAAAATGAATAGCACTGCAGAATCCTAATGCAGATGAACACCATGCAAATTCCTAATGTCATCACATTCCTCTGGGGGGCTAGAGGTGTTACAATAATAAAGTGAGAGTGGGGATTTCCTAATTGCTCAGCATGTCTGGTCAAATTATTTTGTTTATTTATTTGTTTGTTTATTTATTTATTTTTGCCAAGACACCTCTGACAGAAAATGTTTACATATGCAGTTCAGGCCATGAGTAGCAACATAGAGAAGATAGAGTGGAAGTTATATACAATTCACTGACATTATCTGCACTCTTTATCTCCCACTCCTGGAAATGAATAAGAATACATATAGATCAAAATAGTATGACTGTAGGGAACAGCTCAAATCTGCTTTCACTTATACGAGAACTGGTCACAGTAGCATCTCCCTGTCAAGGCACAAAACTGAGAATTGGTAGTCTAGAAATGCAAACTGGTTAACAAAGAAGTTGGGAGCAATGGGTGGTGTGTAAGACACAAGCCACTCATTGTAAAAATGTAGCACAATCACTGCTCCACCCTGGGTTTTCTTTCCTCTTGCCCATCTGGTATTTTTTCCATGATGTACCATCCATTCTAGACCCTTAAAAAATAAGAAGCTGATCATTCTGATGTCCTTTAATTTTCCTGATAAACATGAATAGAAGCTGTGATCACTACAGGACACCACATCAAGGGACAAGATCACACTCTGCACCCCAGAGCCCTCTAGTGACTTCTGCAGTCATTGCTCATGGATAGGACATGGACAGAAGAACTTTCTGGTGTTTTCCTTTAAATAATTTAAGTTCCGATCTGCCTCTCAATTGGCTGAACATTTTCTACCCCATTGATCCAATGTGTACTAGTTTTGCTCTATTAAAATATATTGTTATAGTTAAGGCTTCATCCTGGGGTTTCATAAACTGACTTCCAGACCACTCACGTATAATCAAATCAAGCCTTTATTGAAGCACACTGGTGGCAGCTGACCAGAACATAAAGCTGTTCCCCTGATCAGCCCCGAACAATTGCAAGGGCACTCCTTATAAGCCTGAAAACTGCAAAAGGGATGTTGGGGGGCGGGGGGGCGGGTCTAGCCAATGCAAGCAAGCCAGGTTACAGAAGTGGGAGAGTTCAGTCAAGTGGCAGGAAGTCTACAACCACAGTTAGCCCAATCACTCCAGTTACAGAAACAGAGCCCCGTTAACCCTAGTTACAGAAATAATGCCCCATTAGGTAGTTCCGTGTTCTTAAAGGTTTCTACAGCAAAAGGAAAAGAACATCTTGCCCCAGTCATGACCCTTCTACTTGGCATGGTTGTTTTACAGAATGGAGTCACAAAAAAACAAAACGGAGTCACATTTGCTTTTACTATCACTATATATATATATATATATATATATATATATATATATATATATATATATATATATATATATATATTTACTTGCCAGTGAGGACAGGATTTGCTAAGTGGGTGAGAAACATGAAGCTGCAAAATCCAGAAATTAACTCAAATGATCAAAACTTGTGAAAGAAATCAAAATTTAGGAAGATGGTGTTATGGTTTGGATTTGAGGTGACCCCTAAAATCTTCTGTGTCTCCTGTGTTAATATAGAAAAGTTCAGAGTTGAAATACTGGCTTGTGAGTATTGGAACCTAATCAGTCCATTCTGAACTTGATGGTAACTGAGGCAGGTGGGTCATGCTGGAGGAGGTGGGTCACTGTGGTTGTGCCCTGGAAGGATCCATCTTCCCTGTGATCCTTCATAACACCTCTCTCTTTCTGGCTGCCATGAGTGAGATGCTTTCTTCCACCCCAGCCTTTGGCCATAATATCCTGCCTTACCTTGGGCCCAGAGCAATGTAGTCAGCTGCCTAGGAATTGAGATCTCTAAAACCATCAGCCCCAAATAAACTTTGCCTCCTTTAAATTGTTCTTTTCCAGTATTTTGCTCATTGCAATACAAAATTGACTAAAACAGATGGTAAGGAGAGATTTTATCCTCAGACACTGAGCAAATTAACATGGAAAACTCTTACATTATCTGAACTTCTTAATTAACCTTTTACCCTCATGTTTAATCAGTTTGTAAGATCATCTCATGTTCACATATTTTCTCATACACTTCTTCTCTTCTCTTCCAGCTGTTCATATCTTTTTGGCACTGAAGAAGACATATTCTGTGTGTCAACTCACATCTCACTGGCCTTGGGTTTGTAGTTTAACAGTTCCTTGCCTCATTCTCAGAGGTTTCTCTGTAAATAGGTATACCTCCAGCAGGCATATGGCCCCTGTCTGTGTTTGCAATCTATGTTTGCAATCTGGAAGTGTACACTGCCTCACCTTCCTGTGCCTCAGCGCTTCCTCCAAACTATGCTCCTTTATGATAAAGAGGTAAGAATTTGCCTCAGGCTCTGTTTTCTGAAAAACCCATGTTAAAAGTGTGCATGCATTGCCTCACATCTGGGCTATTGCAGAAGCTTCTCAATTCATTTTCCTAAATTCAGTCTCTCTCCCTGCTTGCTTTTTCTATAATAATTTTTTCCTTGCCATCACTATTGCTAGTGATTCAAATCTTCTCAAGTTTTTGCATTTCAAAGCACAGTGTTTTGGACATTTCTTCATTTTGGAAATAACCTTACATTTCATCTCCACACACCTATACAGATACAGTTGGAATTAGCTTGTTCTTACATAAGCCACTACAGCTGCTTGATCCTAAATAAGGCTAATAAGAATACTTTCTCCAGAGGTTTTACCCAGAGAACAATAACAGATTTATTCCCAATCCAGTAGCTGTCCACAGGCATAGTCCATGCTATGTGAAGATAGGGGATACACATGAGGTAGAAAGGTGTCCACAGAGAGAGGAGCCAAGGAAAGAGAGAGAGAGAGAGAGAGAGAGACAATCTGGGGCATATTCAACTCCCTGATAACAGTGACCCACACATCCCTCTGCACCTATGCTTCAACTGTTCAACAATTCCTGCAATGATACAAGCTAATAATTTCCCTTCTTTTTCTATGCAAATTCAAGTTTAAGGTTTGCTTTTCTCACTTCACTTATTCATTCAACAAATATTTATTATATGCCAAGCATTATTCCAGACATTAGGAGGTGATGAAGAGCAAATCAGACAAAGTCACTACTCTTGTGTAAAATACAGTTTTAATAGGGGTCGGGGGAACAGTTAATGCACAAGAAAACAAGAGGTGATAAGCACTAGATACAAAATCAAGTGGGATTACTTTATTTAGGTTAGTCAATGGAGACCTCTTTGAGCAAGGGATGAATCACAAATGGAAAGAAATCAACTACACATAGATAAAACCAAATGTAAAAGCTATCAGACAGAAGAGAGTTGCTGTGTTTAGGGACAGAATGGAAGTCAGAGCATCTGGGCCTGAGAGGTAAAGTTAAAACCAGAGCCTGTGGAAACTTGGAAACAGAGTAGAGAATTTGGTTTATATTCCAACAGCAGCCCTAAGCCCAGCACACCCCTAGCAAACCTTCTGAACCTCACTTCCCACATCATTTTAACCACCCAGTCTAAGTGCAAAGTTCACCATAAGGAAAATGAAGGAAGGTCAGAGTCTCAGTGATGACAGATTGTTAATCAAGATTGCTCTGAAGCTATTTGAGGCCCTAGAATTTGTCTCTCTACCTCACCACCCAAAGACTGGAGAACTACTGTTATTTTATGATCTTCTCTTCTCTTTTACTATCACATCAACGTTTAAAAAAAAATCTGAAGCTATAAGACAGCCCCCAGACTGACTGTGATAAGCAGAAATATTCATGCCCACTAGCACAGGCCTGGTTCTCCATTTGTATCCATTTAAAATTGAATGAACATTATGGAAACATGCAGGCAGACAGGCAGATGGAAGAATAGAGAGAAAGAGTGTGGGCAGAGGACATTCATCACTTTCACTGGCAAAAAGGCCCAAGCCTATTCAACCTGGACAGTTAAAAGTTATAAGATATATTGAAGCCAACATGACCTTTTCAGCAAAGCATCAGTGACAGACTATGATCTCAGCCTCTATTTACACTCTTATCAGCCATGTGCTATGCACACACATGAATTCTTTTACTATGGATAGGCACTCATGCCCATTTTATAATTTAGGGTGCAAAGGCTTCTTATCAGACATCAAAAGCTCTGGCACATGCGTGCTTGCTGCCTTCTCCTAGTGCTTCTGTATTCCTCAAACACTCAAAGCTTATTCCTGCCACAGGGCCTTGGCACTAGCTTTTTCCTCTACCTGAATTTCTTCACAAGATCAGTGTTAGGTCAACAGGCTTCCCTTCACCCTCCCCTTTCATGGGAACTGTGGGGGGGGGGGGAATTTCCACCTGACTGAGGAGAATGGAAATGGCCAGTCAGAAGCTGTAAGAGACCCCAACCACCACAGGTTCCAGCAGGCTGATGAAATCTCCCCATCAACTCACACCAGCCCTGACCAACCCACGACAGACAGGTTCCTCCTAAATTCAACTGGGCCAACCTGCTGTCAGTAGCTGAAATTTAGATGACCTAGGCCCTCCTACCTCCAGTTTCTCTTATTAGCATTGCTCTTGCCTTTCCTGAGGGCAACTTTCCCGGCCCTCACACTTTCACTGACGGTCAACCTTGCCTGGGATAGCCTCCCAGTAAACCTTCTTTTGGTGCCTCATTCTTGTTCCGTGGTTCCTGATCTCGCTCGTCCCTTTCTGCTTTACAATCAGCATCTTCTCTTCATTCAGGTTTCAGTTCGAGTGTTTCTTGGCATAAAGAACTTTCCTAGGTACTCAGGATAAAGCACTTTCTCCTATTCCTGGCCACTCTCTTCCCCCAATGCCTTGTTTTCATCTTACAGATGTCCTACCTCACTACCTACAATTTCTTGATTATTAATTTTTTACCTTTTTTTTTTCAGGACCGGGGATCTAACCCAGGCCTTCCACATTTGAGGCAAACTCTCTACCTCTGTGTTACACCACTAGTTTACCTTTTAAATTGACTGACAGTGATCGAATGTAAGTTCTATAAAAGTTCACACCTGGTTTCTCTCCCCAACAGAGTAACCCCAGCCTCATGCATTGTGCCAGAGCAATACTGGTGTACAGACAATATTTGTTGAACAATGACTAAATGAATGAGTGAGGGACACTCAGCCACCAATACATTAGGCCCTAAGGCTAGGTGGAATATGGATTTTTGTAACAAAAGTTGACACCATTTTTTTACAAGTTCTGCATCTCAGTACCCTATACATGCAGTCACTCATCTATTTAGTTGGTAAATGTTTATGGAGGTTCCCACCAGGTGCCTGGCATTGTCCTAGGCACTGGGGATGCAGTGAGAAATAAGACAAAATATCTACCCTCCATGAGCTCACAACTTAGTGGAATAAAAATATCTGTACAATTGTTTCTCATCTAATCTAATCTTAGGAGAAATAATTGCTGTGTAGGTATACAGAAGAAGAGATGCAGTTTGGAAAATGAGGCCAGGTCAGTCTCATCTAGAAAGGAAACAAAGACTACATAAATGGTTGAGAAGAGAATTCCCAGAAGATGGATTAGAAAGTGCTTTTCCCAGAGACAAAACTCTTCTTGGTATACCAAAGAAGAAAAAGACGGACAATGTGGGTAGAATTGAATAAGGAAGCAAGCAGGAGAAAAACTGATGTCATACATACTGGAAGGAGACCTGCCATGGAGGCAGGTATCCTGAGGACATGACATTCGTTAAGTGTGGAAACAGGCCTGGGGAGGATTCTGAGCTGTGGACAGAAAAGATCTCATTTACACTGTAGAAAGATTACTTTGGCTTCTATTTGAAGAAAAGATTGAAGAAGAGCAAAGTAGAAGATGGGAGTCTCACCTCCTGATAGGTTGGCTCCAGAACCCACTCAGAATGAAGTCCCTAAACTACCATAACAAGGTGTAATGGGTGGAATGCTGCCATCAAGATGGATCTGCTAAACTTAGAATGGAACCACCATTTGACCCAGCTATTCTACTTCTCTATTCCTTGGCATATACCCAAAGGACTTCAAATCAGCATACTGTAGTAATGTGGCCATATTAATGTTTATAACAGCTCAATTCACTATGGAATTAACCTAGATGTCCTTCAATAGGTGAATGGATAAAGAAAATGTGGTATATATACACAATGGAATATTATTCAGCCATAAAGATGAATGAAATTATGGCATTTGCCAGTAAATGGATGGAATTGGAGACTATCGTGCCAAGTGAAATAAGCCAATCTGTTGAGAGCCACAGCTGAAGTGGCCCCAGCAAACTTCCAGCTGATTGGCTCACCGCAGCCCCAGCAACCAGCTGATTGGCTCCTCTGCGGTGATGCTCATTGGACTGTTTCCCCACCCTTTCAGAACATGGAGCTGCTCACTGGGGGACTCTTTTGGCTCCGCCCGCTTGACCCAGCCAATGGGCCTCAAGAGCGGGAAGAGATGGGGGGAGGTGCTTGCAGGGAGTGCCTGAGGTGGCAGTTGGGCTCTGAGGGAATTCCTGAAGAGCTCCTGTGGGAATTCCTGAGGAGCTCCTGTGGTGCAGCGTGTGTTCTAAAAATAAAGTTCATTTCTGCTTGATAAGTGGCTCCTGAATTGTGCCCAGCCAGACTGCGGCACCAATCCTCCCCCCCAAAAAAACAAAGGCTGAATGTTCTCTTTGATATGCGGATGTTAACACACAATAAGGAGGGGGAGGGATGAATAGAAGTTCATTGGATTGGACAAAGGGGAATGAAGGGAAGGGAGATGGGATGGGACTAGGAAAGAGTAGAATGAATTGAATATAACTTTCCTATGTTCATATATGAATGCATAACCAGTGTAACTCATATCATTTACAACCACAAAAATGGGAAGTCACACTCCATGTATGTATAATATATCAAAATAGAATCTACCGTCATGTGTAAGTAAAAAGAATAAATAATTTTTTTTAAAAAGATGGAGCTGCTTTCTCTGGGTGAAGAGCAAGTCACAGAAGAGGCATTTATGCATGACTAAATATATTGTTGGGGTGTTGGGGTATGTTTTTATATACATAAATAAATTTGTTATATTTTTGGAGAAGTTATTTATGAGTTAAGAGATATGTGAATCCAAATCTACAGGGAAGAACTGTCCACAGTGAATGCTCAGATAGATTGAAGATGCACACTGAAGATCTTTTCCATCCAAATTCAGTGGTTTTCAAATATCTTGCTTTAGTGAACACTCTATCCCGATTCCCCCTCCAAATAATACATTATCAGACTCCCATGTCAGGCGCATGCTACTGCTTCATATATGGTTCTTGCTCTCTTTCCTTTCTGCCTTCCTCATCGATTGAAACTCCAGCCCGTGATTAAATGTTTTATTTATCTTTCAGTTGTACATTTATTTTTTGTTGCTTTTGGATTTTAAGAACATCCAGTTCCCAAGCCCTGGGGACATTGCCATGGTCCTGATTATGAAACAGACTGAATTTAGAGACCCCACTAAAAACTGGAAATGGCTTCCTCATGCTGATAGTAGAGGATGGGGAAGCTGTGACCCCTCTGCCCTGACAGATGCCAAGGAGGATAAGAGCTGAGATTGCCCGCTCAGGCCTGTCTAAGGCAGGCTAACTATATCTGCATATGTATCTTTCCTGCCATTTGTCCTACCCTGCCTCTTCTTTAAAAGTTCTGCTAATTTTCAGGGACTTCAGATATGAACCTTTGAAACAATTAAGTTTCTTCTATCTTTCTTTTTACCAACTTGACTCCATTTATTTCTGAGGCAGACAGCAGTATGACCTAACCTCTTTCCTCCCAGGCTGTATTAGAGTCACCTGGTAACAGTCCTGATGAGTTCCAGGCAGGAGCAACTTCCTGCCCTTGAGCAGATAGCTCAAGCCTCTGAGGAGGAAGAGCTCTAAGGAGTTGCTCTCACCACTAGCTTAACCTGCAGTCAGAAGGTGTGGAAAGGTTCTATAGCTGCCTAGAGATAATAAACCCTGGGAGATTTGTCCTTTTCCTTCCTGCTTCAGCCTCAGCTTCATATGTGAGGAAAATAAGGTTTTTTGGAAATGGTCAATGGGCCATTGTTGGTAGTCCCATCAGGATGTACACTGAGGATTTTATCCCCACTAATTGAGGTTTTTAACCCTAACTAGGCCATTTTGTGGTATCCACCATACACTAACAGGGCTTAAGTGAGTTTTTTTGGGCTCCAGTAAGCCATTTGGAATTTAAGCTGCTTGAAACTTGAGTGAACAGTTCTAAGCCATTTGCTTTTGGGGTGCTGGTCAGTAATATAAAATTCAAAGGACATAATTTTTTAATGATTATATTAATTTGGTGATTGCTACTTTGTTTATTTGTTCAGTTTTGTTTGGTAGTGGGAATTGAACTTAGGAATGCTTTACCTCTGAGCCACATCCCCAGTTCCTTTTTTTCTTTTTTCTTTGAGACAGGGTCTTGGTAAGTTGCTAGAGCTTTGCTAGGTTATTAAGGCTGGCCTTGAACTTGTGACACTCCTGTCCCAGCCTCTGAGTCATTGGGGTTACAGATGTGCTCCTCCCTATCCAGTTCAGTCCTGTTTTTAAAGAAAATTACAGCATAATCTATTTAACTGCTTGCTAATTTAATACAACTTTTTTATGTTTATTAATTTCACAATTGGCATCAACAAGCTATAATCCAATAGCAGCAGCAACTGATTTATCTACTAACACAGGAAGTTGCATTTCAGAATAAACCCTATTCCAGGGTTGGAAGGCACTTTGGGAAGTTCCTCCAGAAAGAGCAAAATAAGTGTCTAGTCAACCTGCACCTCAAGCTAATCCCATTCATTGGTTGTGTGCAGGGCTTTGTATGCAATACATGAGATCAATTGTTCCAGTCCACTGTTCAAAGAGTGGGAAGGAATTCCTGAAAAGATCACATTTTACTGACTCAAAAATATTTCTCAAGCATAATTCTTGTTTCGGCTATCAGATGAGCCTCAATCAAAAAAGGAAATGACTAAATTTATCTGTGATGACATTATTTTGAGATCATCACATTTTTCCCTCTGAGGAATTTATTTTTTTTAATAAATTGCTCTTAAATTGTAAATTTTTGTCTAATTAAGATGTAATTTTCTCTATCTGAGGTTATTTTCTGTCTCTGAAAAGGAAACTAGCTCTTCAAGTTTTGCTAGCCTTATTCTTTGAGAATTTTCTAACTTTAGAAATGCAAATTTCTAAAGTCTCAACTTTAGAAATGCAAACTTAAGACTTAACAGAACTTTCAATATGAGGTCAAAAACCTACCTTCTAAAATTAGAAAATGATAAATCTAAGCTGTAAATTTTTCTTGCATGCACCTTTATGTTTATGTACTTAAATATTATCTGTTTGCATGGTACTAAATTGATTTTTAATTAGCCCAAGTGCCTTTTTATCTATATGATGGTATTAATCAGTAGTACATAATTTAAACTTATTCATAATAAGAATATCTTTAAAATCTAGTTACTCGTTCTGGTCTGCTAACCAATTGGGATATTTGTCTTTAGAATTTGAGATACAGTATGCATTGTGTTCTATAGACAGCAACCACAAAGAACATTTTGGCAAAGAAATAACTTAAAATATTAACTATACCTGATTTCCATGAATATCTAAAAATAACTATTAAAATGAATAAATTAAAAAGCATTTCGGATTATTAGAAATGTAGCTTTTTAAATTATTTTGTTTTTACAGGGAAACCTTAATCTACAGCTAAAAGAATTTTTTTCACAAATGTTCTGTTTTCTTTTATAGATTGTGTCCTCTTAATAAACACATTTGCATGGTTATATTATAATTTGTTTTCTTTTTATAAGTCTGCACTGCTTATATCTATATGACATTCATGGTTTATCTAAAGTATTAATTATTAGATAAATTTGGAAATTCACACATGAGCTATATGTTCCTTGTTCCAGGCCTAAATCAAAAGAAATGACAGATGATTTAAAATGCAATTACCTATGAATAGTTTCTGTTTCTGATTCTTGGAATGACAACATTTTATAATGAGCTAAACAATTGTGGAGTTTTTTCTGTTTGGTTAATTGATCACAAATCCTTTCAGAAATGTATCAGTTTATGTTTTCATTCAGTAACCATGTTTGAAAAACCAAGTTGCCTGGCTTTTATTTATTTATTTCCACAACTGCTTTGTTAGAAAAAGTTCATGTTAATATACTATGAGCCTAAATTTTTATTGTTAAAAATAAAATTGATATTAGCCTTCAGTAAAAACATATTAAAGGCCTGTTTACATTTCTCTGAACTGACATCAGTTCCTTTTGCTAACTTAGATTTAAAAATAAATTTCTATGGAATTGCTTTTAGGACAATCAAGTAATTTTCATTTATGATTTTGAATTTTCTGCAAAACCAGCCTGGATTTTATTGTTCTAATCAGGAAGGTGCTGTACCACCTACTTCAAATGTTCAATGGATTTTTATACTATGTCTGAAGTGGAAAGTCTAGTAATGCTTAAATTCTAGAGAAACTAAAATTAACCTTTAAAATACATTCATAAATAGAATCTAACAGTTTGGCAATGACTAAGCCACTTTTAGTATGGTTTAAAAATAATGGCTTAAAGAGAAAGATTTTATGTTTTGTCAAGATTATTTCATGTGTCCTGCTGATTTCGGGGGAGGGGGTTGTATTGCTTAAAAAAATAAGTTCTACAGTTCTACCATACAACAATTATTAAGATTATTCAAACATTGTTCTTAAGATTATTTTGGGGGCTGGGGATGTGGCTCAAGCGGTAACATGCTTGCCTGGCATGCGCGGGGTGCTGGGTTCGATCCTCAGCACCACATAAAAATAAAATAAAGATGTTGAGTCCACCGAAAACTGAAAAATAAATATAAAAAAAGACTATTTTTGGTTTGTACCTTTAGCAAAATGAACCACTAATTTTATAATGATGTCATAATCTTATTGATTCAAATGCTCTATACCTTAAATATCTGTCACAATGAATATTCTATAAATCATGATTGTTGTCTTAACACATTTTAGATGTAACTAAATTTTCTTGCTAAGTTTCAAGTTCTTTAAGTAATAAATAATACCTCCTATATGGTTTGTAGTAAATCCAGATCATGTGAGCTATGCTTCTGTATTTAATAAGGGGCAATCTTGCTTTGTTCATCTTCCACTTCAAGAAAATTTAAAATTAAAGATTTTAACACAGAGTATGTACAAGGCTGGGCATTTTTAAAAAGGGGTTTTCTGAATTGAACTGTTTACATGTTTTGTAACTTAGAATACAAAGTATATTCTTAAGTAATGGGATGATATAAATTCTTATAACCTGTGTTCAAATTATTTAGTCTGTAAAATGTACTGACTCAAAATCAAACACAGGTATTGGATTGGCATTGGGGACAATGACTGAGATTTTGTACAAGGCTAAAACTTTACTTTTACCAAAAGGGTATGCTATAGAAACTAGCTAGCAAGTGCCCTGGGCAGGCAGTCAGTCTGCTTATATCCCTAACCTAACACAAGGCTGCCCTTTTCTCTGATTGGAGGAATTTGGCATCAATCTATGTGATTAGATAGTTTTAAAATTGGGGCAGGAAAAGGGGAGAACTATAATTTAAATGACTACAGTTGGATCCAATTAAGATTATATTCTGAAAATGGACCAACAGACTTTGTATTTCTTGCACTCTAAGGATGAAGTCTTCCACAAATTTGATGATTGTCCTTGATTTACATAAGGACTCTACCTAAAAGACCCTTTAGTGCAGATCTGACAGGCTTGCTTGTCATACTCAATTTGCTTCCATATTATATAGACTGGATTGCTTTGATCTTATTAGTGGTTTGAATTTTTTTGGCCTAAGGGTTCATCCTTTCAAAAACCTTTTCTTTTAAAAAATTGGCTAAATCAGGGTCTTCTGATGTTGACTCAAAGTGTCCTGTCACAGCCACGAGATGACTCAGATGAATGAGTGGGACCAAAGCTCCCACAACATAGGTGCCAAGATGCTTTGGCAGATGTTCAGCAGAGTCTTTAGAAAACATTGTTCTCAGAGAGTCACTTGTCAAATCTGCATGAAAATAAACAGCTGGAAGTTAATGAAAAGAAAGTTCTTATGCAAATTAACATTAATGCCAGTCCCCTAGGCAAATATTAAATATTTCAGAATGTGCCACCTCCTGGAATAGGTATCTACAGGAATAGTTACTACCAGAAACTGCACCTGGGAAATCTGAGCTGGGTCTGATACCCAGTCCTACCTACCACATGACCTAGACTATGCCTAAAATACCAAGAGAAAAACAGTCACAAAGAATACTATACCTAGTGGAATGTAACAGGGTTCATTTGATGCTTTTACTATATCTCTTGTCACTTTGAAACTTATATTTTTTTTTCCTGACCTTCTCCTCCCTAATCTTCTTTTCCCTAAACTTCTTCTCCCTAATATTCTTTTCCCTAACCTTCTCCTTCCTGATCTCTCCTCCCTGATCTCATTTTTCTATCAATCACCTCTAAAAAACCCCTGTTCCCCATCATGGGAAGAATTACAGGCTTTGGGACAGAAATCCCCTGTGTTTCTCCTTCTCTCACAAAGCTATAAACCATCTTTTTCCTTTTTCTCAAAACTGTGTCTTGGTTATTGGATTGGCACTGGGGACAAGGACTGAGATTTTGGCAACAGGAATATGGGTGGGAGAGGCAGAGAGAACCAGGCTCCCTCCTCACCTTTGAGACTGAAGCTGGAAAGACCATTCAAATTCCTGACCTGCTACAGGTCAGGAATTTTAATGGGTTGGTGTGACTGTTTTTTAAGGTCAGGAGACCCTGCTGATTGACAGGTGGTTATGAGGCATCATCACTGCTTGCTTGTCTTTCAGCACCTGATTGGTTGTTCTTTCACACGTGTGGGTTGCCTGGTGCTTTGTTCCCTTAGCCACCTCAAACTGACCTAACATCCTGGCCTTTTTGATTATATAGGGTGCTGAATTTCATCTGGCTACTTCCTGCTGGCTAGGGCACTGGGGGGAAGGGGATGGCTCTGGTGTCAGTTTGGTAGGGTGACAACTGTAGGGCTGTAGGTGCATATAGTTGTAAGTCACTCTGGCAATTTCACCTATGCACTTTGGGGCAAACCTGAGGAGGCAGGGAGCAATCATTAATAGAAGTCCTATTACTAACATAGGAGTGAGAATGGGAGTCAGTCATGTAATGAGGGTAGAGTTTACCCAGTCTGGCCAATGGTTATTTGATTGTTGCTGTTTAAGCCTAAAATTACCATACAACTTTAGTTTGCAGAACACCAGCTTGATATAATTCTCTTTTAAAGCTTCTACCATAAAGACTTGTATACCTGGAAGATATGAACACATTTAATGTACAAAAAAGAGTAATATCACCACAATTACATTGATTTTTTTTATATTAACCAAGTTTAGCTTTTAAAGAAATAACAGTACAATGCTCTAAAACACAGTTATTGTTTAACCAGTTATTTAATTTCTTTAAGATTACTTGCTCTAAAAAAATGAATAAACACAATGTTATGGGCAAATTATTGATTTAAGAAATCTTTGTCCTTTTAACATATGACTGATTGTAAAAGCAAACTTACCCTAAACTTTTTTATCACTTACTTAAACTCTCTTATTTACTTCATCACTTAAAGTTTTATTTTATCCAGAAGCACTTTCTTTTCCCTCTATTTAATATGGTTCCCATACTTAAAACCTTCTAATTTCTCTTTTCTACCTGTTAACCCCCATTTCTCTTAACATTCTGAAATGATCCTTGTAATATTTTGAATTTAGGCAATTATTTTATTTTAATAAAAAGAAATAGTTTGTTGTTTACAGTACTCTTAATTGGAACAGTTGAAACTTTGGGATCTTTGTATATAGAAATCTTCTATAAACCTTTGTGTAAGGTCATCCACATACTGTAAGAGAGTGCTATCCCCCAAGTCACAAGCAGTTCCAAGGCTTGCCCAAACAGGTGGGGACTGTCCCTAAAGCCTTGGGGTAGAACTGTCCATGCCAGCTGTTGAGACCTAAAGGATGTAGGGTCTTCCCATGTGAAGGCAAAGAGGTAATAAGAGTCAATGTGGAGAGGCACTGTAAAGAAGGCATCTTTAAGATCCAGGACAGTAAAGTTAATGGTCAAAGGAGGAATACGAGAAAGAAGAGTGTAAGGGTTGGGAACCTTTGGGTGGATAGGAATAACTGCCTCATTTATTAGGCAGAGGTCCTGGACTAAGCGATAGGCTCCTGAGGGTTTGCATACTGGCAATATGGGAGGGTTGCAGGGGTAGTCAGTAAGGATGAGGAGTCCCTGGGCAAGTAACCAGTCTATGATGGGTTTAAGTCCCTCCCTGTGAATTTTGGAGATGGTAAATTGGGGATGCAAAGGAAAATTATTTTGAGGTGGATATGAACTGGCTTGTGGTGGGAGGATATGACTGGCTTGGAGGTGTCCCAGACCTGAGGATCAACTAGGTCAGGGAGCTAAGGCATGGTAGGTACTGCTGGGTTATTAGAGAGAGTAAGAAATGGAGGCAGAATAAGATGGGTGGTAGTATTATTGGGGTATAGTTGGAGGATGGCTCCTAATAATTTGAGAACATCTCTGCCTAGGAAAGGAACCAGATAGGATGGAATGACCAGAAAAGGATGTGAGAAAGGGTGTCACTCTAGTGCACAGGACAGCTTAGCAGTTTGGTTTGGGAAGAAGGATTTGCCTTCAATACCCATAACTGAGACCTGGGAAGGAAACAGAGGCCCAGAGTGGGCAGGTAAGGCATAAGAGGTAGCTCCCACTACAAGGAAGGTTATTATTATGGACTTACCCACTACCTGGAGCATTACCCTAGGCTTGGCAAGGGTGATGGGTGTTCTCAAGTCTGGGCTTCCTCAGTCTTCTGCACACCCCAATAGTTCAAGAGAAGGGATGGCCTGGCTGGTCATATCCCCAGTAGAGGTTCCAAGGAATTGCCAGTCATGGGGTAGTTGCTCTTCCAATGTCCTGTCTGCTGACAGGTGGAGAGGGGGCCTTGGATTTGGGCATTGGCGAGCCCAGTGACCTTCACACTTACATTTGAAGCAAGCTCCCTGTGGAGAGGAATGCTGGTTCCCCTGTGAAGCTTTTGCTGGAGCCGTAGGCCTCAGGGCCACTGCCAAGGCCTGGGTTTGGAGTGTAACATTTTTCTGCAATTGAGCATGCCTGGCTAGTTCAGCCAATTCCTCTCAGGCATTATAAACTTTAAAGGCCATTTTCACCACATCTCTGTTAAGGGTCTGAAGGCCCTCCTCAGCTTATTTGAGCTTTATTCTAATAGCATGGGCCAACTGAATGATAAAATGTGTTGCTAACACTGTAGCCCCAGTCAGAGACTCAGGATCCAGCATAGTGTATTTGGTGAGGGCCTCTGTAAGGAGGTTGAAAAATAAGTCTGGATTCTCATCTGGATCCTGGATGATTTCTCTCAGTGTATAAAAGTTAGCCACCTTAATGGAAACCACCTACATGCCCACTATAAGATATTGGACCATGACAATACAGTGACAGCAATCTTGTTGACCATCTTGGTAGTCCCAGTTGGGTTTGGTTAGGGGAATGGCTGCTTCACCTGTGAGGAGAGTTATATCTGTTGGATGAATTTGATCAGCATAATCTCGTGTGGCCTGCTGGATGCGGGTTTGCTCATCCGGGTAAGAGTGGAGGAGAGAACAACATAGACGTCATGCCAGATAAGATTATAAGTCAGAGAGGTATTGGAATTCCTAATATAAGTTGAAGTTAGCAGAGAAGGACCCAAAGCACTTTTCAATCTGGGAAAGATCTTGAAGTAAGATAATCCCTTCAACACCAGCCACTTCCCTAAGAGGACAAAGAAGCTTTGAGTTAGCTGGTAAGAGGGCCTTATGAGACCGGGTGTGGGCACTGACAGTAGAAGAGAGGAGTGACTGGGTGGAGGGATCCATTGAGGGGGGATGGGGAAGGGTTGTATCAGTAGAAGAGGTGGGCAGAGGAATAATGACTGCAGGAGAGGAGGAAGGGAGGGGGATGGAAGGGGAGGATCCTGGAGTGTGGGAGGAGGAGCTGTGGTAGCAGGAGGAGGTGGAGAAGAGAGTGTAGATGCCAGAGGGGAGGAGGGAGAGAATTGGCCTGAGTAGGTAGGGGGTAGGTGGGAAGGTGGGGCTGAGAACAGCTCAGATGGATCTGAGAATGAGAAAGGAGATGTAGAAAAATAATGGGAAAAGGGTTTGGGATTTTCCCTAGCAAGGAAAACTTGAGCAGTAGAACAGGAGGAGCAGAGGGTAGGATGGGAGTAAATCTTTAAAAGCCTGAATATAAGGGATTTCTGCCCACTTCCCTGTTCAGTGACAGAAATTGTCAAAATCAGTAAGAATTTGAAAATCAAAAGTTCCTTCTGGGGGCAACTTTGACCCATTGTTTAAGTTATACTGGGGCCAGACCACAGTGCACTAAAAGGCCAGGCACTTATGGCATAGGTCTCAAATGAGTCCTACTTTGGGAAAATTGGAATATGGATAACCAAAAGAGTTTTGGGGTCTAAGGAGGAGTCAGTGTTTCCCATGACCTTCTGACCCCTCAGGAGTGGGTGGGAGCAGAAAAAAATGTGTCCCAAATTCTGATCACACTCACCTGAGGGACAGATAAGGGCCAGGTGGGGGTTGAGGCATCCCTACAACCCACCAAGGGTTCAAATATATTGGAATGGATCACACGAGGACTGGGGATGTCTCCGCAGTTCCTGCAACCTTGAGCAGAATGGGTGGGGGTCTATAGCATGCAAGTGACTTATAGATACCCCCCCCGGGAAGGAGAGGGGCTGGAAGGTCAGGGGAAACAAAGTAACTTACCCCACTCCTGTCAGCCTGGATGAAGGAATAGAGAAAGACACAGCAGCTGAATAATTTCCTAGCTCCTTTGAAGGAGAGGGTGGAACTCAACCCCTATGGGAGAGCCCCCAAAAGCCTTCCTGGGTTTTAGCACCAGATATAAGGTTAGGAGACCCCACTGATTGACAGGTGATTATAAGGCAGCATCACTACTTGTCTGTCGATGCCTGATTGGTTGTTCTTTCATGCAGGTTGCCTGGTGCTTTGTTCCCTTAGCCACCTCAAGCCAACCTAACAACAGTGCTCTGGACTAAGCCTAGGAAGTGGGTCTGTGGGCAACAGAAAGGTGAGAGACTGGCTCCTCTGCCTCATGAGTGGAACCCTGGGGAGACTACTGGTATTCAGTTTCCCAGTATAGACTGGCAGTTGTCAGGCCCTAGAGGAGTCTGCACTGGTTTAATATCTCCAGACCACTCACCACCCAATGAAGCACCTGGGGCCTGACTAAACCTAAGCTATGCCTTTAGGAACTCCACCTATGGAACGTTTCTCAATAGACTCAGTGACTTCATCCTGGATGAGTAACTGACAGTACTTCCCCTTCTACCCTATCACATGCTGCTGAGAGAAAAAGCTGAGAATTTTTGAACTCCACCTGGCAACTTGTTGAGCAATAAAACAGAGCAAGGGCTTGACAGCCTGTGGCCACTACTCTTGTGCTCAGTAAATACCTCAAAAGGGAATGAAAAGATCAACACAATGGAAAGGATTTCTTAATTTTTCATGAAGAATCTCCCTTTTTATCTAATATTTGTATGTGTGCTGAATAGTTCATGAACATTTTAAAATATGCATATTTGTTTCTTTTTCTCATTTCTAGCATATTTTGAAGATAGTCATTTTTCCTTGCTCTGTCTTTTGAAGGTTAGATTTTTTTTGATTACTATATTTTGGTTTGTTTTTGTGTTCTTTTATTCACTATTCTGTTTCCTTTGCTTCTATTTTTCTCTTTTCTTTTGCTAACAGCCAAGTTCTATTATTCTTTCACTCTTTCTTTAACTTTTTACTTCTATTTTCTTGACTCCACCATCATAACCATCATATTCTAAATCTCTCTGCATTCTCCTTTTGAAATTAACTATTAATTAGAATTATTAATTATTAATTAAAATTAATTATTAATTATTCTTTTCTCTTAATTAACTCTATTCTTAACATCTTTTACTACTAATTGGTTTATATAATGACTGCCCCATCACTAATATTATAACAATTATTAATGCTGTGGAAGTCAGAGATGACACTGTTTGATTTTATCCCAGACAAAATGCATGATAACTTACTGTTTTTCTGATGGAAATTGTTGATTATAACATATCTGTTTATTGAGCCAATTAACGTTATACGTGTCATAGTAAGAACTGAGTATTTAGTTTAATGCTCTATATTTTTTGCATTTGTGGGATATTATTTGTTTCCCCCTAGTTTCTGAGGTATTAAAAACCTGCAGAAACACTATAAATTCATAGGATAGAAACTCTGCTACTTCAGATCCACCCTGATAATTAGACAGACACATGAATGATATGGAAAAGCAAGGGAACAAACCATCCCACTCAAACAACCCAAAATGCCTCAATAGTAGACTCCACTGACATCACAGTGAAAGAACTGTAAGAGAAGGAATTCAGACTTAATATGATTTATTAGGTAAAAGACAACATAAGGAGTGAAATCAGAGAGAAAAATGCATGTGAAAAATACAAGTGGGGCAAGATGTTCTTTTCCTTTTGCTATAGAAACATTTAAGAACACAAAACTATCTAATGGGGTATTGTTTCTGTAACTAGCATGATGGGGCTCTGTTTCTGTAACTGGGGTGACTGTGCTAACTGTGATTGGTTAGGCTTCTCTCTGCTTGACTGCACTGTCCCACTTCTTTAACCTGGCTTGCTTGCATTGGCTAGACCTCCCAAACATCCCTTTTGCAGTTTTCAGGCTTATAAGGAGTGCCCTTGCAATTGTTCGGGGCTGATCAGGGGAACAGCTTTATGTTCTGGTCAGCCGACACTGGTGTGCTTCAATAAAGGCTTGATTCGATTATATGTGAGTGGTCTGGAAGTCAGTTTATGAAACGCTAGGACAAAGCTTTAACTATAACAGAACTACATTAGAAGAATAGCCAATCAAAGGAGAATCTAATTCAACTTAAAAACTAGAAATAAATAAAAATGCTAGGGAATAAAAATCAGCCATCTCTCAATAATAACATTGAATGTAAATGCTCTAAACTCATCATTCAAAAGACACAGGCTGGGAGAGTGAATTAAAAAACAAGACCTAACAATATGCTGTCTCCAAGAGACTCACCTCATAGGCAAAACATCCATAGGATGAAGATGAAAGGTTGGGAAAAAACATATCATTCACATGGATCTTTTTAAATAGCAAGGGTTATTATTATCTTATCAAATGAAGTAAACATCAAGCCAAAGTTAATCAGAAAAGACAAAGAAGGTCATTTCCTACTGCTTAAAGGAATCATACAACAAGAAGTGAAAAATCATAAATATTTATTCCCCACACAATGGAGGATCTATGTACATCAAACAAATCTTTCTCAATTTTAAGAATCAAATATACCACAACTCAATAATAATGGGTGACTTTAAAATGCAACTCTCATCCTAAAAGAAGTTATCAAAACAAAAACTCAATAAAATACAGTACTAAAAAATACAATTAATTATTTAGACTTAACCGACATATATAGTGTATTTCATCCATCAATGACTGAATACATTTTCTTCTCAGCAGCACATGGACCCTTCTTTATAATTTTTTAAACCACCAAGCAACTCTTAGCAAATACAAAAAAAAAAAAATAGAGAGAACTTGCATTCTGTCATATTGTAATGGAATACAATTAGAAATTCACAATAAGAGAAAAACTAGACACTAACACCTAACTAAACTAAATAATATGCTGTTGAATGATGAATGGATAGCAAAAGAAATCAGGTGTGAAATTTAAAAAAAAATACTTATAGGTAAATGAGAATAATGATACAACATATCAAAAATCTCTGGGCCACTCTGAAGGAAGTTTTAAGAGAAAAGTTCATAGTATTGAGCTCATACATTAAAATAATAGAAAGACCTTAAATGAATAACCTATCATTATATCTCAAGACCCTACAAAAAGAAGAACAAACCAACACCAAAATCAGTAGAAGATAGGAAATAATTAAAATCAGAGCCAAAATCAATGAAATTGAGATTTAAAAAACAATTCAAAGATCAGTGAAATAAAAAGTTGTTTTTTCAGAAAATAAACAAAATTGATAAACTCTTAGCCAAGTTAACCAAAAGAAAGAGGGGAAAACCTCACGTTATTAAAATCAATGATGAAAAATGGAAATATCACCATATACACTACTGAAATACAGAAGAATCAGAAATAAACTAGAAAATCTTGAAGACATCAACAAATTCTGAGACCTATAACCTACCCAAATTGAACCAAGAGGATATAAAAAATTTAAACTGACCAATTTCAAGTAATGAAATTGAAAAAACTCTCACGTCAATCCCCAAATACCAAAGGTCAAATGTTTTCTCTGATATGCACAAGCTAACCCACAATAAGGGGAGATGGGGGGGGGGTGACAAAACAGAATAAAAGGAAGGCTCAGGAGATAGAAAATGGAAAGACAGTGGAATGAATCTTTCCTACATACATATATGAATACACCGCAGTGATTCTCACACTTGTGTATACCCACAAGACTGGGGTGCTAATTAGAATAAGTACAATTATATCAGGAAGGACTCTACTGTCATGTACAACTACAAAGAAGCAATAAAAAATCTGTACAACAAAGAGGTCACATGAACACCCAGAAAGGTGATGCAGGCATCTTAAAGCCAAGGGAAAGTGAAACCTATCTTGTTGGCATATTGATCTCTAGCACTATGCAAAATAAATTTCCATCATTCAAACAAAATTGAGGGTATGAATCAGGGGGAATTTCAAATAGACTGAATTTGGGGTCCTTTTCTAAATTAGGAACAAACTTCCTCCTGTTGAAAGAAGGAGCTAGAGGACTAAGGATCCCCCCCCCACACACACACACACACAACTGCCACCCCTCTCCCAATGAGGCTCCAAAAAAATCATGGGCCAAGATTATTCCTCCAGACCTGTGTAAAACAAGCTACTAAATCTACATATGTACATTTCCTGCCTTTTGTTCCATTTTGCCCTCTCTTCAAAACAACTCAACCTACTTTTGTTACTATAAATTTTAACTGCTTCTCCCCAATTTAGTCAAACTGCATAAATTTCCTTCTTCCATCTTCTATTTCTTATGTAGGTGGACAGCCCAATGTAGCCAACAGGGATTCAGGCAATGTCAGCTGCCAGTAAAAATTATAGTAAGGTCTTAGCTTTAAATAAAGGGTTCTGTGAAGCAGCACTGCAAAACAGGGATGGGTAAATTGAAACACCACAAAACTATTTTTTAAATCTGCAAATGACCCTAGGCTAGGAGTTAAAGAGACCAGTACTGTGGCTAAGGGCTTAAGAGCTCTCTTAATAATTCTACCTATATGCCTCTTCCTTAGTTCTCCATCAAATGATCAAGAATGCAACCATTCACATTAAGAGAACCCTGAGAGTGGGGCTCAAAGAAGCTGTCCTTGAAGAGGATAGCCAGATATGGCTGAGGTCTTCAGAAGACTTGCCAATCTAAAAGACCCCTTGGTTTAGCCAATCTTCCATTCAAATAACTAAAATAAACTACTTTTTTTCTATATCATTAACTATATGCTTTGTCTACTACATCCATCATGTTCAACTGTGGAGAGTCTGATTAAAGTGTCAAAAGACAGAACAGCCAGGTGCAGTGATGTATACCTGTAATCCCATGGCTCAGGAGGCTAAGGCAGGAGGATCTCAAGTTCAAAGCCAGCCTCAGCAACTTAACAAGGCCCTAAGCAACTCAGCAAGATCCTGTCTCTAATAAAATATAAAAGGGAATGGAGATATGGTTCAGTGGTTAAGTGCCCCTAGGCTCAATTACTGGAAAGAAAAAAAAAAAAGAAAAGAAAAAAAAACTTAGAACAAGTAATACTCCTTTTTTTTGACTCATATGGGAATGCACTGCTTAGGTCAGAGAACACTTTTACTAATATCATAGTGTTTAATATTCACTACCACCTCTTTGGTCTTTTGTTTCCATTTTAAAACAAAAAAAAAAAATGAGGCCCAGCAAGAATATGATGGAAACTGTTCAGCACGACTCAGCACAACAGATCAGTATAAAGATCTGTTTCCATCAGCATCTTTGTCACTGCCACAAAAAGACCTAAAAAGAACAATTAGAGAAAGGAAAGTTTAATGGGCTTCCAGATCTCAGTCCATGGAGGGCCTACTCCATAGCTCTGGGTTCAAGGTGAAGCAGAACATAACAGCAGAAGAGTATCTGTTATGGTTTGGATGTGAGGTGTCCCCCAAACACTCACATGAGATAATTCAAGAAGGTTTGGAGGATAAATGATTGGGTTATAGCCTTAGCTTAATCAGTGAGTTAATCCCTAATGGGATTAGTTGAAGTGCTAAGGTGTAGCTGGAGGAGGTGGGAATTGGGGTATGGCTTTGGGCATATATTTGTACCTGAAGAGTGGAGTGTTTCTGCTTCCTGATCACTATGATGTGTGTTCCTTCCCTCTGCCATCCTCTCCCACCATGATGTTCAGCCTCATCTAGAGCCCTGAGGAATGGAGCCAGCCTTGTCTGTACTAAGACCTCTGAAACTGTGAGCCCTCAAGTAGACTTTTCCTTCTCTACAGTTGTTCTGGTCAGATCCTTTAAATATAGAAGTGAAAAAGCTGATTAAAACAGTATCTGTCAGGTCGATGAAAGTGACTTAGGAACAAAGCACCCAGCAGCCTGCACACGCAAAAGAAACACTGATCAGGCACTGACAGTGCTGCCTGTCAATCAGCAGGGTCTCCTGGTCAATCCTGGATCTCAACCAGTCCCCTCCCCCCTCAAACAACTCCAGTGGGACAAGGGACTCTAAAAACCCCTTTTCCTGTCCCAAGCCTTCTCTTCCTGCCCTAAGCCCCATAAAATTCCAGTCTGGTCAAGCCCCCATGTGGTTTCTCCTCAGACCCTCTTCTTATCTGCTCTGTTGGTCTGATAGAGTTCTGCCCAGGAGTGGAATCTCAATAAAGCCTCCTTCAGCGGCCTTTTGAAATCTGCCTCCTTTTGCCACTGTTGCCTGACCTTACAGTATCAATGAGAAAAGCAGCTCAAGATATGGTAATCAGAAAGCAAAGAGAGCTCTGCTCACCAGGGACAAAATATAAACCCAAAGCCACACTCCATGTGACCCATTGTTACGGACCTTTTGGTTCTTATCCCAATGCCAGTTCAATAATGAGGACCAGTTCAATAATGAGGACCTGAGAAAAAGGAAAAAGAAGTTTTATTACTTTGCTAGCAAAGGATAAGCACAAGGGACTCTTATCCCAGAGGCTATAATTCTGCCCATTAGGAAGAACAGGGTTTGGGGTTTTTTTAAAGCCATTCAAAGACTACATTCCAGGTTTTCCCTGTAGGGGAACTTGTTAATTTGGGAGAGGGAAATGAGGAAAGATTGTGTTTTAAAATAAGCCTCAGAGCAGCAAGGGCTACATTCAAAGCATGAGGTGAACCACTGTCAGATAACTTCTTCCAATCACACCCTACCTGCCTAAATTTACCAAGTTAATCAATATCAGTGGATTAATTAGGTTATGCTTCTGATAATCTCATCATTTCATTTCTGAACCTTCTGTTGTCTCACATGTGAACTTTCAGGGACCCCTCATATCTAAACCATAATAATCTATTAATTTCCTAGGGCTGCTATAACAAAGTACCACAAACTTGATGGCTTAAAAAGGAGGATATTTATTATCTCACATTTCTGGAAGGTAAAAATACAAATTCAATGTGTCAGCAAGACTGTGCTCCCTACTAGGAATCTACAAGAGCATCTTCTGATACTACTGGTGACTACGGGTGACAAGTTCTGTTCCCTTATATATTGAAGTATTATAACATTAGAGAAATATGCAGAGGCAAACATATAAAGCAGGGTTTATTTAAAATGGGGTAACATAGACTTCTCCCAGGAGGGAGAAGGGGGGATAGCTGGTATCCTGGTATCCCAAGAAGTGAAGGATTTTGCCTTTTTTTATGTCTTAGGCTTCCTTCATTTTCCTGCTCTCTTCCCCTTATCTCTCTCCTTTCTGCATATGTGACTAGGCCTAGGAGGTGCTTGGTGGGATGGCCAAAAGGTAAGAAGGAGACGGGTTGGAGGGACCAAGCTGGAGTGATCTGGGAAGGAAGGGGGTGTAATTAACAACTCCCTATAGGGAGGGACAATCCCTGGAACAGATTACTTTAGGAAGAGGTTGGAGCAGTGGATATCTTGACTAGGGTGGAAGAAGGACTCTGAAGTCCCTCAGAGGGCAATCTTCAACTTCCAGACATTATTCCGATTGGCTTCCTTGATCTGAACTGACTCAATTTACCTATTTATACTGACTGCCTGTCTAATTCTGGCTTCACTTCCTTGCCTCTTCCAGATTTGTGAGCTTGTGACACCATTCACCCAATCTCTGCTTCCATCATCATGTGGCCATCTTCTCTCTGTGCCTATGTCCAGATTTCCATCTTCTTATAAGAACATAAATAATATCATCTTAAGAATTTCCTGTGTCACAGGAAAGCAAGGAGCTGAAACTCCAAACCTTGGTCCTTGTGTTCTAACAAAACAATATTTAAAGTCAGATATCAAGTCATTCAAGAGAACTTTATTATAGGCAAAAGAGTAAAGTAAAAGAAAAATGAGGCTTAAGCAGAGAGCACTCTTGAGAGAGTGTGCTGTTTCCTAGCAGAAAATGACAAAGGAGTCAATGCTGTCCCCAAATTTATTATTGTCTTATGGTTAACTTGAAAACTGGAGTTCCTCCTTCAGCAACCTTCACCAATCAGGTGTTTAACTCCTCCTTCACATCATGCAGTGGAGCTTTTGACCTTTGTTGACCCTCTCTGGAACTGTCATGGTGGTCATCATATTTAGGTGGGCTTCATCTACAAGTCAGTCCCATGTTAATATGAGCACTGGGGTTAATAGCTGGTCAGAAGTTACCTTAGTGCACCTGCACTACTGAAGGAATTCTTCCTTCCCAGACAACTGGACACACTTACAGTTACAATTGTTAACTTTACTTCAACCTCAGTGGGTCCTGTCAAGAGTTAGTCCAATTAATCCTTTTTCTCTTGACATGTTTTACAAAAAAGCTCCCTTGCTTTTGTTTGCTTTCTACAGATTAACTGCCACCATTTGATTTCTTAAGATAGATTAAAGAAGGACCCTAAAGTAATTTAAAAACACTTTATGACTTTATCATAAAGAAGGACCCTGAAGTAACTTGAAGAACACTTTATGACCTTACCATGCATTTCACTGCTCATTGCTAGCTATTACCTAACACCTGTATTCCAGTATGACCTCATCTTATCTACTTTCATGTGCAATAACCTCAGTCCCAAATAAGGTCACATTCTGAGGTATTGAAAATCAGGACTCCAATGCAAAATTGGGAGGAGAGGGGCAAACTGCACTCTGGTGCCTTCACTCCAAAGCAAATTGACTAGTATTAAGGAGAAATCTTCCACTGCACAAAGGCTGTCACCAAGTTATAAGTGAAAGCTATACCAGAGAGATTCATTCTCATATCTGGGGAACTATAACATGCTGGTGCTCCTCCGAGAGTTTTGGTTGATGCCTGTGGACCTAATAATTTGCCATTTCCATTTTGAACTTGAAGAATTTGGTTTAATTTATTACATGATTCCATATTTAGAACAGACATTTTTTGGAGCATTTGATAAGTATCCAACACTGTACTAAGACAATTATATGCATTATTTTACAAAATAATCTCATAGCATAGTTGCTATCATTATCTCTATCTCACAGGTGAAAAAACTGAGATACTAAAGTCCTGCAGCTGATGAGAGGCAAAGCCAACATTTCAGCTTATACAGGCCTAATTTCCAGCCCTGTGAACTTAATCACAATTTCATACTGCCTCCTGTGTGCAGATATAGCACAGATCTCATTTTTATTGCTCACAATCTTTAATGAACTGAGCTAAGCACCTTCCTAGAAGCCCCTTCCCTGGGCTGATATTTTACAAATTGGACCATAATCAAACAAACGTTGTTTTGAACACATCACGATGATTGTTCTGAAAGGAAATTCATGGCCTGGCATGTTTGTGGATGGAAAGTTATCTATCATTTTAGTCTTCAAGAAGATCCTTTCTCTGATCCTTTTTCAGTAGACCATGTCCATCACCCAGAAGTCAAGACTGGTTGTCACTTTGATATGCTAAGAGAAAGAAGGTTCCATATCACACAAGTGCCATTTTGCTGAAAATAACTTTTTAAATGTTTTTATTAGTGCATAATAGTAGGTTTCGTCCTTTGGGGGTGAGCTGAGAATAACCTTTTAGCAGCTTTTGAACCATTGAGAATCTGTAACTGTTTAGAAACTATGTAGTGTTTTGTGATTTTTTCGACTTACACACATTCTCATCTGATAAAGAAGATTCTCTTCTCAGTAAAAGTTTGAGGAAGTAAATAAACACCTTTCCTGCCTCTGTGAGACCTGGCATAAACTCTAGTTTGTAAATTACCTTAATTTTCTTAAAAAATTAGTTGAAAGCTTGAAAAGATGATTCTGATACATAAACATAGCAAAAGGAAGAAAAACTTAAGGGAAGAACCTTGGTATTCAAAACAAAGCATCTGCTCTATGCCTTCATAGGGATGACTTCTGGTAAATTTGGGGAAAGAAAGTACTGTTTTGCATCCTTTTCTTAATAAACACATCTTGCACCTTAGCTACCTGTTTTTCAGCCTCTTCTTTCATTGTACACTAGATCATATCTCCCAAAAATTTGTATCTTGAAATCCTAATCCTAATAAGACTGTATTTGGAGATAGGGCCATTATGGAGGTAGTTAAGTTCTCATAAGAATTCATAAGAGTGGAGCTCTATTTCCATAGGACCTTTAAGATGATGTCCTTGTAAGAAGAAAAAACACCAGATCTATCTCTATCTCTCTCTCCCTCTCCCTCTCCCTCTCCCTCTCCCTCTCCCTCTCCCTCTCCTTCTCCCTTTTGCTATCACTCTCCCTCTTCCTCTTTCCTTCTACCCAATAAATGCACATAAGAAAGGCCATGTAAGGTCAGAGCAAGAAGGTGGCTGACTGCAAGCTAACTAAAGAGACCTCACCAGACACCAATCCTGGAGCATCTGATCTTGAACTTAAGTCTCCAGAATTGTGAGAAAATTAATTTCTGCTGTTTAAGCCACCCAGCCTGTGGTATTCTTTTACTGTGGCCTGAGCTGATCAAGATACCCTTGATTCCCCCAGCCACTACCCCTCATGCTTACCCATTTCTACCATTCTGAATGCCATTCCACTTCCTTCATTCCCTTGACAGATCCACCAAAGTAAAATTGCTGAAGTTATAAAGATTTGGAAGCAAACTGGGTAATTATGATGCATGGATGGTAAAACAAAATGACAAATTTGATTACTGATATGACTTTCCATATAGAATAAACTAATTGACAATCTTCCCCACTACCTCTTCCAGGGAATTTCCCACCATCCATATCCTAGTGTGTTACTTGACAATTTCTTCCTAACACCCTTCTTACATTTGCTGATTTCTTCCCCTCCTTCCTAGGCTGCCACTGGAAATTCACTTGATTAGGCAGAAAATGCTGCCCTCCCTTTGCTTTGTTTTGTTTTTGTTGTTGTTGTTGTTGTTGTTGTTGTTCTTTTTTCTTATATATGATAGTAGAATGTATTTGGGGAGGGAATAAATAGAAATTCTCCTTTTGTTTTGTTTTTGCCTTCCAGGCTATGCAGGATCACAGGTGCAATAGGTCTACTTGAGATCAGCAAAAGGTGTGCCCTCTCCCCCTGGCTCCTAAGAGGGATCACACCATTCAGGTAGTAAAAGCAGTTACAGTCAGTTTTTGTTTAAAATATATGTTTTCCTTCAGGTTACACAAGATTATAGTTTCTTGAATTTAAACATACTTTTCAGTAATGGGATTCCACTTCATTCTACCTTTATTATTTATTTCTTCTGAGTTCTAGTGATTTTGAGCCATTTCCATTTTTCACTAAATTTGTCCACAAAATTCACTTTCAGATGCTTCTGTGTCCCTGAATATTTATAATCACATCTTTTTTTTTTAATTTTTTATTGTTGGCTGTTCAAAACATTACATAGTTCTTGATATATCATATTTCACACTTTGATTCAAGTGGGTTATGAGCTCCCATTTTTACCCCATATACAGATTGCAGAATCACATCAGTTACACATCCATTGATTTACATATTGCCATACTAGTGTCTGTTGTGTTCTGCTGCCTTTCCTATCCTCTACTATCCCCCCTCCCCTCCCCTCCCCTCTTCTCTCTCTGCCCCCTCTACTGACATTCATTTTTCCCCCTTGTATTATTTTTCCCTTTCCCCTCACTTCCTCTTGTATGTACTTTTGTATAACTCTGAGGGTCTCCTTCCATTTCCATGCAATTTCCCTTCTCTCTCCCTTTCCCTCCCACCTCTCATCCCTGTTTAATGTTAATCTTCTTCTCATGCTCTTCGACCCTACTCTGTTCTTAGTTACTCTCCTTATATCAAAGAAGACATTTGGCATTTGTTTTTTAGGGATTGGCTAGCTTCACTTAGCATAATCTGCTCTAATGCCATCCATTTCCCTGTAAATTCTATGATTTTGTCATTTTTTAATGCAGAGTAATACTCCATTGTGTATAAATGCCACATTTTTTTTATCCATTCATCTATTGAAGGGCATCTAGGTTGGTTCCACAGTCTTGCTATTGAATCACATCATTTTGTATAAATCTAATTTTACTTAAATACAGTTCAAGAGGCAACCATTTGAAAGGAACTTTGAGAATGGACACATATAAAATATAATCCCTCATTCTTGTGACTAATGGGTTCGGTTTTAAGTTCTCAGGTCAAAAAGTTAATATTTTTGAGACTGACTTATCTTAATATGGGCCCCTCTGATTCAATCAGCCAAGTTAGCAAGGCTAGAGGCTTAGAAGAAGCACAACCACTTCTGGACGGACAAAAAAAAAAAGCCTTCTAAATTATGTAAGCCAATCTCTTGCTTCATTTGACTCCTTCATGTTCAAATATGGTGCAAATAAAATCCAAGGCTATCTACACCTGGGAAGAATCCAGGGGATGAAAATAAACATTGGCGTTGGAGGCACACAGAATTGAGTTTTAACCCTTGGTTATTGTAGCTATGTGATACTGAACCAATAACTTACTTAATTTTTTGTTTGCCTTTGAAACTACCTTCTGCACAATGGAAAGATAATAATACCTCAAAGAGTTATTGTGGAGCTTAAATGAAGCACTGTATATAAAAAGTGCCTGATGTAAATGTCCAACACAGCCATATTACTAGTACTAGTAGAGTTAAAATCCTTTCACTCATATTGTATTCACGGAGGAATTCATACACCTCACCCATAATTACACCATATGTGCAATTTCACAGAGAAGATTGACTAAGGGAGTAGAATTGACTCAGATTAAGCCACCCATGCTCATGGAATCAGTTTGGGAAAATGCTTCTTAATGTAGGGTCTAGAACATCATCTTCATACGTACTGTCCAATATCATAACAGAATGCAACCCAGGAATACCACCAGCCTGTGGTATTCTTTTACTGTGGCCTGAGCTGACCAAGATATCCTTGATTCCCCCAGCCACTACCCCTCATGCTGACCCATTTCTTCCATTCTGAAGGGAAAACCCAAGCATAAGAAGTCAGATAATTTCCAAAACATGAACTCTGATTCCTATCACTGCCACCTGAAAGTCCACAGAGAAATATTAGCCAAACACTCCACTGAAATCATCTTTACATATCACATTTGTATCCTCCCTAATAATTAGTCTGCACCGTCAGACTTTCAACCAGGGGTCACAAAAGAAGCAAGAGCTATGAGGGCATAACAAGAATGGATGGATCAAATTCTTGATGTGAAGAGCTCATGGACTGCTGGAATAGACCACAATCACATACCAAAATATAATCATAACAATGAAACTAATCAGAGTGGCATGCTACTTAGGTGGTTCAGATAAGACACCATGGGTTATGTCAGAAAATAAGGGTTAAACTTGGAAAACAGACTGAAGGCAAAAAGAGAATTCCTCATGGTCCAGGCACTAATTGCTTTACATACAATTCTCACAACTATCTTGTGACATAAGTGATATTATATCTATTTCGTAGGTGAAAAATAGGCTTAGAGGTGTTAAGTGATCACCCACAGATATGTGCTTACAAGGAGAAATGAGCAACATTCAAACACATCCATGTGATTCTGAAGCTCAGACTCTTGTGTATGTGCTTTCTCTATAGCACAGATGGAAAGTGGGACTTTGGTATAGTCTGCACCAAATATAATGTATTGGAATCTGCATGGCAAACTGTTGCTTATCTGATTTTTATGCTACATATTCTGTGCAAAGAAATACTGTGACCATAGACATTTAGAATGAGAGAGGAGCTGTGGAAGGAGAACTGGCTTAGGAGCCAAGCAACTTGAGCTCTAGTCCCAGCTGTGCCACACTCCAACTCTGGAATCTGAGCAGTTGTCATTTCCTTTCCTAGCACCTTCATCACCATAAGGGATTTGGGATATATATTTTAACTGTGGTCTCTGAAGAGGCCTGGATATACTATAGGTCTGTTCTATAGAGAATTATAGAGGGAAATGGTGTTATTTTGGTAAATGGTGGCAGAACAAAAGCCTCAGCTATTCCAGAAAAATGCTAATGCCTTGGCTTTCTATCCTGAGAAAGCACTACTCAATATTTAGTCTAAACCTGGAGAAACCACTGTCCACTTCACTGTTTTATTTTGCTAAAATAAAATATATTCATGTGAGGAGAGAGCCTACAGAATGGGAGAAAGCCTTAACCACATGCACCTTAGATAGAGCATTAATCTCCAGGATATATAAATAACTCAAAAACCTTAACATGAAAAAAATAACCCAATTAATAAATGGACTAAGGTACTGAACAGACACTTCACAGAAGAAAAAATACAATCAATCAACAAATACATAAAAACATGTTCAACATCTCTAGTAATTAGAGAAATGCAAATCAAAACTACACTGAGATTTCACCTCACTCCAGTCAGAATGGCAATTATCAAGAAGACATGCAGCAATAATTGTGAGCAAGTATGGGGGTAAAAGGTATACTAGTACATTGCTAGTTGGACTACAAATTGGTGCACCCATTATGGAAAGCAGTATGGAGATTCCTCAGAAAACTTGAAATGTAACAACCATTTTATTCAGTTATCCCACCCTCGTCATATATCCAAAGGACTTAAAAATCAGCATACGATAGTGATGCAGCCACATTAATGTTTATAGCAGCTCAATTCATGATAGCTAAGCTATGGAATCAACCTAAGTATCCTTTAACATATGAATGGATTAAAAAATATAGTATATATACAGAATGGAATATTACTCTGCCATAAAGAAGAATTAAATTATGGCATTTGCTCGTAAATGGATGGAGCTGGAGGCTATCATGCTAAGTGAAATAACCCAATCCCAAAGAACCAAAGGCAGAATGTTTTCTCATATATGCAGATGCTAATTCACAATAGGGGAGCTAGAGGAAAAATAGAGGTACTTAGCATTAGGCAAAAGGGAGTGAAGAGAGGAGTGTCAGGGGTAGAAAAGATAATAGAATGAATCAGACATTATTACCCTACATGTATGATTACATGACCATTGTGATTCTATATCATATGCTACCAGAAGAATGAGAAGTTACACTCCATTTATGCACGATGTGCCAAAATGCATTCTATTGTCATATATAACTAATTAGAACAAATTTTAAAATGTAAGCATGAAAAAAAATACATTCATGTACCACATAATGATGTTTCACTCAATTACACATAGTACATATGATGGTGATCACCTAAGCTTATATCATTTAGTGATGTAGTTATCTTAATTTGTGTAAGTATAACCTATGGTGTTTGAACAATGACAGAATCACTAATGACATATTTCTTAGAACATATCCCATTGTTAAGTGATGCATGACTGCAATAGTAAAAGGAAAACTAAGAAACCACAAACTGCCAGTAAAATTCAAAGGAAAGAGTCTCTTCCCCCACATGGACCCTATCCAGGCAGGAAGGCTAAGGTCATACAAGAGATTATTAGTTTATCATATAATTTAATCTGATTATTTTAAAGTTCTTGCTGTATTCAGAACTACCATTCAACGTAATGAAGTCAAAGTGAAAATATAACTGGGAACAAATTTAAGAACCCCCAAATTTATGGAATCTTAAACCCTTGGTGTAGATCTGTTTTATTTCTATTGAACTCACAAAGGGTGAGCCAGAGTGTCTTGGAAGAAGCACTGAACTGATTGCATTATATATTATATGATACTGACTTATTTATCTCTTCTCTCATACCATTGATTTCATACTCAGTTGCCCTTCCTGTCAGACTGCCTTAGCCTTAATTCCCTTGAAAACAGTGATAAAGCAAAAGGCTGTAGTAAATAGTCTCTTTGGATTGTGATTGCAAGGAACAGGGGTCAGGGACAGGAATACTGAAACAGAGAGAAAGGGAGAGTCAATGCAAGAATGTATTATTGGAAAAGGCCACAATATTGGGCAACTGGTTCTTGATCCTATGAGACATTGTGAAATGCATTTCGAAACTATCCACCCAGCAGATGATGGGAGGAGCATTGATTCCTGTCCCCTATTAATTATTCACTCTCCCACATTTCTAGATTATACATGTGAGAGTGCATAATACAATTGCTATGAGAATCCCACACTATAATATCATGGGAAGAAACCCAGAACTATGTAGTGTGGGCTGAAAAGAAAGATCTGCTAGACTATGCCAGTTTTAGGTCTGTGTAGAATTAGTCACCAGAGATATAGAAGAAGAAAAAAAAGGGCCAAGAAGATATGATTGAGATATATAGAGAGAAAGATATATATCTATATTGATATCTATAGATATTTATATATACATAAATATCTCACAGTCTACTTAGCAGACCCCTCAGCCTTCATGTGCCCTACATTAAGGACAACATATCACATTGTCCCCCTTGAAGAAGATAGGTATCAACATTTTACAAAGGCTTAATAAAAGAGAGTGAACAAAGAGTTCCTAATGCTACAGCTAGTCTCAGGCCATAAAAGAATTCATTATTTCTCTTCTTCACCAACCAGAATGTATTTCCTTCACTTTTAGCCAGCACTTTTGCTGGCAAAGTTTACTTGCTTTGTGGGGAATCACAGACTTTTACCCATGCAGGGTCTGATTTCCTGGTTATGATACTCTTGTTGAACTGCTTTTGTCTATCCAAAGTGTGAGAAAGTTCAGAAAAATAGGGCAGAGAATTCTTTGGACTCCAAACATTTTTTTTCCAGATTCCATTGTGGGGCATTCTTTGCCTAGTGATCCATAAGCATGAGAAGCCCAAGGCAAAAAATTGTTGATTTAGGTCAGGTTCCCCAATAAATAGAAGCTGAAAACATTTGTGTGTGCTAAGTTTTACTAGACAAAGCCCTGGGGAATAACACTGTGAAAGAAGGTGTGAAGTAGGATTGGGCAAAAGGAAAAACTTCATCTTAGTGACCTCAGAGACTACAAGGAGTGCTGAAGCTTAAATAACTCTTCAAATTTATTCAAACTTGAGACAAGGAGCTATGCTTTTTTACTCTTGCATTGATCAGACATTAGGCTGAGATATCTCCAGGGAGGAGCATTAACTTGGATGAGACAACTCCAATTAGTTGAGAAAAATACTTGAGGAAAACTCTATTGTGGGGTCATCAGTAACACCCCAAGCAGCTAGTAGATGGTGAAATAAATGTCTTTGTCTTTAGGGAGATCTGAGTGATACACTACAATCTCATCATAATGATAAGTCATAGGTTCAGGTTTAATGAAGCCCTTACTCTCTCTTCTAGAAGCATTTATCCAATACAAAACCACTTCTAATACAATAGAACCCAATATAATTCTACAGATGGGCTGTGTAGAGTGCTGGGTAGAAGAAGACCATATTACATCTACCTTATAATTCTCAGACCTGTGAATTCTGTGACTTAGAATATGAAACCATTTATCAGATGCTGCTTCAAATCCTATACACTACCACCTCTAGAATCCTACTGTGATGCATCAAATGCTTTACCACTAGGGATTATGACTTAAATCACCTTGTGCTTTACATTGGAGAGTTTTCCTGGAATGCCTTAGATCACTGAATTCCTGAAAATTACACCAGTATGTCATACCCTTGATACTTTGTTGACTATTTTCCAAAAACTGGCATATATAAGTCTTGCAAGCGCATCTAGTTTGACTCTTCTTGCTCACCAGGTACATTTGACATGATATATTTACCATAGAAAAACAGCATAATGTTCTGCAGCTTATCAAAAATATCTAGGTCTCTACATATTATATATGATATAATTTTGATATAATTAATACTTAATTATTATATAATTATGACACATATATAATTATAATGTAAACTTAAGTTAAAAACTCTAGAGCAAGATAATGAAAGTATATTGCTGTTCTTATCATGTAAAAGAGAATTGCCTGTGATCCTGTTGACTGATATACATTTATAAAAATGCAATCAACAGACCACTAGCCATAACAAGTTCAAGAGACTGTGATGATTCACTCTTGTAAATGTACTACCTCTGTCACAGCAGGGGCAATTATGACCACTACTTCATTACATTTCATGGTTGTCCTCTGCCTCCTGCTTTTAAAGGTGAATATTATGGGCATACAGGGTAATACCAATCTTAGAAATTCCTCCCACTTGAAAAAATGTTGTTTAAATTTACTGTCTTGGTGATGAATGGGGTAAGGAATTTTTTCAGGGAACTTTCCTGGCTCTTCCTACCATACTTCTCATTTCATGGTACTGGGAACAATGGCACATACTTCTACCAGCAACTAAATATAAATACCCAAATTATGGTTTGGATACCTGAGAAAATAACCATGGTTATTTTGATTGGTCTATAGTCCTACCAAAGTTTAATTACCTTTAAAGAGAGAAATAAGGAAAAATTAGATCATATGAGTGTGTCCTGATTCAATATATTTGGTATCCTCATAATAAGAGATCAGAAAACAGATAAATATGTGCACAAAGGAAGAACATGTGAAGAAAGAAGGAAAAGATAATCATCTTCAGATCAAGGGGAGAGGTCTTAGAAGAAATAAACCCTGATGATATTTTGATCTTCAACTTCTAGTTTTCATTGCTATGAGGAAATAAATTTTTGTTGTTTAAACCACCAAGTCTGTGGTGTTTTGTTATGGTAGCCATAGCAAACTTTCTACTTTCTTTTTCTTTTTTAAGGTGTTCAGTATGATCACTGTATTTCTTTTTTATTATTAATGGTACATAACATTATAATTATACATAATAGTAAGATTTGTTCTTTACAAATTTGCACCTGCACACAATATTATAATACAATTTGGTTAATATCATTCCCCAGTATTTCCCCTTTCCCTCCCCATCCTCTCTCTTCCTTGTCCCTTTTCTCTATCTTTCTATTTTTTTTTTGCTCATTTTTTTTATTTATACAAAGAAAAATAAACATCAATGCTCCATCCTTCAGAACTTTATGATATGGTAATCATCAACAGATTCTTAAAGATGAAGAAATGTTTACTTCCATTTTGGTCTTGGAGATAATTAGAGTGACTATATCCAACTTTAATTTGATAGTTAACTAATGATATCTAACTTCTACTATTCCAAAATAAAATCATCCACATTGATAGTAGGCAGTTCAGTTCTCTATCAGCATCTATTATCATTCCCATCTTATGAGAGATAGCCACTATCAAACTTCTCAAAGATAATAACATCTTACATATCTCATTGACTTTATGAAGGTCATGTCCTATGCCATCTCCTAAATGAAATATTTTCCAGTCTTGCATAATCATTTGTAACATTCAAATTCCATAAGATTTCTGAATCTCCCTCCAATCTTTCCCAAAGCAGTGCCTCATTCAATTCACTATAAGTCATTCTCATGTTCAGTTTTCTTGAAAATATACTAGCAGTATGTTAAAACTGTCTCTGTGTATCCCTTGCCAGGTTGCTGAACATTAAGTCATACAGGAGCACTTCATGTAAATAAATTCTCCTCTTTCCAGACTAATGTTTCACTCACCTCTCTGTTCTCCCATACCCAAGATCTACTCCCATACATGTTCTCTATTTTTTTGCCAATATGCATTAGCTAGGACCCCAAATTCTTCTTCTGTGCAATTTCCTTCTTTTTGGAGCAAGCATATATAAGACATGACTATGTTTATCATCTGGAGGCAATGAAGGTGGGACAAGAAGGAAACTCAAGTATCATATTACAGGTACCTGCCACTGGCTACATCTTTTTAGAATACCCAACTTTGGAGAACACTTTTAATAAGAGCTCTCCAAACTGCTCCATGTATTCTAAGAAATCTGGTGTTTAATATTCTCAGGTTAGTTTTTCAAAATATGTTCAACTGATATTCCTCAGAAAACTAGGATTGGAACCATCATTTAACCCATTTATCCTACTCCTTGGTTTAAGTTCTCCTAAATAACTTAAAATCAGCATGCACAGTGATGCAGCCACATTAATGTTTACAGTAGCTCAATTCACAACAGCTAAGCTATAGAACCAACCTAGGTGCCCTTCAACAGATGAATGGATAAAGAAAATGTGGTGTATATACACAATGGAATGATACTCAGCCATAAAGATAAATGAAATTATGGCATTTGCCAGTAAATGGATAGAATTGGAGAATATCATGTTAAGTGAAATAAGCCAGCCCCAGAAAACCAAAGGCTGATTGTTCTCTCTGGTATGTGGATGCTAACCCACAACAAGGGACGGGGCGGGGGAATAGAAGTCCATTGGATTAGACAAAGGGGAATGAAGGGAAGGGAGAAGGGAGAAGAATCGGAAAGAAAATAGACTTAATTAGACATAATTTTCCTATCCTTGTATATGAATACACAATCATATACATATACACAATCATTTTCTAACCTATTGTAAAACCACAAGAATGGGATTCTAATTAGAATAAGTTATACTCTTTCAGGCTTTCATTCTATCCCTTTTATGGAAAGTTATTTTGGCATAGAAGATCTGCCAAAGATAGGTTCATTCTCTTTTGTAATTCTGCCACCATTACAATTAGAACCTGTGCCTGAATTTCTTTCTTTTTTTTTATTATTAGTTGTTCAAAACATTACAAAGTTCTTGACATATCATATTTCATACATTTGATTCAAGCAGATTATGAACTCCCATTTTTACCCTATATACATATTGCAGATTCACATCAGTTACACATCCACTTTTTTACCTACTGCCATATTAGTGTATGTTGTATTCTGCTGCCTTTCCTATCCTCTACTATCCCCGCTCCCCTCCCTTCCCATCTTCTCTCCCTACCCCATCTACTGTAATTCATTTCTCTCTCTTGTTTTTTTTCCCTTTCCCCTCACTTCCTCTTATATGTAATTTTCTATAACAATGAGGGTCTCCTTCCTTTACCACGCAATTTCCCTTCTCTCTCTCTTTCCCTCCCCATCTCATCCCTGTTTAGTGGTAATCTTCTTCTCATGCTCTTCCTCTCTATTCTGTTCTTAGTTTCTCTCCTTATATCAAAGAAGACATTTGGCATTTATTTTTAAGGGATTGGCTAGCTTCACTTAGCATAATCTGCTCTAGTGCCATCCATTTCCCTGCAAATTCCATGATTTTGTCATTTTTTAGTGCAGAGTAATACTCCATTGAGTATAAATGCCACATTTTTTTATCCATTCATCTATTGAAGGGCATCTAGGTTGGTTCCACAGTCTAGATATTGTGAATTGTGCTGCTATGAACATTGTTGTAGCAGTGTCCCTAAAGTACGCTCTTTTAAGGTCTTTAGGGAATAGTCCAAGAAGGGGAATAGCTGGGTCAAATGGTGGTTCCATTCCCAGATTTCCAAGGAATCTCCATACTGCTTTCCAAATTGGCTGCACCAATTTGCAGTCCCACCAGCAATGTACAAGTGTACCCTTTTCCCCACATCCTCGCCAGCACTTGTTGTTGTTTGACTTCATAATGGCTACCAATCTTACTGGACTGAGATGGTATTTTAGGGTGGTTTTGATTTGCATTTCTCTGACTGCTAGAGATGGTGAGCATTTTTTCATGTACTTGTTGATTGATTGTATGTCCTCCTCTGAGAAGTGTCTGTTCAGGTCCTTGGCCCATTTGTTGATTGGGTTATTTGTTACCTTATTGTTTAATTTTTTGAGTCCTTTGTATACTCTGGATATTAGGGCTCTATCTGAAGTGTGAGGAGTAAAAATTTGTTCCCAGGATGTAGGCTCCCTATTTATCTCTCTTATTGTTTCTTTTGCTGAGAAAAAACTTTTTAGTTTAAGTAAGTCCCATTTGTTGATTCTTGTTATTAACTCTTGTGCTATGGGTGTCCTATTAAGAAATTTGGAGCCCGACCCCACAATATGTAGATTGGAGCCAACTTTTTCTTCTATCAGACGCAGAGTCTCTGATTTGATATCAAGCTCCTTGATCCATTTTGAGTTAACTTTTGTGCATGGCGAGAGAAGGGGATTCTGTTTCATTTTGTTGCATATGGATTTCCAGTTTTCCCAGCACCATTTGTTGAAGATGCTATCCTTCCTCCATTGCATGCTTTTAGCCCCTTTATCAAATATAAGATAGTTGTGACTTTGTGGATTGGTCTCTGTGTCCTCTATTCCGTGCCATTGGTCCACCCACCTGTTTTGGTACCAGTACCATGCTGTTTTTGTTACTATTGCTCTGTAGTATAATTTGAAATCTGGTATCGCTATACCGCCTGATTCACACTTCCTGCTTAGAGTTGCTTTTGCTATTCTGGGTCTTTTATTTTTCCATATGAATTTCATGATTGCTTTATCTATTTATACAAGAAATGCCGTTGGGATTTTGATTGGCATTGCATTGAACCTATAGAGAACTTTTGGTAATATCGCCATTTTGATGATGTTAGTTCTGTCTGTCCATGAACAGAGTATATTTTTCCATCTTCTAAGATCTTCTTCTATTTCTCTCTTTAGGGTTCTGTAGTTTTCATTGTATAAATCTTTCACCTCTTTTGTTAGGTTGATTCCCAAGTATTTTATTTTTTTTGAGGATATTGTGAATGGGGTGTTTTTCCTCATTTCCATTTCAGAAGATTTGTTGCTGATATACAGGAATGCCTTTGATTTATGAGTGTTGATTTTATATCCTGCCACATTGCTGAATTAATTTATTAGCTCTAGTAGTTTCTTTGTAGACCCTTTTGTGTCTTCTAGGTATAGGATCATATCACCCGCAAATAGTGATAATTTAAGTTCTTTTTTTCCTATTTTTACTCCTTTAATTTCTTTCATCTGTCTAATTGCTCTGGCCAGTGTTTCGAGGACTATATCGAATAGAAGTGGTGATAGAGGGCATCCCTGTCTTGTTCCAGATTTTAGAGGGAATGCCTTCAGTTTTTCTCCATTCAGAATGATGCTAGCCTGAGGCTTAGCATAGATAGCTTTTACAATGTTGAGGTAAGTTCCTGTTATCCCTAGTTTTTCTAGTGTTTTGAACGTAAAGGGATGCTGTACTTTGTCAAATGCTTTTTCTGCGTCTATCGAGATGATCATATGGTTCTTATCTTTAAGTCTATTGATGTGGTGAATAACATTTATTGATTTCCGTATATTGAACCATCCTTGCATCCCAGGGATGAATCCTACTTGATCATGGTGCAAAATTTTTTTGATGTGTTTTTGTATCCGAGTGGCCAGAATTTTATTGAGGATTTTTGCATCTAGGTTCATTAGAGATATTGGTCTGTAGTTTTCTTTCTTTGAGGTGTCTTTGTCTGGTTTCAAAATCAGGGTGATGTTGGCCTCATAGAATGAATTTGGAAGGGCTCCCTCTTTTTCTATTTCCTGAAATAACTTGAAAAGTATTGGTTTTAATTCTTCTTTAAAGGTTTTGTAAAACTCTGCTGTATACCCATCCGGTCCTGGGCTTTTCTTGGTTGGTAGTCCTTTGATTGCTCCTTCTATTTCATCCATTGATATTGGTCTGTTCAAATTGTGTGTATCCTCCTGATTCAGTCTGGGCAAATCATATGACTTAAGAAATTTATCGATGTCTTCACTATCTTCTATTTTATTGGAATATAGGATTTCAAAATAATTTCTAATTGTCTTCTATATTTCTGTAGCATTTGTGGTGATATTTCCTTTTTCATCCTGTATGTTAGTAATTTGAGTTCTCTCTCTTCTTCTCTTCGTTAGCATGGCTAAGGGTCTGTCGATCTTATTTATTTTTTCAAAGAACCAACTTTTAGTTTTGTCAATTTTTTCAATAGTTTCTTTTGTTTCAATTTCGTTGATTTCTGCTCTGATTTTAATTATTTCTTGCCTTCTGCTATATTTGCTGTTGTTTTGTTCTTCCTTTTCTAGGGCTTTGAGATGAAGTGTGAGCTCATTTATTTGTTGTTTTTTTTTTCTTTTTTTTTTTTTGAGGAATGACCTCCAGGCAATGAATTTCCCTCTTAAAACTGCTTTCATTGTGTCCCATAGATTCCGATATGTTGTGTCTGCATTTTCATTTGTCTCTAAGAATTTTTTTATTTCCTCCTTTATGTCTTCTGTAACCCATTGATCATTCAGTAACATATTGTTCATTTTCCATGAGATGTATGATTTTTCCTTCCTTCTTTTGTCATTGATTTCCAGTTTCATTCCATTATGATCAGATAAAATGCATGGTATTATCTGTTCCCCTTTATATTTACTGAGGGTTGCCCTATGGCATAATATATGGTCTATTTTTGAGAAGGATCCATGTGCTAATGAGAAAAAAGTATATCCACTTGATGATGGTTGATATATTCTATATATGTCAGTTAAGTCTAGGTTATTGATTGTGATATTGAGTTCTATAGTTTCTTTATTCAACTTTTGTTTGGAGGATCTGTCCAATGGTGAGAGAGGAGTGTTGAAGTCACCCATAATTATTGTATTGTGGTCTATTTGATTCTTGAACTTGAGGAGAGTTTGTTTTATGAATGTCACAGCACCATTATTTGGTGCATAAATATTTATAATTGTTATGTCTTGTTGGTAAATGGTTCCTTTTAACAGTATATAATGTCCTTCCTTATCCCTTTTGATTAACTTAGTTTTGAAGTCGATTTTATTCTATATGAGGATGGCCACCCCTGTTTGCTTATGAGGACAGTGTGCATGGTATGTTTTTTCCCAACCTTTCACGTTCAGCCTGTGTATGTCTTTTCCAATCAAATGTGTCTCCTGGAGGCAGCATATTGTTGGATTTTTTTTTAATCCATGTTACCAGCCTATGTTGCTTTATTGGTGAGTTTAAGCCATTTACGTTTAGAGTTACTATTGATATATGATTTGTACTTCCAGCCATGTTTGATTATTTATCTTCTTCTTTTTTTTTAATTTTGTTTGTTTCTCCATGATTAGCTTTCCCCCCGCTCTCTGGCTTACTGAGGTACTTCCCACTGTTGGTTTTGGTTATTGTTTTTCATTTCTTCCTCGTGTAGTGTTTTGCTCAAGATGCTTTGCAATGCTGGTTTTCTGGCTGCAAATTCTTTTAACTTTTCTTTATCAGGAAAGATTTTTATTTCATTGTCATACCTGAAGCTTAATTTTGCTGGTTACAAAATTCTTGGTTGGCATCCATTGTCTTTCAGAGTTTGAAATACGTTGTTCTAGGATCTTCTCGCTTTCAGCATCTGTGATGACCGTTGTTAACCTTATTGGTTTACCCCTGAATGTAATCTGCCTCCTTTCTCTTGTAGCTTTTAATATTTTCTCTTTGTTCTGTATATTGGATATCTTCATAACAATGTGTCTTGGCGTTGGTCTACTGTGATTTTGTATGCTAGGTGTCCTGTATACATCTACAATTTGTACATCCATTTCCTTTTTTATATCTGGAAAGTTTTCTATAATTATTTCATTCAACAGGTTATTCATTCTCTTGGTTTGAACCTCTATACCTTCCTCTATCCTGATGACTCTTAAGTTTGTTTTTTTTTTATGTTATCCCATATCTCTTGGATGTTTTTCTTGTGATTTTTTACCAGCCTTCCTGAGTTGGCTAGACTCTTTTCAAGATGATATATTTTGTCTTCATTATCTGACGTTCTGGCTTCTACTTGCTCCACTCTGTTAGTGATACTCTCATTTGAGTTTTTAATTTGGTTTATAGTTTCCTTCATTCCTAAAATTATTGTTTGATTTTTTTTTATAATCTCTATCTCCTGATAAAGATGCTTGTTTGCTTCTTTTATTTGCTTGTGTATTTCATTTTCAATGAGTTCTTTCATTGTTTGAATTTGCTGTCTCATATCCTCTTTAAGATTCCATTCCATCTGTCTAAGGTATTCTTTGAGTTCTTTATTTGACCATTTTTCTGATGCCTCTAGGTCCTCCTGTATATTTAGGCTGTCCTGCATTGTTTGTACTCCTTTTCTTCCTTGCTTTTTCATGCTGTTTATGTTACTTCTTGCTCTGTTTGACTGCTGAGTTACTGTTTACTCCTATAAATTTATTTGGTTTTGTGTCTCTGGGGTCTCTCTTTTGTGATGGGAGACTATGACTAGAGATGATGAGTTTTGTTGCACTTTAGTGTAGATTCTTTCATTTCCTAAACTGTGTATGGATTCTGATGGCATATAGCGGTCTGCGGTTTGGTCTTGGGACTTATTTAGGTCGAATGATGTGATGGTATTGAGGTTGGTATCTCTTGGCAACCTTGAAAGGTTGCTCTACTGACGAGGGATATTAACAGGAGGATGGTCTGGAGTATTTGGGAGAAGTTAAGGTCTTGGTAGCACTATATAACATCTCTGAACATTGACCTATACATATTTAGTAAATTACACATAGACAGTGTCGTATTGCTTGGGAGGAAAGGTATTAGAAGGGAGGGGAAGAAGTCACTAAAGAGAATGAGAGTAAACAGATAGAATTCATGGAAAGGGGAATAAGGAAATTGAAAAGATAAAAGGAAAAAAATAGAAAATAAAAAAAGAAAAAATTTTTAAAAATAATCAAAAAAGTGAAAATAAAAAATAAAAAATAATACAAAAAATATTTTAAAAAATTAAAAAAGAAAAAAAATTAAAATTAAAAAAAAATTAAAAATATAGTCTTAGAGTTCGATTAATTTCTCTTCCAGTAGGTGGAGCTGTGCCCACCGGGCCAAGCTTCTCCTCTCACTGAGCGGGAACCAATCACTGTGCAGCAGCTCCTCCTCCCCGACTGGGCGGGTCTCCACTCCTGAGTGCCTCCGGGGGTTTCTTGTGTCTAGTCACCTCGCCACTGGCCCCGTTCACAGGTGACGCTCACCACAATACTGGTTACATGCCAGGTCTGCTGCTTACGGGAGCCCTATTTTCTTGAACAACTGGGTACACTCTCCCTGCTTGCCAATCCCTCAGCCTCTAAGGTTGTGGAGATTGGGGCTGAGAGCCCTCGGCGTATTTTGCTTGCCCTCCGGTAGCCACGCCCCCGGGAGCTGGTGCAAGAGACTTCAGTTGTCTGCGCTGGTGGGTACGGTAGCCAGGGGGTCCTGCGCCACGGGTCCCGCGCCTCTCCTGAATCCCTCAGCCTGACTATCATGCTCACGGGAGAGCTGGGGGGGTGGCCCTTGAGGTTTCCCTGCTGTGTGAAGGGGGGGGCTAGGGGGTTACACACCTGCCGCCACTGGTTTCAATGAAGTTATCCCCTCCACCGTATTCTGGTGATGTCAGTTCTCTGCCATGTTGGTATCCCATGCAAATGGCAGCATTTCGTTCCCTTTACCAGGTGACCAAAGCAACGGGTGGGTCCTGACCGGCCCTCCCAAGCCCTGTCTCAATCCTGTTGCCACTGCCTATGAAGACTCGGTTGGTATTTACCTCCACAGGATTCAGGGGGACCGGGACCAACAAGCAGTTTCCGCGGATTCATTTAGCACTGAGCCAGAGCAGTTTGTCTGCGAGATGCAGGCAAACAGGAGCCTGAATTCGGCCATTACGGGCTCCATGTGTGTTCTGAGAGGAGCAGGCTATTCGCCCCAGATCCATGTTAGCTCAGCAATGCCTAGTGATCTTGAGCAAACAGCATTTAGACGATTTAAGACTCCCTATGCCCGTGCAGCTGGAGAGGTCAGAGACTTGATACCTCCATGCCCACCACCATGTTGGATCTCCTGTGCCTGAATTTCATCACAATCCACCCTGAAGCCTCAGGAGATGAGGGTTGATACTGGATAGGTTTTTTTGGAGGCAGACACAGATGAAGTTTGAGGTACAAGATATTTGTTTTGGATCAACACTTGTAAAATGAATGAAAAGGAACCAGAATTTGTAGAAGTTAAACTGTGATGCAAGCCTGACAAAACCTCAACTAATAGGAGTATTTTTTGCCCATCAGAGTTATACCCAGCAGGCTGAAGTACCTAGACATTTTTCTTATTGTTTGTCACTCCATCTCCTTATAAAGGGAATTGGCATTATATAACATGGGTTATTTTGGAGCTAAGACAGACCATAAAGGAACTGATAACTAAGGGTTTCTACAGTCTATATTTCCTGCAATTGATAAATACATCTCTAAACTTACTTCAAGGGTCTTCCTAGACAAACCTGCATAGTCCCTCTGAATTTTGTAGCATGCCTCATGATTGTCCTAAACATGTTATTTTTCTCTTTTTCAAGATTTCCAAAGCAGTTTTAAAAGCCAACTAACCTCATAATCTGTATAATTACTAGTTTCCTTATATCATTCAGCTGCTACAAGTATCACTGACTGATTCATCATCCCAATTCACCTCCAAATGAAAGCGTTTTTATTAGTTAGTAACTGTGATGCTACAATAAGTAGGTGATTATCACAAATCCAATAATATCAGCAATTGACTCTTTCCTGCCATGTCTAAAGCTCATCTTAAGGTTCTGCATTTTTCCCTCAAAGTAATACCAAAGATGAAGATATATGTGCTGACAGTGTATTTGAAATATTATTCCAGTCAATGAGGATCATGGACAGGCAGGAAAAAAAAGTTCTTTTGAAAAGATCAATTATTGACTTGATAGCTGCTATGAGCCATTAGTGCATGATCCAGGACTCTTGAGAAGTCTTATGAAATGTATCTTGGAATTTTCAACATGAAAATTTTGGCTGTTATCTGCTATTGATCAAGGGTAATCTGAAGAGTGTTTACAGTCTACACTTCCAGATTATATAACTCTGAGACCAGGAGGCATCATGATGATCCTGGAGCAGTAATGAAGAAGTATTATGTGTGGGACCAAGGCTACTTGGGGATTCTCAAGCCTCACCTACAAGAGGGTGATCAAAGCCTTTATGTAATTAATTACCCTAAAGTTACTAAACTAAGAGGTAGGATTAGGATGGTTTTAAATGATGCATAGAAGGCACTCAATAAATAGATCCATGGCTCAGGAAATGGATGGAAGTCAGGAATAGTGGATATAATCCTCTAGCAAATCCATATGGTTCAGAGAAGCTGGGGATCTTGAACATTGGTATTGATTTTTTCAACAGAAACTTCATACACAAAGCAGGAAGAAACTCTAAGGATTTGTGCAAGGCAGAGATCTTCAATCTGTTTACCCAACTGAAGAGTCAGGCTAGCAAGCCCTGATAGCAGAAACTAGGAAATCACAAAGAAGAAATGTGGGACACAAAGTCAAATTGTGCTAAATTGCCAATCATGGTTTGGATATGGTTAGAGTGTGTCCCCCAGAGCTTCATATATTGGAATATTGGTCCTCAGTTTGCTGATGTTGGAGGTGATGATAACTTTAAAAAGTGAGATATCCTTATGGGAATTGCAGAGGAGGAATTAAGGAAGCTTCTGTGGGATCCCTGTGCTCTCCTAAGAGCAAGTTGTTTAAAGAGTGAGTCAGATCACTGAGTGACTCTCTGGCCTCCTGTTTTGAGATGTGGTCTTTTTCCCAAATAAACTACTGCTATTATGATGCCATGCCATTCACCATTAGGCCCTAACCAGAGGCCAAACCAATGGGGCCACCCAATATTAGATTTTGAACCTCCAGAACTTCAAGCTAAATAAACCCCTTGTCTTTATATTTAGCCTGACTCAGATATTTCATTATAGAAACAAAAATGTGACTAACACCACATGTTTTAAATTTCCCAACTATAACCAAGGCAGTCACAGCCATTTATATCTTGGCCAGATTCACTGAGCATCTTTGTTGTTTATCTCCATAAAGATACATAAACAGGGAGTTCCAGTATATCAATAATGTTGTAAACACACATAAAAAGGGATGATAATGGCTACTAGGAGGATTTAAAATTGGAAGTTTAGGGGGTATAAATAGGATAAAGACTTTTCTCTATATTCTTAATTTTTACATAATTTTACTCAATTTTTACTTAGTTTTTGTTGTTAGGATTTTTGTTGGTTTTGTTTATTTGGTTTGAGGCTTTTGGGTACTAGGGATTGAACCCAGAGGCACTTTATCACTGAGATATATCCCTAGTGCCTCCCCACAAACCTTTTTTTTAAAAATTTGAGACATGTTCTCACTAAGTTGCTTAGGGACTCTCTAAGATGCTGAGGCTGTCCTAAAATTTGTGATCCTTTTTGCTCAGTCTCCCCAGTCACTGAGATTACAGGCATTCATCAGTGCACCTGGATTTTGGTTGTTGTTTTAAACCACAGATTGATAATTTAATTTTTTAATTAAGTAATTAAAAAATATCAAGTAATAGAGAAAAAGGCCATGTTTTTATACTATTTTTATGCTATGAGGAAAATAGCAATGGACAATGAAAATATAAAATGTTATCAACATTCATTATAACTCATTATTAAATAAATGCAAATTGAGAGTACTAACAAAAATATGAGTTGGTATAGGCTTCACAGGAACATCCAGATTGTTCCTCACTGACCTTATCTGCTACAATTGACACTGAACCTTCAGTGACAAGCCAGGGCTTTGACAGCAGAGGAGAGGGCCAAATAGGCTATTCTTTTAGTTTGCCAAAAAGACTATTTTAAGAGCTCCTTTGTAAAAATTTTCCCTAGAGTTAATCTGTCCTTCTGAAACTGCTCTTTCATTTGTAACTTCATAGCACAAACAACATACATAAATACATATATACAGTGGGGAAAAATAGAATATGAATTCCATCTCTTAAAATGTAAAAGTCAGGGGTTACTACATTTCTGACAATAGTCTCAGGAATTCATAGGGTTTGGGTCAGGCTGTATCTCTCCATCTCCATCTTTACTGTAAAATACAACTTATAAAAGTAATGTACAACCCAGTTAATATTGTATCATGTTGACACCATACAGGACTATAAGCAAAGAGGCCTCTAGGCACCTCACACTCCAAAAGCAGGACCATATTACTTCCATGACAGTTCTTATATGTGTACTATTGCTTAAAGCAAGGGGTAATTTTAAAAGACCCTAAGGACTTCATGTGAAATATATGCATCTATCAATGTTCATGCCAAGGGGGAATAAAAAAAAGAAATAGATCAGTTAATAAGATGAAAATATCAAAAATAGACAGGCATCAATAGAAATTATAGTTTCTGAAGAAGTAGTGGCAATATAATAGCTCAGATGACAGAAAAGGGATATGTTTCTTCAGATAAGACTAATAGCATTTTCACATTGATTTCCTTCTATTTGCATCCTTAAGGCATGGGAAATGTCAAACAGAACCACTGCTGGAGAATAAAGAATACCTGAAAATAAAACTCCAAGTTTTACGAACTGGGAGACATGGCTTTTGCTCTTAGTCTTTCCAGCACCCTTAGAGATGTTATTAGGGAATGTTCATCTATCTGCATCTTCTCCTGGGAGTAAGGAAAGTGTGCTCCATCAGAATCAAACATGAACTCCTTCAGTTATTCTTATAAGCCCTTCAAAACCTATATAATATTTCTTCCTGATCTTTTGGATTTGGTGGTATGAAAGTCAGATTTTTCTCCCAGATATTGGCCAGGAAATTCTCGTGGCCTCTTAATGTCTCAAGAAAACTCTGAACTCACTTTTTTCCCAAGCAGGAAGGTTGGTCAAAAATATTAAATCACAATTTCAATTTAATTTTTTAATTGAAAACAGATTGATTTTCCTACCCAAAATCCTTCACTCAATCACCCTTTAAACTAAGCATATGAGGGTAAATGCAACATTTTAAATTATAGTCATGCTATCACTGAAAAACATGCTTACTAATGCTTAGAATGATGTGGAAAAATAACTGTCAACAATATTAATTAGGAGAAGAATATTAAATATTACTAAGATATCATTTCAACTTTTAAAAATAATTTTTATAGGATGATAAGAACTGTCAGATATTTTTTCTGTTTCCCATACCACTCCAAAGACTTTCCATATACATTACAATGAATATAAATTTTCTCATTAAAATGTATTTTTTTAATCTACTGCAGTTTTTGGTATAAAGAGAAAGAATGCTATTTTAAGTTTGAATTTAAACACTCAGAGGAAATTTATGGGAAGCAAATTTCTAACTATAATTAACAACTACTGAACTAAAAACAAATTCTCTAGCTGACCTCTTTCCTCTGGCTAAAATTAAACTCAACAGCATAAACCATGGGACTGGGTAAAATGACTTACTCTGCCACTCACTAACTCATCCCTTGCCCTTAGGAAAACTAACCTATCAAATAACATCACTGATAAGAACTTGCCAACTGTTCTACATACTCAACTACCAGCAAAACATCCAGTGTGGATGGATTTAACTAATTATTGTTTGTGTGTATATATAGACCTCAACTTCTACCTTCTTTGACTTGAGTACCTAAAGGAAAAAGGGCTCCCAAAAGGGACTGTCCTCAGGATAAGTTCATTATCATCCCACCATAAATAAAACCATTATTTAATTGTCCTTATGTAAAATACACAGGCATGAAGATGCTATGAGATATCGTCAGTTTTCTTGGACATGAGCCCTGGTGCAGTCTGATAGGGCAAAAGGTAAATTCAAAGTAAAAAATAAACAATTCAATGTCTAGACTTAAAAGGATGAGACTCCTTCAAAGAAGATGGGCTATGTTGATGGTGCTAGATCAAAGTAGAAAGAGGGGGGACTTAAAGCCATTCATTGTAGAGAATAAGTTTTGGACAAATAGCAGAATTCCTTAGTGATCAACCAGATTTGGGCACCTTATCTATATCCCACAAGCCCCTGAAAGAAATAGAAAGACTATTTAGTTGAAATTTAAAATTATCTTAAAAAGAGATAATTTACAGAGGAAGAGATGCCCACAAACTTCCAGTCATCAAAATAAACTAGATCAGTGATTACCTACTTAAGTGATAATATACAGGTCTAGAAGGAGAAAATGCAGAAAGCAGCTGCTACTTCTTGTCTGAGAAAAAAGTGAATAATTTAAAGAGCACCTCTGAGTGGACTGAATTGTGTCCTCCAAAAATTAATGTTGAAGCTCCAACTCCCAAGCTGTGTTTGGAGATAGGGTTAATATGGAGGTTATTAAGATTAGATGAAGCCATAAGAGAAGGGCCCTAGTCCAATAAGATTAGTGTCCTTATAAAGAGACATCAGAAATCATTGCACTATTCCTACCTCCCACCAGACACCAACCTGCTGGCACCTTGACCTTAGACTGTGAGAAAAAAACTTTCTGTTACTTAAACCACACAGTCTGTTTGTTAGAGCAGTCCAAGAAAACTAATACAGCCTTTCAATATAGACTGAGAGGTTTTTGGAAAGATCATGTCTACCACCTCACACAACCTGCACCAGAGGAAGAAAAATGTACTTGGTTCATAAGACCAGTCCAATAGGCAGGAAATTTTCCAGAATTTCCTGGTCCACAGTCAGAGCCCAGTGGGTCATAGATAAACTTGTTAGAGGGTGTGGATGAAACAAAGCTGATCCCAAAAAGGCTGCTGAGAATGTCAACCACACTTCTCACATGCTAATTCACTATGCCAAAAACATGCGCAAGAGGTCAAAGAAGGCAATTCTTTCCTTATGTCATAGACCTCCTAATGCCCTCTTGGAGAAAATTTTATATGAACCAATTGATAATAAAGAACTTTTACAGGTTTTATGTCTAGTATAACAAAACAGAGATTTTGATCTCAGAAGAAATAATGTGATAACTGGCAAAGAGACAAGCCAAGCATACTGAAACTAAGACCTACAGTTCATAAGCCTGAAGGGAAAGCAGGAGAAACAATGTTACAAAAGTCTGGTCATTGATGGAGCCATAGAGTTGTAGTCAAGAAGAGATGAAACTGAAAAAAATTGCAGTGCTGATGCAGGAAAGACATATTCAAATACCTCTCTCCTACTACCCTCTAATCTTTTGCCAATGACACCCATTGTCCAATTAAAAGAGAAAGAGCTAGATGATTTTTTTAGCTCAGGTGCCCCAAGAACCAGACCTTAAAATAAGGATATGAGTGTAAATAGTTCATTGAGAAGATCCCAGAAGGAGAGTATGGAAGTAGAAGTGAGATATTAAAGGATAGGGAAGTTCACACATACACACACACACACACACACACATACACACACAAAGTGTATTAGTGTTTAAGTCAGGTTTTTGGCTGCTGTGACCAAAAGACCTGACAAGAAAAATTAGAGGAGGAAAAGTTTATTCTGGGGCTCACAATTTCAGAGGTCTTAGTCCATAGATTGCTGGCTCCATTTCTCTGGGCCCAAAATGAGGTAGAACATAATGACAGAAGAGAATGATGGAGGAAAGAAACTCAGAATTTGTGCAATAAGAAGCAGAAACAACTCTCCTCACCATGAAAAATTAAAAAGCCCACAGAAATGCCCCAAGTGACCTACCCCCTCCATCCACACATCATATATCCACAATTACCATCCAGTCAATCCCCATCAGGAAATTAATACATTAATTAGGTTAAGGTTCTAATAAACGAGTCTTTTCACCTCTAAACCCTCTTGTATTGTCGCACACATGAGCTCTCAGGGGACACCACGTATCTGCCCCTAAAAGCTCATGTCCATCTCACAATGCAAGACACATTTAGTCCATTTTCAAGAGTCCCCATAGTCTTAACAGTTTTTAGTATTGCCCAAAAGTACAAGTCCAAAGTCTCCTCCGAGACTCAAACTCTCAGTGTGAATCCCTATAAAAATACAAAGCTATTTACACATGTCCAATATATAAAAGCACAGAGTACATATTTCCATTGCACAAGGGAGAAAAGGGGGCATAAAAAGAAGGGATGGACCCAAAACAAGACTAAAATCCAACTGAGCAGATAAGTCCAGTAGTTTCATGTCCAGCATCTGGGGCACATGACAGTGTGATGTTCTCCTGGAGAGGTTTCTACATCTCCATTTATATGACCTTGCCCACGTGGTCTCTCTCTTTGCTTTTCTGTGCTCACTCAATTTCTGCAGCTTTCCTCAGCAGATGTTCCATGGTACTGGCATTTCTTAATCTCAGGAGTTTCCTCTGAAGCTCCAGTTTCCTTCTCACTTCTTCATGCATCCTAGCTGTCCCAGGCTGCCCACAGGGACTCTGACCCTACTGCACTTTACCTGGCCTCCCAAGCTTTCCTTTGAAATTTCAGTGGAAGCCTCCATGATCCTCTTAACTCCAGTATCCTGAATTCCTGCAGAACCAACACCATGTGGTTGCTGCCAAGGTCTGTCATCATCTCAAGCAACAGCCAAGCCTCCAGAAACTATGGCTACAGCAGCTTCTGAGTAGCTGGGTAGCTGAATATGATGAAACAACTTTCCCTGTACAAGCAAGGTGCCCCACCTTAAATTCTTCTCAAAAACAATTTTTACTTTTACAGCTTTGAGTCCGAGATGGGTGTGTGTGGTATTGCCAAATCCTGAGATGCCTTTAAACCATCTTTTCTCTTGTTTTAGAGCAAAGTACTTAGAAGTGTCTCTTTAGTGGCTGTTTTCTCTTTAACTACCACAACCTCCTTAGTCCCACTTTTATCTGCAGTTTTCTGACCAAACTGCAAGTTTTTCAAATCTTTTTGCTTTGCTTTCTGCTCCTGATTATCACAATAAACTTGGCTAAAAGCCCCCAGTGATACCCATGCCACTGTCTGAAGCTGTTTTAAAATTTCTCCCATAATATTAAGTCCATCACATTTATATTCAGCCTCACACAAAGTCTTGAAAATGGACAAAATATAGACAACTTCTTTGCCAGAAAATAACACAAGTGGCCTCTAGTCCAATTTCCAATAGAGTCCTCATTCTCCTCTAAAACCTCATGAGCCCAGTTTTTACTACTTACAGTACTTTCAGCATTCTGGTCTTCTGGGCTCCCACCAGAATTATGCATTAAGTACACTTACAACATTCTAAAGATTTTCCAGCTTGCATCACTAAACTTTGCAAAATTCCTCCCACAAATTCCAAAAAACTCCAAAAGCTTCTGAACCACATGGTTGAGTTAGTCACAGCAACAATCCCACTCAATTTCTGCTTTTGTCAGCTTTTCATTGCTGTGACCAAAATGCCTGAAAAGAAAAATTTTAGAGGAGGAAATGTTTGTTTGGAAATTCACAATTTCAGGCATCTTAGTCCACAGATGGCCAACTCTGTGTCTCCAAGGTGAGACATGAAAGCACAGTGGGAAGTAAAGAGTAAACACAACTTGGAATTCATAGCCTAACCAGAAAATGTATGACTACATATTTAAACAAAGACAAATGTAGAACTAATTTGAGTATTTTAAAATTTGGGGTGTTTAAAAAAAGGAAAGCAGCTTGGGACATAGAATTAGTAATTAGAGAGCTCTATTCAACAAGGACAATATATGCACCCCCAAAGGCATGTATCCAGAGGTCCACCTCTACCAGCCACACCCTACCTGCCTATAATTACCATTTAGTTAATCCTTATCAGAGGATTAATGCATGAATTAGATTAAGGCTTTCATAACTCAATTATTTTATAATCCAACCTCTAAACTTTCTTGCATTATTTCACACATGCGCTTTTGAGAGACACCTAATATCTAAGTCATAACAAATATCAATGAAGGTAAAATTGTGGGCAAGTAGAATTTCTAAGGCAACTCTGAAAGACATTGTACATTACTGTTCTGAGAATTGAAAAGATTGAGTTATTTATCAATTTCCAACAGTCATTAGTTGAAAAAGTTGCACCCCAAGAAAGTGATATTAATGAGTAAAAATCAAGGCCAAAATATAATAACATAGTATCTTCAACTTGTTGAGCCAAAATGATTAACCTGGAATTCTATATCCAACTAAAGTATCATTCATATGTAAAGACAAAACGCCAATAACAAAAATTAGGCAGTTTTTACTCATGCAGTCTCCCAATGAATGAACTATTAAAAGACATTCTTTAAATAATAGAAAATAAAGCCTAAAATTAAAGAATACAGGGCAAGAATATAATTAAATATATGGACAAATCTCTCTGTGTATGTGTGTGTATGTGTGTGTGTGTAGACACACTATAATGAAACTGCAAAATACTGGAAACAAAAGGAAAAACTCTAATCAATAAAGAGTATATCATAATATAATAGAATATATGTAACATTGTATATATGCTACATATTTTGTGTAAATCTTCATGTATTATATGTAGATACACACAAACACATATGTATATTATGTAATAATAAATAATGTAGGGGGAGGATCTAAAAATCTAGGTAGGATCTAAAACTACTGGAAAGTACTAACATGAATGGTGGGGATAGGCCAGAGATAATATTGCTGAAATTCCAAAATCATTAAGATAAGAAGTACTTATAAATTTTAGGTTCCATCATAGAGTATGCATGATAAAAATATTTTTAAATGGACAAATGAAAGCTTATTTTTACATAAACAGGATTTACTTTATTTTAAATTTTCATTTATTGTGTACAACTTTTTTTAAAATATGTATAAATTGTATAATGGCTACATTGATTTAGTTAACATATGCATTACTTCATATACTTACTTTTTGTGGTAAGAATAGTTAAAATCTATTTTCTTAGCAATTTTCAACAATACAATGTGTTGTTATTAATTATAGACTCTATGTTGTAGAATATATATCTTTGAATTTATTTTCCATTCATAAAATAGAAATTTTGTATCCTTTGACCAATATCTTCCCATCTTCTCCTTTCCCCAGTCCCTGTAAACACTATGCCACTCTACTTCTGTGAGTTCAACTTTTTAGATTCCACATATAAGAGAGATCCTGTGGTATTTGTCTTTCTGTTCCTGGCTTTTTCAGTAAACATAAAATCCTCCAGGTTCATTCATGTTATCACAAGTAAACACAAGGAGGTTTCTCTTCCAACAAGGCAGAGAAAGTGGCACAACTGGAAAAATAAAATGAATATAACAAGACATCTGAAGAAAACAATAAAAGATAAGAATATCTTTTTTCTGTATATGATATAGAAGCACCATTTGTTATTGACCTTGGATGAGTCAAATTTGTAGTAAAAATAGGAGATAGACAGCTAATTTTATTTACAAACCTTTTCCCCATTTGCCATCTGCAGTAAACAAAGTAGAAAAGAGTAAGAACCTGTCCAGGGAGGGAGTTGTATACAATTGACAAAAACCAGCCCTTCAGGATTTGCTGACTATGAATATTTATAATCCCATCACACTGGGTATACTAAATATTTGAACATTGGAAGAGTAAAGACAACTTGGAATTCATAGCCTAACCAGAAAATGTATGACTATACATTTTAACAAAGACAAATGTAGAACTAATTTGAGTATTTTAAAATTTGGGGTGTTTAAGCAACTTTTGAACTGTAACTTACAGAGGAATGAAAGACAAGGAAAATAACAATGTTTTATTCTAAATTAATTTTCCTTTTCTTCAGTAGATAAATTTGCCAGCCTCATTTTATCATACTCAATAGTCTGAAAAATGAGACATGTAAAGTCATAAGCCATTTTATTGTACAATGAGAGGAATTATTTGTACTTAAGATATGTTTCTTTGCATAAGTTGTTAGAGACTAGGCTTCCTATGTCCCAAGGTTAATATATGGGTTTCCTTTACCCTATTAGATGCAGGTTGGAACTGTTTTCCCAACTCTAGGGAACTCAATGACAAGTTGACCTTTGGAATCTCCATGAAGGTTCATACCTTCAATAGTTATGGTCACTTGTCTAGCCCTCAACTCTGATGTGTATCCCAATGATATATGTATTTTGGTGGATGCTGCCATTGTACTCTATGCTTTGTAGCATCAACTTGAATTAAATCAAAGAACTGGGAAACCTCACTTGCCACAGCAGGTCTGCATCTTTCAACAAAATTCTACAAAGCATCTTATTTTCCAGAACATAATCAAAACGAGACTCTCAAAACTTTTGTGGGTTTTTCTCCCTCCCTGTGGAAAAATATGCAGTCTGAGAATGCTCTCAAACAGACAAATCACCCTCTTGATGCTGTGTCTTCATTCTATTTAAAGATAGCCAAAAGCCACAAACAAAAGCAGAATCCCTGAGTAGATGATGGTCCTAGAAAAAGAATGAGAGAAGTGGTGTAGCTCTCAAAACAATAGCTAATTGGAACTCCTGTTCTTTCAAATTTTTTGAGAACCTGAGAAGGATGACTGATTCAACTTGGTGTGACTTGGTAGATAAAAGATCTCCATAGTTCTGAGGAAATAAGAGCTCTGATAGCTTGGCACCATTTTTTATGTGAAGAATAAAAAATTTGGGGTCAGGAAAGGGTCACCTTGCTTGATATGGTCAGCCCTGGATCTAACACATTGACTGGCCCCTGAGTAATCCCTGAGGTTTCCTTGGAAAGAACTCATAAATAGCTTCAGAAAGAACATAGAGGGCAGAAGAGGAGCAGCGGCCTGCTGAGAGGCAGAGCTGCCCGCTCCCCCTGCGCCGGCAAGGTAGACAGAACTGTGACCACCCACAGAGCAGGCCCAGCGGCCTTCTGAGGGGCAGAGCCGCACCCCCCCCTGTGCCTGCCAGGTAGGCGGAACTGTGACCACCGACAGAAAAGGCCCAGTGGCCCACGGAGGGACAGAGCTTCCAATCACTCCTGCAAGGTAGGCAGGCCTGCGACCCACCGGCAGAAGAGAAGCAATGGCCTGCTGAGAGGCAGAGCCACCCCCTCCCCCCTCGCCTGCAAGGTAGACGGAACTGTGACCACCATCACAACAGGCCAGACCTGCAACCGACAGACAGAACAGGCCAAGTGGCCTGAGGAAGGGTAGAGCCGCCCCCCCCCCGCGCCTGCAAGGTAGGCGGACCTGCGACCCACTGGCAGAACAGCCCCAGAGGCCTGCAGAGGGGCAGTGCCGCTGCCTGCGCCTGCAAAGTAGGCAGAACTGCGACCACTGACAGAACAAGCCTAGCGGCCCGCAGAGGGACAGAGCCGCCGCCCACGCCTGCAAGGTAGGCGGACCTGCTACCGACCGGCAGAGCAGGCCCAGCGGCCTGCCGGCGTGGTAGGCACATTGCCCCAATTGGAGGAGGGGCAGAGCCGCCGCCCGTGCCTGTGAGGGAGACTTTGCAAATATACAAGACCAATATAAACATATAGGGGGAAAATTCAATAGCACAACAGTTTCACCAAGTAGAAAGGAACGCGAACAGTATGAAGAGACAAGGAAAGAAAGGACCACAAGCAATGCAGGTCAACTCAATGTTAGAAGAGGTAATAGCTGCAGCAGATGGAATGTCAGATAAAGAATTCAGGATATACATGCTTCAGATGATCTGGAGTCTCAAGGAAGACATCAGACAGCAAAATCAGACAATGAAAGATCACTTCAACAATGAATTACATAAACAAATCCAAGAAGCAAAAGACCAACTATACAGGGAGATAGAGGTTATAAAAAACAAACAAACAGAAATCCTAGAAATGCAGGAAGCAATAAACCAACTTAAAAACTCAATGGAGAATACTACCAGCAGAGTAGAACACTTAGAAGATAGAACATCAGACAATGAAGACAAAGTATTTCAACTGGAAAAGAACATAGACAGCTCAGCAAGACTGTTAAGAAACCATGAGCAGAACATCCAAGAAATATGGGATAACATCAAGAGACCAAATTTAAGAGTCATTGGGATACAGGAAGGGACAGAGTTTCAAACCAAAGGAATGAGCAATCTATTCAATGAAATAATACAAGAAAACTTCCCAGACTTGAAGAATGAGACAGAATCCCAAATCCTAGAAGCCTACAGGACGCCGAATGTGCAAAATCATAAGAGATCCACACCTAGACACATTATAATGAAGATGCCCAACATACAGAATAAGGAGAGAATTTTAAAAGCCACAAGAGAAAGGAAGCAGATCACATTTAGGGGTAAGCCAATCAGGATAACAGCTGATCTTTCAACACAGACTCTGAAAGCTAGAAGATCCTGGAATAACATATTTCAAACACTGAAAGAAAATGGGTTCCAACCAAGAATTGTGTTTCCAGCGAAATTAAGCTTCAGGATGGAAGATGAAATTAAAACCTTCCACGATAAACAAAAGTTAAAAGAATTTGCAGCTAGAAAACCATCTTTTCAAAACATCCTTGGTAAAACATTACAGGAAGAGGAAATGGAAAATAACAATGAAAACCAACAGTGGGAGGTAGGACAGTAAAGGGGGGAAAAATAATCAAAGAGGAAAACAAACCATGTTTAGTAACAGAAATAAACAAATATGGCTGGAAGAACAACCCATATCTCAATAATAACCCTAAATGTTAATGGCTTAAACTCACCAATTAAGAGACACAGGCTAGTAGAATGGATCACAAAACAAGACCCAACAATATGCTGCCTAAAGGAGATGCATTTGATAGGAAAAGACATACATAGGCTGAAGGTGAAAGGTTGGGAAAAATCATATCACTCATATGGACTTCGGAAACAAGCAGGAGTGTCCATACTCATATCAAATAAAATAGATTTCAAGCCAAAGTTAATCAAAAGGGATAAAGAGGGACAATACATACTGCTTAAGGGAACCATACACCAACAAGACATAACAATCATAAATATATATGCCCCAAACAATGGTGCAGCTATGTTCGTCAAACAAACTCTTCTCAAGTTCAAGAGTCTAATAGACCACCATACAATAATCATGGGAGACTTCAACACACCTCTCTCACCACTGGACAGATCTTCCAAACAAAAGTTGAATAAGGAAACTTTAGAACTCAATAACACAATTAATAACCTAGAATTAATTGACATATATAGAATATACCACCCAACATCAAGCAGTTACACTTTTTTCTCAGCAGCACATAGATCCTTCTCAAAAATAGATCATATATTATGTCACAGGGAAACTCTTAGACAATATAAAGGAGTAGAGATAATACCATGCATCCTATCTGATCATAATGGAATGGAACTGAAAATCAACGATAAAAGAAGGAAGGAAAAAGAATACATCACTTGGAGAATGAACAATAGGTTACTGAATGATCAATGGGTTATAGAAGACATCAAGGAGGAAATTAAAAAATTCTTAGAGATTAATGAAAACACAGACACAACATATTGGAATCTATGGGACACATTGAAAGCAGTTCTAAGAGGAAAATTCATTGCTTGGAGTTCATTCCTTAAAAAAAGAAAAAACCAACAAATAAATGATCTCATACTTCATCTCAAAGTCCTACAAAAAGAAGAGCAAAACAACAGTAAAAGAAGTAGAAGGCAAGAAATAATTAAAATCAGAGCTGAAATTAATGAAATTGAAACAAAAGAAACAATTGAAAAAATTGACAAAACTAAAAGTTGGTTCTTTGAAAAAATAAACAAAATCGACAGACCCTTAGCAATGCTAGCGAAGACAAGAAGAGAGAGAACTCAAATTACTAGCATACGGGATGAAAAAGGCAATATCACAACAGACACTTCAGATATACAGAAGATAATCAAAAACTATTTTGAATCCTTATACTCCAATAAATTAGAAGATAGTGAAGGCATAGATAAATTTCTTAAGTCATATGATCTGCCCAGATTGAGTCAGGAGGATATAGACAACCTAAACAGACCAATATCAATTGAGGAAATAGAAGAAACCATCAAAAGACTACCAACTAAGAAAAGCCCAGGACCGGATGGGTATACAGCAGAGTTTTACAAAACCTTTAAAGAGGAACTAATACCAATACTTTTCAAGCTACTTCAGGAAATAGAAAAGGAGGGAGAACTTCCAAATTCATTCTACGAGGCCAACATCACCCTGATACCTAAACCAGACAAAGACACTTCAAAGAAAGAAAACTACAGACCAATATCTGTAATGAACCTAGATGCAAAAATCCTCAATAAAATTCTGGCCACTCGGATACAAAAACATATCAAAAAAATTGTGCACCATGATCAAGTAGGATTCATCCCTGGGATGCAAGGCTGGTTCAATATACGGAAATCAATAAATGTTATTCACCACATCAATAGACTTAAAAATAAGAACCATATGATCATCTTGATAGATGCGGAAAAAGCATTCGACAAAGTACAGCATCCCTTTATGTTCAAAACTCTAGAAAAACTAGGGGTAACAGGAACATACCTCAATATTGTAAAAGCAATCTATGCTAAGCCTCAGGCTAGCATCATTCTGAATGGAGAAAAATTGAAGGCATTCCCTCTAAAATCTGGAACAAGACAGGGATGCCCTCTCTCACCACTTCTGTTCAACATAGTTCTCGAAACACTGGCCAGAGCAATTAGACAGACGAAAGAAATTAAAGGCATCAAAATAGGAAAAGAAGAACTTAAATTATCACTATTTGCAGGTGACATGATTCTTTACCTAGCAGACCCAAAAGGGTCTACAAAGAAATTATTAGAGCTAATAAATGAATTCAGCAAAGTGGCAGGATATAAAATCAACATGCATAAATCAAAGGCATTCCTGAATATCAGCAACAAATCCTCTGAAATGGAAATGAGGACAACCACTCCATTCACAATATCTTCAAAAAAAATAAAATACTTGGGAATCAACCTAACAAAAGAGGTGGAAGACTTATACAATGAAAACTACAGAACCCTAAAGAGAGAAATAGAAGAAGATCTTAGAAGATGGAAAAATATACCCTGTTCATTGATAGGCAGAACTAACATCATCAAAATGGCGATATTACCAAAAGTTCTCTATAGGTTTAATGCAATGCCAATCAAAATCCCAACAGCATTTCTTGTAGAAATAGAGAAAGCAATCATGAAATTCATATGGAAAAATAAAAGACCCAGAATAGCAAAAACAATGCTAAGCAGGAAGTGTGAATCAGGCAGTATAGCCATACCAGACTTCAAACTATACTACAGAGCAATAGTAACAAAAACAGCATGGTACTGGTACCAAAACAGGCGGGTGGACCAATGGTACAGAATAGAGGATACAGAAACCAATCCACAAAACTACAACTACCTTATATTTGATAAAGGGGCTAAAAGCATGCAATGGAGGAAGGATAGCATCTTCAACAAATGGTGCTGGGAAAACTGGAAATCCATATGCAACAAAATGAAACTGAATCCCTTTCTCTCGCCATGCACCAAAGTTAACTCAAAATGGATCAAGGAGCTTGATATCAAATCAGAGACTCGCCATCTGACAGAAGAAAAAGTTGGCTACGATCTACATACTATGGGGTCGGGCTCCAAATTCCTCAATAGGACACCCATAGCACAAAAGTTAATAACTAGAATCAACAAATGGGACTTACTCAAACTAAAAAGTTTTTTCTCAGCAAAAGAAACAATAAGAGAGGTAAATAGGAAGCCTATACCCTGGGAACAAATCTTTACTCCTCACACTTCAGATAGAGCCCTAATATCCAGAGTATACAAAGAACTCAAAAATTAAACAATAAGAGAACAAACAACCCAATCAACAAATGGGCCAAGGACCTGAACAGACACTTCTCAGAGGAGGACATACAATCAATCAACAAGTACATGAAAAAATGCTCACCATCTCTAGCAGTCAGAGAAATGCAAATCAAAACCACCCTAAGATACCATCTCACTCCAGTTAGATTGGCAGCCATTATGAAGTCAAACAACAACAAGTGCTGGCGAGGATGTGGGGAAAAGGGTACACTTGTACATTGCTGGTGGGACTGCAAATTGGTGCAGCCAATTTGGAAAGCAGTATGGAGATTTCTTGGAAATCTGGGAATGGAGCCACCATTTGACCCAGCTATTCCCCTTCTCGGTCTATTCCCTAAAGACCTAAAAAGAGCATGCTACAGGGACACTGATACATCGATGTTCATAGCAGCACAATTCACAATAGCAAGACTGTGGAACCAACCTAGATGCCCTTCAATAGATGAATGGATAAAAAAAATGTGGCATTTATACACAATGGAGTATTACTCTGCATTAAAAAATGACAAAATCATAGAATTTACAGGGAAATGGATGGCATTAGAGCAGATTATGCTAAGTGAAGCTAGCCAATCCCTAAAAAACAAATGCCAAATGTCTTCTTTGATATAAGGAGAGTAACTAAGAACAGAGTAGGGTCGAAGAGCATGAGAAGAAGATTAACATTAAATAGGGATGAGAGGTGGGAGGGAAAGGGAGAGAGAAGGGAAATTGCATGGAAATGGAAGGAGACCCTCAGAGTTATACAAAAGTACATACAAGAGGAAGTGAGGGGAAAGGGAAAAATAATACAAGGGGGAAAAATGAATGTCAGTAGAGGGGGCAGAGAGAGAAGAGGCGAGGGGAGGGGAGGGGAGGGGGGATAGTAGAGGATAAGAAAGGCAACAGAACACAACAGACACTAGTATGGCAATATGTAAATCAATGGATGTGTAACTGATGTGATTCTGCAATCTGTATATGGGGTGAAAATGGGAGCTCATAACCCACTTGAATCAAAGTGTGAAGTATGATATATCAAGAATTATGTAATGTTTTGAACAGCCAACAATAAAAAATTAAAAAAAAAAGAAAGAACATAGAGGGAGTTTGAGGAAAGTACAGATTCAGAGACAAAAACCCTAGTATAAGTTTCTAGGCCATCTAGCACTGAGGAATCCCATGATTAAGTTGGCAAGAAGAGGTTTAAGTGACTCTGTTACCATTGAGATGTCCAGTTGAAGTCCGGGTCTTTTGTGTTATAAACAAATAATTGTGCAAGACACACAGAAGTAACAGGCAAAATGCAGGATTATTGAAGGTGAAGATATCACTCTATAAGGTATAGCAGAGTGGGCCAAGCAAGGCTCAAGGACTCAAAGTCTGAAAATTAGGGTCTTATATCCTGAGCTGTGGGGCACTCTCTTCCCTCTAAAGACCTGATTGAAGACCTTACCCTATTTTCTCTCATTGGTTACCTTATGATACCTGATTCGAATATTTCCCATTTTCCCCCATTGCTTACTTGAGAAAACCTAATTAGAATACTTCCCACTTTACCTCCATTAGTCATTTTAAAATTTGAACCTGTGGTGGGAGTTGTCATGGTGATAAGTCCTCAGTGGCAAGAGATGTCATGATAATGGGATTTATTGTAAACAGGAACAGGACACATATTCTTGTCTTATCCTCCAATGGCTTCTTTCTAATACTGTCTCTGCCAACTTAGTTTCCCTGAATTCCTACCTAACAACTCCAATATTGCAAACTAGTGTTCAGTATTATTGTATTTCTACTCCAAAACCCACAATCTCTAAGGAAATTATTTAAAAGAATTGAAGCAAAAGCCTTTACAGTTTTTGGAAAATATGTTGTGTTTAAAATGGTGGTAAAACTAAAAGAATGCAAAATTAAGCATAGATAAATGTGACACAGGTAGTGTTGTTACCAGGCAGCACAAATAGCATCCAGGGGAAGAGGCTACTCCATAATATTCTCTGCTCCAAATAAATTTAACTTCAAACTGGTACAAAATAGATTTTATTCAAAGCCAGCTTTGAAGGAAGATGGAAGAAACTTCATTCAAAAAGTTCCATCTCCAAAAAGCTCTGAGACCTGGGATGAGGATTTTTTTTTTAATTGGTGCATTAGAGTTGCACATAATTGTGAGATTCATCACTACATATTCACATATATACACAATATAACAATATAATTTGGTTGATATCATTTCCCAGTATTTCCTCTTTCGCTTTCCCCATCCCCATCATCACTATCCTCTACTCTACTGATCACCCTTTGATTTTCATAAAATTCCTCCCAAACTTTCTTTTCTATTTTCCTCTTAGTTTTCACATATGAGCGAAAACGTACAACCCTTAACTTTCTGAGTTTGGCTTATTTCACTTAATATAATGTTCTCAAGTTCTATCCAATATACTACATATAATGTAATTTCATTCTTCTTTAAGGCTGAATAAAACTCCATTATATATAATATAGATAGATAGATAGATAGGTAGATAGATAGATAGATAGATAGATAAACACATTTTCTTTTTCCATTCATCCATTGACAGACACCTAAATTGGTTCCATAGTGTGGTTATTGTGAATTGTGCTGCTATAAACATAGGTATGCATATATCACTAGAGTATGTAGACTTTAATTCTTTGGGGTTAATAGGAAGAAGTAGTATAGCTGGGTCATAGTGGTTCCATTCCTAGTCCTTTGAGGAATCTCCATATTAATTTCCATAGTACTTATACTAATTTATAATCCCACCAACAGTGTAAAAAGTGTTCCTTTTTTTCCGTATCCTGTCCAGCATTCATTATTGTTTGTATTCTTCATGGTGACATTCTAACTGGAGTGAGATGAATCTCAGTGTAGTTTTGATTTGCGTTTCCCTAATTACTAAAGATGTTGAACATTTTTTCATATATTTGTTGGCCATTTGTATTTTTTTCTTTTCAGAACTATCTGTTTAGTTAATTTGCACATTTATTAATAGTGTTATTTGGCTTAGGGTGTTCTGTTTTTGCGTTCTTTGTATGTTCTGGATATTAATCCTCTGTCAGAAGAGTCGCTAGCATAGATTTCCTCACATTCTGTAGGTTCTTTCTTCACATTCTTGGTTATTTTCTCTGCTGTGCCAAAGCTTTTTAATTTAATGTCATCCCATTTGTTAATTCTTGACATTATTTTCTGAACTTTAGGAGTCCCTTGAGAAAGTAGTTGTCTGCACCTATGTTGGAGAGTTGACCCTATGTTTTCTTCTAGGAGTTGCATAGGTTCTGGTCCAGTTGAGGAAAGCTTTTAAGAAGGAGGTATTGGGACAAAAGTCTAAAGTTTCAAAAATTCACATGCCCTTCTGCATCACTGTCCAGGTGTTTCACTAACTAATTTGTATTCCACAATCTCAACTTCTAGCCTTTGGCCTAGGAGGGACACTGATATATTCATATAGAATAAAAGTGTTCAGTTAGGTAAGACTTGGAAGACTTGACCCTTAGAAACTAAAATTTATTCAAAGTATCACTATTGCTAGGGGCCCAGAATGAGTAAAATTAAAATTTTATTAAGAACTCACAAAATGAAAAAGCTAAAAGGGATCAAAGAGATTATTTTATCCAACACATTCATTGAACAGATAGAGAAACCAAGACCAGAAATGGAAAGAGTTTGCTAATGTGACACAGAAATTGAGGGACAGTTTTGGATCCAAGCTCAGATAAGTGTCAGTGTTGTTTTTACACCCAAAGCAAACTTTTATTTTCAGCAGACAGGACATGGGAGTATATACACAGAAGACCTCTGTGGTTGTCATGGATATAGTTAAGATGACTTCATTCAACAAGAGACTAAGTAAATAGAACTAGTCTTATAGGTATTCTAGGCCATGCTAGGAATTTTATTTTTATCTTAAAAGCTATAGGAAACCATTAAAGAATGTTAAGAATGGAGAGAACATGACGATGAGTTGAAAAAGTGAGTCTGGCTGTGTTCTGGAGGACTGTTAGAACCATGAGAACAAATAGAGGAGTCTGGTTAGGAGACTATTACAGTGCACAGGTAAGGTACAGGTGAGAGTGAGGACAGACTTGGAAAATAAGAGAGGCGGTACAAGGGAATCAGTCTCCTAATGAGAAGAAATCAACAAGAGTTGTTTCTCCAGCATATAAAATCTTACCATTTCTCAGAGTCACCCAGAACAAGATATAAACTTATTACCATAATGTAAAAGGGTCTCAGGAAACATCCAAGCTTCTATTCCATACTTTCACATGCCTGTTAAACTTGCTAATCCTTCTATTTGTAACTTTTCTACCTATTCTCACCTTTAGCCACATAAAATTGCTTTGTCTTTTATGTCTCAAGACAGATGCTATCCTCCCTTGAAACATCTTCCTTGATGCTCTCTACCCATCCCCCTTGCATGGGTCACATACCCATCTAATGTGTTCTACTCTGAGTCATAATTGCCCAATCACCTATCTGCTCCCTCCCTTGGCCTGTAAATTCCTTATCCTACTCAGTACCCAGCACTCAATAAATATCTGCTGGATTTATACTGCCTTATTCTACACCAGTAAGTTAGCAAATGTATAATCAATCCATTTTGGATAAAAGACTTTCTCAAATAGATTACACATTTGCTTCTTATATAGACTAAGCTTAGTTTAACCTTGGACACTATGTCATTCTTATAAATGCAGTCAAAATTAAATATCAGAATTCCTTAGACATTATACAGTCTAACACACTCATTTTCTGGATGGGTACACTAAGGCCCAGAGAGGTGAAAGGAACATAGTTTGTGTTGCTAAATATATTATTAAAATTGTGGTACACTGACTCTTTTTCTTAATATTTAAAATGCTTATTGAAATTTAAAATCCACATAGAAATACACAAAGAAGTGTTCATACAAATCTTCATAAATTATTACAAAGTGAATATACTTAGTAACCAAAAATAGAAACAGCCTCTCTCTTGCCCCAGGCAATGCTTTTTCCCTTCCTCCTCCCCAAAGGTAACCAAGACCTTAGGACTAGCATTATTGGCTAATTTTGTCTTTTTCTACAAGTGTTTTATTACAGAAAATTGTATATATAAAATAAACTGAATAGTATAGTAAATATATTGCCCAGTTTCAACAGGCACTAAGCATGTACAATTTTGTTTCTTTTATGCTTTGCATCTAACCTCATAAAAAATAAATAAAAACTTTAGCCAGGCACACTGACATATACTTGTAACCCAAAGACTTGGGAGGCTAAGGTAGGAGGATCACAAGATCAAGGCCAACCTTAGCAACTTAACAAGACCTTGTCTCAAAATCTAAAACAGGCTGGGTGGCTCAGTGATAAAGTACCCCTGGTTTCCATCCCCAGTACTACAAAAATGGAAGGAAGGAAGGAAGGAAGGAAGGAAGGAAGGAAGGAAGGAAGGAAGATAAGTGAAAAGAAATAAATTAAAAGTAATACTCAAGTGGAGCTTGAAGAGAATAGAATGAAGTGAAAGCTGAATCCAGAGGACCGGAGTCACATTCTCTAGATATTTTGAGATGCCTTAAACTCTTTATTCCAGTACCACATGGAAAAAAAAAGTTGAAAATTTATTATATTTTATTCTAGTTCTTGTTCCTGTATTCATAGCCTTTCTGCCTCCTCCCATGTTATCAATTCTCACTTCTTACATCTAAGAAACCCTATAATTATTTATATTTGCTTGGGAGCCAACATCATGCCTAGTATCCCAAAGCCCCACAGCACTCATAATTCTCCATTATGACCAGTGTTTTCATTCTTCTGTCTCCTCCACTAAACAAATACAAGATCTGTTTTATTCTTCTTTTTGTTACTAGTGGTCAGTCAAGAGTCTGGCATGTTCTCATATAGTGAAGAATTATTGAACTTACTAAGTACCATTTAAAATAAACATTGTTAGTTTTAAGGAAAATTACAAACTCTAGCTCACTGACTTCATGTTTCTTATTTTTCTGGGATGCTTTTCTGATTCTTAGTTGTGACTTACTGAACTTAGTTCTAATATACATGTTGTTTTTGGATTTAGTAAGTACTTGAAGAAGCACATGTATCCCTTCTTGCAATAACTGGAAATTTTTAGAATACCCACAGATTAAAACTCTTGTATTACCCCACAGTTTGTTTTTTGTAGATAGATGTAGATAGAAACTGAAGAATGTAGATACTGAAGATAACAGATTTTAAGTAGATGTTGAAGCACAAGTGGCCCATTATGGAACTTGGCAGACATTTAGTTTTTTGTCTGCCCAGAGGGAAATGCCTCTACTTTTCTAAAGAGTTATTCCTCTTCTATTACAATCAGAAGGGTCTAGGTATAGCAAGAAAGTCACACTTCATGGCAACAGACGGGTCTGTGGATGGATACAGAACTCTAATCATGTAACTGGTCTACCTCATGCTTTAAATATAGCCATTGCTGCTCTGCCCCTGAGGTTTATTTTTAAATGGACACATTTTTCTTTTCCCGTTCTCCCTCTCCCAATTCCTAATCTGTGGATAGGGAACAGAATTACATTTTTTTCCCATCTTAGGTCAAGTTATCTGTCTTTGAGCACACACACCCACCACAGGAACACATTAATTCAGACTTCAGGGATTAACCCAGAAGATTTAAGATCTAAATTTGGTAACTTAAATTTGTGATTCACTTAACAAGTGAATCACAACCCCTGGAATGAATCTATTTTTCAAGAAGAGAACCCTCTGTTCTCCCTGATGGGTAGAATTGTGATTATGGGATAGGAGTCCTCTGTGCTTCTTCTTCCCTAGACAAACAATAAACTTTCTTCTTCATTTTTCTCAAAACCATGTTCTCCAATTTGCAGTCCCACCAGAAATGCATGAGTATACCTTTTCCACCACATCCTCACCAACACTTAATGTTGCTTATATTCTTGGTAATTGTCATTCTGGTGTGAGATGAAATCTTAAAATAGTTTTGATTTGCATTTTCGAATTACTAGATATTTTGAACATTTTTTTTCATATATTTGCTTATCAATTGTATATCTTCTTCTGAGAAGTCTCTGTTCAGTTCCTTAGCTCATTTATTGATTGGGTTATTTGTTTTTTGGTGTTAATTTTTTTTAAGTTCTTTATATATCCTGGAGATTAGTGCTCTACATGATGTGTGCAAGGCAAAGATTCTCTCCCATTTTGTAGGCTCTCTCTTCACATTATTGATTGTTTTCTTTGCTGAGAAGAAGCTTTTTAGTTTGAATTCATCCCCTCTATTGATTATTGATTTTATTTTTTATGTTTTAGGAGTCTTGTTAAGGAAGTCAGGTCATAATCCAACAGGATGAAGATTTGGACCTACTTTTTCTTCTATTATATACAGGGTCTCTTGGTGTAATTCTTAGGTCCTTGATCAACTTTGAGTTGAATTTTGTGCTTGGTGAGAGATAGGAGTTTAATTTCATTTTGCTACATATGGATTTCTAGTTTTCCCAGCACCAATTGTTGAAGAGGTTATCTTTTCTCCAATGTATGTTTTTGGCACCTTTGTCTAGTACGAGATAACTGTATTTATGTGGGTTTGTCTGTGTCTTTTATTCTGTACCATTGGTCTACATGTCTATTTTGGTGCCAATACCATGGCGTTTTTGTTACTATTGCTCTGGAAAGCAGTAATCCTTAGAAAACTTGGAATGGAACCACCACTTGACCCAGCTATTCCATTCTTTGGTCTATACCCAAAGGACTTACAATCAGCACACTACAGTGTCATAGCCACATAAATGTTTATAGCAGCTCAATTTACAATAGCTAAACTGTGGAACCAACCTAGATGTCCTTCAGTGAATGAATGGATAAAGAAACTGTGCTATACATACACAATGGAATATTATACAATATTAAAAGAGAATAAAATCATGGCATTTGCAGGTAAAGGATGGAGTTGGAGAATATCATGCTAAACGAAATAAGCAATCCCCCCCCCAAAAAAAAAAACAAAGGCCAAATGTTTTCTCTGATATGTGGATGTTGATACATAATGTGGGTGGGAGGAGGGGTCAAGGGTAGAATGGAGGAACTTTGGATTGGGCAGAGGGGAGGGAGGGGAAAGGAAGGGGCATAGAAGTAGGAAAGATGGTAGAATGAGATGGACATCATTACCCCAAGTATATGCATGATTGCACGAATGGTGTGACTCTACCTACACCATGTACAAGCAAAGAAATGAAAAGTTGTGCTCCATTTGTGTACAATGAATCAAAATGCATTCTGCTGCCATGTATAATTAAATTGAACAAATAAAAAAGTTTTTAAAAAAAACATGTTCTCATTGAATTAGCATCGGGGATAAGAACCAACATCTTGGTAACAATCTTATTAGTCAAGATCTTTCTCCAGGGCTTTCAGAAATAGAGCCATGGAAAGAAATTTAGTCCATCCCTGATAAAAACTTACAACTTAAGATCAGCATCTGTCACTTTCCAAGAAGTAAAAATGACCATTTTAAGAAAACAAAGTCAAGTTATAGGCCGAATAAAGCATCAGCACCACCATTCTTTGGAATTTGACTGCAGCAGCTCTAATAGTCACCAGTCACCAAATGCAGCTCTTGTAGCCAATATTTGCAACCAGAGGGTTGTTAATGCAGAAAACACAAGAGATTTAGAGAAGCCCATGAAGAATTGATGCCTGATATATAATTAGAGGAAGGCCAAGTGTTTGAAGCCCATTCTTCACGTAGGAAATTGGTTGTCATGGAAACAGAATACAATCAAGCTCTGAGTTTAAATTTTATGGTTTCAATCAGGGCATCTGAAAAAGGGGAGGGATAATTCTCTCCCTCCCTGGTGCATTCAGAGACTCATATTTCCAGCTCTCAGGCCAGACCTTTGTTCTGAGAGAAACACCATATCATTCCATAGAGTAGAGCTAGCATAGGAAGGATTTTTCTAAGGAGCACAGCTTCTGATGGTACTGTCCTACAGGGAGATGAACCTCCTGCTTTGGGGAATACTCAGAGTGTTGTCAGGATCAGAAGGAGTCAGAGAGGCAATATTACAGAATTAGAGACTGACTTTGCCAGTTTTTTTCAACTCTGAGTGTCTGTAATTCTTGGCTTCAGTCACAAAGATCCTACAAGTCATGGTGGAAAATTCAAAACAAATGTCAAATGCACTTCCTGGGAAGTTAAAGACTTCTTGTCTGCTCTCAGACCTCCATCCCTACCACACTTCTCAAATGGTGCAGTTGACAAAATCCTTCCCTCCCTTTCTTCTTCTCACTGCCCGGTGAGGCTCTGCTGATATCAGTGCTTCTCTCTGTCATCTCTGTGTTAATCCCTATGGTCCCAGTAATCAACTAAACACTATGCATTAGTCTTCCTTGCAGAGCCCAGGTTACCAGGGTTTAGGCGCTAGGTCTTTGGCTGGACAGGTCTAGGTCTTTTGGCAGGTCTAGGTCTTGTTTCTGAAAACTATACCTATTCCATAACAAGATGACCAGCTTCTGCAGATGTGGTACTTTGTGGTATTGATATGCATGACTTAGAAAAGCCTCAAAGCTCCATTCCAGTCACCAAGAGTTGGATGCTAGTTTCTATAATCCCTGCACTGGGCCAAATCCTGTAGGTAACCACTGACACAAGCCTAGTCAACATCTCAACTTCTTTCACCTGTAGCTATTAAATTTTCAAAAGCAACTTAAACTAGAGGAATCAGCCAGGCAAGGGACAATCACAATATGGATTCGTGAAGACCCTGGCTAAGATCTCCAGGCTTTTAATATGCATCAAATGTGGATGCTGGCTACTCATCTTTCAATAAAAATTTTCTTCTTAATACCAAAAGTTACATGCAGAGCCCAGTTGAGCCTCCAATGTGTCAGTCTTCATAAATATTGATGTTTAGGAGCAACACACCCTCAGTGCCAATGCTGGCTGACGGCACAGACTCGCCTCACCTCTTCTCCCCACCTTAGGCCTATGACTGTGACCACTGTGATCACAGCAAGTTTTATATTTAACCCTCAGCTTTGCCTCCAGAAAGAATAGGGATATGACTTATGTCACATTGTTTGTTTTAGGCACCAACATCAATTCTAGCACAGTAATTAGCAGGCCCTGCTCTGGCATATCAAAGTGGAAGCTTTGCAGAGGCCTGAAAGTAGAGATGCAGAAGCAAAAGCGCCTTATTACTCATCATTCTTGGGACTTCACAGGCCTCCCTTGTCTACAAATATAAAACGAGATAACACCAACTTAATAGTCAGTCAATTACAGGAGCTCCTATCCACTTCTGTGCTAAAGATTATTACTCTGTTTCTATCTCTTGTATTTTTTTTATTCAGCTCTTTCTGAACCATTCTCCTGTGCTGCTTTCCCATGTTCTCCACAACAAGCTCCAAAAGGTAGTTTATCTGCATCTTCATTTTGTTCTCATCACCAGCCCTGTTATCCAGGCCTCCAGTGAGAGCAATGTTTTGCTGGGGTAACACACACATCTAAGGCCTCACTATGGCCTAGGGCTCAGGGCTTAATTGTATTTGATTAGGTTGCTAATAGCTAGTGGAAACACTCCCAGGTATGAGTTCAGCACTGTCCATGCCTCAGCATCTAGGCCCAACTGTTCCTAATCATTTTGGGATGAAGAGCCTCTTTCCAGGATGAGTGGAAGAAGAATACCTGCTTTCCTTGGGGGGAACTCTTGTCAGGACAGGATTATGCCTCATGGTGCTAGTAATCCAAAGACTGGGTAGCCTACTCTTCTCCATATCCACCATATTACACCACCTTTTTCTCATTTACTCTCTTCCCAATCATGCCAGATGCTTTTATCTCTGCCTATAAAACTATAGCTGGAGGCTGGGATTATGGCTCAGCGGTAGGGCACTCGCTTAGCACAGGCGGGACCCGGGTTCGATCCTCAGCACCACATAAAAACAGAATGCATTGTGTCCATCTACACCAAAAAAATAAATATTAAAAAATATCTTTAAAAAAAACTATAGCTGGAACACTAAGAGAGTCAGACAAACCAGAGAACAAACCACTAATGATAATAACAGCAATATTCAGTAATTACTAAAGCACAAATACCATGACCTATCCTATGATAGGAGAAGAGGTACAATAAAAACTTGAGTGGGAAGGTTGGGCAGGGGCTCATAAAAGAGGTCTATAAAATAAGAGGGGCTGAAGGAGAAACCATGTTCTTTTCAGTCTTAAGAGCTGAATAACTAGAACCAATAGGTATATAAAACAACTTTCAGGAAGCAAGAGTTAACTGTTCTTTAAGAGATGTTGAGGTGCTCATAACTAAAACTCCATGTCTTGAGTCATTCTGCTGAGATGTTTTTCTAACAGGTATAGAGCTACCCCATCCACAAAAGCTCAGCAGTCACATGCCAATGACATCACATTGAAAGCACCCATGACTCTCCAACTTAAGGTTTCTGTTCTCCAGCAGAGCAGGCTTGAAGGTCCAGAGAGTTAGTGCCCCAAAGAGTACCTTCAGCCAATGACAAATAGGAGATGAAAGATAAATACCCCAGTTCTCTTGCCCTTTAGTGAGATTAACTACACGGCATGTTCTCCAACATGAGGTGCACAGCAGGAACAAGCCTCAGTTGCCTAGAGTAGTAATCTGCTCAGTAATGCAACTAGTATTGATTTCTTTCCTTTCCCTCTCCTTTCTTTCCTTTCCTTTATGTGAGAACACCTCTCACATAAAGCATTTGTAGTCAATTCTCAGGAGGAAAACCACTGATTGTAGGGGAAATCTTGCCCAGGCAAAAAATTCAAGCACTAAATGGAGTTTTATCTGGATGACTTTTATCATCCCTTCCTGTAGAGAATCAGATGTGACTGTGTTACTATTACTGTCCTTGATGGAGTCTGCCTGCAAACAGGATATTCTGTCAAGGTATAGATAGGTAACAGCAGACATGCTTGAAAACGAGGTGTCTGCTGTCCTTGGGAGGGCCTACTTGCAAACGAGAGGCTCCTTCAAGGTTTAGATAAGGTAACTGCGGACATGCTTGAAAACAAGGTGTCTGCTGTCCTTGGGAGGACTTGCCTGCAAACGGGATGTTCTGCCAAGTGGGCTAGGAGGGCGCTGAGAAAAATTTTATTATCTGTTCTTAACAAAGAGCAGAGCTCAACATACTCCGGGCCGAGAATAGATTAGCCATGAGAAGCGGGTCACTTCTGATTAGAAAGTAAAACTTCTGTATGCTATGTTTAATTAGCTAAAAGACCTGATTTATTGATGTTGGAAGGCTGACTTCTTTGTTCACAAGACTATAAAAAGATTGCTTGTACACAATAAAGGACTTTTTTTCTGCTGCTGCTTTGCTTGCTCTGCTTCTTCTTTCTTTTCCCATGCTGACCTGCAAGTGAATTACTGCAACACCTTCCACTTCAGGATATTGTAATTACATTTCATTTTGTTATGTTTGACCCTTACAAAAGCACTTCAGTTCAACTTAATAATTAATAGATTCTAATTCTATATGGAAAGAGAGCCAGTAACCAGCATAAACTGAGAAACATACTAGAACTAACCCTAGCAGGAATAGAGCACAGGCCAGGAAAAATTTGCAAGGGGTAAAAAGGAAGATAACCAGAGCAAATACCTAGGACAGAGATAGGGTTAATGGGAAAGAGCAAGGTGCTATAAAGAGCAAGCTCTGCTTTCTCCTCCACTTTGGTGAAGCCCATCTCTGAATTTTGCTCTCCATTTGGCTGGGTTTATGAAATTGAGAATTAATAAAAATCACTTTGATTCTTTAAGTGGCCATTACAAAGAGCTTTCTAAAATCATTTCTAAATGTACTTTTTCAATTGCATTTTCACAAACAATCTCCAAGGTCAGGATGAGCAAATGGCCAATTAGCCATAGAGGAAAGAACCCATAAGCACACAGATCTTTTAGCATTTTAAAGACATGCCAAATACCATTGTAGAAGTCTGCATTTAAGTTGTTGAACATTAAAACCATTGCTGCTCAACTGCATAGATATTTCTCTTTCTGAGTATCTTCCCCAAATTTCTCCCTTGAACCATATTATTTCAGTTCACCCTCAATTACACCATCAAAGTTCCACCATTCAAAAACGTATTACTTTGCTAAAAATGTACTTAATGGTATTTTTATACTGTGCCATGGAATAATGTATAGTGATAAAAAAAATTAGATGAATCACAAGCTCCTTTGTAGCCAATCAGCCAAACAAAACTAAATATAAATCAAGCTTGGTACAAATTACAGGTCACACTCAAGTTCATGAACATGTTACAGAACCTCACTGACTTGAAATCCACTCTGTCTCTCTTTAATCTTTACCACAGCATCACAAAAGTAGTAATAATAATAGTAAGTTTACTGACATGCACAAGCATATCCTTAGATTGCACCAGAGGACCCAACGCAGAGAAACGACACCAGAGAGAAGCAACTTAGAAGAAGAGTATGGGCAGTGAATATGGGGTAGGGCTCCTCAGTCTGAGTCCTGACTCTGCAGTCTACTGGCTCTTTGAGTTAAGTTGCTTAACTTCTCTAAAATGGTATATCTTTATCTATAAAATGAGAATCACTATGTCTGCTGCCTCACTGACTCTTTTTGATAGCATTAAATAAATCAATGCATTCAAAGCTGTAAAAAATCAAATCTGGTAGTGGATCTTTAGCTCCATAAGTGGTTCTTTGTTAGAGCAATGCCTCTACAAGTGTTCAGAACTAGAAAAAGGGTATTCACCAAGGGAATGTAGGAAACTGAGGCAGAGAGAGTATATTCCATGAGGCCACCTAATGAGTTTGAGGTGGAGAATGAGCAGCAGTCTAAGAAGGCTTCTTAGGAGGGCCACATAACTTTTCATGTAGAGGAAATTTAAAAAGAGTTAAAAGAATACATCTGAGAGTCAAAGTCTTGCCCTCTGGTGAAGGAGTTGCTTTCTACTAAGGCTAAAATTTGCCACTCTTAGCCTTTGGACTTTACTTATCTGTAAAAAGTTCATGCAAATAAATTCCTCTAGCCAAATTATCAAGTTCTTGGGTGTGCATGAAAGAGAGAGTGTCAAAAATATATGCATATAAACATTCTTGGAGAACAAAAGAAACAGATAAAGATGGAGGGAGCAACATTTTTCCATATGGGCTGGCATCCAAGGGACCCCCCCCCCCCGCACCGGTCACACAATTGCACATCTTCTAAGTAAGGGATGGAGAAAATGAACCAGCATACACCTACCAGAGGAGAGAGGAAACAGAAAAGAAATTATCTCTGGTTTCCTCAGATTTCTTTTCAAAATCATTCAAGAGACAGGACTAGTTAGAGGCTGGATCTAGGGCTCCTTCATTTTCCAGTCATATTCGGGAAAGGCAGGATTGAGATAATGTTTTCCCAATTTTCAAACAAGGAAACTTAAGGAGGTAAAGGGACATTCCTAAGAGCACCGCTAGTTAGTAATGAAATCTGGCATAGATGAAGCCCTTCTAATGGCTCACAAGGTGCTGTATGATTGTCCTCCACTCTACACTTCCTCTCCTACCCCACATCCTGTAGCCAAACTCATTGCCTTCCACACCATTGTGCTTGTACAGTAGGCCCTTTGTACCTTCAGCCCCCTCTGGTTGAATTGTTTTTTTCTTTCATGTAGCTCAATGGTGCACTGCGTAACTTCATCCAGGTGTTTGCTTAAATGTCCCTCAATGTGAGAAGGTTTCCCAGTCCACATCATCTCAATCATACCCCTATTGTTTTTTTTGTTTGTTTGTTTGTTTTTAATTTTTATTGGTTGTTCAAAACATTACAAAGCTCTTGACATATCATATTTCATACATTAGATTCAAGTGGGTTATGAACTCCCATTTTTACCCCAAATACAGATTGCAGAATCACATCGGTTACACATCCACATTTTTACATAATGCCATATTAGTAACTGTTGTATTCTGCTACCTTTCCTATCCTCTACTATCCCCCCTCCCCTCCCCTCCCATCTTCTCTCTCTACCCCATCTACTGTAATTCATTTCTCTCCTTGTTTTTTTTTCCCATTCCCCTCACAACCTCTTATATGTAATTTTGTATAACAATGAGGGTCTCCTTCCATTTCCATGCTATTTCCCTTTTCTCTCCCTTTCCCTCCCACCTCATGTCTCTGTTTAATGTTAATCTTTTCCTCCTGCTCTTCCTCCCTGCTCTGTTCTTAGTTGCTCTCATTATATCAAGGAAGACATTTGGCATTTATTTTTTAGGGATTGGCTAGCTTCACTTAGCATAATCTGCTCTAATGTCATCCACTTCCCTGCAAATTCCATGATTTTGTCATTTTTTAATGCAGAGTAATACTCCATGGTGTATAAATGCCACATTTTTTTATCCATTCATCTATTGAAGGGCATCTGGGTTGGTTCCACAGTCTTGCTATTGTGAATTGTGCTGCTATGAACATCGATGTGGCAGTATCCCTGTAGTACGCTCTTTTAAGGTCTTCAGGGAATAGTCCGAGAAGGGCAATAGCTGGGTCAAATGGTGGTTCCATTCCCAGCTTTCCCAGGAATCTCCATACTGCTTTCCAAATTGGCCGCATCAATTTGCAATCCCACCAGCAATGTACAAGAGTACCCTTTTCCCCACATCCTCGCCAGCACTTGTTGTTGTTTGACTTCATAATGGCTGCCAATCTTACTGGAGTGAGAAGGTATCTTAGGGTGGTTTTGATTTGCATTTCTCTGACTGCTAGAGATGGTGAGCATGTTTTCATGTACTTGTTGATTGATTGTATGTCCTCCTCTGAGAAGGACACCCCTATTGTTTTTTAATCCCAGTGCTGCTGCATTTTTTAATCCCTTACCACCACTCAACTTATTATAATGGTTTTTATTATCTATCTCTCCCAACATAATGTAAACTCTAAGACAGAGGGAGTTTTGTTTTCCACTACATTTTTAGTGTGTACAACAGTGCCCGTTATCAATATATTTTCATCTAGGGCATTGTAAGACTTTGATCTATTGGTTTAAGACTAAAAGCACTTTGACTTCATGTTTATAAATAGAAATACTTTGGTCAAAATTATCCTAACTCTGATGAATTTTATTCTAAAAGAACTATTCACAACAACCTCCACAAAACATTTAAATTCTTTACAGCTCAGTTAATGTCATCATTTACCTACTCTTTCCCTCCACTCTGTGGTTTTCTGGGTCAGCTTTCTTCTCAAGCCAGCTCTCTCATTTTGACAAGAATTGGTGTCAATGGCATCAGATTTCTTTTCCTACCAACTTGCCAACCCCAGTTGAGAGTTTCTTTTAGTTTCTTGATCAAAAACTATATGAAAAAGTGTTCAATATCTCTAGCAATTAGAGAAATGCAAATCAAAACTACTCGTAGATTTCATCTCACTCCTGTCAGAATGCAATCATCAAGAATATAGGCAACAATAAATGTTGATGAGGATATGGTGAAAAAGATACACTCATACATTGCTAGTGGGACTGCAGAGTGGTGCAACCACTATGGAAAGCAATATGGAGATTCCTCAGAAAACTGGGAATGGAACCATCATTTGATCCAGCTATCCCACCTCTTAGCTTATACTCAAAGGACTTAAAATCAGCATTCTACAGTAATGCAGCTATGTCAATGTTTATAGCAACTCAATTCACAATAGCTAGACTATGGAACTAACCTAGGTGTTCCTCAGTAGATGAATGGACAAAGAAAATGTGGTATATAAACTCAGTGGAATATTACTCAGCTTTAAAGAAGAGTGAAATTATGGCATTTGCCAGGAAATGGTTGGAGTGGGAGAATATCATGCTAAGCAAAATAAGCCAATCCCACAAAACCAAAGACCAAATATTTTCTCTAATACAGGGATGCTAATTCACAATAAGGTGTGGGGCATTAGGGAAGAATAGCATTACCTTAGATTAGGTAGAGGAAAATGATGGGAGGGGAGAGGAGGGGATGTGGGAATAGGAGAGATAGTAAATAAAACAGACATTATTACTTTACATACATATGTGACTACATGACCAATATGATTCTGCAACATGTACTCTGGAAAAATGGGAAATTATATCCCATCTATATATGACATATAAGAGTGCATAAATGCATTCTACTGTCATGTATAACTAATTAAAACAAATAAAAATTTTTTTGAAAAAAAAGTCCTGCTAAGGACTGTCATCTGGGTTATCAGGATCCTGGACCTATCACTGCAGTAAGGGGATACTGTAACTGGACACACCTGGAGTGTGAAATAAGAATGGATGAGGAATGGGTCCCACAAAGAAATCTGGAATATAGTCATTAGGAAAAAAAGAGAAACAGACGAATGAGGAAAGGCCCAAAAAATAGCACTGAAGTCATACCTAGATGGCAACTGCCGAAAGCAGTTACTAACCACTAGACTGGAAGCAGAGGGAGGGAAGTTTTGATTACTAGTGCCTCCACGTGGAGGAGAGACCCACAGAGCTGGAATCCAAGCCTCCAGCCCTCCAAGGAGGAAGAGAAGGAGGAGGAGGCAGCATCATAGGCTGTTGCTAGGATCTCCAGGGAACATGATAAGGCTGGTTCTGGGATTACAAGGGGGAAAAACTGGGAATGGAGCACAGCAACCAACTTCTACCACCAGGGTAAGGAATTATTAACAGGAGATGTGAGCAGAAATGAGAAAAAAAAAGAATGAACTCTTCTCTCCCTCGCCCATCCCACTAATCTCTTTCCATCATTCTCTATTAGAAGAACTAATGGGGAGACTGATGGCAGGGGAGGAATGTGGATTTCAGTGGCAGTCACATGAGGCAGAGTTTAAAAGAGTAGTTTACAGCTGAAAGACAGTAGTTTCATAACCAGCACAGCATCCAAATGAGGTCAAATTAACATTAATGCCAAATTTTGCTACTTCATAGCACAGGTTGTCAAGAGAGCTATTTTCTTTCTCTGCCCACATTCTTGCTCAGGACTCCAAAATAGAAACTTCCAATCTCTCAGAAGTTTTCAAAAGAAATCTTTTGGACTTCCCTCCACCCTTTCATTTATTCCTCTACATCACAGGTCAGCCTCTATCTTGGAGATTTTCAATCTAATCTGCCCCAAGGTCACAAGTGTCTCATTTCCTCAGTTCAATGAGGATAGAACACCTACTGCTGTCTGATCTGCCTGTGTCTGGGAGGTACATAACTCAAAACTTATGTCCACACATATGCTCCAATACAACTTAATAAAAAATAAAGGTAGTATGTAGAATATTCCTTACTCATATGTATATCACAATTTGTTCACAGTTTGGAGATAAAGAAGGTATGAATCACATATATTCTCTCTCTCTCTCTCTCTCTCTCTCTCTCTCTCTCTCTCTCTCTCTCTCTCTCTCTCTCTCTCCAAAGCACCTGAGACCAGCTTATATGAAACTCAACACCAAAACTACAAATAATCCAATCAATAAATGGTCAAATGAACTAAATAGATGTTCTCAAAAGAAAAAACACAAATGACTAACAAAGATAAGAAAAATGTTCAACAATTTTAGTAATCAAGAAAATGCAAATCAAACTACTTGTGGACTTCCCTCCACCCTTTCATTTAGTCCTCCACACCACAGCTCACTCTGTATCTTAGAGATATCATCTCACTCCAATTAGAATAACAATTATCAAGAATACAAATAATAAATGCTAGTAAGTATGTGGGGGAAAAGGAACCCTTATGCACTGTTGGCAGATTATAATTAGTACAACTATGGTGGAGATTAGTATGGAGGATCATCAAAAGACTAGGAAGGGAACCACCATATGATCCAGGTATAGCAGTCCTCAGTATTTATTCTAAAGAATTAAAGTCAGCATACTATAGTGATACATGATATCATAGCACAAATCATAATAGCCAAGTTATAGAACCAACTTAGATGTCCACCAACAGATAAATGAATTTTTTTTTCTTTTTTTAATGCATTACAGTTCTTATTACACATAAAGAATAGAATTTTTCGTATCTTTGTATATAGAGTATGTTCACGCCAATTCATGCCTTTATACATGTACTTTGTTTTGTTTTTTGGCATTTCAATTCTTATTACACATATATACCACAATTTTTCATATCTGTTTATATATAAAGTATGTTGACACCCAATTCAAGTCTTCATACATGTACTTTGGAAAATGGTGTCCATCACATTCTAAAGACCTTTATTGCATTAGTGTAAGGCAAACTTCAGATTTAGGATTTAATATTTGACAGTTTTCTTATTAAATACCTAATAAACAAACCCAGTAAAGTTCTATTCTGTTATATGATTCAGTAATATCTATTTCCATTTTTGGATTTAGGACCACAAACTGTTAAACATGTCAGAACATTGTAGTGATTGGCAGAACACTTATGATGACAGTCCCATGAAATTATAATGGAACTGAAAGATTCCTATTACCTGGGACTTTTACTGCACCTTTTCTATTTAGATATGCTTAGATGCACAAATATGTTTGGTTTGTTTTAGTTGCCTGCAGCATTCAGTACAGTAATGTGTTACAGGTTTGCAACAATCAGCTGCACAGCCCAGGTATAGGGTAGGTCATATCAGCTACTTCTGTGTAAATACACTCTAAGTTGTTTACACAATGGCAAAAATCACCTAATGATTCATTTCTAAGAATGCATCACTATTGTGTGACACACAGTAAAATACATTTAGTATTTATGAATGTTTTCTTAATATTGCTATGTGAAAATATTGTTATTATCAATATTATCTTTCTTTATATACATTCTATGTGTTTCTACAGCAACTTTGATTTTTTAGGTGAGATTATTATCATGAGAAATTTAGGAAAACAAGTTTTTAGGAAAATATGTCAATACTAATGTAGCATATTAGAGTTAATGCAGACAAAAATTCAACAAAGATGAATGTATTACATAAGAAAAGCAAATGTCCCAAGAAGCTTAGAAAAATTTGTGTGTGTGCATGTGTGTATATTATGGGATATTGAACCCAGGAACTCACCCATGTGAAGGGAATACTACTCTACCATCAAACTACATCCCCAGCCCAACTTACAATAATTCTTGCACAGAATTTTAGAAGTCAATAAATAGGTACATAATGGAATACTGATGACTTTAGGGGAATACTCTGAGTGAATCAAATGATGTGGCTTATATGAATCTTTTTCAGAATTCCTAATGGTTTATTTAGTCTTTATTGAGTCTTAACTACTTTCTCCTGTTGTGTATTTTCTAATCTGTGTTTACAGATACCCTGTTTCTTTTTTTTTTTTTAATTTTTTATGGTGGGTTGTTCAAAACATTACAAATTTCTTGACATATCATATTCCACACTTTGATTCAAGTGGGTTATGAACTCCCACCTTCACCCCATACACAGATTACAGAATCACATCAGTTACACATCCATTGATTTACATATTGCCATACTAGTGTCTGTTGTGCTCCGCTGCCTTTCCCATCCTCCACCCTCCCCACCGCTCCCCTCCCCTCCCCTCCTCTCTCTCTACCCCCTCCACTGTATAACCCTGAGGGTCTCCTACCATTACCATGCAATTTCCCTTCTCTCTCCCTTTCCCTCCCACCTCTCATCCCTGTTAAATGTTAATCTTCTTCACCTGCTCTTCGTCCCTACTCTGATCTTAGATACTCTCCTTATATCAAAGAAGACATTTGGCATTTGTTTTTTAGGGATTGGCTAGCTTCACTTAGCATAATCTGCTCTAATGCCATCCATTTCCCTGTAAATTCTATGATTTTGTCATTTTTTAATGCAGAGTAATACTCCATTGTGTATAAATGCCACATTTTTTTTATCCATTCGTCTATTGAATGGCATCTAGGTTGGTTCCACAGTCTTGCTATTGTGAACTGTGCTGCTATGAACATCGATGTAGCAGTGTCCCTGTAGCATGCTCTTTTTAGGTCTTTAGGGAATAGACCAAGAAGGGGAATAGCTGGGTCAAATGGTGGCTCCATTCCCAGCTTTCCAAGAAATCTCCATACTGCTTTCCAAATTGGCTGCACCAATCTGCAGTCCCACCAGCAAAGTACAAGTGTACCCTTTTCCCCACATCCTCGCCAGCACGTGTTGTTGTTTGACTTCATAATGGCTGCCAATCTTACTGGAGTGAGAAGGTATCTTAGGGTGGTTTTGATTTGCATTTCTCTGACAGCTAGAGATGGTGAGCATTTTTTCATGTACTTGTTGATTGATTGTATGTCCTCCTCTGAGAAGTGTCTGTTCAGGTCCTTGGCCCATTTGTTGATTGGGTTGTTTGTTCTCTTATTGTCTAATTTTTTGAGTTCTTTGTATACTCTGGATATTAGGGCTCTATCTGAAGTGTGAGGAGTAAAGATTTGTTTCCAGGGTGTAGGCTCCCTATTTACCTCTCTTATTGTTTCTTTTGCTGAGAAAAAACTTTTTAGTTTGAGTAAGTACCATTTCTTGATTCTAGTTATTAACTTTTGTGCTATGGGTGTCCTCTTGAGGAATTTGGAGCCCGACCCCACCGAATGTAGATCATAGCCAACTTTTTCTTCTATCAGACGGCGTGTCTCTGATTTGATATCAAGCTCCTTGATCCATTTTGAATTAACTTTTGTGCATGGCGAGAGAAAGGGATTCAGTTTCATTTTGTTGCATATGGATTTCCAGTTTTCCCAGCACCATTTGTTGAAGATGCTATCCTTCCTCCATTGCATGCTTTTAGCCCCTTTATCAAATATAAGATAGTTGTAGTTTTGTGGATTGGTTTCTGTGTACTCTATTCTGTACCATTGGTCCACCCACCTGTTTTGGTACCAGTACCATGCTGTTTTTGTTACTATTGCTCTGTAGTACAGTTTGAAGTCTGGTATCGCTATACCGCCTGATTCACACTTCCTGCTTAGCATTGTTTTTGCTATTCTGGGTCTTTTGTTTTTCCATATGAATTTCATGATTGCTTTCTCTATTTCTACAAGAAATGCCATTGGGATTTTGATTGGCATTGCATTAAACCTATAGAGAACTTTTGGTAATATTGCCATTTTGATGATGTTAGTTCTGCCTATCCATGAACAGGGTATATTTTTCCATCTTCTAAGATCTTCTTCTATTTCTCTCTTTAGGGTTCTGTAGTTTTCATTGTATAAGTCTTTCACCTCTTTTGTTAGGTTGATTCCCAAGTATTTTATTTTTTTTTTTTGAAGATATTTTGAATGGAGTGGTTGTCCTCATTTCCATTTCAGAGGATTTGTTGCTAATATACAGGAATGCCTTTGATTTATGCGTGTTGATTTTATATCCTGCCACTTTGCTGAATTCATTTATTAGCTCTAATAGTTTCTTTGTAGAGCCTTTTGTGTCTTCTAGGTATAGAATCATATCATCTGCAAATAGTGATAATTTAAGTTCTTCTTTTCCTATTTTGATGCCTTTAATTTCTTTCGTCTGTCTAATTGCTCTGGCCAGTGTTTCGAGAACTATGTTGAACAGAAGTGGTGAGAGAGGGCATCCCTGTCTTGTTCCAGATTTTAGAGGGAATGCCTTCAGTTTTTCTCCATTCAGAATGATGCTAGCCTGAGGCTTAGCATAGATTGCTTTTACAATATTGAGGTATGTTCCTGTTATCCCTAGTTTTTCTAGAGTTTTGAACATAAAGGGATGCTGTACTTTGTCGAATGATTTTTCCACATCTATGGAGATGATCATATGGTTCTTATTTTTAAGTCTATTGATGTGGTGAATAGCATTTATTGATTTCCGTATATTGAACCAGCCTTGCATCCCAGGGATGAATCCTACTTGATCATGGTGCACAATTTTTTTGATATGTTTTTGTATCCGAGTGGCCAGAATTTTATTGAGGATTTTTGCATCTAGGTTCATTACAGATATTGGTCTGTAGTTTTCTTTCTTTGAAGTGTCTTTGTCTGGTTTAGGTATCAGGGTGATGTTGGCCTCGTAGAATGAATTTGGAAGTTCTCCCTCCTTTTCTATTTCCTGAAGTAGCTTGAAAAGTATTGGTATTAGTTCTTCTTTAAAGGTTTTGTAAAATTCTGCTGTATACCCATCCGGTCCTGGGCTTTTCTTAGTTGGTAGTCTTTTGATGGTTTCTTCTATTTCCTCAATTGTTATTGGTCTGTTTAGGTTTTCTATATCCTCCTGACTCAATCTGGGCAGATCATATGACTTAAGAAATTTATCTATGCCTTCACTATCTTCTAATTTATTGGAGTATAATGATTCAAAATAGTTTTTGATTATCTTCTGTATTTCTGAAGTGTCTGTTGTGATATTGCCTTTTTCATCCCGTATGCTAGTAATTTGAGTTCTCTCTCTTCTTGTCTTCGCTAGCATGGCTAAGGGTCTGTCAATTTTGTTTACTTTTTCAAAGAACCAACTTTTAGTTTTGTCAATTTTTTCAATTGTTTCTTTTGTTTCGATTTCATTAATTTCAGCTCTGATTTTAATTATTTCTTGCCTTCTACTTCTTTTACTGTTGTTTTGCTCTTCTTTTTCAAGGATTTTGAGATGAAGTGTGAGATCATTTATTTGTTGGTTTTTTCTTTTTTTAAGGAATGAACTCCAAGCAATGAATTTTCCTCTTAGTACTGCTTTCAATGTGTCCCATAGATTCCGCTATATTGTGTCTGTGTTTTCATTTATCTCTAAGAATTTTTCAATTTCCTCCTTGATGTCTTCTATAACCCATTGATCATTCAGTAACCTATTGTTCATTCTCCAAGTGATGTATGCTTTTTCCTTCCTTCTTTTATCGTTGATTTTCAGTTTCATTCCATTATGATCAGATAAGATGCATGGTATTATCTCTACTCCTTTATATTGTCTAAGAGTTTCCCTGTGACATAATATATGATCTATTTTTGAGAAGGATCCATGTGCTGTTGAGAAAAAAGTGTAACTGCTTGATGTTGGGTGGTATACTCTATATATGTCAATTAGGTCTAGGTTATTAATTGTGTTATTGAGTTCTATAGTTTCCTTATTCAACTTTTGTTTGGAAGATCTGTCCAGTGGCGAGAGAGGTGTGTTGAAGTCTCCCATGATTATTGTATGGTGGTCTATTAGACTCTTGAACTTGAGAAGAGTTTGTTTGACGAACATAGCTGCACCATTGTTTGGGGCGTAAATATTTATGATTGTTATGTCTTGTTGGTGTATGGTTCCCTTAAGCAGTATGTAGTGTCCCTCTTTATTCCTTTTGATTAACTTTGGCTTGAAATCTATTTTATTTGATATGAGTATGGACACTCCTGCTTGTTTCCGAAGTCCATATGAGTGATATGATTTTTCCCAACCTTTCACCTTCAGCCTATGTATGTCTTTTCCTATCAAATGCATCTCCTGTAGGCAGCATATTGTTGGGTCTTGTTTTGTGATCCATTCTACTAGCCTGTGTCTCTTAATTGGTGAGTTTAAGCCATTAACATTTAGGGTTATTATTGAGATATGGGTTGTTCTTCCAGCCATATTTGTTTATTTCTGTTACTAAACATGGTTTGTTTTCCTCTTTGATTATTTTCCCCCCCTTTACTGTCCTACCTCCAACTGTTGGTTTTCATTGTTATTTTCCATTTCCTCTTCCTGTAATGTTTTGGTGAGGATGTTTTGAAAAGATGGTTTTCTAGCTGCGAATTCTTTAAACTTTTGTTTATCGTGGAAGGTTTTAATTTCATCTTCCATCCTGAAGCTTAATTTCGCTGGATACACAATTCTTGTTTGGAACCCATTTTCTTTCAGTGTTTGAAATATGTTATTCCAGGATCTTCTAGCTTTCAGAGTCTGAGTTGAAAGATCAGCTGTTATCCTTATTGGCTTACCCCTAAATGTAATCTGCTTCCTTTCTCTTGTAGCTTTTAAAATTCTCTCCTTATTCTGTATGTTGGGCATCTTCATTATAATGTGTCTAGGTGTGGATCTCTTATGATTTTGCACATTTGGCGTCCTGTAGGCTTCTAGGATTTGGGATTCTGTCTCATTCTTCAAGTCTGGGAAGTTTTCTCGTATTATTTCATTGAATAGACTGCTCATTCCTTTAGTTTGGAGCTCTGTACCTTCCTGTATCCCAATGACTCTTAAGTTTGGTCTCTTAATGTTATCCCATATTTCTTGGATATTCTGCTCATGGTTTCTTAACAGTCTTGCTGAGCTGTCTATGTTCTTTTCCAGTTGAAATACTTTGTCTTCATTGTCTGATGTTCTATCTTCTAAGTGTTCTACTCTTCTGGTAGTATTCTCCATTGAGTTTTTAAGTTGGTTTATTGCTTCCTGCATTTCTAGGATTTCTGTTTCTTTGTTTTTTATAACCTCTATCTCCCTGTATAGTTGATCCTTTGCTTCCTGGATTTGTTTATGTAATTCATTGTGGAAGTGATCTTTCATTGTCTGATTTTGCTGTTTAATGTCTTCCTTGATACTCCAGATCATTTGAAGCATGTATATCCTGAATTCTTTATCTGATATTCCATCTGCTGCAGCTGTTACCTCTTCTAATGTTGCGTTGACCTGCATTGCTTGTGGTCCTTTCTTTCCTTGTCTTCTCATACTGCTTGCGTATCTTTCCTGCAGGCGCGGGCTGCGGCTCTGCTCTCTCCTTATTCCAATTGGGGTGTTGTGGCTACCACGCCGGCAGGTCACTGGGCCTGTTCTGGGTGCTGGCGGCGGCTCTGTTCTGCCCCTACTCCAATTGGGGTGACGAGTGTACCACGCTGGCAGGCCACCAGGCCTGATCCGCCGGTCGGTTGCAGGTTTGCCTACCCTGCAGGCGCGGGTGGCGGCTCTACTCTGCCCCTACTCCAAATGGGGTGACGTGTCTGTCGTACCGGCAGGCCACTGGGCCTGTCCCACTGGTCAGTCGCAGATCTGCCCACCTTTCGGGCACGGGTGGAGGCTCTGCTCTGCCCCTACTCCAATTGGGGTGTCGTGACTACCCCGCCTGCAGGACGCTGGGCCTGTTCCTGGCACGGGTGGTGACTGCTCTGCCCCTACTCCAATTAGGGTGGTGTGTGTACCACGCCGGCAGGCTCCTGGGCCTGATCCGCCGGTCTGTTGCAGGTCTGCCTACCTTGGAAGCGCGGGCGGCGGATCTGCCCTGCCCCTCCTACCACGCCTGCGGACCCCTGGGCCTGATCTGCAGGTTGGTCACAGGTCTGCTCACCCTGCGGGCACGGGTGGCGGTTCCGCTCTGCCCCCACTCCAATTTGGGTCACATGGCCACCACACTGGCAGGGCCTGATCCGGGCGTGAGAGAAGGATCTGCTCTGCCCCTACTCCAGTTGGGGTGACGTATGTACCACACTGGCAGGCCACTGGGCCTGACCTGCCAGGCTGTCACAGGTCTGTTTACCTTGCAAGCGCGAACGGCGGCTCTGCCCTGCCCCTCCTACCACGCCCATGTACCACTGGGTCGCGGGTCTGCCCCAGATAAATGAATTTTTAAAAGTAGTATATGCATTCAATGGAGTTTTACTCAGCCATGAAGAAGAAAAACAAATTGTCATTTTCAGGAAAAGAGGTGAAACTAGTAAACATCATGTTAAGTGAGACAAGCCAGACTCAGAAAGCCAAAGTCATGCTTTCTCTCATATGTGAATTCTAGAGAGAAAAAATGAAAGAAAATGGACTTCATGGAAATATAAAAATAAATAGACAAGAAGGAAAGGATCAGAGAAGGGAGAAGAGGAGGGAAGGAGGGGCTACAGAAGAATGAAATAGAAAAAATTAGCCTCCTGCGTGTAAGAACATATCACAATGACTCCCACTATTATAATTGTAGGTAGCAATAAAGAAAAAGGAAAAGAGACTTACAGAAAAATAGACTCACAGAAATGAAAAAAGTGGACTATATAGTATCTATATCACCGGTATGCCTCTTCCATCTGCTTTTTATATCTGGGAGGGTCTGAGATCCTTCATTCTCCCTCTAAAGTCCTGGACAATGCTATTTCTCAGTAACCCCCTTCATGAGAACATGATTTCCTGCTCAGATTGCTGGTTCAAATGCTCCAGATAATTCCTGGATGCCTTTTAGTTTTCTTGTACCAGAGCCATGCTTCATGTTTTTCTATGTTCCAGGAAAACATGAAAATAGCCATTTTTCCATCTATTTGAACCTCATCATTAGAATCAAAACCATATATCCTGTGGCCCTGGTCTCAAAAAGCCCACAGCCAAGTCCTTGCCAAGCATTGTTAGGGAAAGAGCAGATGTTGAACTGTTCTCACCACCAATGGAGACAGAGTAGCACATGTCTGACTACTGGAGACTGGACCAGAACATTTTTTTTTTGTGGGTCCTTTTCCCTCCCTATCAATTCATGAAAATTGGTATCCGGACAAGAGATAAAGTTACCAACCTTCAATTTAAAAGATATGATGAAGTTTTGAATCCAAGTTGGGGTTCAATTGTGAATTTTTTTAAATTAATTAATTTATTTGTTCTAATTTGTTATACATGATAGCAGAATGCATTTCAGTTCATAGTACACAAATGGAGCCCAATTTTTCATTTCTCTGATTGCACACAAAGTAGAGTCACACAATCTGTGTCTTCATACATGTACCTAGGGTAATAATGTCCATCTCATTCTACCATCTATCCTACCCCCTCTCTCCCCTTCACTCCCCTCTGCCCTATCCAAAGTACCTCCATTCCTCCCATGCCCCCCCACCCTCACTACAGATCAGCATCCACTTATCAGAGAAAACATTCAGCCTTTGGTTTTGGGGGATTGACTTTCTTCACTTAGCATGATATTCTCCAACTCCATTCATTTACCTGCAAATGCCATGATTTTATTCTCTTTTAATACTGAATAATATTCTATGTGTATATGCCACAGTTTCTTTATCCATTTATCTAATGAAGGGCTAGGTTAGTTCCACAATTTAGCTATTGTGAATTGAGCTACTATAAACATTGATGTGGCTGTGTCACTGTAGTATGCTGTTTTTAGGTCCTTTGGGTATAAACCAAGGAGTGGGATAGCTGGGTCAAATGGTGATTCCATTCCAAGTTTTCTAAGAAATATCCATACTGCTTTTCATAGTGGTTGCACCAATTTACAGTCCCACCAGCAATATAAGAGTGTGCCTTTTCCCCACATCCTCGCCAACACGTATTGTTACTAATATTCTTAATAATTGCCATTACAACTAGAGTGAGATGAAATCTAAGAGTAGTTTTTATTTGCATTTCTCTAATTACTAGAGATGTTGAACACTTTTTTCATATATTTGTTAATCGATTGTATATCTTCTTCTGAGAGGTGTCTGTACAGTTCCTTAGCCCATTTATTGATTTGAGTTGTTTGTTTTTTTAGTATTAAGTTTTTTGAGTTCTTTATATATTCTGGAGATTAGTGCTCTATCTGATTGTGTGTGGTAAAAATTTGCTCCCATTCTGTAGGCTCTCTATTTACCTCACTGATTGTTTCTGTTGCTGAGAAGAAGCTTTTCAGTTTGAAACCATCCCATTTATTGATCCTTGATTTTATTTCTTGTGCTTTATGAGTCTTTTACTAAGGAAGTAGGAGCCTAATCAGACATGATGAAGTTTTTTTTGGTCCAGATTATTTTAGTTACAAATGACAGGAATCCAACTCAATCTTAGAATGTAAAAGAAAGTTATCTGTTTATGAAACTGGATCGTGGTGCTGTAATGATTCCCTCAGTACTTGATCTCTCCCTTGCAACTCCTCAAGCTGCTTTCACATTTAGCTGACTAACATTATGGGAAGGGTGGAAAAATAACACCAGCAGCTTCAAGGTTAAATTTCTATCAGTTTAGCAACTGCATTTGGCGGGGGCGGGGGGTGGGGGGCGGACATGCATTAATAAAAATCCCAACAAAAATCTGATGACTGAATATAATTGGACATTCTGAATCACATGGATATCTGTGAGTCAATAACCATCTAACCAGGAGGTAGAGCAAGCTAATTAGCCATTCATGGGTCATATCCCAACACTAGGAGTCAGGGATGGAATCAGCCAAGCTGAAACACAGAATAAACCATGGGCCAGGGAAAGTTTCTGCAAAAAAAAAAAAAAATAAAAGGGCTATTACCAGAATAAATGCAAGTCAAGCAAAAAAAAAAAAAAACAGCTAAACATCTATCCCCCACAAATCATTCATGTTTATCTTTATTACTTCATTCTTATGTCTTATATTTATATTTATATATAACATGTAAACTTCTTTGTATTCCCCAAACCACTTTATGCAACCTGGTATATAGTAGAGACTGAATAAATGCCAGGAAATTTTGTAATCAGAATAATTTAGTGCTCATTGCCCTGTAAAGGAAATCAAACCTCTTTTGGAATTAAAAAAAATGTATCTGGAGATAGGTGTATCTCTGAATAGTAAACGGGACAGTTTACCCCCTACTTTCTAAGAAAGTATAAATGATGGTTAAGTGTTTCAAATTAAATATACAGTCACACTGAGTTTTTCCAAAAGCAGGGCCTGAGAAAAGAATTTAGGATTGGGTTATTCATTTAGGTGGTAATTTTAGGAAGCAGGAACATGGGATCCTATAGAGCAAGAGAAAGGTAGGTAAACCAACATAAGGTGCACTGTCAAAGCCATCTCTGCTAGCAAAAGGGTCTCGGTTCTGTTGGAACCTCCTGAGAAACATACAGAATGCCTCCAGAATTACCACCTCCAGAGGGGAACTGAGGTCATTCATCCTCTATTTCCTATCCCTTGTTGTTGAAGACTGCTTCTCAGGGTAATAATTCCCCAACCCCCACTTCTGGGTTATACTATTAGAGAAGTCCTGAATGAGAAATGGAGAGATACATAGTGTAAGCTTAAGCAGAAGAGGTCACAAAGAGAATCTGAGCTCACATGCAATCGTCTATCACATCACTGACTCTATCGAAGTAGGCTAAGGAGGTGTGGACGGAGGTCCCACAAAATCTGTTAAAATCTGTTAAAAGATATGTCTGGGAAGTTTCTAAAATCATTTCCCAGCCTTGGCAAGAAGTTGATCCAGTTCATTTCAGATGGATAAAGTGGCTAGATCAAGCTTCCATTCTTAGAGAAATTGGTTGGTTGTCTTAAAAATCCCCAAATTTCTTGTCTTGCCAATACTGTTTCTCTTATCCCTGCAACAAACATAATTTTCAAAATATTTGAGGACAACTTTCAGTATTTCCTTCACAAGTCCCCTAGATGTGCTTTGAGAATGGAGTAGGCACAGGCCAGGAATGGTAAAGACCCAATCACTGTATCATTCCCTGGGTAACTTCAGCATTGCTATTTTCTGTATGACCAGTAAAAAATAAAAAATGATTTTCTCTGGGCTTGTCCACTCACCTCTGGATGTGAGGCAATAACATACCAGATTGAAACAGAGCTTGTGGCTGCAACTCTAGAAAATTGAGCTCAATCAAACTGGAAAATATATTTTCTCCAACCAAAGTCATAAGTTTCCCTTCTCAGATGACAAAAACTGTGACAAATCTGTACTTCAATTGTTTTCAATCAGTCTATCTGAGCTCTCTTAGACCCCTCACACAACTTCCCTTCAGCATTATCTGCAGGGAACTGGCAGCTATATTTAATGGGAAAGATGGGTTGAGCTGAATGGGGCAACTCTTTCAGCACTACCAAAATCACAGGGCTGCCGGTGAGAACCCAGCCACCCTGCATCAGACACTGTGCTTCTCTAGGTGCTGATTGTATTAGTCTATGGGAGTCCTGAATGCATTTGTGAAATAATTACAAGTACAAAAACTGCTTGTTTTTATCAATAGCCAAGAGCTGCATATCATCCCTAGGCCTCGCTAGTAATCCTCAGTGCTAAAATAAGAAAATGAAGTAAATTGTGTTTCTTCATTGTAAGATTCTATAATTCCATTTTAGGAAAAGAAAGAGTTGTTGCAGTTAGACCATCAGAGTTGAGTTTTCTTCCAAACCATGATATATGATCAACAACAGATCCACCCAGCTGTTTTTGTTGTTGTTGTTGTTGTTGTTGTTGTTTATTTCACTAGGTCACCCAATAAAATCCAATGACTTTTACAGTTACTCCTTACCCAGAGATCTCGTCACTGAGCAGGTCTTTGTTTGTAGGTAATTCTTGACCAACAGAAATCTGACAATTTCCTTAAGCAAGAAAGTAAAGCCAGAAAATCCTCCAATTCATAGTGGAAGTGAAGAAGTTTGGAGAGGGATCTCCAAGGCCTGGAATGCCACGTGTTTTTATGGAAAACTACCTGTGTTAGCAGTCCTTTGCTGCTTTGCTGCCTTCCTTTGCTTATCATCCAGGATTGTAAGGTAGACCTCCAGACAAAAATACCCTAGAAAATGGCAAAAATGGTCCCCCATCCCCAAAGAGCAGAAAGTAGGTATGACTAGAAAGTTTGTATTTTGTTTGAGTCTTCCTGGTTTTTTAGATACCAGAGAAGAATCAGGCTCTCTGTAGCTTAAATTCTGGGTAATAGAGTGTCCCGACCGGCAGGACACATCAACGAGGGCCATGAACCTAGGTGGGAAGGAATGAAGGGACAAGAGACATGAAGGATGACAGCAAGACAGGAGTTCTGATCAAGCTGCAAATTTTTATTGTTCACACAGGGGTATTTATATGCTGGGGATAGGGAAGCTCTCTAATCAGCAATTGCTGGATGTGGGTGGTAAAACTGCCAGCTGCAAGATATCTGATGATCCTGATAACCGCAGGATGTTCCAGGGAGATAGGTAGCTGCAGGATGTCTCCCAGGCAGGATGTCTCCCAGGGGGCTGTCAGGCTATTCTTTGAAGGAGAATTTCCTTCTAGCCCCTGACAATAGAGATACTTCCTGAGTAGAATTCAGAATTTAAAAGGAGAGAACAGGAGTTTTAAGCAGAGAGATAATGTGGGTTTGAGAAGGAGTCCTTCAGGCAGAGTCCTTGCCTGAAGATCTCCTGGTCCTTATGCAAGTGGCCACTTCATCACATCTGCCCTAGGACTACCCAGTGGGAATGGTATCACTGTCAACTGCCCAGTAAAGAGATTTTCCTAGAGTCCCCGTCACCTTTCCCAGGATGATATTAAATCAAGACATTTGGCGAGGGTGCAAAAAAGGTGTTCCCACATCTCACTGTGGGAAAAAGAGGAATGAATGGTGTTTGTTCTAAGGATTTACCTGGGGCTATGGTTAAAATGCAGATTATGATTCCTATGGTTGGGATGGGGTCTGTTTCTGCATTTCCTAGGAGCTCCAGGTGATGTCCATGCTACTGGTCCATAGTTCACAGACAGCAAGCAGGTTCTAGGCATCCTGAGCTGATGCACTGTGGCTTGGACATACTTGTTACAGTTGGAAGTTATTTAAGTCCTGCTCCTTTTGTATGTTTTTAGTTTGTTATTTTGTCATCAGGGTTCTTGTAGGGAAGAAATGGCCCACTCAAATCAAGCAATTTGAGGAGATTTTAATGAAGATATTATTTGTAAACACATGAACAGGGCACAAAGGAAAGTGCAGTACCCCACAGCTAGTTATACAGCAAAGAAAGGGGAAGGGGGCTGAATGCTGTGAGGAGGGCCTTTGGTCAAGAGAGGCAGCCAGCCCAAATACCCTGAGGAAAGGAGCTGCCTCCTCACCAGCACTCTCTTTCCCTCTGCCTTTCCACAGCTCAAACCCAAACCTGAATCAAAGAAACTCTGCATAGGCCAGCATCCTGGGGCCCATAACAGAGTGGAGCAGGGTGATGAGGGGATGTAGAAGGGCACCATTAAATGTTCACATTTTTAAATCCTTGTTCATCTGATGAAGCCTTTTTAAAACAAAAAGTTTAAGGAAGATATAGACCAGGAGTAGGCAACTGTGTAAAGAACCAAGTAATAAATACATCTGTCTTTAGACACCATACCATCTCCTTCACAACTACTCAACCCTACTTTTGTAGTGATACAACACACCAAAAGTGAACAAATGGGTGAATGGGTGTGCTGTGTTCCAATGAAACAGCACTTACAGCCCTGCAGGCCAAATGTGCCTTTCCAGCCTCTGATATAAGCACTTGGGTTTCTCTCTCTCTCTCTCTCTCTCTCTCTCTCTCCCTGCCTTCTGTTTTCCTCCCTCCTCCTGAGTCTTATAACTTATAGTACAATATAAGGAGCTGATATTGCATCTGAGCATTGAGAGACAAGGAAGATTTGCATAGATGGACCATGTTGGATGAAAAAGGGAACATTCCAGTGGAAATTTGTAAGCAAGAGTTAAGAATCATCTTTGTGTGAGAGGAAAATAGATAAACAAAAGAAAAAAAAAACTTAACTGTGAGGATGTTGTGCATCAGGAAAAAGAATATATATATATATATATATATATATATATATATATATATATATATATATATCTGGGTTATTATCAAGAATTACCTAAGATGCCATAGAAATGGTGGTACTCAAAGGAAGGTGCCAGCACAAGAACAGGTCACCAGAGTTTCCACATAAGCCCTGATAAAAGTCTGTAGAACTGTTTACTATACTAAATCCCATGTAAAACTATTTATTCATAAACACAATTTAAATTTATCCTTTTGTCAACAAACTGGTATCCTGCTACAAGAGGAAGTTTCTTAATTCCTCAGACACAGGGCCTAGCAGGAGGCTTCTCAATGCAAAACAGGAGCCAAAACTACTAGGCAGCACATTCAATAATGGCCTCTGACAAACCTACAAAAATATAAAGAGTAGATGTGGTCTTCCAGCCAGCAGGACTGGAGCTGTAATTGCAAAAATGGCAAGCTCCTCATGTAGTCTCAAGGAATGATCAGCTGTGGACCACGGGAAGAAGGCACTAGTAAGCAGATGCCCACTGAAGCTCTCCTCATGGGCTTTTGTTCAAGACAGAGCCCCTGGTGAGAGGGACAATGGTGGCAGACACACAACCTTACTGATACTTCTCTGTAGTCATCCTCCTGAAAGGGTTGTACAATTATCTATCTGCAATTATCCACCTCATGCTTTCCTTGCATGGGTGGTGGTCAGGCTGGATGTAGGAGATTAATTCCACTCTCCTCCAGAGCAGCCCTCAAGCAAAGACAAAGGTAAGTGGAAATTAGAGGACACACTCCCAGCCTTCTTGACCCTGATATAGGAAACCTCTGAGGTAACTTCTGCCAAGAGCCATCTGTGAACTGTGGAAGCCATTGGGAAGAAAAGCCTGGTGGCAACCCTGCTGGTTTGAGAATGCTTAGTTCATTTGGCTTCCTACCCAGCTCCATCTAAGTTCAGCACAGCATCAAAGATGAGGTGACCCACTGGAGCCACACAGCCCCTGGGAGATGGGTGTGGCTTGCCAAGATGCCAATCAACCTGTTTGCTGCAAGACCTCTGCCACACCAAGAAGCAAGAATTGTCCCGCTGAGATCTTATCCCTGCCTTTGATGTACTTCCCCTTAATAAAGAACCAGATCCGGTTTTCAGTTGTTGAGTTCCAGCTCCTACAGAGACTGGATGACCTATCAGGCCCTTCACTTCCTTTAAATCTAATTTTTGGCTCTGTCTCTTATTTCTTTCTAATTATTTCAGACTTTCTATTTCTCAGGCAGCTCACACCTTCTGAGCAGGAAACTACCCTGGTGGGGTACTTGCTAACCCACAATAAACTTCCATGTTACCTCCTAAAGGCCCCAGACTAAATGAACTTCATTGCCCAAAACGATAATTTGCTCATGAACACACCCTGTGCTTATTCCCCTCTGTTTGCATCTCATTTCACAGTCTCTACAAGTGATTTTGGCAAGCAAACCATTTATGCACAGATCCTTGTCTTGGGGCTTGCTTCTGGGGAAGCCCAGTCTAAAGGCACTCATGTACTATTCTCCTGGAGATGAGGAGAGCAAGTTTCCATCCCTATGGGAAGCCCCAGCTTCCCAGCTATAATCAAATGAAGGTCCAGGGGAAGTATACTGACTTGTCCAGGCATTTGGCACTTCCTGACCTCCGTTTGTCCAATTTTATGTTTGGCATCAGGGACCTCAGAAAAGAAAAAACTTGCTTCCTTCAGGAGATGATAATAAGTTAGGTTTAACTGTAATTCTTTGACTCATGGCCAACATGAATGTCAGCCACAAACCAAGATGTATTGTAAAAAGTCATATTATCTTTTGTTTTTAAGTTACCATAACTTCAACTCAGAGCCCACATCCTCTACTTCAATCATTTTGAGAACTGCCCATCCTCTTTAAACCATATCTGAAAACCACCCTCATAGCACAAATGTCCTAGTTAAGATACAAACTATAGAGTCATATGACCTTACTTCAATTTTAGTTCTGCAAATTAGCTGGATCACCTTAGGAAAATTAGTTTACCTTTCTAAGTCTTAGTTTAGATGGAGACCTGTAAAATGAGGATAATAATAGTACCTGTCTCACTGAAATGTTGTGAAGATTAAATGAGATAATATGTCTAAAGCACTTAAAATAGCATTTAGAACTTGCTAAGCACTTTGGAAATGAAAATGTTCACTGCAGACACCAAACCCCTTGAACATGGTCCTCCTTGCAGCCAGATTTGTGGTTTAAAAATCTTAGGGAACTGATCCACTACAAGGTACTGATCCTTTTTTTTCTTACGTTTTATTGTCATGTTAATTTTTTGATGCACATTTTTTGGTGCATTATAGTTATAAATAATGGTGGGTTTTGTTATTACATGTATACAATATAACAATATAATTTGGCCAATATCCCTCCCCAGCATCTCCACACACACTTGATCCCTTTCCTCTAGTCCACTGATCTCCCTTTGCTGTTGATGCAACCATGGTCCACATTTCTTTTCCTTTTCCTCTCTAGCTTTCACATATGTGAGAAAAGATATGTCCCTTGACTTTCTGAGGTTGGCTTATTTCACTTAAGATGATAGTCTCTAGTTCCATCCATTTTCCTGCAAACGAAAAAATTTCATTTTTCTCTATGAATGAATAAAGCTTCAATATATATATTACATTTTATTTATTCATTCATCTGTTGATGGGCACCTAGCCTGGTTCCACAGTTTAGCTATTGTGAACTGTGCTGCTATAAACGTAGGTATGCATGAATTACTATAGTATGCTAACTTTACTTCTTTAGGATAAATACTGAGGAATGGTATAGCTGGGTCATATGGGATTCCATGCTTAGTCTTTTGAGGAAACTTCATACTGACTTCCATAGCAGTTGTACTAATTTATAATCCCACCAACAGTGTACAAGTGTTCCTTTTACTCCACATCCTCTCCAGCATTTATTATTGTTTGGTATACTTGATAATTGACAAGACACTGATTCTTAAAGCCACAAATCTCTCCTCACCTCCCTGCACCAAGGAAATTTCATTTGAGTCTTGGAAAACTCCTTCTAACTCTCTCTTTTCCTCAATGACACTTCCTCTTCAATGTCTCCTCTAATGATACCTAACCTGCTTCCCTGACAGACATAGGGAAATAAAATCCAAGACAGGCAGGGCCTTGCTGACTGTGTTATGTTCTACCCTTCCATTCTTCTTCAAGACAAGAAAGAACAAACCTGCTGTGCATTTGAAGGGGAGAGAATGTAGAGAGAGCAGCTTACACGAATGTCTGTTAGGAAACTGGCTGCCATACATTTGTCATTCTTCAAACATTTATGAATGGCCTAGTATGACCAGCCTCTGTGCCAAGAACTGAAAAACAATACTAGAGAAGACAGTGCTAGTGTTAGTTTCCTGTCAGAACTCCTTGTCAGCAGCAGTGTTGTTGAACATGAACATGCATTCAAATCAGCCCCAGGATTCCCATGCCTCATTTTACAGAGTCTAAATCAGTGTGAGATAGGAACTTGGGATAAAGGGAGAGATCCTGGATCTTAAAGAAAGCATCCAATAAGCATTGAAATTCAGAAAGCACCCATGAGCCTTTGAAATGCAGAAAGCACCCATGGATAACTCCTGGAAAGCATGGCTTTGGCCCATGCCCTTGACTGGGACCCCTGTAACATAAGGGCAATGCATAAGCACAGGGACAGCTGTTGTAAAATTGTGTAGCTCCACCTCTAGTCCAGATCCAAGCAAGCAAGCGGTCCTGTATAAATATTAACATGCCACACAAATGGATTGCTACTGCGCCCTCTGGAGAATGCCCGCATTCTCCCTTGAATGTGTATTCTTTGCTTTACCCCAAAAGTGCCTCTCTTGAGATTGCACCCATTTCTCCCTTGAATAACATCTACATTTCTAAACAAACTTCTAAAGATTGGCACTTGCTGAAATTATTTTTCCATCATGTATGCTAAAACCCCACTGTTCCTGAGTCAAGTTCCCGATTAGAATTCCCTGGGTCCTTCTTCAGAGACATGTTTTCTTGCATGGCAAGTGCATCCTGAAAATAAACCTTTTTAATAAACATACTAGCTAATGTAGGTGGCTCTCAGACCCCACTTTTAGGGAAAGCCTTGGTCTAAAACACTGAACATCAAAGAAAAGATACAATTAGGTGGCTAACAGAATCTTAAATTGTTTTCGGTCAAGACAGTACGGCTTGGCCTTATATTTTCTCTTGGATGATATACGAGGAGAAACTACCTCATATTAACCTATGTGTTATAGCAAGCGAAGTATATTATAGGAAACTTGCAAGGTATAGGGTCCTTCATCTGATAAGACTTGGGGAAGAGCCTCAAGTGCAGCAAGAATACCAAGTACAGCAAGCAACCCCTTCCCCATCACAGAATGGACTGAGCAGGCTGCCAGCCCCTGGCTTTGATTTCCTTGTGTATCTGCACCATAGCCCCAGCTAAAATCTCACCTTTCTCTCTCCTTCACCTTCTAAGGAAACTAAGTTAACCTGAAGAGAGCACATTTAGGCGCTGGCTAAAGATCTCATAGTAATCCAGCCTATGCTGGGATACCTCCTGTGGGGAGCCACATTGAGTTACCACATCTTCCAGTCCTGATGCACCACAGGGATATGAAAGATTACTGTAGTCTGGTAGTTCTGTGACTCGGTCTTTTCCCCCCACTCCGATAGCAAGGCTAGTCTCCTGAGTAGGCATACCCCTGGGGTTGAGCTACATTCCTCTATTCTTTTGTAACCCTACCCCTTTGCCATGTTTGGGATAGAATGGTCGGTCCATGGAAACTCCCTTTGTGTGTCCCCTTCTCTTGCTCTGCCTTTGGGAATGGCCTTCCTAGCTGTCAGTCAACCTGTTGACAGCAGACATCATGAAGCTAGACTCAACCCCCTGACACCTAACCCCTTGCCTCATTTGAATGGCTTCTCCCCAATAAAAGCCTGTGTGTGTGTGGTGTGTGTTGTGTGTTCTCTCTCTCTCTCTCTCTCTCTCTCTCTCTCTCCCTCTCTCTTTCCATAGACCCCTAAGGTAAGAGGAGCCATCACAGGACCCAAAAAAAGGGTATTTCTGTCTCTTATGTGATTATTTCGTGCAGCCCAGTTCACCTGGAGTGACCCTGAGTATTTTAGTCGTGAGGAAGGTGACATCCTCCAGTCCCCTCTGCCTTCTGGGACAAAGATCCTAGGACTTTGGAATATGATATGTATGTCCCCAGAGAAGTCCTTAACATGATGCTTGCCACAAGCCCAGTCTGAACTCTCAGATTCAGAATTTTTTCTCTGAAGATAGGAAATATCAAACAAAATTAGGTGAAACGTCTGAATTGTCTAAAAATCATTTTGTGCCTTGCTTTTCTGTGATGTTCAGCTAAAGGTGATTTTAATTAAGAAAGGAGGGGCTAGGGATATAGCTCAGTTGGTAAAGTTCTTGACTTGCATGCACAAAGCCCTGGGTTTAATCCCCACCCAGTACCACCAAAACTAATAACAATAATAATAATAATAATAATAATAATAATAGGGGGTAAAAATGGGAGTTCATAACCCACTTGAATCTAATGTATGAAATATGATATGTCAAGAGCTTTGTAATGTTTTGAACAACCAATAAAATAAATAAATAAATAAATTCTATTCAAAAATAATAATAATAATATAAATGAGAAGTGAGAAGGAGATAAAAAGAAAGGGGAGGAAGAAAGACCAAGAAAAAGAGAGCTGGAGATATGGCTCAGTGGTGAAGTGCTTGCCTAGCATGTATGAAGACCTGGATTCAATCCCCATTACCCACCCCCCCAAAAAAAAAGTAAATATGGAATGGAGGGGAGGAAGGAAGGAAATAAGAATGCCTTCATCAGCAGCCAGTGTGCAGGTGAAGTATGCACAATCTGCTCTCCAGCCTGGAATCCTAGTTTTCCAACATTCTAAGATCTTGTGTGGGAAATCATAAGTTTTTTGTTTCCATCAGCAAAATACACTGCTGGAACAGTCCCTAATGGCCACCGATATGGGGTATGGTGGGCTTGGGAGCAGAAGAAAAAGAAAGTGAATGTATGCAGTCCCTATTTATCCAAGGGG